>NC_064839.1:24261377-24886377 GCF_024166365.1 Elephas maximus indicus
CTGTAATGAATATTGGTATACAAGTCTTTTTTTGAGTCTCTACAGTCAGGTCTTCTGCGTATATACCTAGGAGTGGAATTGCTGGGTCATATGGTAATTCTAATTTTTTTTAGTTTTTTGAGGAACTGCCACACTACTTTCCACAATGGCTGGAACTGCCACACTACTTTCCACCATTTTGCCTTCCCACAAGCAGTGGATAAGGATTCCAATTTCTCCACATCCTCACCAACATTTGTTTTTTTGTTTTTTAATCTTAGCCATCCTACCCACTGCCCACTGCTGTCCTAGTGGGAGTGAAATAGTATCTCTTTGTGGTTTTGACTGGCATCTCTCTGATGGCTACTGACATTGAGCTTCTTTCATGTGTTTGGTGG
The DNA here is from genome assembly GCF_024166365.1 of Elephas maximus indicus. Taxonomy (NCBI): domain Eukaryota; kingdom Metazoa; phylum Chordata; class Mammalia; order Proboscidea; family Elephantidae; genus Elephas; species Elephas maximus. Next base: position 24,261,755 of record NC_064839.1, read on the forward strand.
CTATTCAAATGCCCTCTTTGATGAAATGTCTGTTCAAGTCCTTTGCCCATTTTATGATTGGGTTATTTGTCCTTTTGTTGTTAAGTTATTAAAGTTTTATAATTACTTGCCTTATTAGATTCTTGTCAAATATATGGTTTCTGAAGATATTCTCCCATTCAGTAGCTTGTCTTTTCACTTTTTTGCTAAAGTCTTTTGATGAACAAAAGTTCCTAATTTTTAATAGGTCACATTTATTTATTTTGTTTTTTGATGTTTGTGCTTTTTTAAAATTATATTAGATAATTCATTGTTGAAAGCTAGGCCTGACAGCATTGCCCCTGCTTATTCTTCTAAGAATTTTATAGTTTTAGTTTGTACTCTTGGGTCCTTAATCCATTTTGAATTTGTTTTTGTGCATGGTATGAGGAATGAATCCTGTTTCATTTTTCTACATGTGAAAATCCAATTTTCCCAGCACCATTTATGGAAGAGACTCTTCTTTCCCCATGGAATGGACTTAGCACCCTTGTCAAAAACCAGTTGACCATAGATCTGTAGGCTTATTTCTGGACTCTCAGTTCTAGTTCTATTCCACTGGTCTATGTGTCTGTTGTTACACCAGTACCATGCTGTTTTGATTACTATAGTTGTATAGTATGTTTTAAAATCAGGAAGTGTGAGTCCTCCTACTTTGTTCTTTCAATATTGCTTTAGTTATTCAGGACTTGTTGCCATTCCATATAAAGTTGAAGATTGGTTTTTCTATTTCTGTAAAGAAGGCTATCGGAATTTTGGTTGGGATTGCATTGAATCTATAGGTCGCTTTGGGTACCATTGAGCATGTATTATTACTTTTATAATAAAAAATAAGTTAGAAAAACGCAGTGTGCTCTGGAAACCCTTGCCACCTTTCTCAGCCTGTCTGGGGAGATGCTGTGGCTCTACTGACAGGACCTTGGTGGCCACAGCCAGGGCATGAGGTTGTTTTCCAGGAGACAGGACCTGAGGTTGGAGCTGGCTGGAATCAGCCTCAGGCTAGGCTGCTTGTGGGTAGCCTCCCCTCCCAGGAACCAACTCTACCAGGAAGTCACTGCCCAACTTTGAGAAGACAGGGACACTCTGGGATTATATACCTGACCATGGAGAATGGAGCCAGCCCAATGCCTGAGAAACAGAACCAAATCACCTTCTGAAGCAGCTCCTCCCAGATGGAAGGGTTAGATTAGACAGAAATTTGCCTTTCCTGTCCCTATTTTCTTTCTTTCTTTTTGTTTTTTTAATCTCCCTGGCCCCAAAATGAATCACACACACACACACAAAATATCAGAGGTTTCCTTTCGGGAGAAGGGAGAGAAAAGCATTTCACTTTCCATCTTTGTCCTTGCCTAATAAGGTTTTGATTTTCTAACCTTATGTTGTTCCACCTTCCTCTTTCTCCCAAACCCATTTCCTCCTCCACTGGCATTGGGTCTCTGGTCAGAGAGCCTGCCCACTGAGACTTGCTTTCTTTGAACCTCAGTGTATTCAAAGGAAACAAGACCACAAGAGATCTTACATAATTTTTTAAAAGGAGCCCTAATGACGGAACAGTTAAGTGCTGGCTGCTGACCGAAAGGTTGGTGGTTCGAACCCGCCAGCAGATCCTTAGAAGAAAGACCTGCTGATCTGTTCCCATGAAGATTACAACCTAGAAAACCCTACAGGGCAGTTCTACTCTGTCGCATGGGGTCCTATGAGTTGGAATTGACTCGAGAGCACACGACAACAGCAATTTTTAAAAATACCCATATGCTGGATTTCAAAAATGAAAAAACATTTTAAATTATGTATTTTTATTATTAATTTTTGAACAGGCATTATACTTACATACCTCAACTTTCAGAAGGTTCAAAAGAGTAAACTGTGGAACACTTTCCCCCTGCCCCTGACTCCAGTGTCCTTCTCCAGAGGCAGCCCCTGTTGCCAGTTTCTCCTGGGGCCTCCTGAATATTTTTTGCATGGATGGGCATTTTTTTCTTCTCTTCCTTACCCCCCTTCTCGTCCTATTTTCCTCCACTTAACAATGCATCTTGGAGGCTGTTTTCAAGATCACACAAAGGGCTTTCCCTTAGAAATGCCTGTAGAATCTGGTCATTTAAAAAAAGAGGAAAGGCAAAAGGCCTAGAACACAGGCTCTCCTCACAGTCCGAGCCTTATACCTCAAGTGGGAGGGTGAAACCTGCAGAAACAAACTTACCCTGCTCAGACATATTATCTTTTTTTTTTTCAACATATTTTTAAAAAACGCATTCACTGAATAAAGCAGAACTTTCCCCGAGATTTATTTGCATTTTTAACTGCCCTGGGCTTCTTGGGAAGGAGAGGAAACTAAAGGAACTGTCAGGGGTTTGGTGAAAGGCAAAACTTCCCAACTACAGGAAAACAGCCCCACCTATCCTTCCAGGGGACATCCAGGTGCCAGCACGAGACCCCTCCGACCGATGACTGCCTTCCAGCCCCCTCTGAGGCCAGGTCTGTTGAGCTCCTTCCAGCTTTGTCCCAGCAGCTGTGTGCCGTTGGGCAGGTCGCTTCCCCTCTCTGGTCTTCCAGGCCCACCTTCTCCAAGGAGCTCCTCTCTATGCCTCATCAGCTGGAATTTTTTGCTCCCACTTCTGGGTTCACATGGCTTGTAACCTCTACCCCTCACTTCCCTCTCTCGCCCTTAAATAATCTTGAATTAACTGAGTATTTATGATGTCCCAGATCTGTGCCAAGCACTCTTCAGTATTGAGTTCCCTCCACAATGCTGGGAGGTAGGGAGCACGTGGGGACAGTAGTGGTTCAGTGGTAGAATTCTCGCCTTCCATGTGGGAGAGCTGGGTTCAGTTCCTGGCCAATGTACCTCATGTGCAACTACCACCTGTCAGCAGTGGAGGCTTGCGTGTTGCCGTGATGCTGAACAGATTTCAGCAGAGCTTCCAGACTCAGATGGACTAGGAAGAAAGGCCTGGAGATCTACTTTCAAAAATCAGCCAATGAAAATCCCATGGATCACAGTGATCCCATTCACAACTGATCATGGGAATGACGCAGGACCGGACAGCATTTTGTTTGTTGTGTGTGGGGTCCCCGAGAGATGGTGGCCAGCTTGACAGCAGCTAACAACATGGGAGTATTTGGACCCATTTTACAGATGGGGAAACTGAGGTTTACAGAGGTTCCAGAACGTGCTTGTGTCACACAGCTAGTCAGTGTTGGAGGCAGGAATCACACTGGGCCAGCTCTGCAGACTGCAGAGTCCCTCCTGGGCCCCACCACTCCTTTGGGCCTTGGTATTAAGATGTGAGCTTAGACAACCTCAACCCCAACCCCCAGACAAAGAGGCTGGGCCTCAGACAGGGAAAGTGGATTGCCCGCAGACAGTCACAGGGCCAGAGTTGTTAGTGGAACACTCCATAGGCTTTATGGATTTTTATCATGTGCTGGGTGCTGGGGCCACAGAGGAAAACAGAATACCCACTGTTTGCTCCCAAGGAGTTCACTGAATTTTCTCATCTGTACAATGGTCGGGAACCCTGGTGGCGTGGTGGTTAAGTGCTGCGGCTGCTAACCAAAGAGTCCGCAGCTCGAATCCGCCAGGCGCTCCTCGGAAACTCTACGGGGAGTTCCTCTCTGTCCTACAGGGTCACCATGAGTCAGAATCGACTTGACGGCACTGGGTTTGGTTTTTTTGGTTTGGTACAAGGGTCTAAATTCTCCTTCCCTGTCAGGTGTTGAGCAATAACTACGTGCTAGGCACTGTGTGGCCACACACATGTTATTCACTGCAATCCGTTTTGCAGATGAAGGAATTGAGGCTGGGAGAAGCAAGGAAGCAGCAGCCCTGGGGCTGGAGCGCTGTTGTCCTAAATGTTCTATTGTGTGTCTTTCTGGTTTGGGAAATCACAGCACTTTGAGTGAGCATTAGGGAATGAAAGTTCAGGCAGTCCCCGGGTTACCAACGTCCGACTTCGATACAACCCTTAGTTACAAACCAACCCCCGTAAAGCCTATTATATTAAAAATTCTAGGTACACACGATGGTTCCTAATAACAAAATAATAAGAAAACATTGTTGTTATTATTACTGTATTACTATGTTAAAGATGTTTTAGTGTATCTAAAGTGTTTCTTTTACGTTTTTTATGCATAGAAAAATACACTATATACTAAGACAAACATTTGACTGACATTAGATACAAACCTTACCTAACTATTCCAACTTATGTAGAAATTTGCCTTAAAAACAGACTTAAGGACCGAACTCGTTCCAATTCAGAGACTATCTGTATATAACACTTAGTAACAACGATTAGTATCCATGGGTTTTGTTACTGGATGATCTTTAGGACCTGAGCAGGAAGAACAGAAGTTTGGACAGAAGCCCCAAGACCTTTTCCGACCCTTCACTTCCCAAGGGAGAGTGGCGAAACTCCTTCCCCGGGCAGGAAGGTGACTCAAACATTCTTTAGGACAGTCCAAGTCCAGTTCCAGAACCCAGAAAGTCCCTCTGGCCCAGCGAGCAGCCCCGGGTCTCTCTGCACAGAGTGGTCTGCGAAAGGAAGGTCCCCAGGTGATTTCCGTAGCAGGGAGAAGGCTTTCAGCAGCTGAGGAAAATCTCACTTCTGGGAACCCTAAAACCAAACCAAATCCATTGCTGTTGAGTCGATTCCGACTCATGGCAACCCTATGTGTTACAGACTAGATCTACTCCATAAGGCTTTCTTGGCTGTAATATTCATAGAAGCAAATCGCCAGGCCTTTCTTCCATGTCACTGCTCGGTGGGTTCGAACCACCAGCCTTCAGGTTCATAGTTGAGTGCAAACCATTTGCACCACCCAGGGACCTTCCTGGGAGCCCTAGAGATAGAGAAACTGAGGCCCATAGAAGGCCAGTGATTTACACAGAGTTCCACAGAAAGAGGCTGAGGAGGCCCACCTGAAACATTGGCCAGCACTTGGTGAGGTCTGCTGTGTGTTCAAGGCTGGGGACCTGTGATGGATGAGGCCTATCTGCAGATGCTCGTGGCTCAGTGAGGAGCAAGATCACGACTGGGCAAAGATGGCACTGTGTGTCCACTCGATGCCAGAGAGAAGTGGAGACACAGTGGCCCAGAGGAGGGGACCATGTAATTCTGTTTGGTGTGGAAGGGCAGGGCACATCAGGGAAAGCGCTTGGATGGGGCCTGGAAGGATGCCTTTTGCCAGATGGAGAAGGAAGGAAGGGCATTCCAGGGGGAGGGAAAAGCATGACCTAAGGCTCAGAGGCGGGGCCGTGCATAGGGCCTGTGAGAGGCAGGAGAGTTGAGAACACAGATTTTATAATCAGACAACTTGGGTTTCAATCCTGGTTCTATCACAGCTTGACAAGCATTCTAGTCTCTCAGTGCCTCTGTTTCCTTCTCCGTTAAATGAGAATAACAGTACCCACCTCTAAGGGCTTTTGTGAGGATTCAATGACTCCATCCACATAAAATGCTTAGAAGAAGGCTAGGTAGATAGTTATTAACACCATCACTGGGTTCCGGGAGAAACTTGATGCCGTCCAGAAACTGTGGTTTTGTCTTCTGTACTCTTTGGCTCCTTCTTGTTATATGGGGGCTCCAAGAAACCCTCCCCCCACCTCACCTACAGTATTGAAGTCCCCTGAAGGGTGAGGTGGGGAGGGAGAGACTCTAGGGGGAAGGCTAGTGAAGCTTTCTGAAATTCCCCAGCTGCAGGATTGGGATCCAACCCTAAGGGTCAAGGAAGAGCAAGAAGGAAATTCTCTGGGGAGATGGTGGTCTAGCAGGGGCTGCACCAGACAGAACAGAAAAGCACATCCACACCCTGTGGAGGCCCTCTTGCCTAAGGGCTCAGGAAGACTGCTGCATGACAGGTCAGCTAGGGAGGGAGGTCCCAGATTTATGGCTGTGACCCAGAAAGAATTTGCCTGGACCTCCCAGCAGGGCTCTGGAATGCCGGGAAACAACTGGAGCAGCTCAGTCCCTTCCCCTGCTTTGGAGCTGGTGGGCGGCCTCTGGAACTACTAGCCCACCTTGACTAGCCCGGAGGTGCAGAGCAGAAGAAGCAGCTGTCTTCCTGGGAAGATTCAAAGTTCTCCAGGGGAACCCTATCCAAGCCAGTGTCTTTGGGGATCAGGGACATGCTCCATGACTCTGTGGTGGGATATATTGTAGGGATGTACAGGAAATAGCCAGGTCTCAAGGAGGTGGTGCTGTATCTAGGAATCCTGTTGGGGCTCCTGTGCTCTCAGAAATGGGCACTTCCTGCTTCCTGTGCCAGGCCCTCTGTCATCTTTGTGACTCTCTTTCTCTCTGGATCTGCATCTTCTGTGGGGGCTACTCTTGCAGTTTCTCTGGGTCGGCCATGGCTCCCACTTCTCCCCTCCTTCCCTGAGCATGGCCTCAGCTCACTGCTTCCCCTCAGGGCATCTTGGCATCCGGGCCGCTATCTTCTCCTGTCAGAAACACAGAAAGAATGTGTGAAGGAGAGCACCCTTGCACATTCTCCAAGAGGGGTGCCGTTCACACAACTGTCTTTTCAACTGAGTATTGATTTAATATCTAACTTATTTACTTGTCATAAAAGAAATGAATACTAAATTTATGGTTTGAATTAGTATTACATGTGTATGGCCTGACTGAAAAGTAAGCCTCCCTTCCTGTTCCCTGATCCTTACCTCACACCATACATGTAATCAATTTCAGATTGGTATGTGAAACAATATGATATTAGAAGAAAACACAGGAAAATGTCTTAATAGCCTTGAGGTAGGCAAAGATCTCCTAAACAGGATACCAAATAATAATAATAATAATAAAGGAAAAAAATTGATCAAAGAGATTACATTTAAACGTTTGTCATCAAAAGATACTGTTGAGGCAGTGAAAAGGCAAGTCAAAGAGTGGGGGATGATATTTGCAAAACACATATCTGACAAAAATTTATTATCCATGATGTATAAACAAGTATTACAAAAAGCAATAAAAGGCAGACTACTTAAGAAGGATATGGGAACAAATACTTGGACTGGCATTTTACAAAGAGAATTTTCAAAGGGCCAAAAAAAATCATGAAAAGGTATTCGATTTCATTAATCATCGGTGTTCTGTAAAACTGAAACCACAATGAGATACAGCTATATACTCTCAGCGTGGCTAAAAGGAAAAGGACAGACAATGCCAAGCACTGGCAAGGATGTAGCACAATTAGAACATTTATATGTTGCTGACAGAGGTGTAAATTGGTACAGAACCTGGGGAAGTTCTTTGGCACTATCTACTAAAGTGGAATATATGCATACCCTACGAGCCAACGGTTCTACTCCAGGTATATACCCATCAGAATGTGTACATATGTTCACCAAAAGACATAGACAAGAATGTTCATAGTAGTGTTGTTTGTAATAACCCCAAGCTGGAAGGTCTATCCGAATGTCTATCAACAGTAGAATGGATAAATAATTGTGGTTTATTCTTTTTACTTTTATTTTAGCCAGGAATTTTAGTTTATTTTTAGGTGTACAAGTTAATGATTTTTAGTAAATTTATAGAGTTGTTCCCTCATCACCACATCCAATTTTAGAACATCCCCATCACCCCAAAAGACCCCTTGGTCCCACTTGGAGTCACTCCCCATTTCCATCCCCATCCCAGGCAAGCACTAATCTACTTGCCATCCCTATAGATTTGTCTTTTCTGGACATTTTGTGTAAATGAAATCACACAGAACTGCATATGGCTGTTTATGTCTGGCTTCCTTCACTTAGCATAGTGTTTTTGAGGTCCATCATGTTGCAGTATGTTTCAGTACTTTGCTCCTTTTATCACTGAACCGTACACTCCATTGTATAGGTAAAGCACATTTTGGAGGGACACAATTGAACCCATAACACATATGGTCTACCTTGGAGAATGTTCCCTGTGCACTTCAATATAATATGTATTGTAGTATTAACCAGTAGAGTGTTCTATAGACGTCTGTAAGGTCTAGTTGGTTTATAGTGTTGTTCAAATCTTCTGTATCCTTGTTAATCCTCTGCCTACTTGTTCTATTCATTATTGGAAGTGAGGTATTGAATTCTCCAACATGTTAACTGTGCAATACCCTGAGACTCTGAGTGGAGGGAAGATAGTTTGAAATAGTTTAGGAGAGTACGAAGGTGTAACCTACAAGCCCTCAGTGCTGCCCAAAATCCTGCTACACTGAGGGCTTGGAGGTTACCCGTGGCCATTGAGTTGATTCCGACTCATGGTGACCCCATGTGGTACAGAGTAGAACTGCTCCATAGAGTTTTCTTGGCTGTAATCTTTATGGATGCAGTTTTCCAGGTCTTTCTCCCATGGAGCCACTGGGTGAGTTCAAACCTCCATGGTCAGCTATGCTGGTGCAGGTGCAGAGCTGGGGTCTTGCCAGAAGGTAGCAGGAAGAATGGGAGTTAAAAGTATTTGGGAAAGAGAGTTGAGGGTAGAGGCAAACAGTGCTTGTAGTAAAAGACCATGGAAGTTGAGTTGGGGAAGTAAAGAAATAAGGACTTGAAGGAAGCAAGGAACAGGGAAAGGGGCAGGATCAGTTTGGGGGGGCGGTGGTGGAAAGATTGTTGGAGTTGGTTCCTCAAGGTGGTGGACTGGACTGATAGACAACTGGTAGTTGGAGAGTGGGGTGTTTGGAATTGAGATTATGCAGGTGTAATTATTGGCAAGATGAGGGGCTGAGGTAGGTGGAGGACTAGTTTATTAGAGGAGAGGAGGTCACAGAACAGAGGCCAAGGGACTAGCTTGTGAAATCGCCATGATTGTGTCAGAATCGTGTTGGAGGGAGTGGCTATGAGCAGGGAGCTAAAATTGTCAAAGAAGGAGGGGGAGTGAGTGTGGGTGTGTAGATGGCAATAAGGAGGGGGTAATGGGTAGAAAAGTCTGGTAACATGCATTTGAAAGGAGCTTGGGGGTTTATGAGTCAGAACCAACTCAACCGCAACAAGTTTGGTTTTTGGTTTTTGGGGGTTTAGGGAGGAGGGAGTAAGAAAGGGTGGCTTGGAAGCATCTATGAAGGGCAAGTAGGATGCCTACCCCACCTCTGGACCCCATAGCAGGAGGTTTGTGGGAGAGAGAAGAGCCACCCCTTAGAAGCCTGCAGGGGAAGCAGGGTCCTCAGGGGAGAACCAAGTTTAGAAAAAGAAAATAAGCAAGAAGGTGAAAGGAACAAGATCACACACATGAGGATATCCATTCATTACAGAACTGTCTGCAATAGTGAAAATCTGGAAACAACCTAAATGCCCATCAGCAGGGGAGTGAAAAAATAAACAACGGTTATTCCAAAATAGAATTTGCTCACACAACAGTGAAAATAAATGTACTAGATCCATGTGGATCAACATGGGGGAAAAAAGCTTACAAACATAAACTTGAGAGGCATAAGCAGGTTGTAAAAGGCTACATTTAGTATGATGCTACTTATGTGAAATGTTAAGGCCCACAGAACAATAGTACGCTTTACTTATAAGGCTATATAAAAGTATAATGGCACCCTTGCAAAGGACCCTCAGCAACTTCAGGATGGTGGTTTTGTGGTTACCCACGGAGAGAGAGCAAGCAGAGATGAGTCGAAGCAAGGAGGGTGCTTTTGGCTGTATCTAAAATATTTTACTTCTTGATTAAAAAGAGACAGAGATGAACCAAAATATAGCAAAGTGTCAGCTGCTATTAGATCTGGGTTGGAGTCCCAAGATTAATTTTACTTTCCTGTATGTTTGAAGATTTCATTTGAAAATGTAAAAGATTAAAAAAAAAAAAAAAAAAGAGGGTGGCAGTTACTACAAAGTACAGTAATCAAGGCTGTATAGTACTGTCGTAAAGAGAGATAAATAGACCAATGGAATAGAACTGAGAGTCAAGAAATAAACAAACACTTACGGGCAATTGATTTTTGACAAGAGTTCCAAGACAATTCAGTGGGGGAAAGAATGATTTTTTTTCAACAAATGGTGCTAGGACAACTGGATCAAACCAACCAACCAACCAACCTGTTGCCATCAAGCCGATTCCAACTCATAGTGACCCTATGGGACGGAGTAGAACTTCCCCATCGGAATTCCAAGGAGCACCTGGTGGATTCAAACTGCTGATCTTTTGGTTAGCAGCTATAGCTCTTAGCCACTACGCCACCAGGGACAACTGGATAACCCAGCACAAAAGAATGAGTTTGGATCCCCCTAATTTATATCATATACAAAATTTAACTCAGATCAAAGATCTAATATGTAAAAGCTAAAACGATAAAACTCTTAGAAGAAAACACGACCTTGGATTAGGCAATGGTTTCTTAGATGTAACATCCAAAGCTCAAGCAACCAAAGAAAAAAAAAATAGAAACATTGGATTTCATCAAAATGAACTTTTGTACTTCAAAGGGCACTATCAAGAAAGTGAAAAGATGACTCACAGAATGGGAGAAATATTTACAAATCATATATCTGGTAGGACTCTAATATCAAGAACTATAACAAAAAACAACAAACAACCCGATTTAAAAACAGGCAAAGGACTCAAACATTTCTCCAAAGAAAATACACAAAAGGCCAATAACCACATGATAAGATACACAACATCATTAATCATTAAAAAAAAAAAAAAACCTATTACCATAGAGTTGATTCTGACTCATAGGAACCCTATAGTCATTAAGGAAATGCAAATCAAAGCCACAATGAGATACCATTTCACACCCACTAGGAGGCCATAATCCAAAAGACAGACACTAATAAGTGTTAATTAGGATATGGAGACATTTGTACCCTCGTAATTGCTCGTGGGAATATAAAATGGCAGAGCTTCTTTGGAACAGTTGGTCAGTTTCTCAAAAAGTTTAACATAGAATGGTCTTATGACTCAGAAATTTCACTTCTAGGTATTTACTCAAAAGATTGGACAACATAGGTTCACACAAAAACTTGTACACGAGGGTTCAGGAGCAGCATTATCCCTCAGAGCCGAAGAGTGGAAACAATCCAAATGTCCATCAAGGGATGAACAGATAAACAAAATGTGTCGTGTCCATACAATGGAATATTACTCAGCTATAAAAAAGAATGAAGTACCGAGACATGCTACAACATGAAAGACCCTTGAAAACATGGTAAGTGGAAGGAGCTAGCCACAACAAAATGCCATGTAGAGTATAATCCCATTTATATGACACATCCAGAATAGGCAAATCCATACAGACAGTGGATTAGTGGTTGCCGGGGCCTGAGGGTGGGGGGAAGCGGGAGTGACTGCTACCATTAGAGAGTTTCTTTTGGGAGTGACGAAAATGTTTTAGAATTAGATTAGAGTGTAGGAATGGCTGTACAACCATATGAATATACTTAAAACCACCAAATTGCAAACTTTGAAAGAGTGTATAGTATATGAATTATATCTCAATTATAAAACAAAAACAAAACCTGGGGTCAAATCCAGAACCCATCACTGTGGTCCTGACAGGTGGGTTCCATTTTCGGAGCCTTGGTTCCCCATCCCAGGGCTTGGTAACTCAGGCTGCACTGGGCTAAGAAGGATGCCCATATACTTTGTTCCTATCACTGTTGCCTTTATTCCTAACCTGACCATTGCTGAAGGCAGCAAAGCTGAGTGGTTAGGGTATAGGTGGGCTCTAGCGTCAGACAAGTCTGAGTGCAAACTCAGCCTCCACTACTTGCTGACTCTGTGACCTGTAAATTTCAGTTTCCTCATCTGAAAAATGGGTATAATAATGGCGACCCCTTCAAAGTGTTGCCATGGAAATACAATGAGATAAAACCAAAACCGATTGCCATTAAGTTGACTCCAGCTCATGACAACCCTGTGTGTGTCAGAATAGAACTGTGCTCCACAGGGTTTTTCAACGGCTCACTTTTTAGAAGTAGATCATGAGGCCTTTCTTTCAAGGTGCTTCTGGGTGAACTCGAACCTTGCGCCACCCAAGGAAAATACCAGGCACAGCAAGTCTGGCACTCAGTATGTACCAGTTAGCATTTTTATTATTATTATTGTGGTTGGTGGTGGTTGTCTTTGTGGCCAGCTGGGTGCAAAAGTCTTTTACCTCTTCCTCCTCAGCCCCCTCTCTCCATCCTGGGATTTCCCACTTATTTGGTCAAAATTGTAGTCTGGGCTCAGCTTCAAAGACCTTGCCTCCTGGCGGGACTCTGGACTTACTCTCCTTGCTCACAAGAGCCCCAAACTTACCAGCCCTCAGGTAAATGCCCTCATCCTTTCTTCCAGCTCCCGGGTTGAGCTGGGCCCTACTCTTCACCCAGCCAAGAAGAAGGAGAGCGTGATGCCCCCCAGGAGGCTTTGGGGTGGGGCTCCCAGCCGCTCAGAAATCAGGAGCCCCAGAGTGGCCCTTGCAGCCCCACAGAGAGCCCTCTCCTGGGGCTCCCCCTGCCTTTGCTGGAAAGAGGAAGCTTGAAGAGGCAGCTGTTCAGGGCAGGGACTTTCTTTCCGCATCTCAGTGGAAGCAACAGCCCAGTCCCTCTACTTCTAGGAATTTATGCCTCAGATGTAGGCCTCCTGTGAATATGTTCAAGGGAGGTTATTTTGGCAATTTTATGTAAATGAAAAAGACTGGAAAAACCCAAAACGTCCATCAATAGGGGACTGGCTGTGTGCATTATGGTACATCCATACAGTGGAAAACCACAGGACCATTGAAAAGAATGAGGCTGATCTAGTTAGACTGATAGGGAACTACTTCGAAGGGTATTTTACAGAAAAAGAGCAAAGTTCAAAACAGTATTTTTCATATTTCATATTTCCTTCCTCCCCGCCTCCCTTCCTTCTGTTCTTTCCAAGGAATTGCTCTTTTTATGTATTGCATGCACATAGACTATCTGTAGAGAACAAACAAGAAATCATTAAGCCTGGTGGCCTCTGAGGAAGGAAATTGAAATCTTGGCTAGGGTGGTATCGTAGGTGGGAGAATTACTTTCCAGTCTATCCTCTTTTTTGTACTGCATAAATTAAAAATTTAAATAGGGTTAAAAAAAAGTTCAAATTGTACAAAAAGGTGCATGGTGGAAAGTATCCCTCCTTCTCTGCCCCTCTGCCCCCATCCCCCTACTCAGAGTTCCCCTTCTCCAACGCAACGAATGCTATCAATTGTATATCCTTCCAAACTGTGCATTTGTGTAAATATCCGTTTATATTCTACTATAAAGGAGCCCTGATGGCGCAGTTGCTAAGTGCTTGGCTGCTAACAAAAAGGTCAGCTGTTCGAACACACCAGCTGCTCCGTGGGAGAAAGACCTGAAGGTCTGCTTCCATAAAGATTACAGCCTTGGAAACCCTCTAGGGCAGTTCTACTTTGTCCTATAGGGTCGCTATGAACCAGGATCGACTAGATGGCAACAGGTTGTTCTACTATGTCTTCTTTTTTAATATTATGGTCGAAATATGTATAACAAAATGTATGCCAGCTCAACAATTTCAACATGTACAATTCAGCGACATTCTTTAAGTTGTGCCGTTCTTGCTATTCTCTTCCAAGTCATTCTACCACCATTAACATAACCTCAATGCCTTCTAAACCAAAACTCCCCCTTTTCCCCTCCCTCCCACCCCTGGTAACCACTAATAATCTTTGGTTTCTATATATTTGTTTATTTCATGTAAGTGAGGTTATATATTTTTTGTCCTTTTGTCATGGGCTTATTTCACTCTTCATGATGTTTTCAGGTTCATCCAAGCTGTGGTGTGCATCAGGACTTCATTTCCCTTTGTCTACTACATTCTGTTTATTCATTCATCTGTTGATGGACATTTTGGTTGTTTCTCTATTATGTCTTTCTAATAAGCAAAAATTAATTTAAGCCAGAAAAGAAGAAGGAAGGTTGAGGAAAAGAGAACTGGGTATGGGAGTCTTGCAAGCATTGTGGTGGGGACAGCAAGAGCCACGGGACAGGAGGAGAGAAAACATCCCCTTCATGGGTAACTGCCTCCTGCCTTGGCCGGTGATTCCCCACCTTCAGCCCCAAGGGGGCTCCCCCTCTCTTCCTTGGAAGCTGGTCCTCTGCTTCATGCCTGGGCACCCAGGGATCCTTGAATGCTGTGCCCACCTCTTCTCCTGCTCCAGGGAGGCCCAGGGCAGTGCAGGGGGCAGAGACCACCTGGGCTGCAGATGTAGCTCAGGTAAACGGGGTGATATGGTGTTGCCAGCAGAGGGTGAGAAGCTCGGGGCCTGTGGAATCCCTGGGGAGGCAGGTGCTCTCCCAGGGGGAGCCCCCAAGCACACCTCTGGAGGGCCCCATGTAAGAAAACCCCACATTCGGATGAAGAGTAATTCTCTGACTCTCACAACCCTCCAACAAGCAGCCCGTGGCTCCTAGGACAACTTCTGCATCTAAAGAAGATTTTTCTTTTTCTTCCCAAGTGGTTTGGTTTTTTTTTTTTAATATATATACTTTATTTTTTAGAGCAGTTTTAGGTTTACAGAAAACATTGTGCAGAAAGTACAGAGAGTTCCCTATGCCCCCGCTACCTTCTGCGCAGTTTCTCCTGTTACAGTGAAACCTGTGAAAGCTGGAACTCGATGGCACTGCCTTGTTTTTCCTGGACTCGCAGGTTTTCCACCTTTGGCAGGATGCAGTCTTACCACTTTTCTATTGTTCTTTTTAGTGGAAAATAATGTGTTTTCCTTCTCTGGTAGGTTTCCGCCTTACACAGATTCTGGCTTTAGCCAGTTTTTAAAGCATCTTACAACAGTGTAGACCCCTGTTACAACCGATAAAGCAATATGCCAATACAAAATTACTAACTAAAGTCCGTAGTTTAATGTAGGCTTCGCTCTGTGTTGTAAAGCCCTGTGGGTTTCAACAAATCCATAGTGTCCTGTGTCCACCGTCACAGTATCACACAGAATAGTTTCCCCTTCCTTAAAATGCCCTGGGCTCCGCCTCTTTGTCCCTCCCCCTTGCCCTGAGCCCCTAGCAACCACTGATCTTTTTACTGTCTCTATATTTTTGCCTTTTCCAGAATTTCATATAGTTGGAATCAAACAATATGTAGCATTTTCAGATTGGCTTCTCCCAAGTTCTTATTAGGAAAATGTTCAAATGTTCAGAAAAGTTGTTTGCGTAGTTCAATGACCACCAGTATATCCTCCACCTAGCAGCCACAGTGTCAATATTTAGCCATATTTTCTCTCTTTGGGGTGTATACATATCTACATTTTTTATTTTCCCCCTAAATTCTTTGAAATTAACTCATCATGACCTTCACCTTTAAGTACTTTAGCACGGGTATCCTAAGAACAAGGACTCCAACATGCCCTAAGGTCTTTATTATACCTAAGAAAATCAACAATAAATCCCTAATTTCATCTAATATTCAGTCCCTATTCAAATTTCCCTCAGAAACCCTGGTGGCGTAGTGGTTAAGTGCTACAGCTGCTAACCAAAGGGTCGGCAGTTCGAATCTGCCAGGCGCTCCTTGGGAACTCTATGGGGCAGTTCTACTCCGTCCTATAGGGTCACTATGAGTCGTAATCAACTCGAGGGCACTGGGTTTTTTTGGGTTTTATTCAAATTTCCCCAGTTGTCCCCAAAAGGTCTTTTATAACTGTTTCTCAAAATCAGCATTTGACCAAGGTTGGCTTTATGTCTCTTAAAATGTTTTTGTTTTGTTTTGTTCTCCTGGTTCTTGGCTTTAGGAAAATCTCTTTCTTTCCTGTTCCTCTCTGGCTTAAACTTTGATTCACTTGGGTTCTGGCTGACCAAGAAGTGTGCTCATAGGCTTTTGTATCTGGGGGCGTTGGCTGGATCTGTTCTTTTTTTCTTTTTAATAATATTTTATTGTGCTCTTGGTGAAAGTTTACACAGCAAATTAGGCTCCCGTTTAACAATATCTATATAAATTGTTCAATGACATCGGTTACATTATATGTCTTATAATCTTAAATGTCTCCATCTAGTTTTCTTTTAAAAAACATTAATTTTTTTCTAAATTTTACCTGTTTTGCTGTTGTTGTTGAGAATACACACAGCAAAACACACCAATTCAACACTTTCTACAAGTACAATTTAGTGACACTGATAACATTCTTCAAGTTGTACAACCAGTCTCATCCTCCTTTTCTGAGTTGTTCCTCCCTCACTAACATAGACTTCCTGCTGCCTAAGGTCCCTATCTAATTTTTTCAGTTGCTGTTGTCAATTTGATCCCGTATAGATAGTTCTTAAAAGAACATAATGCTCAAGGCAGACCCTTTTCCACTAGTTAAGCTAAATTAATGTTTAGTTTTAAGATGACTTCAGGGTGTTTTTTTTTTTAATTGTACTTTAGATGAAGGTTTATAGAACAAATTAGTTTCTCATTAAACAGTTAGTACACATATTGTTTTATGACGTTGGTTAACAACCCCAGGACATGTCAACTCTCTCCCTGTTACCAGCTTTCCTGTTCCCCCCTGCCTTCTAGCCCTTGCCCCTAGGCTGGTGTGCCTCTTTAGTCTCATTTTGTTTTATGGGCCTGTCTAACCTTTGGCCGAAAGGTGAACCTCAAGAGTGACTTCAGTATTGAGCTGAAAGGGTGTCTGGGGGCCATACTCTCAGTGTTTCTCCAGTCTCTATCAGGTCAGCAAATCTAGTCTTTCTTTTTGAGTTAGAATTTTTTTCTATATTTTTCTCCAGCTCTGTCCGGGACCCTCCCTTGTAATCCTTGTCAGAGCAGTCAGTGGTGGTAGCCAGGCACCATCTAGTTGTGCTGGACTCAGTATGGTGGAGGCTGTGGTAGATGTGGTCCATTAGTCCTTTGGATTAATCTTTCCCTTATATCTTTAGTTTTCTTCAATCTTCCTTGCTTCTGAAGGGTTGAGACCAGTATAGTAACCTAGGTGGCTGCTCACAGGCTTTTAAGACCTGAGACACTACTCACCAAAGTAGAATGTAGAACATTTTCTTTATAAACTCTTATGCCAATTGACCTGGATGTTCCCTGAGACCATGGTCCTCTGGGGATATTTTTGGTTTAAGGTTTAAAGATCTCAGGGCAATAGTTTCAGAGGCTCATCCAACCTTCAAGGCTGCAGGAAGTCAGGAGTCCATGAGAATGTGAAATTCTGTCCTACATTTCCCCCCCTTTGATCTGGATTCTTCTATGGAAGCTTTGATCCAAATGTTCAGTAATGGTAGCTAGGCCACCCTCCAGTTCTTCTGGTCTCATGGCAAAGAAGGCAGCTGTTCATGGAGGCAATTAGCCACACATTCCATATCCTTCTATTCCTGACTGTCCTTCCTCTGTTGTTCCAAGTAAACGGAGACCAGTTGTTGTGCCTTGGGTTGGGTAACGCCTTTTGACAAAACTTCTTCTGAGATGATGCTATGTACTTCTGGTGGCATCCAATCAGGAGGCTCCTGATGCATCCACAACCCTGACAACACCTGAGCAGCCCTCCCTGGTCCTACCCGGCAACCTCTCCTACCTGGCCTCCTACTGTGCCCCACTCTTTTCACCTCTGGCTACCCAACTTCTCACCCTGACATTTGCTGTTTCCTCACAGGTAGACTCCTTCTTCTCTTTCAGATTTCCAGCTCAAGTGTCACCTCCTCATAGAGGTCTTTCCTGAGTGCACTGCCCCAAACTACTTCCTCAGAGTTTCTATCTTACTGTTTTATTTTCCTCATGGCACCCATCACACCCGACATGACCTTGTTTGGTCTTTGTTTACCTGCTTATTGTCTTTCTAGAAAGCAAACTCCATCCACTACTCCATAACTTCTGTATCTGTAACTGTTTACTGCTCTATTCCCAAATCCTAGCAGTGTGTCTGGCACATGGTGGGTGCCTGTATGAGTTACCTATTGCTGCTGTAAAAGGTTACCACACAGTTAATGGCTTAAAAACAACACACATTTATTCTCTTACAGTCTGCCGATCAGAAGTCCTAAACCAGTCTCAGTGGGCTAAAATCAAGGTGGCTGCAGTGCTGTGTTCCTTCTTGAGGCTCTAGGGTAATATCTATTTCCTCGCTTTTTCCAGCTTCTGGAGGCTACCCACATTCCTTGGCTCATGGCCCAGTTTCACCCTGACCCTCTGCTTCCCTCATATTTCTTCCTCTGAGGCTGACCCAGCTGCCTCCATTTTATAAGGACCCTTTGGATTACATTGGGCCCATAAGGAACCCTAGTGGCACAGTGACTAAGCACTTAGCTGCTAATGGAAAGGGCAGCAGTTCAGACTCACCAGCCCACTCCACAGGAGAAAAATGTGGCAGTCTGCTTCCGTAAAGATTTACAGCCTCAAACACCCAATGGGGCAGTAGTACTCTGTCCTATAGGGTCACTGTGAGTCAGCAATGGGTTTTGTTTTTTTTCATCTGAATAATCCAGGATATTTTCCCCATCTCAAAATTCTTAAATACATCGGCAAAATCCACTTTGCCATGGAAGGATACGTATTCACATATTCCAGGGATTAGGGCGTGGACATCTCTGGGGGGGCCATTATTTGTTTACTGTAGTACTCAATAAGCATTTGTTGAATGAGTGAATGAAATTAGGAATGGCCAGGTCCCTTTACAAATGGAGTTCTAAGTCCTGAGTTCCAGGCCTGGCTCAGCCACTTACTGGTTGCTGCATGGCCTTGGTCGAGTCCATCTTTCTCTGAGCCTTGGTTTCCTCTTTCATTAGATGTGTTCTGAGCACCCATCACATGCCTAACCCTGGTGGACTCTGGGAAATGCCAAGACAAATAAAAGGAGACCCCTGCCTTCCAAGAGCTTGGAGTTGGGCTTCTGAGGAGGGGCCTGAGAAAGAAAAACCCACCCCATTTTTTCCATTCTAGGTTACCCCAGAGAGCTTTAACACCCTCAGGAGGTGTGCTTGCCATGGAGGTGACGTTTCAAATGGTTCTTGACGCATGAGTAGGAGTTTATGTGGTAGAGAAGTGGAAAGGACATTTATGGCCTGGGGCAGACCAGCTGACCTCTTTGAGGAACTGTGAAGAGTGTGGTGTGAGCTAAGGTGGCGGTGGTGGAATCAGGAGGTGCATGGCTGGAAAGGGGACATTGAAGGCCACGGTCAGGAGCCTGGGCTCTGCCTTCAGGTCAGTGAGAGCCACAGCAGAGTTTGAAGCAGGAGGAAGGTACATACACCTTTGAGTCTGGACAGCTCACTCTGGCTGCTGCAGTTGGAGAGGGGATGGAGGGGGCCGACACCCAGCCTGAGATAGGGGTGACCTGACTGGGTAGGGGCAGTGGGGATGAAGAGGAGGAACAGAGTTGAGAGATTCAAGAAGTAGAGCCAGTGGTGCATGGTGATAGATTTTAGAAGGGGTGGGTGAGGAGGAGCCTGGTGGCAGCTGGGAAAGAAGAACAGAAGGAAGACAGGAATGTGTATGGAAGCTCTTTGGAAACTGTTGAGTGGAACGCCAACTGCCCAAGTTGAGATGTGAGAAACCCCAGAAGAGGCTGGTGAAGGGGCAGAGAGAGCAACTCAAGGGGTATATAGGCCTGTCACTTTGAAGAGAGATCACTGATGAAGGTCACCGAGGGTACAAGCTAGGCTTCAATTCCAGCTGAGGACTTGGGTCTATTAGCTCCAGTCCACATTCTCACTTGATTTATAAACCATGTCTGAGATAGATAGGTAGGTTCGTGAAACCATCTCCCCCATTCCCAAATGGAGAAACAGGCCCAGAGACATCCAGTGACGTGGCCAATGCTACACCATGATCAGACCCTGGGGAGTGCGGGCCCCCAAGGGACCCAGCTGGAGGGGAATTTTTAAAGTCCCTGGAGACCCAGAGAGGAGGACAGTGTGGGGGTCCCCTCTGAGTTGTTCCCGGCCACAGAATTTCCTCCAGTTTGGAGGAAGCAAGAGTTCTCCTTTCACATTTGAATGTCAGAGATTCTGGACTCACCAGTGACTAAGAGTGAGCGTCTGAGACTTGTGGGTGTACCAAGCGTTTATATAGCAGATCTTTCTGACCTCTGGTGACTGCAGACACCTGGGCTGGGACACACAGGACAGGAGCATGGCCAGCTTACAGACCCCGCTCTTGGCTGCCCTCATCCTCCTTGCTGTGGCACTTCAAGGCACCGAGGCAGGTGAGGCTGGGGAGAGGGAGGTTCCCGGTAGAGGCCAGGGTCAGACACTTGGCTGTCTTCCTCAAGTAGTGGACAGTGCATGAGAGCAGAAGATTACAGCCTGCCACTGACTTCTGGTCTTGGGCTGATGATATCACTCCTTTTGGGCCTCAGCTTACACATCTGTTAAATGGGTGGTCTTGAGGCTGGGAGTCTACAATTTATTCCACCTGGGTTGGGAGGTTGTGGTGGGAATGGCCTGGGGAACCCCTGCCCCAGAGGCTTGAGCATAGGACCATTGGGGTGTGGAGTAGGAGCCACTGAGAGGGGCAGGAACCAGGGTAGGGGATACTCCCTTGAAAAGCTGGTCCTGCATCCCTGACCCCATTTTTGCTCCAAAGCTTCCCTCAACACTGGGTTCCTGACTTCTGTTTACCCCAGTGTCAGCTCTCCAACCCTATGCTGGGAGTCAGGCAGACATGAACAATAATTGCTCACATTTATTGGGTTTCCTGAGACCTTCCTCTGCATTAGAGATCTCATAAAGTAGGTACTATTATTACCTCTATGGTCAGAGCAGAAAATTGGGCTTTAGAGATGTTAAATGACTTACCCAGGGTGGCCTGGTGACTCAGAGCAGGAGAGGACTTGAACCCAGGTCTATGTGACTGCACCCTGCCTAAGCCCTGGTCTTATAACCCTAGGCCAGTCCTTCCCTTCTCTGGATCTCAGCCTAGCCATTTGCACAGTGAAGGAGGCCACAGTAGATGTGATCTCAAGCAGGGCTTCTCAAACCTTAGTGCGCTTACAAATCCCCTGGAAATCTTGTTAAAATGTATACCTGATTCAACAGGTCTGGGGCTGAGACAAGCTGCCACGTGATGCTGATGCTGCCCTGAGTCCCATCTAGAAGCTCAGAGCATCATTGATGTCAGTCGATCTGAGTCCTTTCCCCTTGAGTTGACTATCCCAGAGTGTAGACATTGGGCCCTTAGTGGCTTCTCAGAGGGCCTGAGGGTGGGGTCTTTGAGGATCCAGAATCTTCCAGACATCAACCTTCCACAGAAAAACGGCGGCATTTCTTCCCTGGATCCTGGAGGGGCCCAGGGTCAAGGGTTGGGACCGAGGATGACCTCTGTGTGCCAGTTTGTAAATCCTCATCATCCACCCCCACCCCCCCCAGGCCCCTATGGCGCCAATGTGGAAGACAGTGTTTGCTGCCGGGAGTATATCCGTTACCCCCTGCCCCTGCGTTTGGTGAAATACTTCTTCTGGACCTCAGATTCCTGCCGGAGGCCTGGCGTGGTGTAAGTAGGAAGTGGGGAGTCAGGGCCTTGGAGGTTCTGGCAGGTGTGGCCCAGGATGGCCCAGGTACAGGTGAGCAGGGCAGAGTCAGGAATGGAAGTCCAGATGCCATCCGAGAGGGCGTGGCTGGATTGAATGGCTCAGCCCAGGCTTGGGTGTACCAAGAACAAAAATAATGTGGTCATTCAACAAATACCTAGCGCCTGCTATGTGCCAGGCAATGGGCCAGTTTTGGGGGGTGTAGAGCTGAGTGAACAAGGTGCCTGAGCCAGTGCGGGTAATGGGCAGTGGGTATTGCTTCTCAGTCAGCAAAGATGCTCCCATCAAAAGCACTGGGGCCCTCTCTGGTCCCTGGGAGTTATCGGAGGCAACCCCTTTTTACTAGAAGAATAATATTGAGAGCTAACGTCTGTGTACCACACACTGTGCTGAGCATTTGACCTGTGTTAACTTGTTTAATCTTAACAATAAACTAATGAGAAAGTGTGTTCACTCCCATTTTATAGATGAAGAAACAAACACAGAGAGGGGAAGTGACTTGCTCAAGGTTGCCCAGGCTGGATCCAGAACTCCTGGGTCCTTGCTCAGAGTTTCTCCTGAGGCTCTTGCTTTTCCTGTCTTCTTCACTCCTTTGCTTCTTTTTCCCTGATCTGGGTCCTAAACATACTTCTGCCCCGAGTTGGGCCCCTGCTTTCTGCAGCTGCCCCTCTGGCTACTCCTCCAACCCCTCAGAGCCAGCTGCCTGCAAAATTGTACCCTGTGGGCATTTCAGTTTTGAAGACTCATGACCTCCTTTGGGGGTCTTTCATCATCTTCTTCTCCTCTTCTTTCTCCTCACTGCTGACTCCATATCTCAGAGAGGGGTCTGCAGGTGAGTAACAAGAAAGGCTAAAGCCGGAAGCCCTGTCAGGGTTTGTGCCACTTTAACTCAGGTTTTCCCATCTGTGTAAGGGGAGTAACAACCTTCATCTCTTTTTATCTATCCCAAACATGTAGAGTGTGGTTGGTAAGTGCCAGGCGCTGTTGTAAGCACTTTATCAGTTTTAACTCAGTTAATCCTTCAAAAAACCCTATCCAGTGGGCACTGTTATGATCCCCTTTTCACAGGTGAGGAAACATCACAGAGAGGATCTGGGGCCTCAAGAGCATTAGAGGGCACAGTAACAGCAACTGGAGGGTGTAAAGCTCAAAGCCTGGCACATCATAAGTGCTCAATATAAGACGGCACACATACGATCATTGGATTTTGAGCTGGAAGGGACTCTAGAAAGAAAGTGGCTTGACAGATAAAGAGATGGAGGCTCAGAGAGGTGCTGCCCAGTGTCGCACAGTGGCTGGGGAAGGCTGGGGAAGCAAGCTCAACCTTGCTGCCATCTTTGTTCTCTCTTTGTTGGCTGTTTGTGGGGCAGGAGGATCAGGAATCACCAAGCCCTTTGGACAGGATCTTGAGAGTCAGGAAGGGAGGTAGGGAGGAGGATGCCTCTGCCCACCTGGGCAGTCTTAAATCCACTCCTGCCCATCAACAGCAGAGGCAGAGTGCCCCCAATTGCCTGGCCAGGTGTTTGCCGCAGCTTGGCCAGGGCAGGTGCCTTAGCCCATGACTTGCTGTGTGACCTTGGGCCAGTGTTCCTCCTCTCTGTGCTTCAGGCCTCTCAGAGGTGCCTGAGCAGGGGTGCTGTCCAAGGGCGCCCCCCCCGTGTGTCCGGGTTAACAGTGTACATGGTGCAGTCAGATCTAACCAGCCATGGTACTCAAGCAAGTTGCTTTATCTCTTTGGGCTTCAGTTTACTCAGCTGTAAAATGGATAGAGTAATCTTGCCTCATGGGGTTGCTATAAGAATTCATTAAGGAAATCCATGTAAAGGGCTCAGACCAGCTCCTGGTATAATTATATATCACCTACTGTGTGCTGTGCATTGTTCTGAGTAGTTCAATATTTAGATATAGGAGATAGAGACAGAAATATAGGTAGATATGTTGTTGTGGTTGCTAGGTGCCATCACGTTGGTTCTGACTCAGAGCAACCTTACGTATAGCACAATGAAACACTGCCCAGTCCTGCGCCATTCTCACAATCAATGTTATATTTGAGCCCATTGTTGCAGCCATTGTGTCAATTGAAGAAGGTCTTCTTGTTCGCTGACCCTCTACTTTACCAAGCATGATGTCCTTCTTCAGGGACTGGCCCCTCCTGATAACATGTCCAAAGCATGTGAGACAAAGTCTTGCTACCCTTCCTTCCCAGGAGCACTCTGGCTGTATTTCTTCCAAGACAGATTTGTTCATTTTTCTGGTAGTCCATGATACATTCAATATTCTTCGCCAACACCATAATTCAAAGGCATCAATTCTTCTTCTGCCTTCTGTATTCATTGTTCAGCTTTCACACACATATGAGATAATTGAAAATATCATGGCTTGGGTCAGGCGCATCTTAGTCCTCAAAGTGACATCTTTGCTTTTTGACACTTTAAAGACATCTTTTGCAGTCAAATTGCCCAGTGCAACACGTTGTTTGATTTCCTGACTGCTGCATTATCATGATGTTGCTTATTGGTCCAGTTGTGAAGATTTTTGTTTTCTTTATGCTGAGGTGTAATCCATACCGAAGGCTGTGGTGTTTAATTTTCATCAGTGCTTCAAGTCCTCTTCACTTTCAGCAAGCAAGGTTGTGTCATCTGCATGTCACAGATTGCTAATGAGTACTCCACCAATCCTGATGCCACATTCTTCTTCGTATAGTCCAGCCTCTTGGATTATTTGCTCAGCATACAGACTGAATAAGTGTGGTGAAAGGATACAACCCTGATGCACACCTTTCTTGATTTTAAACCATGCAGTGTCCCTTTGCTCTGTTTGAACAACTGCCTGTTTTTCTATGTACAGGTTTCACATGAGCACAATTAAGTGTTCTGGAATTTCCATTCTTTTCAATGTTATCCATAATTTGTTATGATACAAAACAAAACCCATTGCCGTGGAGTCGATTCCGACTCATAGTGACCCTATAGGACTGAGTAGAGCTGCCCCATAGAGTTTCCAAGGAACACCTAGTGGATTCGAACTGCCAACCTTATGGTTAGCAGCTGTAGCACTTAACCACTATGCCACCAGGGTTTCCTTGGTATAGTATAGATATAGATATATCAGCAACATCATGATAAACAGAGAAGAGATTGACATTGTCAAAGATTTCTCTTAACTTGGATCCACAATCAACACCCATGGAAGCAGCGGTCAGAAAACCAAACGACAGGTTGCCTTGGGCAAATTGTCTGCAAAAGACCTTTTTAAAGTGTTAAAAAGCAAAGATGTCACTTTGAGGACTAAGGCACACCTAACCCAAGTCGTGGTATTTTCAATTGCCTCATATGCGTGCGAAAGCTGGACAATGAATATGGAAGACCAAAGAAGAACTGTTTCCTTTAAATTATGGTATTGGCAAAGAATATTGAATATACCATGGACTGCCAGAAGAACAAATAAACCTGTCTTGAAAGAAGTACAACCAGAGTGCTCCTCAGAACCGAGGATGGTGAGACTTCATCTCACATACTTTGGGCATATTATCAGGAGGGACAGTCCCTGGAGAAGGACATCATGCTTGGTAAAGTAGGGGATCATCAAAAAAGAGGAAGACCATCAATGAGATGGATTGACAGAGTGGCTGCAACAATGGGCTCAAACATAAAAATGATTGTAAGGATGGTACAGGACCAGACAGTGTTTTGTTCTGTTATTTGTAGGGTCACTATGAGTCGAAACTGACTCGATGGCACCTAACAACAACAATAGATACATCAACTCATCATCAAAACCCTATGAGATTAGATTATGATTATCATCTCCATTTTACAGGTATGGAAACTGAGACTCAGAAAAGTTAAGTGACTTGCCCCAGATTACACAGCTAGCAAGTGGCAGTGCTAGGATTTGAACCCAGATAGGCTGTCTCCAAAGCCCATGCTTTTAGCCACTACCTGATACTCTCTCTCCGAAGGCAATGCCAGGGATTATTTTTAGACCACTGGGAATTCTGCTCTGTGGCTTGACCTGACACTCAAGGAAGAGGCTGAGGGGCTAGGAAGTTCTTGCTGCTTACCAACAATTCTGCCCATTGAGAAATGTGTTTGCATACAGCAGGTGCCTCATAAACTGAGTTATTCTGTTTAGCAGATGCCTCTGCATACTGCAGGTGCCTCATAAACTGAGTTATTCTGTTTAGCAGATGCCTCTGCATACAGCAGGTGCCTCATAAACTGAGTTATTCTGTTTAGCAGATGCCTCTGCATACTGCAGGTGCCTCATAAATGCTGGGCCCACACACATGAGGTGACTCATAAATGCTAAGCTCCCCGGGACGTGTGGCATCCATGCTGCATGCTAAAGCTACTGCACTGTCTCTCTGGCGTCTCCTCCCTCCAGCCTGCTAACCATCAAGGACCGGGAGATCTGTGCCGACCCCAGGCTGCCCTGGGTGAAGAAGGTTCTTCAGAAGCTGCGCTAATGAGAAAAGCCCTGCCCCTGATGACCATGGCCTTGGCTCCTCCGGGAAGGCTCGCGGCACCCAGCCTTCCCACCATGACAGCTGCTCTTCAACACCCAAGCCTGTGGCAAGGTCTCTGCATTCTCTGACCTCCATATCGGGGGCTGCCACCCTCAGGCCCCTGTGCTGTCCCTCCCCACATCCCCTCCGATGCTTCCAACCTACCCTCTGCCCCGTGGCAGCCAGAGAGCCCCTAATCCCGGTTAGTCACTCCCTACTCTAAACCCTTCCCCAATGCCCAAGGCTGAAGTTAGAGCTCTTGAGCCTGGCACCCTGGCTCTCTGGGTCTCATCACTGTCTGCAGCTTTGACCCTCTCACTTCATGCACATTGGGCTCCCTGTTCTCCAGACCCCTGCCATATGTTTCTGCTTTGGAACATTTGCATGGTCTGCTCCTGACATCCAGAATGCCCTTCCCATCACCTCCACATGTCCAACCCACCAGCCCTCCAAGGTTTCGCTCAGACCAAGCAACCAGTAATCAAGTTTCATTTTTCAGACTTCCCCTGGCCCTCTGCCCATCTTAACATCCCTAGTCACATTCTGCCCAGAATCCTCAGGATTTGAGGGCTTGTCCTCCAGCCCCACCGGCTGGACCAAGGTTCATGTCTGGGTGGCTCTTGTCTTCCTGCCTCCAGCACAGAGCACAGGGTCTGGCTCAAAGTTAGAGCTCAGCAGGTGGTTGTGGAACAAATGAGTAAAAGTAACGCTCCTCTCCCACCTCTTCCCAAAATTCAGGCTCGAGGTCACCTAGAGAGGGGACAGCTATGTAAACTGTGATGCCTCAAATTTGCCTAGATTCATCTTTCTTGCCTTTTTACCTTCTTATTGTAAAGATACCCTTCTTAGTCCCTCAGGCTTTTACTGCTCCCCCAACCTCCAACACCTAAGCCGCCCTTTTCGGAGTACCCTCACTGCACTTTCCTCACCTCCTTCCCCAAAGATCTGGTAACCAAATTCATGCTATGATGTGAATGACTACCCTTAGCTTAGTGTTACACGCTGTAGTTATATTTGTATATGAAAAGAGAGCAAATGAGTAAATGGGAGAATTTTAGGAACTGTGAAGGAGGGGAACAGAGTGGAGCATTCCTGGCCCTGGGAGGCAGCCAACTGTGGTAGCCAGCTCCCTGTGTGAGTGAGTGGGTAGAATTAAGTGAAGGAGCCCTGGGGAGAAGTTGTCCTCAGTGGCTTGGGCCAAGCTAAGGACTGGAATTTGGGACTTATCCTCACTTCCTTGAGGATAGCAAGGTTCCTGGATAAAGGAAATAAGCTTAACATGCAGTTGCTCCCTTCCAGGGGCATCTGATGCAGCTCAGTAAGGTGGTTGGAGTTGTGTGACCCTGAAGAGGCCATTAACCTCTCTGAACCCCCTTACAAGTGAGGATGGGAATACCCACCTTCATGGTGGTTGTGGGGCTCAGATCCAAGGATGGAAATGACACTTTGCCAGCCATAAAGCTCAGTGTTTTCCAGAATCTGTGTCCCTGCTGAAGCCCAGGGTCATCTGCCTACCATGGGCACTGGAAGTGCTGACCTGCCATGAATGGGGTCCTCATGTGTCCTGGGATCCCTCTCCTTCTCAGGGCTCTGTCCTGCCCTTGCCCCTCAGGCCTTCTTTAGAAAATAAATTCTCTGAAGCTCTTCCTGTTTGGTTCCTTGGCATTTACACGTCTTTGTGAGGTAGTGGTGGGCACCATGGCTCCCCCTCTCCTGGGGGGATCAGCCACTGACATTGAAATGTGAAGTAACTCTCCCAAGTTCATCTTGGGGGCAGAGGACAGTGCTGGATGCAAGGACCTGAGGGATAGCTGCTCAGGTGTTAACAGAAAGCTCAGACATACATTCCAGAGTTTCCATCCACTGGGCCTGGCTCACCCTGGGAGTAGCTGTCAGGAGGATCTGATAAAACTCCCAAGTCTAGAGATTTAAGCACATATTCATTCATTCATTCACTCAATAACCCAACCTCAACCTTCCTTCTTTAAGGATGGACACTGGGGAAGGAGAAGAAAGTGTATTAGTCAGCAAAGGCTACCTCTGTAACAAACACCTCCAAAATTTCAGTGGCTCAACTCAATAGAAGTTTGTTTCTTTTCACCCGAAGCCTAAGCAGGCATTTCTGGTCTATGGCTGACCTTCTAAGTGGTCATTCGGGAACTCAGTCTTCTCTCTCACGGCTCTGCCTTTCTCTAGGGCCCGAGCGCTAACACATTCATCCAGCAGATGGGGAAAGAGAATGGAGGGTTATGGGGGGAGGGTTTATGCTCCAGGCCAGGAAAAGGTGCTCATCACTTCTGCCCATGTGCCATTGGCCGAACTTAGTCACATGGTCATGCCTGACTGCAAAGGATGCTGGGAAGTATAGGCAAGCAGTATATATCCAGGAGGAAGTGGAAGTGGGTTTAGGGAGCTCCCTTCGGCTCTCCTGAGCTCCCTAATTCTCTGCTTTCCTGGAGCTCCTAGACAGAGTTCACACTCCCAGAACAACAACACAAGAATCTCTCTGCCTTTGGAGTATTTTCTCTAGTTCCTCAGTGTAAACAACCATTCAGAGGACATCTTGGCACAAGTGGCTTTTGTTCTCCTTCAGATCTAACCCTCCCGGTGCAGTGTCCAAGGGCAGTAGCTCCAGACACACAGAGCATTTGTCTAGGGGACCAAGAGAAGCACCAGAAAGGGTAGATGAGGAACAAATCCGCCTCTGCCACTCACTGGCTGGTATCTACAGCAAGGTACTTTGCCTTTCTGAGCCTCAGTTTCTCCCTCTGTGAATGGAGGGGAGAAATAAAAGTGCATATCAGCGCTTGTAGTTGTGAGAGTCTGATATGGTAAGAAGATATGGTCTGGTGTGTGCACAAAGGAAATGCCAGAGAGATGTGGACAACTGTCCTTAAACCAAACTCAATGCCGTCGAGTCGATGCCAGCTTGTAGCAACCTATAGGACAGAGTAGAAGTGCCCTATAAGGTTTCCAAGGCTATAAATCATTACGGAAGCAGACTGCCACATCTTTCTCCCACGGAGAGGCTCGTTGGTTCGAACCGCTGGCCTTTCAGTTGGCAACCGAGTGCTTTAATCACTGCACAACCAGGGCTCCACCAGCCCTCCTTACTGGCCAGGAAAGTTAAGCTGGGCAGAGTCGGGTGGGGCAGGGAAGAGCTAGGCAAGGCAGTCCCCAAGGAGGCCTGGAGATGGCAGGCCTAGGGGCAGGGCTCACCGCTACCCCCTACCCCCCACCCCACCATGCTGGGGCCCCACAGGAGTGCCCCGGGCTCCCCACTCTACTCACCACTGCTGTTTCTGTTCTGCCTCTGGGGCTGGGGGAATCCCTCATGTTCCACAAGAACAGCGCAGGCTGTCTGCTCTCTAGGGCACCAGGAAGGCTCCTGGCCAGGTGGGGGCCTGCGAAAGGTGTGGTCAGGGATAACCTCATCCCCGCCACCCCCACCCACCCCACAGCAGCCTCTGGAGGTCACACCCACCAGCAGAAACCCTTTTTTCTGTTACCCAGTGCTGCTCATTTTTCTAACCATTACTCTATTATTCCTCAGCTAAGCACCTCCCAGCTTCCCTTCGCCCCTAACCAGCATCCTCAGTCATCGCATCAGCTTCAAAGCTCTCTTCAGTTTGGTGCAACTATGGTCTCTCTGCCCA
Source organism: Elephas maximus indicus (assembly GCF_024166365.1). Lineage (NCBI taxonomy): Eukaryota > Metazoa > Chordata > Mammalia > Proboscidea > Elephantidae > Elephas > Elephas maximus. Next base: position 24,291,326 of record NC_064839.1, read on the forward strand.
CTCCTTCCTTGGAGCCAATGGCACCAGACCGTTCCCCATTACCTATATTTTCCACATTGCTTAGGATTTTCCCTCTGTCAAAATCTTGCCTATCCACATATTGCAGAATGCCAATATGTCATCCCACAGATTACTTGCAAATCAGGAAGGGACTAATACCTCTACAATAGAGAGGTCTAGCGGTCACCCATCAACCCCTTCGATCCCACAAATAGTGGGACTACCTGGCTGTACCAGTCTCCTGACATGACGTAATGTGAGCCACACAGTACTACTCACGAAGGAGTCTTGCCAAGAATGCTTAGCCTGGCTCTAATCTAGCCTTTACAGCTATCTTTAGTTTACAGGAAATCCGTGAAATAGAGGAACAAATTAAATGACATCGCAAGGGAAAAATGAGATAAATTAAGAGTGAGGACATTCTATAAGACAATGGCCTTGGCTCTCGAAAAAACCAATGCCATGAAAAATGGGCAGGTGACTATTGTAGACTGAAAAGGAGTAATGACCAGATGCAATGCATGAATCTAGATTGGATCCCAGTTCAAAATAATAGAGACTGCTGAAAGGGTACAGAAGGAGCCCTGATGGTCCAATAGCTAAGCACACGGCTGCTAACTGACAGGTTGGTGGTTCAAACCCACTCAGTGGCTGTGAGGGAGAAGGAGCTGTAATTTTCCGTAAAGATTACAGCCAAGAAAACCCTACAGACCACTTCTTCTCTGTCACATGGGGTCACTATGAGTTGGAGTCAACTTGACAGCACCTAACGACAGAGGGTATGTGGTTTCCTTTTGGGGGATGGAAATGCCACTGAATTGTACACTTCGAAATGGATTGTTTTATGTTATGTGAATTTTGCCTCCATAAAAATAAAGGAGAGAAGGGAAGAAAGGAAAGAGGGAGAGAAGGAAGGAGAGAGGGTAAAGAGGAAAGACGGAAGGGAAAGAAACTATAAAATACATTTTGGGGACAATTACAGAAATTCAAATATTGGCTGGATACTAAATACACAGCCCTCCTCTTCCTCTCTCTCCCATTCCCTCCCTCTCTTCCTTCCTCTTCTCCCTACCTTCTCCTCCCACGCCCACCCCTTCCTCCTCTGACCATGGACACAGCAGAAAGAGCCCCAGATCTCGGTTCTTATCAGTCCTTGACCCTCCCTGGGCTTCGATTTCCCCAGCTAACACATGAGGGGTTGGACTTCAAAAAGGTGAAGCTTACTGGCTCCATGTCCGCATGGGCTGGGACAGATCTCTGAGCATGAGTGGATGTGAGTGGACATTGTCCCCAGCCAGGGTGCTCCTCCCCTACAGGTGCCCTCCCCCTATAGGATCCCCCAGCTTCCTAGCTCCCTACCCCAGACAACCCTGCTGTACTTGGGTGGGGATGTCTGGAAGGTGAGAGGTCCCCTGGCCTTCGGAGCTGTGTGATGCCTCTGTCCAGCCTAGCTTGAACCAGCTTGCCCAGTAGCCTGGGACAGTGCCTCACAGACAAATGGACTCCCCTCTGGGGATGTGCCCAGGATGTGGTGGGCACAGTTAACTCCTGGCCTGGGGCTAGGCTAGGCTCCTACTGGCATCTTCTAGGGTCTCAGGGATTCTTCCCACTGCCTGCAGGAAAGAGTGCCATTAAAGCAGGTTGTTGCTAACCCAAAGCCTACCAGCATTAATGCCAGCTCTTGGGGAGCCTGCTGCCTAGTCCTGTAGCAGAGAGTGAACCTGGAGTGGCAGAGCTGGGAAGCCCTCTTCCAGTAGATTAGACCAACTCTTCCTCATACAGTGCAGAAGCAAGGTCCCAAGAGAGGCAGGACTTCTCCAGGGCACGGGTTGCAGAGTCAGGGAGGAGCCAACCGGCACCCAGTTACCTGGGAGGGGGTTGGCTGCCTAGCAGGGGCCAGGCCTGAGCTGGGAGTGGGTGCAAAGGAAGGAAGGAAAGGTAGGGAGAGGAGGCAGGAGGTGAAGGCTCTTTTTTGTGTCCTCAGCCACCCATGCCCTACTCATGCCAAGTCCTCTTGTGGCAGCAAAGGTAGGTTCTCTGCCCTGATGTTCGGTAGGACCTGGGACAGTTCTGCCCCCTCCCTCAGCCTCAGTTTTCCCATCTGTCCATTTGAAGTGGGGCTGGAGCATTCTTTCAGTAAACACTGTACAGAGTGGCCCCTACTGTTTGCCTGGCCCCATGCTGGGCTGGGGGGATTGCATCAAACAAGCCCCCCAGGAGATCACAGTTCAGCACTTCTGTGCTCAGCCCAGGGCCTGGGGCTTTAAGGGGTGACGATGGGAGATCCCTCATCTTGTGGGGGGAGATACTTCCCAGATCAAAGGAGAGCTTGTCAGACCTGGATGGGTGGTTGGGACCCGGAGTCCCTTGAGCTAGCTGGCAGCCAGCACTCTATCCCTCTGTCCCTTTGTCCTTTTGTTCATTGCTCAGTTAGGAGCTAGGGCCCCAGGCCTGATCTTGGGGCGTGTACCAGGTCCTGGGAGGGAGATGACAGGGCGGATGGGAGGAGAGGTGGCCCTTTGAACCCTAGCAGGCCTGATCAGCCTCCAAGGCAGGTCTAGTCCTACAAGAAAGGCAGGACTTTGAGCAGCCAGCCCTGGACCCGGGCTGCAGCCCCCCTTCCAGAGCAACGGAGCCACTTGGTTCCCTGGCAACATCCAGAGGATTCCAGTGCGGCTCACTGGCTCCCTTCCTCTCCCCTCCCACTGTCTGCGGGGCGGGGGGGCGGGGGAGGCGGAGGCAGCGAGCCCCATTATAAAAAGCGACAGAGCTCAGGCAGCGAGGGAGAGTACTGAGCTCAGATGCCTGGCCCTTGCTGCCAGCCCTGACTGGATCCCCGCCACTCTCTGCAATGACTCCCCTGACGCGCTCATGGCTGCTGCGCCTGGCTGTTCTGTTCCACCTGACCATCCTGCTGGCTGGTGAGTGGGGCTTTGCCTTGGCCCTTCGGCCTTGGCATCAGAGCCCCCAGACCCTCCCTGGTTAGGCAGAAGGCCTGAGGTCTAGGGGCCTGAAAGCAGCCCCTTCTGAGGGATGTGCTGGGAGGGTGCTGGGCCCTCTCCCTTGGCCCCCAGATGCAGAGCTGGCTGTCTCTCCTACCGGAAAGAGCTCTGCCTCCAGTGGCTTCCCCTGCCTGAGCCGGGAAGCAAGGTGGCTTCCGCATGCCAGTCAGGAGAGTTAATGTGGGCGGCAGAGGGTGCCCAGGTGTGGGTGTCCCAGTGGCGTGGATGTTGGGAGAAGCCTGAGGAGGCTCCTGGTGGGTGAAGGGGTGGGAGGCCCCTGCAGTCAGTGGGCTGAACTTTCGAGCCCAGGATTAATTTGTAACCTGTAGTCTGGACTCCTGAGTCCCAGCGTGGCCCTTGGCCAGGTTACAGTTGGGACTTCCTTCTGGCCCAATTTCAAGGCCTCCCAGGAGTAGGGGGCCCAGGACTAATGAAGGCCAAAGTCACTGCAGCACATGCCTTAGGCTCTCTGCTGCTCCCTCTGCTTGTGTCTCCTCCACCACACTATCGTCTTCCAAGCGCAGCTTAGCAAATATCTCTACTTCAGTCACAGGCTTTTTTGAGTCCAGGGAGGGCAAGGAGTATCCATCCCAACTGACATCAGTAAGATGGAGCCCAGAGAGGTGCAGAAGCTAGCCTGAGGGTGCACAGCCAGCCGGGGGGGGGGGCAGGAGAGGGTGTGGATCATTGGAAGGGCTGCAGGAGAGAGGGTACAGGGTCCAGCTCATATGCCAGCTCTGCGCCTCTGCCCCCAGGGAAGTCAGGGACTCTACTGCCTCCAGGGAACCCTTAGAGTCAGCCCCATCCTCAGGGAGTGCCCCAGCCATGTGACAGGTAGAGGCTCAGAGAGGGTGGGAGCTTGCCTTACAGTGAGCCTGTGGCAGAATGAAAAGCAGTTCCCAGCTTCCAGGACATCTCCATGGACCAAATTTTCTCTCAATCCCCTGTGTCTGGAAAAAACCCTCCAGTGGGGCAGGGAGTAGGAGAGTAAGTGGAGGTTGGGCGGGTGGAGGTGAATCACTGCTGGCTCCCTGCTGCCTGAGCTTGGGCCCGAGGCCTAGGGTGTTTGGGGATAGTGAGCACTGGAAGATGGGAGTCAGGCAGAGGTTGCTTTGCCATGGCCTTGCTCCATGACCCTGGGCAAGTTCTTGATTCTTTGGTGTCAGCTGCTGCACCTTTAAATACATCTGTTAGCTCCCAGGAGTGTGCTAAGGGTCCAATGAGGGTATTTTGGAAGAGAGAGGGGGAGGAGGATTCCTTTTACTAAGCCAGTGCGGGGAGAGGGGCTCCTGTGCTGGGTTGGGGAAGGGGCTCTGGGGGACCAGACCCCCTGTTTAGCACCCCGAGGCTTCAAGAACCTCAGGTCCCTGCTCTAACTTGGTCACTGTGCTGGGAGATATTTGGCATGATTTCACCCTCTCTGAGCCTCAGTTCCTCCTTTTATAAAACCGTTTATTGGGCCAGGCTCACCTTGGAGGTTCTCATCAGTGCTGACATTCCAGGTTCTGAGAGGCCCTCTGGGAGCCCGGGAAAGTCTAGGAGGTGGTCCAGAAGCCAGAGAGGCCCTCAAGGGAGGCTGGGGGCTTCCTGGTTGCTCTCCCAGCTGGTGCACAGAAGCTGCGTCAGTCCCCAAATATGGGTTTCCAGGGATGTGTCAGGTGGGAGGATCCTCCACTTTATATAATGAACCTGCAGCTACAAGTCAGAGCAGAGATTTGGCCCCCCCGAGCACTGACGCATTCACACCCACTCCTGCCCCAGCAAGAAAGACAAAACCTGTTTTAAGCTGGGTTGGTTGATTCCTTAGTCGGCTCCCCTGAAGAGCTGTGGGAGTAGATGGGCAAGGCAGTGGAGGGTAAATTCAGACTCAGGTCCAAGTTCTGTCAGATTGCAATAAAAATGCCAACTTTGTTTCTCTGTTTGTTCAGGTTTCCCATGTCACAAAGTGCTTCCTGGTGCATTTTGTTCCTTCATTCTTTCAACAAATAGCGCGCACCGACTATGTGCCAGGCGCTGTTCTACGTGCTGGGGTCACAACAATGAATAATACGGCCAAAGATCCCAGCCTCAGGGTGCTGAAATTCCACTAGAGAAGACAGATGATACACAAAATAAATGAGTAAATGATTTGATCTGTTAGAGAGAAATAGATGCTATGAGAGAGAGAGAACATGAGTGTGAGAGAGAGAGAGGAAGGAGAGAGGTGTTGAAATTTTTAATAGGGGGTCAGAAAGCCCCACTGAAAAGGGGCTGTTTAATAGTCTTGGGGGAGGTGAGGGAGTGAGGTGAGCCAAGTGGATATTTTTGGGCAGTGGTCCTCAGCGGGAGATTTTGCCTCCTGTCTTAGTTATCTAGTGCTGCTATAACAGAAATACCACAAGTGCGTGCCTTTAACAAACAGAAATTTAGTTTCTCTAAGAGGCTAAATAAGAGGCTAGAAGTCCGAATTCAGAGTTCCTGGCTCTAGGGGAAGGCTTTCTCTCTTTCGGCTCTGCGGGAAGGTCCTTGTCTCTTTGAGCTTCTGCTCCTGGCTTCCCTCTTCCTCCGTCTCTGCTCTGCTCACTTGTTTAATCTCTTTTATATCTCGGAAGAGATTGACTCACAAGATAACACCCTACACGAATCTCGTCTCATTAACATAAAAAGACAACCCATTCTCAAATAAGATCATAACCATAGGCATATTTTGGGGGAACGCAATTCAACCCATAACATTCCCCTAGGGGCAATGTCTGAAGGCATTACGAGTTATTACAAATGTCACATTTTTGGTTGGGGGATCAGTGCTAATGGCATCTAGTGGGTAGAGGACAAGGGTGCTGCTAAACATCCAACAACATACTAACAGCCTCCACAACAAAGAATTTCCTGGTCCAAAAATGTCAAAAAACTATTTGATCTAAATTGAGAAACTATGCTTTAAAGGAAGAGAGCTCCAGACATTTGAAAAAAATTTTTAAAATATTTTATCTTGTTTTGGGTGGCAGTTTGCATTGTACATTAGGTTCCCACTTAGCGATTTTTATACAACTTGTTCCATGACTTGGGTTACATTTTTCACAATGTGTCAACATTCTCGTTACTTCCATTCTTTTGTTCTGTTTCCAATAATCTAGCTTCAGGGCCCCTCCTTAACTTCTCATCTTTGTTTTAAGGTAAATGTTGACCATTTGATCTCATATAGTTGATTATTTAAGACAGCATAGAATCCATGGGTGATAGTGTTTATTTTATAAGCCAATCTATTATTTGGATGAAAAGTGATCATCAGAAGTAGCTTCAGTTCCAAGTTGAAAGGGTATTTTAGAGTGATAGCCTCGGGAGTTCCTCTAGTCTCTATTGGTCCAGTAAACCTGGCCTTTTCAGGAATCTGAGTTTTGTTCTACATTTTTCTCCCTTTCCATCCGGGACTTCTATCGTGTTCCTGGTCAGAATGGTCGGTAGTGGTAGCTTGGCACCATCTCGTTCTTCTGGTTTCAGGCTAGATGAGGCTGTCTGGGGTTCACGTGGGTTATTAGTCCTGTGAACTAGTTTCTTCCTTGAGTCTTTAGTTTCCTTTCTTCTCTTTTGTTCCAGATGGATAGAGACCAATAATTCTATCTTAGATGGCCACTTATAATCTTTTAAGACCCTGGATGCTACTCACCAATCTAGGATGTAGAACATTTTCTTTATGAACTATGTTATGCCAGTTGATAGAGTTGTCCCACAAGACTATGATCCCAAGCCTTTGAATTCAATATACCAATCCTGCGAGATGTTTGGCTATGTCTAGGACAGACATTTTAAATTTTTTATTCTCGCAGTCACCCTGTGAAGCAGGTATTACCATTTCCACTTTACAGGTATGGTAACTAAGGCTTGGAAAGTCTGAGTGACTGGCCCAGGGACACACAGCTGAGTAAAGGCTCAAGCCTTCTTTCTACCACCTTACCCAGAACATTCCTGCCTGTTAGCCTCTTAGCAGTCCTTGAAGGCCAGTCTAAAGGATACCTCCTCCAAGAAGCCTCCCGTATCACTCAGTTACAAGTGGTTTCTCCCTCATGTAAACCCCTACACATTTGGGGTATGTTTGGGAACATGGTGTTTCTACCTGGTGTTTAAGGTGACTGGAATAGTGGACTAGGTAGGGACTGGGGTAGAAAACTAGCTCTGACACGACACAGCTGTGTGGCCTTGAGAAAGTCATTTAAACTCTTTGAGCTTCAGCTTCTGCATGTGTGAAAATGGGGATAATGACACCCCCTTTGAGGGAAGTTGGGGATTAAGGACAGCAAATGCGTATTTGTGCTGAGCACAGGGTCCAGCACACAGTAGGTGCCCAACATAGAAAAACATGAATATGTCCTAGCTGTCCATCAGACTGGGAGGTTCTAAGGGTGGAGACAGGCCTTGTTCACCCCAGTAGGCTTCACAGCATCCAGCACAGGGCCCTGCACTAGGGAGAGATCAGCATTCGTTGATTGACTGAACAAACATGGTGATCTGATATCATTTATTGACATTGAGGGACTCTCCCCCAGCTCATCGCCAGCATCTGTGGGAGAATAATCTCAGGGTTAAGGACAAGGGTGCCTGGGTCTTTTTGTATTTTCTCAAAAGTAATTCAAACAAGTGTTTGCTTAATCAGAAAATAGATGGATGGACGGACGGACAGACGGACGGATGGATGGATGGGTGAGTGGGCTACAGATGTATGGATGGCTGGGAAGATGAAAGGGGGTTGGAGGATGGGGAGGGATGGACAGATGGCAGATGGGTGAGTGGGGGATAGGTGGATAGATGGATGGGGGTTGAGCAGGGAATGGTGAGAATTAGGCAGGTAGGTGGGTGGGAGATGAGTAAGAAATTGACAAGTGGGGTAGATAAATGGATGGATGGACGGATAGATGAAGGAGGGGTAATTAGATTGAAAATTAATTCATCAATGAATGTTTATTGAGTATCCACCTTGTGCTTGATCCTGGGGAACATTGTGACACCAGGAAAGATGAGGTCCCCACCCTCCTAACACTCATGTTCCAGGGATTCGACCATGACAGATAATAGAAAAATAAAAGAAAACTTTAGCTCCATGAAGGGAAGGCCTCCTTTAGGTAAATTACACAACCTACCCAGGGAGAACCAAGAATAAAGCTTGGCCAAGGACACTCAGGCACCATGCGAGAGGGTGGGGACTTTGGGGACAGGGTGACTTTGTGGCTCTTTAAAGCCCTAGAGGTGTGCAGTGGCCTTCCCCATCCTAGACAGCCCCATGGGTGGGCCTCCCTGCTTGCCCACTGGCAGCCTCTTTGCCTCCTCCTAGCTCCAGGTTTTCCAGGGCACTGCTTTTCTGGGGCTTCCCCAGAAAGAAACCTGCCAGACCAGGCTAGGGGGCTGCTGCCTGGCTCTACTCAGTAGGGCCCGGGAAGCTACAGTTGAGTCACTCCAAAGCCCCACTTGGGGAGAAGGAGGGCAACAAGGCTGCAGGCCAACTTTCACATCCTGCTTCGTCAGACTGTCTCCTCAGTGACAAAGGGCAAACTGTGACTAAGGGAACAGCCGCTGGGAGCCCATTCTAACCACCCAGGAGCTACTGGTGCCACCCCTCAATCACCCACCACACCTACACCCAGCCCAGACCCACAGACCCTGAACCACATTTCCCCTAAGGTAGTGGGCCCAAGCTGACAGCATGGTGGGCAGCAGGTTTTAGAAGGTGTGGTGGGGCGGGGGGGCACCTGCCTGCCTGTGTGTGCCTGTATTTGGGAAGGCAGAGTGTGTTTGCATGGCTGTGTATCTCTAATTATTAGTGTATGAGCATTGCATGTTTCCACTACCTGTCTGTCAGCCTGTTGTACTGTGGTGGTGGCTTGTGTGTAGCTGTGTTGCAGGAAGCTAGGCCACCGGTATTTCAAACAGCAGGGGGTCACCCATGGTGGACAGGTTTCAGCTAAGCTTCTAGACTAAGACAGACCAGGAAGAAGGACCTGGTGATCTACTTCTTAAACTGGCCGGTGAAAACTTTACAAATAGCAGTGGAAGTACAGTGGTCGTTTTATTGTACAGAGAGTCACTATGAGTCAGAATTGAGTCGATGGCACCTAACAACAACAACAACGTGTGTTTGGTGACACCCAGGGATCAGTCGGGGGCTCCCCAGGCCCAGAAGAGCTAGATAAAGTCAGCTTGGTCCCTTAGCTCTACTGCCCTGGAAGTCCTGGCCTCTAGGTCTTTGCAAAACCCAGGTAGAAACACCATGTTCCCGAACATACCCCAAATGTGTAGGGGTTTACATGAGGGAGAAACCACTTGTAACTGAGTGATATGGGAGGGTTCTTGGAGGAGGCATCCTTTAGACTGGCCTTCAAGGACTGCTAAGAGGCTAACAGGCAGGAATGTTCTGGGTAAGGTGGTAGAAAGAAGGCTTGAGCCGTTACTCAGCTGTGTGTCTCTGGGCCAGTCACTTAGACCTTCTAAGCCTCAGTTCCCATACCTGTAAAATGGAAATGATAATATCTGCCTCACAGGGTGGCTGCTGAACATAACCTTGACCCAGTTCTGAAGCTCAGGCTCTTCGTCATTTTCTAACCCCCAGCCTTACACCAAGGAGAGTGGCTTTTGGTAGAGATTTTAGGGGAGGGAGGAGGCACAAAGGCAAATCAAACCATTTCAAATGTTTATATAAAACATCATATCAAATATTTGGGTTCTTTACCATCCTTTTAGTCACCCTCATCCCATTCTGCATTTTCTCTCAGCTCCATGTTGTACCCAGCCTTCTGCAGGTCCCTACCCTGCCCTATGCACACACCCCCATCTCCATCCCCCGTCGTCGCTCCTGCTCCTCTCAGCTTGCCCAGGGACTCCAAATTCCTCTCTCCTCTTATGCTGGATGTCTTAGGCTGGGTTCTCTAGAGAAGCAAAACCAGTAAAGCACATAAATACACACACACACACACATATATATATATATAAATATATATATATAAAACCAAACCCTGTGCCATCGAGTCGATTCTGACTCATAGTGACCCTATAGGACAGAGTTGAGCCGCCCCATAGAGTTTCCAAGGAGCACCTGGTGGATTCGAACTGCCGACCCTTTGGTTAGCAGCCATAGCACTTAACCACTGTGCCACCAGGGTATCCTACATACATATAAAAGGGATTTATATCAAGGAAATGGCTCACGCAGTTGTAGAGGCTGTGGGGCAGGATACAGGTATCTCCTGATTCGTGTAGCCACAGGGGCTGATGAACTCAGGATCAGCAGGTCAGAGAGCAGGGCTCTTGCTCACAGGCTGCAAAGATTCACTGAATCCCAAGATTGGCAGGCAGGACTGCAGATAAGTGGCTAGCTCAAGTCCGGATAATCGGAGGTCAAACAAACAGGAGTCAGCTGAAGGATCCAGAGCGAGCAAAAGCCTAGGAGCCCTGCCAGAATGTCCACTTATATTTGATGCAGGCCACACGCCCAAGGAAACTCCCTTTCAACTGATTGGCTACACCCCTCAGATCCCATCATGGGGGTGATCACAGTATATCAAATCTCATCATGGAAGCGATCCCATCATACGCCTGCCAAACCACTGAGAACATGGCCCAGCCAAGCTGACACACAACCTTAACCATCACTCTGGACAATTCAGTCCCTGGTGCTTAATGGCCAAACAAAGGATCGTCTATTCTGCAGACCTCACCTTCCTTTGACGGCAGTTATACTTACACACTTAATATTTTTATTATCTGCTACATGTTGCTGCTATATGTATGTCCTTAGGTGTTTTTGTGGGGAGGGGGTACATGAGTGCCATTGTGTGTGTGCATGTGCTCAGGTCATGGGGTGAGCACACGGGTTGTGGGTTGGCAGAGACCTGGGTGTGTCTCAAGGTCTAGAAGAATCCACAAATATGAAGCAGCCTGAGAGGGAGTCAGGGGGAGCGTATGAGTATGAGGGGGTGACGATAACTGATCAAGTGAGCTGGTGGGGAAAAGGCAGGGCTAGGGTGATGGGCAGGCCATGGGCTAGGGAGGGGACTGAAGCCAGGCCTGGAGAGAGCCTGTTCATCCCTTGCTGGCTGTGTGACCTCAGACGGATCTCTGTCACTCTCGCTTACGTCACCCCTTTGTACCATGCACCAATTTCATTTTTCAGATTAAACACTTACTATGTGCCAGGCAATAATAACTTAGTAAGGAAGAATTCACTTTCACGAATCCTCACAACAACCCTATTTTACAGGCAGGAAAACTGAGGCATGAGAGGCTCGGTGATGGTAGGGCCTGAGCTCAGGTCCTGGAAGGTCAGGTGTATAGGGCATCAGTTCTGGCTTGGGGGGTGTGGCTGGGACAAGTGGGCGTGTGGCTGGGAAGCTGGATATCCATGGTCAGTCCTGCTGACTCGGGGCTTCTGTGGACCCAGGACAGCCCCGTGGGATGAATAAATGCGAGATCACGTGCAATAAGATGACCCGGCCCATCCCTGTGAAACTGCTACTCCGCTATGAAGGCAACCCTGAGTCCTGCGGCAAGCCTGCCATCATGTAGGTACTGCTCTACCACCACTAGGCTGTGTCCACACCCTCTGCCCCAACCTGAGCTCTCAGCTGGGAGCCTCGGTGAATGCCTTTCTTGCTCCCAGCTCGAGGGTCACCTCGCTGACTTTAATATCTTTGCCACATGGCAAAGGTGGGGTTTCCTGAATGACAACTGTGGCTGGGGGGGGGGGGAGGAGGGACGGCTGTCCTGGTTGTGGCCTGGAGCGGCCACTGAGGGGGACATCCCTTCTGGACTGAAGTGTGTTTTACGCAGCACTGTGACCCACTGGATTTAGTGGGAAGGTAAAGCCTGGTGGTCTCAAAGTGCCAGTCCCAGTCTCTGACCCAGCTGGTGCAAATCCTGGCCTCACCACTTACCAGGTGGGTGGTCCTGGCCACATAATTTACCTTCTGAGCCTTCGTTTCTTTATCTGTAAAATGGGTAGTTGGGTGGATGGCAGGAGGTAATGTTAACTAAAGTGCTTGTCAGGGTGCTGATGCTGCTGCTAATAGGAAAGGCAGAGATCACTGTCTGCCTTTGACAGATGAGGAAAATGAGGCCTGGAGAAGTTGAGGGACCTCTATGAGACTTCCAAGGAGCCTTGGTGGTGCAGTGGTTAAGCACTTGGCTGCGAACTGGGAGGTCGGTCGGTTGAACCCACCAGCCGCTCTGCAGGAGAAAGATGTGGCAGTCTGCTTTCCTCTAAGGATTTACAGCCTTGTAAACCCTACGGGGCAGCTCCACTCTGTCCTATAGGGTTACTATGGGTCACTCTATGGTAGTGGCTTTTTTTTTTTTTTAATAAGACTTCAGAGAGGGATGAAGCTGAGCCCATGACCCACCCAGCTCAGGTGCCTATCTCTCTGGCTGCTGGGAACCTCCCGCCCTCTTGGTGTCCGGCTCCCCCTGGGGCTCCTCTTGAGTACTGTCCAATCATCCAGCCTGAGGCCTTTCCCTAGGACTGACTTTTGGTGCAGGATCCTGGCAGCAGGAAGTGGCCAGGTGCCCTTTGTAGTCTAGCTGAGCTGAAGGAAGCCCAGTGCTTCCTCTCTTCCACGGTCGGTTTCGAACACAGGCGTAGTGCAGTGTGTGCTCCTGCCTGACCTTTCTGCTCACTCATCAAGACTCACTTCCCCCAGGTTCCCCAAATATTTGCTTCTTCTTTCTAGGTGAAACAAAGGGGGAAACGCTGGAGGACCGCAGCACCACGCCTGTGGGGGCCCTCAGAGTCATGCTTGCTTCCTGGGCTTCTCTGGCTTCCCAGCATGCTTGAGCCAAGTGCCTTTACTTTTCTGAGCTTCAGCTTTCTCATCTGTAAAATGGGAATGAAAGTGGTATCCACCATGCAGAATGGGTGTGAGGCAAAATGCTTAGCCCAGCTATGGCATGGAGCAAGGGCCCAGGTCAGCTGTGAGCCTTGACCTTGGCAGTGAACCAGCCACTATCTCTCACAGCTTCAGAGGAAGTTCAAGGTTTGGATAGAACGTGGGTCCCAACTGGGCCACCATATATATATGGCTCTAGCTCACTATGTGCCCTTGTAGCCCAAGGCCATACACAGGAGAGGAGGGGTAGGGTAGAGGGCAGCCTGGAGTTATAAAACCAAGGAAGATGAAGAAGAGGACTTGGTGATATAGGTCCTTTTCAGAGTTGGAGGCCTCACTACGAAGCTCCCCAGTCACATACCTGGCAAGACAACATCTGTGAAGTCCCTCCCCTCCAATCAGGAGACTTACAGCCCAGAGCCCCTGCCTTAAGGGTAATGATTTCATTATCAATGTGGTTATTATTCTCAGCTACCACACTTTACTAAGCCAGGTGTTGTACATAATTTACATTTTTATAAGAATGAAGCAGGGAGACCAACTCACTGTAGCTTGCCTGAGAGTTTCCTGGTTTTAAAACTGGAAGTTCCATGTCCTGAAAACCCCCTCAGTCGCAGTTTGTGCAGGACAGCCGGTCACCCTACCAAAAACCCCAAACCCCTTGCAATTGAGTTGATTCCAACTCATGGCAACTCTATAAAAAAACCAAAGCAAACCCATAGCCACTGGGTTGATTCCGACTCACAGTGACCAGTAGAAGGTAGGTATTCTTATTTCCTCTATTTCTTGGGTGAGGAAACAGGTGCTCAGGAGGTGAAATGAGTTGCCCCAGGCCTCACAGCTAATAAGCCGTGGAGGCAGGCTTTCAAGCCAGGTCTGTTCACCCTGGACTGGGTTCTGGTGTCTGGACATCACTGAGTCTCTGTCTTCTCCCTTGCAGCTTGGTGACAAAGAAGCATAGATTGTTCTGTGCTAACCCAGAGGAGAAATGGGTCCAGGAGGCCATGGAGCATCTGGACCGCCAGGCAGCTGCTCTGACCGAAAATGGGGGCACGTTTGAGAAGCTTATGGGCACAGGAGGGCCCACGGCAACCCCAGCCAAATGGGAAACGTACAAGTATGCCGTGTCAGAGTCCAAAGCTGCAGGGGAGAGCAGTGGTCCGGAGCTAACTCCTCCTTCTCAGGAGGCACAGAATGCCTTGGGGACTTCCCCAGAGCTGCCAACCAGAGTGGCCATTTCTTCGGGGACCAAGTCCCCCTCAACCTCAAAGGCTGAGGATGAAGGTCCTCCACCAGGGCCTGAGGGAACTGAGCTTTTCAATGTAGCTGCTGTCTCCACCACGACATCTACCATGATAACTTGGCAGAGTTCTGCTGCCTACCAACCTGGGTCAGGCCTCTGGGTGGAGGGAACGGCCTCTGAAGCCCCCTCCACAGAAGCCCCCTCCACCGAGGCCCACTCCACTCAGGACCCCTCCACTGAGGCACCCACCATTTCACACCCAGCCCCAGAAGACAGTGTTGGGGCTGAAGGCCAACTGGTATGGGTCCAGGAACAGAGCCCCATGCCAGAGAACTCTCCAGGGTCTGAGGAGATGGGTCCCATTGCAGCTCACACAGATGCTTTCCTGGACTGGGGGCCTAGCAGTATGGCCCACACTTCTGTGGTCCCCGTCTCCTTTGTAGGAACCCCCAGCAGGGAGCGAGGGGCTAAAGGCAGCTGTGCTCCGAAGGCTGAGGAGACCATTCACACCGCTATGGACCCCCAGAGACTGGGAGCTCTCATCACTCCTATCCCTGACCCTCAGGCAGCCACCCGGAGGCAGGCAGTGGGGCTGCTAGCCTTCCTTGGCCTTCTTTTCTCCCTGGGGGTGGCCATGTTTGCCTACCAGAGCCTCCAGGGCTGCTCCCACAGAATGGCGGGGGAGATGGTAGAAGGGCTTCGCTATGGCCCCCTGATCTGTGGCAGTAACTCATATGTCCTGGTGCCAGTGTGAGCTATCTACCTGCCTGCATCCAGTTGTTTGACTCAGACAGTTGCTTGGAGCCCCCTTCCTCAGACCCACTCTCATCCAAGGGCCCGGCTAGAGCTGGGATGATCAGAGCAGGGAGGCAGGATCCTCCAGGTAGGATGGCTCCCAGCTCTGGGACTCACCCCAGGAGGCCACCTTGACCATTCTTCTTTTTTTTTTTTTCACTTTGAAAGTATATTCTTCTTTTTTTGTAAATTTTTGTGCTTTAAGTGAAAGTTTATAAACCAAGTCAGTCTCTCATATAAAAACATATACACCTTGCTATATACTCCTAGTTACTCTCCCTGTAATGAGACAGCACACTCCTTCCTTCCACTCTCTGTTTTCCTGTCCATTTGGCCAGCTTCTGACCCCCTCTGCCCTCTCATCTCTTCTCCAGACAGGAGCTACCCACATAGTCTCATGTGTACCTTGACCATTCTTGACTTATTGGAGACAGGAGAGTGGCCTCTACAACTCATTCTGATGTCCCCAATTCAGAAAATCCCCTCTGCTGCTGGCTGGCTAGAGGCTCCCTTTGATATCATCCCAGCCCCAATGAACAATTTATTTATTGAATGCCTAGCCCCTCAGACCCATGCCCCCATGTGGAGATCACAATCACTCCCAACTGACAAAGGAGCCTCAGGCCAGGCCTTCCGTCCGCACCCTCAGACTCATCGTGTCTCTTGGTCCCGCTGCAGTCGCCAGTACCCCGGCCACCAGCGGTGCTATCTGTCCCTGTCCCCTGTACAGAACCCACCCCCAGCCGGGGACATGTTTCTTTTTCTTTTTTTGCATGAGGCTATTGTAGTATTTCCTGGGTGTTTCCCAGCCAAAGCTCTGTCCTCCTTGTCAGTCAGGCATTGCGAGAAAGGAGATGAAGTTATCTGGTAGTGAGATTCTTTTCCTCCTTGGTCTACGCTGTGCAACGAAGGGGCATTTACTACTAGTCTGAAGGCTGGGGTTTGAGTCACAAGTCTGCCATCAACCCAGCAAGGCCTTGGTGTGACAGAGGGTAGGCAGCTCCTTTCCCTTTTCTGTGCCTCTAGTTTCCCACCTGTGAAAGGAAATAGTTGGGTTAGATAAGGGATGGTGAATATGTGACAAAAACCTGTACCCCTGACAGGCAGCACTAATCGATCCAGATCCCCTCTCCCCCCACAGCTGGATGTAGCCTGAGTCTTTCTCAAACAGAGTACCTTAGCCAGTCACTTCCAATCACCTGTGATCTAGAGGATCTGCAAGGGAGCAAACGATAGCTCAGGCCCTGCCTCGTTGGAAGGGAGTCTGCCCTGTGGGCCTCCTGAAGGGTGGCTAGGCTGCGGTGCTTGAGGGACCCACTTTGGAAGTCTCCTCCCCCTACACTGAGACAACACTGAGCTCTGCACCCCACCAGAGGGACTGGCTGAAGGAGGACGGGAGAGTCTGCAGGCTTCTGGGTGCTGAGACCTCCATGGAAGAAGCCAAGGGAAAGCTGTTGAAGCAGTCACACTCCTCGACGCTGCTTGTGCAAGTGGCCAGGCTCTCTGTCCCCTGGTCCCACACACTCTGGGCCCAGCATTTGCTCTTTTGTCCCTAAGCCTGGGTCCCCCTTCCACTTGTCTCATTCCTGAAAACACTGTTTTATGCACTCGGAGATCTCTCCTCACTGTCACCCGCACCTCGGGAAGAACTAGGAATTTCCATGAGTTTCCATAAGATCAAAATCCACCGATGAAACCTGAGGTTCCAGTGTTTCTGAAAGGGACTCCTTGGGGAGGGAAATTGTGGACATGAGTCAGGCTGCCTGTTTGGCTCCTGATGGCTCAGGCACTCCCGGATGGGCTGGAGGTTGACTGGGCTGGCCACTGCCCACTGATCAGGGTCCCTGGTGGCAGCACCTCCCCATTGCCCTCAATTGTGACCCTTCCTTCCACCTGAGGGAAGCCTCCCATGGCCTGGGCTCCACCAGGGAGCATGTGCCACACAGTGCAGATGGGACTGGTTGCTCAGTGGGAGAAACCACAGCTCTGGTCTGCAGAGGCTCTGCACTTCTGCCTACCCGATGCTCCAGTGTGCAGAGGCTCTGCACTTCTGCCTACCCAACGCTCCGGCATCATCTACTAGGTCAGGCGCAGGGTGTTCGGGAAGGTTGGGGTCACCCAGAGAGCCCAAAGGAGTGGAGAACAGAGCTGAACACAATTTGCTTAGGCTCCTCCAGGCTGGGAGAGCCTTCAAGGGACAGGTCCCCAGCCATGGAGCTCCCCTCCTTTGTGAAGAAGAGGCTGGGGGCAACTGGTGCCCCTTCCACAGATTTCGTTAGCTCCTCCATGAAGGGCATGGATGAGGACAATTTGGGGAGGACTTTGGAAGGAGTTGGTTGATCCTTTTGCTTTTCCAAACCTCATCACTCAATGTCTGTGCCATTTTGTATTTTACTAATAAAATTGAAAAGTCTTGTGAATCAAATAAGAGTGCTCTTTCTAGGGCAGGTCCAGCTACCAGGATCTCAAGGGGAATGTAACAAGGGAGGGCAAAGACCTCTGTGTCAGCCCTGGCGGAGGTGAGGCAGGAGCCCCA
Organism: Elephas maximus indicus; assembly: GCF_024166365.1. Taxonomy (NCBI): domain Eukaryota; kingdom Metazoa; phylum Chordata; class Mammalia; order Proboscidea; family Elephantidae; genus Elephas; species Elephas maximus. The sequence goes on from NC_064839.1 coordinate 24,308,747, forward strand.
GCCTGCCTGGGGCAGAGGGGCAGGAAGTTTTACAATCAGCAGAAGAGGCACTAGGATGGGGGTGAGGAGCACTGGGCCCTGGCCTGGCTCTGCTGTGCCCAGCTGTGTGGCATTGAGCCAGTGCCTTTATGTCTCTGGGCTTGTATAAATGTGGGCATGAGACCTCTTCTAGCAGATCCCACCCCTGGTAGTGATTAGAATCCTCTGTGGAGCCCCACCCCATGCCTACTGAACCATCATCTTGGGGGCCCTGGTATCACCTTTAGGATTTGTGTGACCCACAGACCCAAACTTGGCCACATTTTCCTCTTTGCTGCCTTGCCTCATTCCTGGTTTAGATAAAGATAAAAGAACGATGACCTCCCCTCATGGGACTTGAGTATTCATAGATGTGATTCAAGTGTGAGCCTCCAGGTGGCTCCTAGGCCCTCCAGAGTCCTGGAGTGGCATCATAAGAGATACTACGTACGGTTGTACAGGTTGAGAACCACACAAGTTCCCACACGTCAGGTCCAGCCATCAATATACAGTGTTTCCTGGATTCTACGATGCACATTCTCTCACACTGTGACATCTTTGAAATTGGGATTTGTCTTACAATCAACGGCTCGTTGTATTTGACTTTGTAGTTTCTTTACCAGCAGTTCATTAAATATCAGAGCATCTTATAATCAGTGGCACCCGTCTTAGTTTTCTAATGCTACTCTAACAAAAATACCACAAATGGGTGGCTTTAACAAACAGAAATTTATTTTTCTCACAGTTTAGGGGGTTAGAAGTACGAATTCAGGGCACCAGCTAGGGAAAGACTCTCTCTCTGTCGGCTCCGGAGGAAGGTCCTTGTCTGTTTGAGTTTTTGCTCCTGGGCTATCTTCATGTGGCTTGGCATCACTCCTTCCCCCATCTCTGCTTGCTCGCTTACTTGTTTAATCTCTTTTATATCTCAAAAGAGATTGATTTAAGACACATCCTACAGTAATATTGTCTCATTTACATAGTAAAGACAACCCATTTCCAAATGGTATTATAATCACAAGTACAGGGGTTAGGATTTACAACACGTATTTGGGGGGGGGGCACAATTCAAACCACAACAGCATCTTAGATTCTACTGGGTTTTTCAAAATTAGAGGCAACATTTAAAAATCAGGACGTTACACACATCAACCCAGTCCTCTTTGTTCTCTCAGTGACTCAGAAGTCAGCCCCACTGGGCACTCATTCTCCCAGGGAAAGGGTGGGAGGGGCCTGAGCAGAGGCTGCCCCTCACAATGGGGCAGGCCAGGGTGAGACCTCCAGCTCCCTGCTTCCCCTCTGTACCCACCCTATCCCGTCTCACCTCCAACCGCACCCCTTGCTCCCAGACCCTGTCAGTTGCCATTTGTTGTTACCCCGTTATTTTTCTTATACTAAGGTTATTTTTCTCTGAACCCAAGCCTCCATCAAAAGTAGGACAGTGGTGGCTCAGTGGAAGAGTTCTTGCCTTCCATAAGGGAGACCTGGGTTCAGTTCCCAGCCAGTGCCCCTCATGCACAGCCATTACCCATTTGTCAGTGGAGGCCTGCATGTTGCCGTGATGCTGAACTGGTTTCAGCTGCTTCCAGACTAAGACAAACTAGGAAGAAAGGCCTGGTGATCTACTTCTGAAAAATCAGTCACTGAAAACCCTATGGATCACAGCAGTCTGATTCTGTTGTGCACGAGGTCACCATGAGCCGGGTGTTGACTCGACGGCAGCTAACAACAACAGAGCCTTTGGATATAATAAGTTCTTGATAAGTTTGTGTCAATGAATGAATAAAAGTAAATAAAAATAGGGGTCTTAAACGCTAGCAAGCAGCCATCTAAGATGCACCAATTGGTCTCAACCCACCTGGATCAAAGAAAAATGAACACCAAGGACACAAGGCGATTACGAGCCCAAGAGACAGAAAGGGCGACATGAACCAGAGACTACATCATCCTGAGACCAGAAGAACTAGATGGTGCCCCGCCACAACCCATGACTGCCCTGAAGGGAACACAACAGAGAACCCCTGAGGGAGCAGGAGAGCAGTGGGATGCAGACCCCAAATTCTCATAAGACCAGACTTAATGGTCTGACTGATACTGGAAGGACCCCGGTGGTCATAGCCCCCAGACCTTCTGTTGGCCCAGGACAGGAACCATTCCTGAAGCCAACTCTTCAGACATGGGTTGGACTGGACAATGGGTTGGAGAGGGGTGCTGGTGAGGAGTGAGCTTCTTGGATCAAGTGGACACTTGAGACTGTGTTGGCATCTCCTGCGTGGAGGGGAGATGAGAGGGTGGAGGGGGTTAGAAGCTGGCAAAATGGACACAAAAAGAGAGTGTCAAGAGAGAACGGACTGTCTCATTAGGGGGAGAGTAATTGGGCTTAAAAAAAATTTTTTTTTTTAATTGGGAGTGTGTAGCTAGGTGTATATGGGTTTTTGTGTGAGAGACTGACTTGATTTGTAAACTTTCACTTAAAGCACAATAAAAATTATAAAAAAAAAAAAACTTAAGGACAAAATAAAAATAAGTAAAAAGTAAGACAAGGAAAAACAGACCATGATGGCCACATGCTTTTCCTCTTACCCTGCTGGCTTCCCTCATTTTATCATCAGCTAAATCCCTTAGATATTTGAGTTTGAGGTTCCTGTAGGCATCTGTGTTTGCTGCCTCTGCCCAAGCTGCAAATTCCAGGACTTTCTTTTGCAGTGAGCGATAGCACTCACCCTGAACTCAGTTTCCCTCCGCTTTTGCCCACCCTCACCCCCAGGAAGGAGCTCTGTTGCAGGCAGGATCTCAGCCCTCCCAACGCCCCCACCTCACCCTTCCAACAACAGGGAATACCAACAGGGTCTTTGAAAGGAAACTTTTGGTTCCTGTCTTTTTATCATTTACTGCAAGCCGGGCAGCAAGTATGCCAGGTTCTTTATGGACAACCATACCATCTCATCGATGATGAAGGTAAGGCTCTCAAAAGACAAAGTGATTTGCTCAAGGTCACACAGCTTGTAAGCTACAGAGCTGGGATGTGACCTGAGGTCTTTCTCCAGAACTCATGTCTTAACCACTGCTCTGAAAATGTGAGCCACAGAGTCTAAAGAGTGCAGACTCTTTGTTGTTGTCGTTTTCTTAATTTTATTTATTTTGTTGTTGTTGAGAATATACACAGCAAAACAGACACCAATTCAACCGTTTCCACCTGTTCAATTCAGTGACATTGATTTACATCCTTTGAGTTCTGCTACCCTTCTCACTCTCCTTTTCCTAATTGACCCTCCCCCGTTAACATTAACTCACTGCCCCCTAAGGTTCCCAGTTAATCTTGTCACTTTGATTGCATGTAGATAGTTCTTAAAAGAGAAATGCTCACGGCAGACTTTTTTTTTTTTTACTAGTTAAGTTAAACTATTGCTTGGTTTTAAAAAGACTTCAGGGGATATTTTTGGTTTAAGGTTTAAAAAGTGCAGACTCTTGCCCAGAAGAACTAAATGGTACCTGGCTACCACCACCAATGCTTCTGACAGGAATCACAACACACAGCCCCAGACAGAGTGGGAGAAAATTGTAGAACAAAATTCAAATTCACAGAAAAGACCAGACTTACTGGTCTGACAAATGCTGGAGGAACCCCGGAGACTATGAACCCCAGACACTCTGTTAACTCAGAACTGAAATCACTCCAAAGGTCACTTTTCAGACAAAGATAAGACAGGCGTATAAGACAAACAATAACACACATGAGTCAAATATACAACCTAATTATTTACTGATTAGTTAGTAGATAAGAACTACTTTAGATGAAGGGAAGGACAATACTCAATACACGGAAGGCCAGCTCAACTGGACTGGACCAAAAGCAAAGAAGTTTCCGGGTTAAACTGAATGCTTCAAAGGTCAGTGGAGCAAGGGCGAGGGTTTGGGAACTATGGCTTAAGGAGACTTCTAAGTCAATTGGCAAAATAATTCTATTATGAAAACATTCTGCATCCCACTTTGAAATGTGGCGTCTGGGGTCTTAAATGCTAACAAGCGGCCATCTAAGATGCATCAATTGGTCTCAACCCACCTGGATCAAAGGAGAATGAAGAACACCAAGGTCACACGATAACTATGAGCCCAAGAGACAGAAAGGGCCACATGAACCAGAGACTTACATCATCCTGAGACCAGAAGAACTAGTTGGTGCCCAGCCACAACCCATGACTGCCCTGACAGGGAGCACAACAGAGAACCCCTGAGGGAGCAGGAGATCAGTGGGATGCAGACCCCAAATTCCCATAAAAAGACCAGACTTAATGGTCTGACTGAGACTAGAGGAATCCCGGCGGTCAGGGTCCCCAAACCTTCTGTTGGCCCAGAACAGGAACCATTCCCGAAGACAACTCATCAGACATGGAAGGGACTGGACAATGGGTAGGAGAGAGATGCTGATGAAGAGTGAGCTACTTGTACCAGGTGGACACTTGAGACTGTGTTGGCATCTCCTGTCTGGAGGCGAGATAGGAGAGTAGAGAGGGTTAGAAACTGGCAAAATTGTCACGAAAGGAGAGACTGGAAGGGCTGACTCATTAGAGGGAGAGTAAGTGGGAGTATGGAGTAAGGTGTATATAAGCTTATATGTGACAGACTGACTTGATTTGTAAACGTTCACTTAAAGCTCAATAAAAATTATTAAAAAAAAAATATACAACCAAATGCGCAAGTCCTGTCCCAAAGCGAGATGAGAAGGCAAGAAGGTAAAGGAACTGGACAAATGGATACAGGGAAGCAGGGGTGGAAAGGGGAGTGTGCTGTCACGTTGTGGGAATTGCAACCAATGTCACAAAACAATAAAGGTATAAATTTTTGAATGAGAAACTAACTTGAGCAGTAAACTATCAACTAAAGCACAACAAAATGAAAAAAAAAGGAAACTGCAGACTCAGGAGCCCCACTTCAGACCTACTGAGTTCAGACTCCAGGGGTGGGACCTGAGAATCTGCACAAGTCCCTCCCACCCCCACACTGTCCCTCCAGATTAGGGGATTTGGCGCCTTGCCAGAGTTTTGGAGCCCACCACACCGGGCCACCTATCCCTATACCCTGAGCTGTGCAAGGCTCCTCTGCTGGCAGCTACCTGCATCCTTGTCCTCTGCCCTTTGCTTTGTTTCCCCTCCTCATCCGTGTACATTCCCCAGCAGGGTGAGGCCGGGCAGAAAAACACAGAAATGAATGGCTGGGAATTTCCAGTTTGAGGCTGAATAATATGGGCCAGGGAGCCATGGTGTGCATATGCGTGTGTGTGTGTGTGTGTACACATCCCCAGCTGCTCCTGTGATTACTCAAGAGCTCAGGAGACCTCCCGTGACCCGCTTGCTTTGTCTCAGTCATGGGCTTCTGTGGATAAACGTTTCTGCTGCAGGGATCAAGAAAACATCAAGTGCCATGCTGGTTTTCCTGAGTGGGCAGCAAAGTGGAGCAGCCAGAGCTCATGGGAGGCCTCCTTAACTAGCCCGGCTGGGTGGCAGTGGGCCTCTGAAGTGAGAAGAATCCCAGAGCAGACTATGTCCTGGAAGAAACGCCCCTCTCTTACCTTCAATAAATCCCCTCGTGCCAGAGGACAGAACAGAATTGCTTGCAGTGAGTATTTTGTATTTTAGCAATACAGGAGCAGAATCCTACATGAGGATCTCTGTGCTTACAAACTGTGTGGCTTTGGGCAAGTGACTTAACCACTCTGTGCCTCCGTTTTCTCCTCTGTTAAATGGGCATAACAGAACTTACCTCGTGGGCCAAGATCTCATGAGATAATCCTTGCTAAACACTTAGAAGCCTGACTTACATTTAGTGAGCTCTCGGTGAATAGAACTGATGATCATGCAATAGGCGTTTCTGAAGTTTTTGAAACATCCTGTTCTATTTCTTTTTTTTTTTTTTTTATGGGATACTGAAACAGGGCTGTAGAATTACATTGCGTTGTTGTTGCTGTTGTCATTGAGCCAATCCCCACTCATGGCGACCCCATGTGTACAGAGTAGAACTGCCCCATAGGGCTTTCAAGGCTGTGACCTTTCAGAAGCAGATCACTAGGCCTGTCTCCAAAGGTGCTTCTGGGTGGGTTCAAACCATCAACCTTTCAGCTGGTAGTCAAGTGCTTAACTGTCACCACTACCCAAGGCTATCTATAGAGAAATGCAGTCAACTTGGCTTTGGGTAGAGTAAGGTGAAGAAATGCTGTGGTACCACTAAGCAGATAAGAATAATTGCTAATTTGCACCACTTTTCTCCTAAGCTAATAGACACTATTCAAGTTCATATAAGCTTTCTCCTCTAAATTCCTTTTGAACTTGGCAAAATTCAAATTCATGAATCCCAACTAATTAAAACCAGACTAGCAAGACATCTGAATTTTACACGTGGTCAAAAGGAAAAGTTTAGTTTTCAAGTCCTTGGAGCCTGGGGTAGTCATTCTCCCTCAGTATTTCTGGCTTGCTACCTCCTGGGCCTGTGGGAAGGTCGATCTTCTTAGCCCCTTTGGGGTTGGTTGGGGCCAAATGTTTAGTCCTGGGCAATGAGCTGAGACCAAAGCGATGTGTGTTTCAAGAGATTCAAGCATTTGATTGGTGGTTCAAGACATGTCACCGCCATTTGTCTTTCTGGCAGAATATCTAAAGGCATTCCAGAAAACAATTGCTCCATTTCCCTGGAGTGAGGACGGCTCAGAGCCCGAGCCATGGAGAGAGCCCGAGCCATGGAGAGAGCCCAGCTGACCTCTGTAGATATGTGCTGAAAGGAAGAGATAAATAAATTTTTTGTTTTTAAGCCACTGTTTTTTCTTTTTTTTAACTTTTTTTTAAAATTATACTTTGGATGAAGGTTTACATAACAAACTAGTTTCTCATTAAACAGTTAGTACACATGTTTTATGACATTGGTTAACAACTCCACGACTTATCAACAATCTCCCTTCTCAAACTTGTGTTCCCAATTTTCAGCTGCCACTAAGGTTTTGAGGTTATTTGTTATTGTAGCATAACCTGGCCTATCCCAATTGAGATGCCAACCAGGAAGAAAAAAAATATGCTGTTACCTGGACCAAATAGGCATGACTTGTCAACAACCTGTTGTTTCTTTGATGCTGTTGAAAGGCTTGAAAACACACACTCTCTCCTCTCTCTCTTTTTATTGTGGCAAAAACGTATATACGAAAACATCCATCAGCACAAAACTTCTACATTTATAATCCAATGACATTGATTACATTCTTCCTGTTGTACCACCTTTATGTCTATCCTCATCCAAGTTATTCTACCACCATTAACATAAACTCAGTGCGCCCCAAATAAAAGCTCTCCTCTTCCCCTTCCTTCCCACGCCCTAACCATTAGTAAGCTTTGGTTTCTATGTATTTGCTTATTTCGAATAAGTGAGATCATACAGTATTTTTCCCTTTGCTAGTTATTTCACTCAGCATAATGTTTTCAAGGTCCATTCGTGTTGTGGCATGCATCAGAATAATGACATTCATTTTAAAACCTCTATCTGATAAACCCAAAATCTGTGCCCTATCTAAGTTTGGGAAAACACTCTCTTAACTGAAATAAACAAACTGTCCACAGCCTAACTCCTGAAGGTCACCCTGAGTCTAGCCAACTGTCTATGAATTTGGAATTCTCACAGGGCAGAGCCAAAAGGGAGGACTTTGTCGTTTCTTAGAAATACATTGGTGCTTGATGTGCTGGAAGTGACTTCCGCCGGCAAGGAAGTAAACAGATGGCTATGAATATATTGAGCACCAACTGTTTACCAGCTGATCCAGGAGGCCATCTTTCATGTGGCTCCTAAGCCCAGAAGCCAAAACAGGGCAACCTGGGCCTGTGGGCACAGGAATCTGGGTATCTGAGCACAGTTCTAGGGACTGACCAGAACGCTTCCTATGTTCTGGTTTTCCTGAAGGATTTCCATTGGCCTGCTGGCTACAGCCTCATTTCCCCTGCTGGCTCCCCTCTTTTGCCCCACTCCGTATCCCACACTTGTTTATATCCTCAATTCAACCTTCTCTCTCATACCCCTGGCCTTTTGCCCTAGCTGTCAGTGCCATCTGTTGAACTGGCAGGTGCTGCTAAGTCATGGCCCTTTTCCCTACTGGCTCCTTTGCAGTGGCTGGGATTGCACAGGAATGGAGGGAGATTCCCCCCAAAAAAGCCTTTCAAAGAGGCCAGAGCTATTAGACTCCTTGGAAAGGGCACAAAGCTCTTTTTCCCAGGATGCTGGTTGCTTGTGCTGACCCTGGTGCTAAATACACCTTCCTTGGGAGCACCAAGGAAACCTAACCAAATCCATTACTATCCAATCATTTCTGACTCACAGTGACCCTGCAGGAAAGAGTAAAAGTGCCCCTTAGGATTTCCAAGGCTGTAATCTTTACGGAAGCAGACTGCCGCATATTTCTCCTGAGGAGTGTCCAGTGGATTCGGGCCATCGATCTTTTGTCTAGCGGCCAAGTGCTTTAAACACTGCACCAGCAAGACTCCTTTCCTGGCAGCACAGAGGGTCCAATTTAGCAGGAAATGTCCCCAGACAGGCCATCAGGCTAGAAGCAGTGGCCTCCTGACTTCTCCAGGGAGGAGAGCCTGTCTCTGTACCCCGAGGGAGAGCCCTGAATTCTCTCTTGGCAACACAGCCCTGAGTTGCTCCAGCACCTTTAGGAAACCTAAGACCTGCTGTGAAATAACTTGGAAACGGGAGCAAGCGCTCCCTGGAAAGAGAGAGCCAGACTCTAGCAACGAACAAAATGAATTGATTTACGGGGCTGGAGCTGCAGCCAGATGAAGTCTGAGGCCATCAGAGAGAGAAATTGAGAGAGACGGAGACAAGTTCATCCGTCAGAGTGCAATTCAATGAGAAGGGTTTATGTGTTCTGTTCAGTAACAATTACAGCCATTTATTAGTTCCTTCAGTAATTCAACAAGTACGTGTTGAGGGCCTACCATGTGCCAGGGGATGGACTTCATTAAACAAAAGAAGCAAAGGCCCCTGTCCCACGGAACTTACATTCTAGTAGGGAAGAGGAGTGGAGGGTGCAGGTGGGAGCAGGCAATGAACAACAGACAGAATAAATAAGTAAATGGTACCACGTATTAGTAACCAAAAGGTTGGCAGTTCGAACTCATCCAGAGTTGTCTTGGAAGAAAGGCCTGGTGATCTGCTTCCAAAAGGTCATGACCTTGAAAACCCTATGCAGCTGTTCTACTCTGCACACACGTGGTTGCCTTGAGTCAAGAACTGACTTCATGGCAGCTAACAACAACAACAACACTATGTATTAGAGAGTGAGAAGTATTTTATACATATATAAAAATAGAGTATGGAAAGGGGTGGGGGTGGTTTGTCATTTTAAATAGGATTTTGTTGTCGTCATTGTTAGCTGCCATCAAGTCAGCTTGTGACTCAAGGCAACCCCATGTACGATAGGATCAGACTATTGTGACCCACAGGGTCTCCACTGCCTGATTTTTCAGAAGTAGATTGCCAGACCTTTCTTTCTAGCCCATCTTAGCCTGGAAGCCCCACTCAAAGCCATTCAGCATCATAGCGATATGTAAGCTTCCACTGATAGATAGGTGGCAGCTGTGCTTCGGGTGTATTGACGGGGATGGAACTGGGGTCTCCACATGTTAAATGGGGTAGACCTCATGGAAAAAGTGACATTTAAGCAGAGATTTGAAGAAGGTGAAGGAGTGAGTCCTATAGGTATCTAGGGCAAAGAATGCTCCAGACTGAAAGAACAGCCTGTACAAACATCCTAAGAAGAGGGCGTGTCTGGTCTGCTTGAGGCCCAAGGTGGCCAGTGTGGCTGGAGCAGAGTGAGCAGGAGGGGAGGGTGGAGATGAGGTCAGAGGGGAGTGGGCACAGAGCATGCAGGGCCTAATGGCCACTGAGGGTCTTCAGCTTCTCCTCTGAGTGAGATGGGGAAAGGACCATTCTAAACAGAGGAGACTCACAGTTCCTGTGCCTGCTGTGCTGACAATAGACCGTCACAGGGCAAGAACAGAGGTAGGCAGACTGCCCAGGAGGTGGGTATAGGGATCCAGGGACAGAGATGCTGCTTTCTGGAAGTATGTCAAAGGCAGAGCCATAAGATCGTCCTGCAGATGGAAAGTGGGGTGTAGAGAAAGAGGCGTCAAGAATGGCACCCAGGTTTCTGGCCCAAGTAACTGGAAGGAAGGGGCTGGTAATGAATGGGGAAGGAGCATGTGTGGGGGTGAGTGGGAATCAGGAATTCACCTTCAGACTTGGGTGGCGGGGGGGAGGGGGAGAGTTGAGATGTCTCTTGGACACGTATGGGAGATTTTGAGTAGGCTGCTTGATATGTAAGCCTGGAGTTCATGAGAGATTTGGGAGTTGTTGGCATATAGATGATATTCAAAGTCAGGAACACCCACTATTAGCCAGATATATACGCGAAGGTAGTTGATGTTCACCAGAGTCTCTAATATTATTATCTTGAGTTTGCAGATGTGGAAACAGGCTCAGAAATTATTTGCTCAAGGTCTCACAACCTGTTGATGGTAGAGTTCAATTCAAAACCAGGTCACCTGACTCAGAGTCTTTGCTCCTAACCCCTTGCTGCATAGTGACCCCTTTCTCTATTTTTTATGGCATACGGCATATGAGAGATGGGTAGAATTTGGTCAGGATGGGTGGGAGAATAATCCAGGCAAGAAGGGGACAAGAAGCAACAAGCCGATTTACACAACAAGGGAACACACTGACTCTTGCAGAAGTGGAATGTTGGAGGTGAGGTTAGATAGAGAGGGATGGGCCAGACTCAGGCGAAGACTCAAAGACTGGGTGGAACATAAACCAGAGGCTCCACCAGCCTGAGACCAGAACTCCATGATGCCTGGCCACCACCAGGGACCACCCTGACAAGGAACACAACAAGAGTTCCAGACAGAGTAGAAGAAAAGTGCAGAGTAGAACTCAAATCACGTAAAAAGACGAGACTTAATGGTCTGACAGACACTGGAGGAACCCCCAAAGCCATAAGCCCTGGACACTCTGTTAACCCAGAACTAAAGCCATTCCTGAAGCCCTCTCTTCAGGCTGGACTATAAAGCAAAAAATACTTGTGAGGAGTGTGTTTCTTAGAAACACAAAACCAAATGTGTGGCTCCTGTCCAGAGGCAGGATGAGAAGGCAGGAAGGGACAGGAACTGGTTGAATGGACACAGAGAACCCAGGGTTTAAAGAGGGAGAGTGCTGTCACATTGTGGGGATTGCAACTAATGTCACAAAACAGTTTATGTATACATTTTTGAATGAGAAATTAACTTGAACTGTAAACTTTCACCTAAAGCACAATTAAAAAAAGAAAAGGTAAAATGACAGAAAAAATAAAAAAGATTGGGTAGAAGAGTTTCAACTGGATGGGCAAGAAAACAGGGAGCCGTTGAAGGTTCTTGAAGAGGGCGTGGCACGGTTAGAGCAGCTCTTAGGAAAGATCCATCAGTCATGGGTGTGCAGGCTAGATAGAGTCAGGAGAGACCAGACAGAAGGAAGTTGACCCAGAAGTAGTGGAGACTGGACATGAGGGATGAGGATGGAGCCAGTGAGAATGAAGAGGAAACGAGGAAGCCTAGAGTATGCTGGAAGGCAGCACTGAGCCGAGTGGGTGCCTGATGTGATATGGGGGTTGGAGACAAGGAACGAGTCAAGGATAAAGTTTCCTATCAGTGGGGCAGACAGGGAAGTGGGAAGCGACACCAGCTTAAACAGAAAAAGGGAATTTGGTTTGAAAAGGAGGTCAGTCCTGCATTTCTTGTTCTTGGGACTGAGTGAACCCCTACGGGACAGATATCTACCTCCCAGGAGCTCACAGTCCACTGCTGGGAGGCAACCTGAATGGAGCTGCAAGGCAGTGAGCTCAAGGATCACAGAGAAGGACAGCAAGAAGGTGGCCGAGGCCACAGGAAGGGGCAAGGTCCAGGTCAGTGTGTGTGACAGATCATGGACACACCAGGTCAGGGCTGGGGGCAGATATTTAGGAAGCATCTATCCCAAGGTCAAAGGCCTGGGGGTGGATGGAGGCAGGGAGGAGAGAGAGGGCTGCTAGAGGTGAAAACAAAGTCAAGGGCAGGACCTAAACACAGTCACTTGAGAGCTCTGTGCCCTGAGATCAGTTTTCTCGAGCACTCTCATTGGTCCCAGTTTTCTCATCTGTAAACTGTGTAAAAAAAAAAAAAAAATTCTTATCTCCCAGGCCTGTTGCAAAGTAACCTAATAGATGTAGTTGCTGAGAAGCCCACCGAGCCCGGGGTGGGTGAGGTGGCTCAGGGATGTTACTGAAAGGAGGAACCAGCAGGGAGCTGGAGAAGAAGCATGTCTCAATTTTCAGGGAGAAGGAACGTCAAGAAGGGAATTGGGTTCCCCATGATGACAAGGAGCATTCACCAAACACCAGCTGGAGACGTTATTTTACATGCATCATCCAGCTAGTTCTCCTAGCAACTCCACCATGGAGCTTCTACCGTCACATCCATTTTACAGATGAGGTTCATAGACTTCCTCAAGGTCACACAACCAAGAACAGGTAGAAGAGGGACTGAAACCCAGGGCTATAGATAATGCTTCCAGAGCATCTGCTCTTAACTGCTACCCTCACTACACTTTGAGGTAAGGAGAAGTCCAAGGAATGGCCACGGCGGGAGTTGAGAGGTCTAAAGAGAGTGGCTTCCCTTGAGTGTCACATCCAGAAGCCATGATTTTAAGAATTAAATCATTAGTAGGCAGAGAGGAAATGGCGGTGGGAGGTGTAGACCACACATCAGAGAAGTTTGGTCATGAATGAAAGGAGAAATAGGAGGACAGGGTGGGATGTATTAGAGTCAAGGAGAGGTTTTTCTGGAAGCAGAGAGACAGGATCATGTTGTCACCAGGGGGAAAGGGGTCATGGTGTGGGGCAGTGTGAAGAGGCTAATGGTGACTGAGGGACGAAGGCCCCTCTGGGACCAGGAAGGATTATGATCAAAGCCACAGCTGAAGCAATTCAGGTGTGGCAGAAGGTAGGAAATGGCCACAACCCACAAGGAAGTTATAAACCAAGTGGAAAAAAAGTCACAGAGTGCCCGTGGTTGTGTTCCTCTTCATTATCCATGACAGAATGGTTCAGGTGTGTCTCATGACGTGGTGGGACATGCTGAATCAAAAATAATTTTACTGGGTGGAGGAGCCTCTGGGATAGAATATAACCTGGGTCCATGCTGTAGTTCAGAAATGTGTAAGTGTCCAACCACACCCATTCATCCATCCATCCACCCATCCAACCGTTCATCCATCCTCCATCCGTTTATCTTCCTGTCAACCAACCATCCATCCATCCACCCACCCATCCATTCACCCGTCCATCTGTCCATCCATCCACCCACCCATCTATCTATTCACCCTTCCATCCATTCAATAAACATATTTTATTGAGCACCTACTAGGTGCCAAGTCTTGGAGGGACAACTTGGAAGACAGCAAAGACCCTGTTCTCAAGGAGCTCACAATCTTTTGTGTGAGATCCAACAAACAAAGCATCACAGTGGATTGTGGAGAGTGCCATGATAGGGAAGTCAGTGACTTGTGGGACGCAGAGAAGGGTGGGGACTGAGGGGAGGAAGTGAGAGTTTAAGCTGCAATCTGAAGGAGGGGAGGAGTGAAGGGAAGCGGGGTACGGGGAGTGGGAGAGGGTGTCATAGGCATGGGGAACAGCCCGTACAAAGGCTTGGCATCAGTGATAGCCAGACATTTTCAAGAACTGAAAGAAGGTCCATGTGGCGAGAACATGGTGATGTGGTAGGCAGTGGGCTAGGGGCAAAAGTTGAGGTTAGAGAAGTAGGCGGCATTTTGGCTTCATCCTGAGGGCAAGGGGAAGGCGTTGAAGGATCTTGAGAGGGAAGAGACTTGCTCATATTCGCGTTTTGGGGAGATCGCTGGGCTTTAGTAAGGAGGAAAGACTGGAAAGGGCAAACGTGGAGAAGAGGCAAGGGCCCAGCAGAGGGTTGGGGTCGGGGGTGGCCTTGTGAATAGTGAGCAGGGGATGGATTCAGGATGCATGCAGTGGCCAATTTAATGGGTCTTGGCGATTGACAGAATGTAGGGGATGAGGCAGAGCCTGGGGGCAGGGATGACCCTTGGGTTTCTGACCTGAAGAATCAGGGGGACAGACAACCTGTCATGAAGGACTGACTCATCGATGAGCACACCAGGTCTTGGGGATGGGGCAGTGAGACACATTTTGGGATTGGGAGCGGAGATAACATTTTTGGTCCTCACACTTCAGTAGAGCTGGCCCTGGTCCTTGGTTCTCTTTCCATGGCCAGGGCAGGGCGGACCCAGCTTTGGCTGTTGAGGATGATAAAACTGGGATGCTCTGGGAGACCTTGGGAAAGTTACGGCACCTCCTGGGGCCTCAGCTGACACAGGCGGGAGCTGGGATGACAGCTTCTGCCTGGCCTTCTTCTCCTGGTCAGGGACTACTGTCAAGTGCAACTTAAGAATGATGAAAATCTTCCACCCCAGCAACCCGGCAGCTGGTGGCTGGGATCCTGGGGCTGTGGCTGAGCAGCATCCCTGGTTCGGCCCCGGTCCATGCGGACAGGCTCAATGTGGCAGAACCTAGGGTGGGGACAGACACCCTCCCTCCCTCTCTTCCTTTCTCTCTCTCAGGGTGAATGCTCCAGAGTCTCACTGGCCCAGTTCTTTCAGGCCAAAGCACGGGGCCTGACCCTTCCAGTCAGTTTTACCCCAAGGGCCTCCGAGTGGAAGCCATCACAGGAGCTGGGGCAGGTGCAGGGTGGCGGTGTGTCTGGCCGGCTTAGTCAGGGTATAGAGAGAGGGAGTCACTGTCGTTCGCTCACTGTTTCCTGTACCCTGTTCTCCTGACAGACCGAGTGTGGCCTTCTTCCCTTGCCCTCACTTCAGTGGGAGCCCCCCTCCCCTGGCCCCCTGACAAGGCCCTGCCTCACTGCCGCCTCCTCCAGGAAGCCTCTTGATTCCCTTGCTGGGCCTCCCAGTCCCAGCATCCTCAAGGCCTCATCCCAGGCCCAGACCCCAGAACATTACATCTGGAAGGTCCCTTGGAATCCATTTGGAAGAACCAAGGAGGAATTAAAAAAAAAAAAAAGGAAAAATCCATTTTTTTTTTTAAGTGTGGTCAATCCCTTGTAAGAAAATCACCTAAAAAATTTCCCTGGTCCCTGCTGCCTCCCAGTTAAGGCCCCGACACATTCCCTCCTCAGGTTCCCTTTGGTCTCAGTTCCCTGGGTTCCCTCCATCAAGCTCACTGAAAGCTCACTAGGTGCCAGGCACAGTGCTCAGTGCTAGGACACAGGGGTGGGGGCGGCAGACATGACTCTGCCCTCTTGGGCTTACTGCATCTTGAGTGATGAATACAGACATTGTATACCATCAGAGTTTCATGCTATCCCCCCAATTTATCTCTGCACTTTCTGTCCTCTGCTCCTTTGACTAAGTGGTTCCTCCATGAGAAATACCGTTTCCTCCTTCTCTTGGTATAATCCTCCCATCTTCAAGGCCCAGCTCACTGGCCGCCTCCTCCAGACAGCCTTCCCAGATCTCCTGGTCAGAAGCAACCTCTCCTTACCCTGGGGTCCAAGGCCCTTTATCACACCTGCATGTTCTTCTGTGGGGCCAGGCCTTGCTCCCCCACCCTCACCCTGCTGTGAACCATCCCAGGGCAGGGCTGTGTCTGGTCTGCCCACCCCTCAGCCCTGGCCCAGTGCTGGACACATATAGGTGCTCACTGGTATGGTGGCTGCTCTGTTCCCCCTGCCCTGCCAGGCTGCCAGCACCAGCCCAGGGCTAGTCCAGAACCTTCCACTCCTGCTGTCCTGGCATGTACCCAATGGACAGGGGAATTCAGATCCTTCTGGAGAGAAGTTCTGAGCCTGTAGCAGAACAAAGAGGAATCAGAACACACCCAGGGAGTTTCCCCAGTGGTGGGGCTGGGGCTTCACGGTTAATAAAGCTGCTAATCATTACACTAATAGTCCTGGCAGTCATCTGGCACCAGAAGCACTTGATGGCCTTTGTGGCAGGTGAAGAAATCGCAAAGGATCCACTGGGCAGAGGGCACTGAGCATGAGGAGGGTCAAGAGACAACACCTCCTCCCCCCATGAAACAAGTGTCAGCAGAGGCAAGCGCCATCCTGCTTTCTCCAGGGACAGGCCCTCCGCCAGCCCCAGACATGGCTTCTGAGGCATTGCCTCTGGGCCCCAGGCCAAGTGGGAGCCACACTCCTTCCCCAGCCCAGCCCAGCCTCCTCTGACTCTGTAGGAACCGGACTCCGGTGGAGGTGCTCCTCTGAGGGGTGCAGGTTGCCCACATTCTGCAGAGAAATGGTGCCATGGATATGTACAGGAAGGAAGCCCACCCACCCATCAGCTGCACTTGCAAATAGCAGCCAGCCCAGGACAGCAGGAACTGCCCAGCCAGACAGGGCTGTGGCTTGAGAAGGGGCAGAGTTAGCGGTCTCTGGCAGGTGATATGATGCCAAAAGACTCACAGAAATACTGGTGTAAGGCTGATCCGAGGGAGGACCCCATCTTTCTCAGATCTTAACGGTCCCCCCCGGACAGCCCAAGCTTTCCTCTACAGGTGATGAAACCAAGGCCCAGAGAGGGTCTGTGAGCTGCCCGAGGTCACACAGCAAGGCTTTGGCAGGGGCTCCTGTGACAGGAGGTTCTGCTTCAGGCAGGGAAAGCCCCCCCACCCCCCGCCCAGGACCTGAAACAGCCCCCAGCTCCCCAAGGGGCCCTGCAGGGGAGGAAGAGACTCAGCCTTTCCCTCCTGTGGTCTTTCCTCCCATGGTCTACTCCAGTGTCTCACATGCTCCCTGTGGGGACGGAGGGAGGTGACGCTCTGAGCACAGCTCCTGGCACAGTCAGGTTTCAGCAAATAGCGTTATCATCACTTAATGAGAATGAAATAATGAGTCAGTGACTAAAGCAGAGCTGCCTGTGAAAGCGTCTGACACCTTTGGGAGGAGGGGGGTTGTTATTCTGAGCTGCCCCTGGTCACTCAGGGGGCACCCACCTGGAGGCTGGCAGGGAACTCTCCTCCTACTGAAGGGACATCATGCTCTGGGTCTGGGGGAGACCCTAAGCAGAAATTGGCCATTTTCTGTGGTGGCTAGGGGACTGGCCTGGGACTGGGCAAAAAACCCTGCACGACATTTACAGAAAGTCTGCCCTGCTCAGAGCCGGGCTCTACAGGACACTGACCAGGTGTACCATGCAGAGTTCAGGATGCAGCTCTGATGAAAATGAGAGGCGTCTGTCTCTCCCCGATCCTTCCATTCTGTTCCACAAACTGGGGCAAGATTCCCCACTGAGGAAATTTGGCTTCCCACCCTATAAACCAGTGGCCATTGAGTCAACTCTGACTCACGGCCACTCCATGTGTGTCAGTGTAGAATTGTGCTCCAAAGTGTTCTCAGTGGCTGATTTTTGGAAGTGGATTGCCAGGCCTTCCTTCCGAGGCACCTCTGGGTGGACTCCAACTGCCAACGAAAAGCAGCTGAGCCCAAACCATTGGCACCACCCAGGGATTCCTCCCACTCTGTAGAAGTGGAAACTTGGACTGAATGGTGACTGAAGTCCCAACGACGCTGGTCTTCTGTTGCCTAGGCGAGGCCACACAACAAAGCTGCTCTGGGCTTTTTCTGGGCCTCATGCCTTTTTCAGACTCAGATGAAGTTGTGGACCTCCCAGCAGTGAGGTGCCCGTGAGCTCATACACAGCCGTCTGCTAACACCATGGAGTGCTCCCAGCACCCTGAGGCTTATCCATGGTCCATGGTGAGCAGCCCTGCACTGCCCCTGCAAGGGTTGCTCATTCCCATACGTTCCTGGCTCAGGGCAGCGTGCATGACAGAAGCTCACCAGCCTCAGATAGAGATGACCCAGTTTAGGATGGAGGTTTCTCAGTTCTATTAATAGAGGAACCAAGAAATGTCCCCTCTGAAAGGAGAAGTGTGTCACTGTCGGGGGCCCCCAGACATATGTACCCCACCTCTGTCCCCAGTATGTCCCATTCTCGGGAAAGCCACAAACATTCCAAGATTGGACTTCTGCAGAATTATTTCCAATTCTTCGAACTGCCCTGGTCGAGGTAAGGTTATGGGGGAGGGGACGGGAGGCGGGGCAAGACCCCCCAAAGAGGTTAAATAGGTCTCCTCCACACTCTCTTTCATCCCTGTGTCCCTGGAGCAGAAGGAAGCACAACCTAGACACCCTCTCCTGGGCTTTCAGCACCATGACTCCCATGAAGATGCTGCTCCTGGCTGCCCTCCTCCTGGGGGCTTCTCTGCAGCACACCCAGGCAGGTGAGAGCAGGGGTGAGGGGCACCGGGCTGGGCACGGGGTGCGGGACACAGCAGCAACACACACACACACACAACACATACATACATCCCACCTATTCCCACAGCGATTTGGGGGCCAGCAGCAGTAGGACTTAGAGAGAGGCAATGCCAAGGAAAACAGGGGCAAGGCCCCCGGCCCCGGAGGCAACTTGGTGGACGGCAGTGAGGGCCAGCCCCGTCCTGCAATGGCACGAGGCAGGGGCTGCTGTCCTGGGTTTACAGTGGAAGGTGAACATGTCTCCTGGTTATTTGTTTGCACCTGTTTTATTAGTGAGTTTTATACATAATGAGGGAATCAGGATAAAGGCAGGAGGGCTGGTTCTAAGCACATGGGAGAAAAAGCGAATTTTATATTCCATTGGGGAAGGAAACTGAGGTAGGTTTGCTACTTTAGGAGCAAAGCTCGTTAGTGTCCCACACGGCAACACCCCTGCAATCTTTAGGGTTATCTTCCTAGCCAGACAAATAAAATGGTCGCCCCCCTAAGAGTCTGCTGTAAGTTGGCTCCAACTTCACAGGGCTCTAGAGTTAATCAAAGCAAGTTGTACCCTCCAAAAGGGTCAGAGGAAAGTTGGGGGGCTTCTTAGAAAACAACTGTGCCTATTTCCAAGTGTTGGGGATTTTTCCTTGTGCAAAGATGAGGGGCCTCCATTTTATTGTCTGTAAAAGGGGTAGTGACAGTACCTGTCTCCAGGTGTGCTGTGAGGACTGAATGACCTGCTGCAGGTACAACTTCAGCCCAGAGCCGGGCACAGAGTAAATGTTTGGTGATCCAGGGCTGTTATTTGTGTGTGTGCTTGCATACACACACACACACACACACCTAGAAACACAGACAAACTCACTGTACACATACAGATACACACCCCTAGACACACTCAAACACACAGGATCCCTCATGGCACACATGGACATCTCACACACATGCACACACTGACACACAGATACTCAGTGAGGCATATGCAGCCCCCCGGCTCCTCACAGAGAAGCACGCACTCACAGACCCCGCACATATCACAGACCCTCCAACAACATACAGACACACACACATGCAGACATGCACACAAACACACATGCACACCCCTCCCACAAATACACACATAGACCCCCTCCGCAATAACACACATACACATACTCACAGATAGGTACACAGATATGCACACGCAGACACGCACAAGGATCTCCCCGCTACGTACCCACAGACCCCCACATGCATACACGCAGACACCCCGAGACTCGCCTACCCCTGATTGCTTTCTCTCTAGCTCGGGCCACCAATGTGGGGCGTGAGTGCTGCCTTGAGTACTTCAAAGGAGCTATTCCCTTAAAAAAGCTGACATCGTGGTACAGGACCTCAGAGGAGTGTCCCCGGGATGCCATCGTGTAAGTCCGCCCCGCCCGGGGTCTGCCTGCTCCTGTGCTGAGCCCTCAGGAGCCCGAGGGGGGGTAGGGGGGGTGCCCGGAAGAGCCACTGGGGAGAGGGAAGAGATGGGTCCTTCTCCCCACTGACCACTCCCGCCCTGCTCCTCTGACCAGTTCCTAAGACTGAGACCCAAAAAGGCCCCAGGCCACGAGACCCAGCCACTTCATTGATTTATAGTGAAACTAGGCCCCAGGGGGATGGGCCACTCCCAGGTCACACAGCCAGTCACTGACTGATGTGGTACTTCCCTGGGCCTGGGCCTGGGCCTGGGCTGGGTCAGAGGATGCTCAGAAAGCCAGGTCCCTCCTGTGTGCTTGCAGTTCAGTCTCTGGGTGGTCTGGGCGTGGGAGATCCGAGGTGGGTGAGGGGAAGCCCTGCAGCCCTGGCTCCCTGGGAGGGCCAGGACTGGGGGAGGGACCTGGGAGGGCCAAGAATCACCGAGGATAGTGTGTGATGTCCCCAATCTGCCACCGATAGCCTGTGTGCCTCGGGGAAGTTTCTGTCCCTCTCGGGTCTCAGGTTCCTGGTCCCAGCAGGGCAGGGGCTGGCCCCAGGGCCCTGCTTGTAAGGCGCTTTTGCACCCTGATGGCTTTCTCTCTCTGTGTAGATTTCTGACTGTCCAGGGCAGGGCCATCTGTTCAGATCCCAAGGACACGAGGGTGAAGAAGGCAGTTGGACACTTGAAAAACCTCATGAAGTCACGTGGCCCCACCAACCAGAATTCCTAATTTTCTCCCGGAATCACTTGGAGACTTTCAGCCTCAGTGTTCACTACCACCTCCCTCCATCTTGAGCTGCCAGGACCAGCAGAGGCCTTACAAAGACAAAGAGGAGCCACAGCTATGGAGACCTCATCCCCTTTCTGAACCAGAGCCGTGGGCATTAAAGGACCCAGATTAAAGTCTCTTTCTGTCAGTCTGGGTCAGCGTGTTCTGTCCCCTTCCCCTCCCACCCCAGGCTGTCATACTGGAAGGCCCCTCAGAGAATATCTGGTCCTGCCCTGCCCCGATCAGAAGGGGAAACTGAGGCTTAGAGGGAGTCCTGGCTGCTGCAGGCCATACTTAGTGAGGGGAGGCCCTGGTGAGAGGCCTGGCTGGAGCGGGGTCCAGGGGAGAGAACTGTGCCCCCTCCACCCCTCTTGGGCTGGCTGCCCTCTCTCCCCTTCTGCCATGTGCCTGAAGGTGGGGGCTCTGGGAAGGGCCACTGAAATTCCCTCCCACCTCCTCTGTCTCTGAAGCCCCCTCTCTGCCCTCAGCCACCCATTCTTGTCTGTGATCCCCTAGCCTGATATGGAGCTGAGGACATGTTTCCCCTCACACATCTGATTTAATCCATAAACATTTCCAGGGACCTTCCACAGGCCAGGGTTCCACCAAGTACAGGATCCACCCCTCTCCTGACTTCCTTCCATTTCTCGGTCCCCCGATTCACACTGCAGTCCCATAGGCCCCAGGAAATCTTGGTTCTATCTGTGCCTTGGCTTCCTCCCCCAACACAAACACCTTCACAGGGTCTCCAGCCCAGGATCTGAACCACCTCTGCTGGGTCCGGGGCCCTCTTCCTGCCTTTGGGATCCGAGCCTCCCTCCTGGCCAGTTTGTCTCCCTCTGCTCCCCAGCCCTCATCTAGTGCCCCCATCAGGCTGGTTCCCTTATAGGCCCCACTGTTCCTCTTGACCTGAAGCCTGGCCTCCACCCCATCCCAGCTCTGACACCCCTCCCCCCCTAGCCCAAGCCTCCCTGAGAACAGCTGCCCACACTGCTTCTTTCTCCTTCTCTGATTTCCTCCACTCACTTGGTGGCAAGGAGTACAGCACAGCCCCCCCGTGGTGGGGCTGTTCTCTCAGTGTTCCTGTATGTGTCTGCCAGTCCTGACTCCTCCATTAGATTGGGGGCTCCCTGAGCCTGCGACCAGACCTGAAACCCCTGGGAGCCCCTCATTCTATGTGCTCAAAACTATGAGGGCAGGGAGGTTCTGGGCCCCCAGGCCCAGCTCAGGGAAGTGGGGGAGTTAGGGTCTTTAGATTCTAGTTCTGTCTCACTCTCCTAGCCACCCACGTGGCTTCTCTCTCTGGGGAGTAGTCTAGGTCCTCCTCTTGGTCCTTCTCTTTCTAGTCTTGGGTCCTTCTCTTTCTAGGATCCTGTGGCCTATATTGTTGGGTGGGGCCCGCAGTTACCAAACCAAAACAAACCAAACCAAACCCAGTGCTGTCAAGTCGATTCCGACTCATAGCGACCCTATAGGACAGGGTAGAACTGCCTCATAGAGTTTCCAAGGAGGTCCTGGCAGATTCAAACTGCCGACCTTTCGGTTAGCAGCCACAGCACTTAACCACTACACCACCAGGGTTTCTATGCCTACAGTTAAGAGAGTTAATTTCAGCCAAGGCCTTTGCCTCCTGCTGCCCCTTTGTGGCCAGTTATCTCACTGCAAGACAGATGACAGAGCCCCTACTGCTGCCCCCTTGTGGCCAGTTTTCTCACTGCAAGACAGGCGACACAGCCCAAGTCCACTTTCCAGTCGAGGCAAGAATAAAACAATAATAATAATGAGACTGGAAATGGTGATGAACGGGCTTCTCTGTGACCCCGGGGTCTCTTGGCCCAGGTGGCTCTTCCCTGTCCTGGTGTAGAGAAGGATCCTTGATCCAGGGTCTCGGGCTGGAGGCAACCCAATCTGAGCTCTCTGGAAAAATGTCTTTGGGTCCACGGGGTGGGAGGTTGATCTCAAAAGAGGGGGGAGGCCAAAAGGAGCCCCTTAGATAGCAAAGGAGAGCAATGTCTGAGGCCAGGACCGCTGCGCCCTGCAGGCCAGAGCTGAAGGATATCAGAGTATGTTTAATTCACTGCATTGCAAATTTTTCTTAAAAGCAGCAGCACATTTTTCCCCCCTAGGGAAATCTTACTCAGCAGCTCATACCGTAAACTGAGGTAAGTAGAGCTGCTTCAAGGACTGTGAGGAGACGGGGACTTGTCTCAGGGCTCCTAACAGTGAGAAAAAACAGAGGTGTTGCTTAAAGGTTCATTCAGCAGGGAAGAAATGGATCCGGAATGAAGAAGCAAGGGTTTAGTAGCAGGGTCAGGGATGCAAAGTGGGTGGGACAAGATACAGGCGATGGGACCGGCCACCGAGTTCTCCTGGGAAGCGGACATTTTAAGGAATCTTGACTTGGAGACACCTCATGACTGTGAGCAGAGGCGAAGAAAGAAGAGCCTGTGGATAGTTCCTTCCTCCGCCTCTGAAATCTAGTTCCCCCCAGAGCCCAGCTCAAACGCTGCCTGCCCCACAGGTCCCCCGTCTCCTTGGCTGCATTTGGTCCCTCGCTGTGTCCTCCGCCGGCTCTGCTCTCACCTCGGCTTAATCTCTCCCACACCTGGCTCATGTGACTGTAGCTGCCCGCGTGTCTGACTCGCCCGTTAAGGTCATTGGGGCAGGTATTTGGGTCAGGCAACCCAGTACCTGACTAATAAAGGGGGAAAATGCTTTGTGCATTGTGGACATTTGATTTGTATATTTTCATCAACAACCGCCCCGGTAAATTCCACGAGGGGCACTCGTGGAGAGAGACAAACTGGAGGAGCAGCGCCATAAACAGATGGAAAGTAGAATTGGGTTGCTCTCCAATTGCCCACCAGAGGGCGCGCCAGTCCTAAACTAAAGCTCCGAGGCTGACGTTTGAGGCTTGTACCCCAGGGGCTGGGACCCCCACATCCGATTGCAGCTGCTCAGGGCTTTGGAGCAGGGGTGTTTGCAGTTGGACAGCTCTCCTCCTGGGGTTAGAAACCTCACATGAACCTACAGGAAATATTTGATTCAGTCAAAGTCTCATTCAAAAAAAATTTAAAAAGTGGAAGCTGCACAGGATGTATAAAAAAAGATACTATAAAATAGAAGTATTGGAAATAGTAAGACAGAGGGAGGATGTCACCACAGAGCAGATGAATACTGCTCCAGGCTAGCGGGGATTTTCCTTAAGACCCAGGGGTGTAAGTGTGGGGCTTTCCAAGTTTTTTAAATGAAATGTCTTAAGATACAAAATATATGTGTATATATAGAAGATATAAAAAACCAAACCCATTGCTGTCAATTCTGCCTCATAGCAACCCTAAAGGACAGAGGAGACCTGCCCCATAGGGTTTTGAAGGAGCGGCTGGTGGATTCAAACTGCTGACCTTTTGGTTAGCAGTTGTAGCTCTGTACCACCAGGGCTCCTTGTAAGGTATACAAATCAATAATAATGTAAACACCTGTATACCCACCATCCTCCTTAAGAAACTGGCCTTCCTGATACCTAAAGGGCCATTTCCCTTTCCCTATGGCCATCCTCTCATCTCTCTCCAGAACTAACTACGCTTCTGAACTTCGTGTTTCTCATTTCCCTTGTTTTCTCTGGTTTTGTCACATATGTGCATATATGTGTGTTTATGTAGGTAGCTATCTTCCCAACAATATAATATTGATGCATTTTGCATGTTTTTGAACTTGATATAAATATTATCATTTATATAAATGTTATCATTTATATAAATATATCACACACATATTTGTGGCTCAACACTGAGACCCGTTCCGGTCAAGCTGATGCCGACTCATCGACCCTATAGACACTCCACCATTTTTCACTGCTGTATAGTGTTCCACCATGTAGCCACACAATCCATTCTCTAGTTAAAGGCCATTTGGATTATTTCCGGGTTCTTGCTATTATAAATAACGCTGTTTTGAACATTTCCTAAACTTGTCTTCTGTTACATGTGCACAATTTCTCTAGACTAGTGGTTCTCAACCCTCGGTGCCCTTTAGAATTACCTGGGAAAGCTTTGCAAAAATACCTTGGCCCTAGGCCCCGTTCTGGAAACCCTGGTGGTGTAGCGGTTAAGTGCTATGGCTGCTAACCAAAAGGTCGGCAGTTTGAATCCACCAGGTGCTCCTTGGAAATTCTTGAGGCTGTTCTCCTCTGTCCTCTAGGGTCGCTATGAGTCAGAATCAACTCGATGGCAATGGGTCAATGGGTTCACGCCCCATTCTAAGAGACTAATTGAGCTTTGGAAAGGAGGGGGCCCAAGCATAAGTTGTTTTTGCTTTTCCTTTGAGAGCTACCCAGGTGATTCTAAGATGCAGCCAGAATGGAAACAGACACTACAGGGTATAATTGCCAAAACATTGCCCGCCAACAGCAAGAGTTCCCACCAGCCACATCTTCCCCAATACCTGCTCTATGTCCACCCAGGGACATGCAGCTCTGAGACTGTCCAGAACAAAGTCTCTCTTCTCCTGTCCAATACCCAGAGTGCTTCCTGCACGTAACGCATCTGTGGGGTTCTTCGTTCAGTCCCACTGCCTGCCTGTGTTAGAACCCATAAAAAAGCCCTCGCCGGCAAGTCGATTCCGACTCATAGCGACCCTACAGGACAGAGTAGAACTGCCCCACAGGGTTTGCAAGGAGCACCTGGTGGGTTCAAACTGCCCGCGTTTTGGTTTGCAGCTGTAGCTATTAACCACCGAGCCACCAGCGCTCCTGTTTTACAACCAGGAGGGTTTATTTTGCACCTCGAGATCTGCCCACAACTCAGAGCAGGTTTACAGCCTCACTCATTCTCTTCTCTGCTTCCCACGCACCAGCTTCAAGACCTCTGCTTTTGGCACTCTCCCAATTATTTTGTGGTTCACGGTCAGCTGTCTCCCAACCCTAAGGAAGATGTGGTTTGTCTTTGCTGCCTTTCCTACTTACTGCTTTTGAGTGATTTCGGAAAGAAGGGGGGAAGTCCCAAATGTATGCCACTAGACTCTAAGCAAAAGGCCTTAGAGTTCAAATAAAATGTAAGATTCCTCAGCCCTACTGACTGAGAATGTCCAAGCGCAACTTCAGGCATGTGTAGTCGTGAAGGTCCGCGGTCATTCTGGTGGTGGCCAGGCCTGGAAGCCAGGGGACTCTGCAGTAATCACCATCCGTTCTTAAGTACGTCCTAAACACCACAGTATTTCCCACCGGCCTCATCTGTTTTTGAGTACTTCATTGCCTTCTTTAACCACAAACAGTGGGATTAGACAGAACAATCTCAAATACCTTCAAAATCATGAAATTCTAGAATTTCTACTTATTCTAGTCCTTGGCATTGATGAGCATTTAGGTTTTTTGGTTTTGTTTTCTAAGATTTTAGCCAATCTTGTAGCCAGAATCATAGGATTGGGTGTCAAATCAAGAGGATGTAACCTCAGGCAGGTCACCCTCAGTCTTGGCCAGTTTTCTCACATGTAAATTGGGGTTATACCCAGCAATACTGGAGACTCTAGGCTCTGATATTGTCGGCTTGCAAAAGGCTGAATGCCTTCTCAGAACTGTCTTTCAAAGTCACGGATTTGAGGACTAGCTCTCCCCTCCCATGTCTCCTCCCTCTGCTGAGTCGTAGCTAAGCAACAAAGCCCAGATGTACACTGTGTGGACTAACAAGGCCTCTCTCCAGCGCGCTGGGCCCGACACCCAGAGTTGGCAGCTTCCCTCTGAACCCTGTGGAGTGACACACCGGCTGCCACCATGATACCATTAGCCACACTAATTGTAGCAGCAGGAGATAGCATCGTACCTTTTTGCCAGTGGCACCTGGGACTCAGAACAAGAATCAGGTCAGCAAGGGTTTGTGACATTTGCCCAAGTCCTGCTAAATCCATCCCAGGAAGCTCTTTGACTCAGGGTCTCTTGTCCTCAAACCAGAGGTAGAGAATTTTGTCCTTCACCTTGGCAACTGCAGCAGAAGCAACAAAATTAACAGTGGTCCAGCAGCTCCACAGATACCTGTTAATGTTAAACCTAGTGGTGATGGGGGGGTGGTGGGTGCTGTGTATTTTCCGTTGCCGTGTAAATGATGACCACAAACCTAGTAGCTTAGAATACATTCATGACCTCAGTTTCTGTGGGTCATCTGCTCAGGGTCTTACCAGGCTGCAGTCAAGATGCCCGCCAGGCTGCGCTCTCATCCACAGCTCGTGGTCCTCTTCCAAGCTGACGTGGTATCACAGATTGAATTGTGTCCCCCCAAAATGTGTGTATCAATCTGGCTAGGCCATGATTCCCAGTATTGTGTGATTTCCACCATTTTGTCATCTGATGTGATTTCCCTACGTGTTGTAAATCCTATGACCATGACGTTAATGAGATGGATTAGCAGCAGTTATGTTGATGAGGCCTACGAGATTAGGTAGTGTCTTAAGCCAATCTCTTTTGAGATATAAAAGAGAGAAGCAAGCAGAGAGACATGGGGCTCTCATACCCCCAAGAAAGCAGCACCAGGAGCAGAGCACGTCCTTTGGACTTGGGGTTCCTGCGCCGAGCTCTTAGACCACTGGAAGATTGAGGACAAGGACCTTCCTCCAGAGCTGACAGAGTGTGACAGCCTTCCCCAGGAGCTGATGCCCTGAATTTGGACTTCTAGCCTACCGGACTGTGAGAGAATAAGCTTCTGTTTGCTGAAGCCATCCACTTGTGGTATGTCTGCTAAAGCAGCACTAGATGACTAAGACACGTGGTGTTGCCAGAATTCAGCTCCTTGCGGTTGCAGGACTGAGGTCTCCACTTTCCGGCTGCCAGCCGGAGGCTCTCTCAGCTCCTAGAGGGCACCCACAGTTCCTGCACTGGGGACCTCTCACAGGCCTCCTCACCATAACTTCTTCAAGGACAGCAGGAGACACTGTTCTCTAGACCTTCTTCTAAAGGATCCACTGATTAGGCCCACTCAGGATAATCTCCCTTTTGATTAAAGTCAATTGATTAAAACCCATTGCCATCGAGGCAATTCTGACTCTCAGCAACCCTACAGGACAGAGCAGAACGAACCCATAGGTTTTCCAAGGCTATAAATCTTTACGGAAGCAGACTGCCACGTCTTTCTCCCAAGGAGCAGCTGGTGGGTTTGAACGGCCAACCTTGTGGTTAGCAGCTGAGTGTTTAACCACTGCACCACGAGGGCTCCTTGTCAATTGATTAGGGAATTTCATCACATCTGCAAAATCTCTTCACCTTTACGACATAACCGAAGTCACGGCAGTGCTAGCTGTCACATTCACAGGTCCTGCTCAAACCCACGACTATGGGTCAGTGGGGTCACCTTAGAACTCGGCCCACCACAGGGCTTTAAAGTGCAACCAGAACTAAGCCATACCCATAACTAAAACCCTCCAGCAGGGACCAGGAGAAGCAAAAGCAAACGTAGAAAATCAAATCAAGTTTCAAGGATAGATACCAATGAACACCTTCATTTATTGGTAAAATATAAACATCCAGGTCGCAAACCCACACGATCTCTCCAAATATTTGGCAAGATTGATTCCAAGGCCGTGCAGCTGGATAACAAAGAGAATGAAGGGGACTCCTGGTCAGAGAGACTTATGGTTGGCTCAGAGTTCTGTCCTGCTTCCTTCTAATCCTCACCTCCTGGATCCTCTAAAGTAGATGGAGAGAGGCCCTATTTCCTAAGTGGGGGGCTGGCCATTTGCATGTGACACTCAGGCCCTCCAAAAAAGAAAGTTTCATGATTCAAGCTGAGCGTGGATGGCTGTCAGATATCTCACGCAGACACACCCCCTTACAACTGGTATATGGAAGTACACAGTTTAATACCTGCCGATGAACAGAAATGATGGCAGGACACAGGTGCGATGCCATGGCAAAACGGGGGTGGGGTGGGAGTGAAAGGGGCAGAGGGACACTGGGTAAAATCACAGCAACCAATGAGCAATTTCTTTGGTGCTGAGGTCATCAGACACTTGACTGATGTGCCCAAGAACTGCAGAGTGAGTAAACCACTGACTCTGGAAGACAGGTGGCACCACTGCTGAGCTTAGAATACAGCCGGGGCTAGAGCTTTGTCACAGATGTGAGTTATTATGGTCAGTAATTTAACACCAGGAGAGGGGCCTCTTCAGGCCACACTCCCCTCTCCCTAACATTAAGTGAAGAAACAGGCCCCCACACTCAGGGTAACCGGGCCCCACTATGTGTTGGTCTTTTCACATATAGCAGCACTACACGCCACTGCACCCCCAAATCCCGTTTCACTTTGTCTGCTAAGAACCCTCCCTACAACTGGGCTTCAAATAGAGAGTGAACAAACCCAGAGAAGGTGGGAGGAGCCACGGTGGTGGGATTTGAGGGACAGAATTGGCCAGAAACAGATGCGTTCATGCTGGGTCCTTCCTAGGCGTCGTGAAGGCCGCTGTTGCTTAGAAGCACCTGCTCCCCGGGTTTGAAGGCTGGCAGCCCGAGGTAGGGGCAGCTGGCGCAGCGGAACGCATCGCCTAGGTAGCACTGCGGAGAGAGAAGACACGATCACACAGAGAAGCCGAGTTATCAGTGGGTCCCAGAGATACAGGCCAGAAGAAGGAAGTCCTCATTTCATACTGTGGCCTGAAGGTCTAAATATTCAGTTTTTAAAATCTGTTGTTTCATGAAGTACAATAGTCAAGGGAAGATTCCTAGGCAGCCATAGTTCCATATTCTAAATAATTCAAATTACAGCCAAATGGCTAAATAACATCAGGCCTCATTAGGAAGTGGAAATACAAGGACCAAAAATAAGGACCAGAAAATCTGCCCACCCCCGCCCACCCGCCCACTATCAGGAGATAATCTCTCCTCTCCATTACTGTCTACAAACAGGTTCTCACACATTTGCCTATTATTACAAGATCTGAATGGGAGGCTCCTTGGAGCTTAGTTTAGGGTGACGCTCAGTACCACCGGGGGTTCTGTGAACACTGAGTAATTATCCAGGTATTTACGTTTCCACAAGCCGACTTGGGTTGGGAGATCTTCTGTTCCTTTGACTTCTCTTTTTCCAGTTCCTCTGCAAGGCCACATGTGCTGGGGGAAAATCAGCAGCTGATGAGATGTGCCACTACGCAGAAACTCCAAATCCCTGATGGCACCTAAGTGTGCTCTAAGACAGGGTGTCACCTCTTTAGACTGGTGTCATAACCAAATAAATGCCCCTGGGGCCAGGCAATAATGCACATGAGCAAGGCTGTTTGGGAGAAAGCAAGAGTGGTGGAAATGGGGACAGCTAGAGGGCACATGCCCTGTCTAAAGAGGGCACCATGACTAGGCTTCAGCTGGTCACTGTCGTGGGGAAAAGCACACTCAGTGCGGCCACGTTTTCCAAATCTAACAACAAAAAAAAAAACCTGAGTTTTTACTTGAAATTTGCTGATTTATAAATGCTGGCAACTTTCATATAAAACAACCAACCAACCACTCTGATAATTAAATAAGCCTGCAGGCCACCAGTTAACTTTTTACCACCCTTTCCATCCACTTATCAAACTAATATACAGATAGTAACACTGAGGCTTCCAGGCTGAGAGGACAAATGGAATGCACACATCTAATTTCGCTTTTCCTCAAAACCCCCCACAATTCCAGTAAAGGAATTTTTTTTTTATGAAGACATAAACTCACAAGCCCACTGCCATGGATTCGATTCCAGCTCACAGTGATCCTACAGGACAGAGTAAAACTTCCCCCATAAGGTTTCCAAAGAACAGCCGGTGGATTCGAACTGCTGATCTTTTGGTTACCAACCTGAGCTCTTAACCACTGCACCACCAAAAAAAAAAAAAAAAAAACCAAACCCACTGCCATCGAGTCAGTTCCGACTCATAACGACCCTGTAGGACAGAGCAGAGCTGCCCTATAGAGTTTCTGAGGGGTGCCTGGTGGATTTGAACTGCCAACCTTTTTGGTTAGCAGCCATAGCACTTAACCACTATGCCATCAGGTTTCCACTGTGCCTCCAGGGCCCCATAAACCCACAAAGACAGGGAATATTGGGAAGGAGATGAGAGCCATAGTGTTGGAAACTGAAAAGCAGGTGGAGGAGGGACAGCTGATCTAACGAACTTAAGAAAGCCAACTCAAAGCCAACAGTGAGGAACACTGAGTACCCACCCAAATTACAGCCTTGAAATCTCACAAGGCACTGGAATTGGTAGCACCAAGAGGCTAGAAGACTCTCTGTGAGAAATCTAACCAATCCAAGAGGAAAGGTCCAAAGGTAATGACTTTGGGATGCCCTCTCAAAGGCCTCCCAGGTCCTCTTCAATAAAACACACTCAACAAATCTACTACCTCTCTGCTTCGAGCTCCCAATCAGCTTTTTGCCCCCACTCTTAATCTTGACGACAACCACAGATCACCAGACATATTAAGAAAACTTCTAACATGGAAGTCAGGATGAAAACGAAAAGAAAAAAATAACTTGGAAGAAACAGACTATGCCGGGAGAAAAAAAACTTCGAAAGAACCATCACTATCTTTAAGAGAAAAAAGACATTATCATGTGCATGGAATAAAAGCAGGATTTTATTTAAGAATAAAAAAATGAATCCTAGAAATTAAAAACATGATACTAGAAATGAAATAACTCAATAGAAGTTCTAGAAGATAAGGTAAAAAAATCTCCCAGAAAGTGGGGCAAAAGGAAAATACAGAAAATGTGGAAGTACAGATTACACCTAAGAGGACCAACATCTGAGTACCAGGTGCTACAGAAAGAGAAAATAAACAGAGAAGACAGAATCATAAACAAAATGAAAGAAAAACTCCCAGGACTACAGACACGACTTTCTATACCGAAATGACGCATCAAACGCCTAGTACAAGGGATGAAAACCGACTTCTTGTAAAATGACACGGAGGATAAAGACGACCCCACAAGCCTCCCAAATGGAAAAAGAGGTCTTACAGAAAGGATCAAGAAACAGAATGGCCTCAGACATCTCAACAGAATCACTGAAAGAAAGAAGACAATAGAAATGTCAGTAAAATTCTGTAAAAATTATTTCCAACCTAGAGTTCTACACCCAAATGAGGGTAGAAAAAAGGCATTTTCAGACATGCAAAATCTCAAAAAAAAAACCAAACAAAAAAACACAAAGCTTTATGATCTCCCAGGTAGCCTTTCTAAGAAACTTCTAGAAGATTTATTCCACCAAAACAAAAGAAAACCAGAAAAGAGGAAGACCAGGATACAGGAAACAGGAACGCTAACAGGGAACAAGGAAAGTGATGCCAAGGCGTCAGCTCTGTTCCAGAGTCCCACGTGCACGGAGGAGCAGCGCGACCCAGGAGACGGACATGCTGAAGGCTGCCGCCGTCACCATTCCTGCTGCCACCGTAACCAGCCTTTCAACCCAAGGGCAGGTGCGTTGGCCCAGATTGTCCTTGGCTTGTCCTGACCACATACGGATAACATTCATCTTTCCCGTCTACACCCTGACGCCCAGGTCAGCTGAGGACATTCATTTAACCCCCACAGAAGCGCTCTGCTTTGATCTACTCCTGAGATTGGTAGGCTCTAGTGAGCCTCACGGCACCGGGTTTCTGGGTGGGTTTTAGTGAGCTTCCAGCAGGAAGCAGAGCAGCCCACTGCCTCTAAGGGTGTTTCTGCTGGTTTCCCAGCAACTGCATCATCCTCCAGCTCTGTCAGGTGCTCTAGTTATGGCCCACCTTGCATTGCTAGAACTTGCTCATGCCTTCCCTAGAAGAGGCTTGTAGGGGTTTGAACAGCGGCCCCCAGAAAGTCACACCTGCGAACCTGTAAGTGGGACCTTATTTGGAAAAGGGGGCTTTGCAGATGTAATTATGGATCTTGAGATGAGATCACCCTGGATTACCCGGGTGGGCCCTACATCCGATGACAAGTGTACTTATAAGAAACAGAAGAGAAGGCACAGAGACACAGAGAAGTACATGTGGAGGCAGAATTTCGGAGTTACGCAGCTCCAAGCCAAGGAATGCCTGGAGTCACCAGAAGCTGGAAGAGACAAGGAAAGATTCTCCCCTAGAGCCTTCAGAGGGAGCCTGGCCCAGCTGACACCCTGATTTCAGACTTCTGGCCTCCAGAATGTGAGAGGAGACTTCTGTTGTTTGAAGCCACTATGTTTGTGGCTGTTTGTTACAACAACTCTAGGAAGCTGATACAGGACTCTTACAGATTCTCAAAAGAAGCTGAGACCAAACCATGAGCCAAAGACCCTGTGCAGCTCATCTTCTCCTGGGAGCCTTCATACAATAATGGGAATACTGATCTCCCCTACATACCAGCTTCGGGCTTACTCCTCAGTTCTTCACATCTAAATAGCATGTTGTTTGGAAATTCATCACAGGTGGCAAGCCACCAAAAAAGCCAGGGCCTGACTAACACAGACTTTGCAGAGTGGTCACCCCTGTGGGGAGAGGGAGATGCAGGTGAGGAAGCATGTACGGTGACTTCTCCTCCTAGGAAGTTTCTGTGTCTTAACCCGGGAGATCAGTACACGGGTGTTTGCTTTGTTATTCTTTAAAGTGGACCTTTTAATATATTTCTCTGTGTGCATGATACATTTCACAATAAAACATATATTTTAAAAACAGTAAAATACTGCGGTTACTTGGGAACCAGGAGCCACTGGGCGCAGCATGGCAGACTCTGCTTCCTCCAACGCTTACCAGTTCTTACAAGCCTTCCTCTTTTTCCCTTCTCCACATGATGCAGCCCGCAGGGAAGCTGGGTCTGGCCTCTTCAAATCTTCTGGATCGAGCAGCTCATCTGAGTCAATGAGATCCTGGAGGGTGTTCAAAGCAATCAGTGACCCAGTCGCAGTCTCCGCTAAGGAGAAGCTAAAGTGATCACAGGCAGCGGTGGCAGATTAACCGCTGCAGCGGAAAGACGACTGCGAAGGTCCCGCCCTCCTTTGGACTGATCGCATGTTCAGTCTGACCGCCACACTCAAGTAACCGACTGTGAGCGAAGCTTTGTCCACAAAAGACTCATTAGGATGAAACTCATTTACAGGAGAAATAGTTGTAAGACCCGGCCAGCAGTGTGTAGAGAATACACATGCATGTGTGCTTATGAGGGGAGGAGAGTTACGGATAGAAAAAAAGGTTCTATTTATTTAAATAAAGGGCTGTCATGTGAAAAAGGAATCAAATACTTTCTGTGAAGTTCCAGAGAAGAGGGCAAATAATTATACACACATTTGTTTGATTCTCTGAGAAGCACACGGGCAGTCTGTAAACTCTATGAAGGCATAACCTACTTTGCTGGCCACTCTAACCTGAACAGCTGTACAAATGAAGAACTTAATTGATGGAAAGTGCTGCTCTTGAGACAGTGAGCCTTCACTGACTTGCCCAGACAAAGGGGCCAATAAAAACGTGCTCACTGGCAAACTCTTCTTCAGGTTCGCACATGCCCACGACAGCCTTTAAACTGTCACATGAAATAAGAAGAAAGTCTGCGGGGAAAAGGGATGCTAAAAAGAAATTTACAATGCCACCAATGCAGAATTTCACCTCAACAAAAGACACCAGTAACAGGCACAGACATGACTTTCACCCTAACCAGTCCATAAAGTCCACTGAAAACTATGGCTGTTCACACCCAAAATGGGGCCCAGAAGAAATGACCACGGTGGCAACTCACCATGCTGTCATCCTCCATATCGTTGGCGGAGAGTGTCCACAGCTTGGCAGCAGCAGGGTCCACAGCAGGCTTCACTGAGTCCAGCCAATGAGAGAAAAAGTTCCGTGAGAGCAGCCAGATACAAACAACAAGCGCTTTCTACCGAGGAACTACATGCAGAAGAGAACACCCAGCTCCACCACTTACAAAAGGCAGGACCTTGGGGCTAACCACTTTATGATAGTAAAGACGTCATCGTTTGTTAAGCACATGCATTATCTAACGTAACCCTATTAACAATTTGAGATAAGTGTATTTTTGGTACCCTAATTTTACAGATGAAGAATCAGGTTCAGAGCATTTAAAAAACCTGCCACAAATAAAAGTCTGACTCCAAAGTAATGCGTTTAACCTCCACTCTACATTGCTTCTCCCTCCTTATCTTAGGTTCCATCCCTACAGCAGGTGTTCTGAGGATTAAATGAGAAAGTGTGTCAAAAGGCTTTATAAACAGCAAAGCTTTAGCCTCACACGAACCTGCTAAACACAAGGAAATGGGCTCTGGAGGTGATGGTGACAGTGGAACACACATCAGCGGCAGACACAGCCTCACACCTCCTGCAGGCCAGGAGAATGCAGGGAAGAGCCTGAGAGAGCAGACCACCAGACTCGGACTGCGGCAGAGCCTCAAACAGGACCTTTGGGGTAAGGGAGCTCCAAGTCACAGCCCCATTGTGACTACAGACCTTCCGCAGAGCACACTGCTCATCTCTGCTGTTCCCACCCAAGGTTAGGATCCCAAAGATTTCCTGAAGATTAAGCTGGACGGTCAAGACAATACAGTGTGCATGTACCAATAAATATCTGGACATTTTTGCATACCTTACAGCTGGGATAATTTTCTCAGTTCAAGCATTAAAAAAGAGTACTAGGAAGGACGAGAGTGGTGGCAAAGCAGGGAGGGGGCTGTGATTTTCCAGGCAGAAAAGCTTACTTAGGAAAAACAGGACGCAGAGGGACAGGACACCCTTCTCTACCATTACCATACCTGTGAGGTCTTCTGAGGATAACGGCTGCCTTCCTGGGCCTGGACAGACTCCATGAACTAAACTAAGAGACTCCTCTAGAGTCAGGAGACCTCAGCCTCCTCTGGTCGCGAGGAAGGAGCTGATCTGACAGTAACTGTCTATTATTGGTTTTGGATCTGAATATGCCCAGAATAATAGTACATTAAGCATTCTTCCATTTAGAAATGACCAGAATCAAAGAAAGAAGAATCCTCTAAAAATAATGCCCCCTCATTTATATCTCTGGCTCAATTTCTACTACGTCCCTCCAAACCCATTTGAATGGAAGGATGTCCCTGCGGCAGCCTTACCTGAAGGAGACTTCTTAGCAATGGAAAGCTTAAGCTGACTAGAAGAACCCACTTCAAAGTTTGGTTTTTTGCCTGTGATCTGGACAGACAGCAGGCCATCACTTTGGTAACCCAGGTGTTCTTGGACAGACTGCATTTCCTCGGGGCTTAAGGATTCTCGCTGCAGCTGGAATTCCAGACATCAAAAGGATCAGTCCATACTCCGCCTATGAGATCATGCTTTACTGTGTCCGCGTCAAACCCTCGTTTCTGTGTGTTAGGCATGTAATAGCTGAAGGTAACAGCACTTTAGGCTTCACATTCAATTTCTCACTGAGCAGAGCCCTAGACTATAACTTTTGTCCATATGTTTACTTTGAGCCTACCCTTTGGAAAATTTTTATCAAAGATTTATTAGGGTCACATCATTGTGTCAGTCACTGTGGGGGCTGTACTGCTTATGATTATACAAAGATGATTTAGATGTGGTCCTACTGAATAGGGTCAACACCCAGAGTGGGACACATGCTCGCAACAAAGATGGTAGAAATCTACATCCTAAAGAAGAGAGAACGACAGGGGAGGGAGCTGCTTTCTAGGTTCCCTGGGAAGAAGCAGCAGACAGCAAAGGTAAAAAAAGGTGTATGTGGGGCGGGCATGCCACCTCTGCATCCAAAAATTACAGAGCGGTTAAATGAATCATAGTCCACCCACAGCATGAAATACTGTTACACCGCCAGTAAGACTGAGGGGAGATACGCTGAGCTAGATAAATGTCTAAGATACCTAAGACTGGGAAAAAAGCTAGTGACACAACGACATATATGTATGACCTTATTTGCATTTTAAAAAAGAAGTGCGTGAACATGATTGTAGGTATGCTTGTAAATACACAGAAAAAGGTCTGAATGGACAATCAAAAAATACACTGCTGGCTTCCTCTGGGGAAGGAAGTATGAAGACAGACTGAGATGTCACTTTATATTCTTCTGCATTTTTGGAATTTTTATGAACATTCCTTATTTTAGAATAAAGAATAGAAAACCTTAAAATTAAAGGAAAAAAAATAAGAGGTAGGCATAAAGAAATGAAGGCCCTAGGTTATGCAGCAAATCACCGGCACAGTTAGAAAGCACGGCCATCTCATAGTAGAACACTTATCATCTCTCACACACGTAAGAAAACGTCAGCACTGGAGAGGAATGGAGAGAGAGAAACGCCTCTTTAACTACTCCACTGAATTGTCAGAAATAGGATTTGCACCCGTTGACCTACTCCAGCTTCCCACCAAAAATCTGAGCATGATGGATGGATGATCTAGGTGCTTCACTTGGGCCTAAGGTTTGTGCCCATTTAAAGAGCTGTGTCTGAAGCTGCTCTCCCTGCCTCAGCAGTCACCACCACTCATCCAGCACTGAGGAGACCAGAACATTCCCCAACCCACATGGGCCCAAGCTGAGTCTCTTCAAAGGAGACCAGTTTCCAGAAGTTTTATTCCTTGAGGCATACTGTATCTCATTCAGTTTGCTGTATTTCTAAATATGTTTCATATTCCTAAGTAACACTTATCATCTCATCTTCAGGGCTGTTATTTCCCCCTGATTCTCTCCATAAAGTTCACAAAGAGATACTCTGTTTAGCTACCCAAGGTTTAAATTCCGAGCAAAGAAGGTTGTCTACAAACATACCTCTTTTACTTCCACAAGACCAGAAAGAGTCAGGGCCGAACACAGTTTAGATGCTGTCTTTACTTTGCTATTGTTAACTGCCAAGAGGAAAACGCCAATTAATAGCTTTACAGGTCAAAGCAGGAAAAATGATAAAGTCTCTATCCTACCTGGGTCAGCAGACACCAAAACAGTAATAATCAATTCCGTGTAAGGCATATGGATTTTAGTGATAGTATTTTCATTTGACCAATTCTTCTGGTTGTTTAAAATGCTCTTAACTACATGCTATTAAGTGTTAAATTCCATTATTATTGTTCCTTATCACTCTCTGCTTCTGGAAAGCATATACACCTCCAGGGGTTGTTAGATTACAAAAGAGGTTTATAAACTGTAAAGTGTACCAAAATACAGGTATTCTCTCTGGATAGTTCTGACAAAGAGACACTGTGTTTAATTACCCAAGGTTTAAATTCCCAGCAAAGAGTGCTAGTTTTTTTTTATACACACCACAGGAGCCCTGGTGGTGCTGTGGTTAAGAGCTTGGCTGTTAACCAAAAGGATGGCAGTTTGAATCCACCAGCTGCTCCTTGGAAACCCTACGGGGCAGTTCTACTCTGTCCTACAGGGTTTCTAAAATTCCAGAATTGAATGATTCTAGATTGACAGCTACACCACTGGGCAAAAAAGAGGTTTTTCTTTCTTGGACCTACTGTTAAGCTTCACGTGAATCAATAATTACCTCTTCATTCCCAGGCTTCCGGCCATTATATTAAAACATTTTATTTTGAAATAATTACAGATTCACAGGAAGTTGCAAAAAAAAAAAAAAATGTTCGAGGCGGTCCCGTGTACCCTCTGCCCAATTCCTCCCCATGGGAACATCACCTATAACTACAGTACAACCTAAAGACCAGGAAACTGACATTGGTATAGTCCATGTGGCTTATTCAGATTTCACCAGGCTTACCCAAATCGCTTGTGTGTGCATAGTTCTACACGATTTGATCACATGTAGACTTGTGTGAACACCACCACAATCAAAATACAGAAGTGTTCCATCACAAGGATCCCTTGTGCTGCCCTTTGAAGCCACACACACACACCTGCCCTCCCATTCCTAAGCCCTGGGGACTACTAATCCACTCTCCAACACTATTCTTTTGTTATTTCAAGCCTGTCATATGAATGGACTCATACAGCATGTAACCTTTTGAAACTGTTTTTTCACTCAGCATAATTCCCTTGAGATCCATCCAAGTTGCTGCATGTACCAATAGTTTGTTCTTTTTTATTGCTGCATAGTTTTCCACGGTATGGATATACCGCAGTTTGCTTAACCATGTACCTGTTGAAGGACCCAGCCATTCTCAAATGGGCAGTTTCTTTCTATTTTACTACCTAACAGGTCAAGCAAAGATCACAATTTCTTCTGAGCTGTTGTTTCAAATTTTAACAACAGCTTATCCCTAAGAAGGTTCTGCTGTACAAATACTGATCTCCAAACCCTATTCCTTGCTCAGGGAGGTGTAGCAAGCATACCCCAAAATTCAACTCTATTCAACTCTAGTCTTCCGAGTGTAGATCTTCTTACCTATAGCCGTCTCTACTGGCTCTTTCAGAAAAAGACATCCACCAGGCCGAAGAATCCGGGCCATCTCAGCCAAAATCTCAGCACTGTGCAGGGTGGTGCTTCCCGGAACGACACCCGACAAAATAAAGTCAAAGCTGGATTCTTTGTGGGCAGCTGAAAAGCAGGAAGACTCAGCAATCACCTGAACCCGAGAAGCAATCTCCTAATTACTTCCAAGACCCCACAAAGGACATAGGCCTTGCCCTGGGAAAATGAACACCTACCTGTTCAGCAGACACTATTCTACCATCACTACCAGCAACAGGGCCAATGAATCTGCTGCCCTGTTCTCCCTCGGTCTTACTAATTCCATATCCCTTTATATGCTCAGCGAAAGGAAGTAAAAAAGGATGCTGTGAAGAGTAAACTTCTTTAAAAAATGTGGAACAGCTAATAAGAAATAAGAACTACTTATACAAACCATCGACCACATTCCCAGGTCTGCTACCTCTCAAATGAAAACGACAAGTGACTGGCCACTACTATCACGTGCCTCTCAGAACAAACCCTCAGAGACCCAGGAGCTGCAGAAACGCAGCACTCCCGTCAAGAGCCCTCACTCCGGGAAAGACAACACGGGGCAGTTCTACTCTGTCCTACAGAGTACAGCTACTTACACTGCAACAGCTGGCTGATGTTTTCCACTGACACATGCCCCTCACTGCCAGTCAACGCTTGAAGCTTATCCACCAGTTCTTTCAGAGCTTCCACTGGGGACGACCTGTCCCAGACCACCACCACACGCTGGCCAGCTGAGATCCCAAAGTCTGCCATTCCTGCAGCACTGACGGACCTAAAGGCAAAGCAGAAGCAAGACTGAGGAGACAAATGTACACTTCAATCATGGGATATTATCAGATAAGGTTAGAATCACGACCCAATGTAGACCTCCCACCAACTCTGCTGACAACATCAGAAAATCTTACTGTAGATGCTATTCAGGCTCTTTAGTCTGAACAAATGAACCCATTATCTCAAGGTTTCATGACCCCAACATTCCCAAAAAAGGCAGAGAGAGGATCCTGACCTTGCAGAGTCAAGAAAAGAAGATTAGAGTCAAGTAAGAAGGATGGAGGCAGAAAAATTACTTCCTCTTTGTTTTAGGAAGACAACTCAGCTTGAACAGACTATAAGAAACGACATTAATTAGGGAGAAGTATGAGTCAGCAAGGAAGGCAAATAAATTGGCAGACATAAATCAGCCACAAGCTTAATTTAAAAACAAAAAAAAGAAATGACACACTTAAATCCAGCAAACTGAATACAGTTATTTCTTCTTTTGTCAAAATAAATGTGAAAATTCAATTCTATTGGATCTACAGTGATCAATAGCAGCTACTATGTCTCAACCTTTAACGAGTAGCCAGACTGTTCAAAGCACTTTACACACATTATCTCACTGGACCCTCAAAACAGCTTTAAATTAGTTATTATTCTCATCTTATAGTCAGGAAACAGAAGCAGTTGACTTTGTCCAGGTTACACAACTTGTGTTAACAGCTGGGACTTGAATCCATCTGACTGCGAAGCCCAACCTTTTAACCTATGGAAATTTTTCCCCACGGGTCAGCTTTCTCTTCCACTTGATACTGAGGTGAATACAGGATGTACTCAATGAAACGAGGTCAGGAGGTAGCACTCTACTCAGTTCCTTCCTTCCTTCTTTTTCACACATTAATGCCACGAAGTTTCTGACTTAAAAGGGCTCAAGTGAATAAAACAGACAGAAATTGTAGTAGAGGCGTCAGGCATGGATCAGTCTTATGCTGAACACCTGTGATTTCTGCAGAAGTGGCTAACTCAGTGATAATTATGCCACTACAGACACTCTGGAACGGAATTTAAGCCATGTCCAGTACACTCTTCCTTCTTTAAATATGTTCACTTTGAAATGACTCTCCTCTCTTTGCCTACAAAACATGTCCAGGTTAGCTAGAGTCACCCTTAAATACTATAGAACTTTGATCTTGTCACTCATTTTCTAGAGGAGTTACTAAGGGTTTACGTTTCTACAGCAGAGTCAAAACTCCTCGGCCTTCTGGATTTCGGCCCTCCATAATCTGGCTCCCCCTGTATCTCCTACCACTCCTGTTCACACGGCAAAGCAGATCTCTCCTTGTTCTATGAAAACCATTGCATTTTCACTCTATCATGCTTTTTTCTAGTTCTTTCCATGTGGAATGTCAGCCTTTTGTTATCCTGACACCACTGCCAACCACCAGGAAAAAGATGCCAAGTGCTACCAGACAAGCAGCATTCCTTAATCATTTAATTTTGGTTTTTAAATCCCTAAAAAGCTCACATCAAGAATTGACGCTTTTAAGCTTTTATCTGTCACATAATGTTGAGAGAAAGCCGCTGCAAATCTTTAAAGTGAGTAACTTGGGCTCAACCTCACATTTCAGAACCAACCAGGGAAGAGGGGAGTATGGATTGCTGGGCATTAAATTGTAAGAAATAAATGACCTGTTTCTAGACTGATGTTGGAACATGTTCTCCCTCGGGACAACTGAAAGGAATGACAAACCCCCTGCCCAACGGTGACTACTACAATCTTGGACTTGTACTCACAGAAAAACCCTCATGAAGAAAACAAGGGGCAAAGGTTACTTATTAACTAGACAGAAAGCCAGATATCTAGACCTTTTCAGTAACATTTATGGGGCAGAGTTTTATGGAATACAGGTTTTGAGTACATGCACGCACAGGGGTTCTATCTACCACTGGATCTTCTATATGACCATGGGTAAGTTATTAGCCTCTCTGAGTTTATTTTCTCATCAATAATGTAGGGATAATACCTGGTATTTTGCAAAGCTGCTGTCAGAATAAATGAGAAGATAAAAATACGGAAAGCACTCAGTAGGGTCTGGCACATAAAGCTCAATAAAGTAATGTCCTTAAGAGAACTGTGGGCCTCCACTCTTCTGTGGACAGTTTATTTGGCTTTGCTCCAAATAGTCATATAAAACCTGATCCTCCTCAGCCATACCTGGGAGGAGGACTCCTCAGGGAGTGATGTGAAGCTTCGTTTCCACTGTTAGCATTACTCGGTATAAGAGCTACACTTTACAACAGCTTGGACAGTACTCGGGTGGGCTTGTGTCAGTAAATCAGAAGAACGTAAAATGCTACGCACTGCATATCCCCCAAACCTAATATTCTTATGGCACGCAGGGGCTCGTAAAATGCATATATGAAACATTAACCCTCAAAAAGCAAACCAAAAACCAAACCAAACCTGTTGCCGTCGGGCTGATTCCGACTCATTGCAACCCTAGAGGCCAAAGCAGAACTGCCCCATAGGGTTTCCAAGCAGCGGCAGGTGAATTTGAAATGCCAGCCTTCTGGTTAGCTGCCGTGGCACTTAACCACTGACCCACCAATTTCAGTCAGCATCTTCCAGATAAAATGGGAGACAATGCTCTTTTAAGTATCTGAAAGCCAAAGTATGATACTTTTCATTATCTGAGTTTTGTGAAGGTGTTGTTACGGATCTGTCTTTTAAAAAAAAACAATTAGGAAAAACGTCTGGCACCTAAGCCAACATTTTTAGAAGCTGTGACTTAGAGTCGGGTTTAATATCTAAAGAGTGGTGGGGTAGAAGGCATTGCCATGTCACTGGCCACGTTAGGCACCTCTCCAACTCTGACTGCTGCACACACATGCTCCGGGCTCTTCTGAAATGTTACTGGGAAGCAGTAAAAGCAGACGTCTCAATACTTTCTGGAGATATGCTTGCTCATTTTTAAAGTACCTGGTAAACATCCAATTTTGAGGCACTGGACCCCGTGTAAGGGTGAAGGGAGTTGGTTGGAAAAATAATAATAATAATAAGGTTCAAGTTTGGGCTTCAGTTCAATCCTTTTAAGTTAGGTGCAAAAAAAGTTCCAAGAATACTGACAACTGTTTGTCAGAAAGCAGAATTTTAATGAAAATGACCTGACTGAAGCACATGGGCACACACGCACAAAGGGAAATTAAACAAAAAAAGGTGGGAATCAGTAGGGCAAAGAAACGGAAGACTTTGTCTCCAGGCTACTTAGGCGTGTGTCAGGAGTTAAAAGTTTCAGAAATGATATCCCAGTTGAACTACAGTTTGCACAGGAAGGCTCTTTCAAAGATGGGTGGGCAGAACTCAGAAAACAAAATCTCATGGAGAGATCAGTAGTACTTGGCTAAATCCAGAAATATGGATCTGACATCTTCACATTTGGGGAGTAGGCTTGGCTTAGACCAAACACAGAAGACAGGAGGGTGATTTGAAAAGGATAGAGTTGATTAAAAAAAAAAAAAAAAACCCTTGCTGTCCAGTCAATTCCGACTCATAGTGACCCTACAGGACAGAGTAGAGCTGCTCCATACCGTTTCCAAGGAGCGCCTGGTGGATTCGAACTGCCGACCTTTTGGTTAGCAGCCATAGCTCTTAACCACTATGCCACCAGGGTTTCCAGACTTGATAAGGAGTGTACAAAACACAGCTTTAAAAGATACAAAAACAAGGGTCTAACTGTAAACACAAAAAATTTACAGACTCACATGCTTAGCTCCTCTGGTCAGTTATGCTCAATCTAAAAACCACTTACTTCTTCCTATTAAGCCTCCCTTGATGATATCCCAGAGCCCTTGTGGGGCAGTGGTTAAGAGCTACGGCTGCTAACCAAAAGGTCAGCAGTACAAATCCATCAGCCGCTCCTTGGAAACCCTATGGAGCAGTTCTCCTCTGTCCTATAGGGTCGCTATGAGTCTGGTTTGATGATACCCCACCGAGGCAATCCGTATTTACATTCCTGTCTAGTGACTGGACCACCATCTCCTTGGGCCACCCAGAGCTTTGTACTCAATGTCAGAATGAGCGACACCAGCCTTTCCCAAACTTACAGATGCTACAAATCACCTGGGACACTTGTTAAAATTCTCGACTGTACCCTGATATACTCAATCAGCTGTCCAGGTATACCTGAGTATCGTTTTACTAACAAGCAAGCATCTTGGAATGGTTCTTCCAATTTGGCACGTTTGAGGAAATAATTACACCAACTCAACACCTTGGAGGTTCAGGCAAGTCATACGCTCAAAATTACAACCTGTGGGCTCGGGCACCTCCAGGCTTTCGTTCTTTGCTGCGAGGTACCCGCAGAAACCGTAACTTCAGCTCCCCCCATGTTAGTTAGAAGCTGGGTCTCAGACCCAGGTCTCCCGGACACCGGGTCAGGGCTCTTCCTCCCCAGCGCAGTGCCCTCGGGGACTCGGACCCAGGTCGGTTGTGCGAGAGACGAGGCAGCCCCGAAGGGCAGGGAGCCTGGGCGTCAGAAGCCCGGGGCAGGCAGGGCCGGTCATCGGCTTCTCCCGGTCTGAAGCCCGCGAGGGCCCTCAGGGGGGTGGCCCCGGTTATATTCCCACCGAGGGAAGGGCCTGGGAATAGGAAATGAGGGGATGTGGGGACGAAGGCGCATCGGAGTGGGGCCGCTGCGGTAGATCGGGCTCTCGGGCCCCGCGCTCACCTGGCAACCCAGCTCGCTCCGGGTTTCTCCGCAGCAGCCGGCTTCTCGCTTCGCGCCGCTCGCGAGAGGAGGAGGCTCCAGCTGCGCAAGGA
This sequence comes from Elephas maximus indicus, assembly GCF_024166365.1. Classification (NCBI taxonomy): domain Eukaryota; kingdom Metazoa; phylum Chordata; class Mammalia; order Proboscidea; family Elephantidae; genus Elephas; species Elephas maximus. The sequence goes on from NC_064839.1 coordinate 24,353,284, forward strand.
GGGCGGAAGTGCTAACACCTTGGTCCCGGCGCTACTTGTTGCGTCATCATCGGCGACGCCCCGGAGGCGTGCCCGCTTCCAAGATGGCGGCGGCGGCGGTGTCTGGGTTGCTCGGCCGGGCGGGCTGGAGGTTCCTGCAGCTGCAGTGCCGGCCCGGTGAGGGGGCGGCCGAGTCGGGGAACGGGGAGGAGCGGGAAGGGGGCACGAGGCCGATCTGGGCTGTGCACGGGGCGAAGAGGCCGCCGTGGCGGCCCGCGAACAAGGTGAGGTGAAGGACATCTGCTTGGGGCCGCCGGCGTAACTGTCACAGGCTTGACTGGCTGCCTAGCGGGGCTTCGGCCCCCAGCTTCGTGCTGTCAGGGGCAAGAGCAGAAGCGTAGGCCCTGTCATTTCCATTTTATAGAATTAACAGACTCCCAAAGAGAGCTGGGGGTGCCTGCTCTCTGGGGGTCCCATAGCTTGTCGGTTGCGGAACCGGCAGACGCAGACCAAGCTTCTTAACTTCAAACTTACTGTCCAGAACCACTCGAGGTACAAAGTTGGAAACAGCCAGGGAGCGCCTAGTCCAGTGTTTCTCAAATGTTAGTCATTTCCCACCACTTGACTATTTCTGTGATAGCTTCCTATTATCTGTGTCACTATATATAAAGTCAGGGGCCATGGGGGTGCAAAAGTTAAGGTTAAGTGTTCATCTGCTTAAGAAGGGCCGGCAGTTCGAACCCACCAGCAGTTTCGTGGGAGAAAAGACCTGACGATCTCCTCCTGCCTAGGAAACCCTGTGGGGCAGTTCTACTCTGTCACATAAGGCCCCTATGAGTTGGAATCAACAGAGGGCACGTAACAACATTTATATCTTTATTTGTATATCTGAGGTTTTGAAAATATAGACACTTGCTTAAAAGAGAAGACGTTTTATCACTACCATAAATGGAAAACCAGTGTCACCCATAAATATTTCCCTTTCTCATGAACTACAGTGGTTCCGAAATCCTAATTTGGGACCTTCCCCCTTAATTTCAACATTTTATGAATATTTGCTTCAGTTTCTTTGTGTTGTTGTTTGGTGCCATCAAGTTGGTTCCAACTCATAGCGATCCTATCTACAACAAAACGAAACACTGCCTGGTCCTGCGCCATCCTCACAATTGTTGCTGTGTTTGAGTCCATTGTTGCAGCCACTGTGTCAGTCCATCTAGTTGAGGGTCTTCCTCTTTTTCACTGACCCTCTACTTGACCAAGCATGACGAATAATAGTTTCTTTGTACATATGCTTAAATATTGATATTTTTACACATACTGTTTTGTGTTCTTTCTTTTCAAAATCATTATTCCCTGAGTTATTCCATGGATTCTCAAAAATGAATCCCCTTTTGTTGTTTTCATACAAAATCCCAAACTAAATATGTTTAATAAAAGTAATGCCTATAACCCAGCAAATCCATTCCTAGCTGTTTTTCCAAGAGAATAAAGTTGTATGTCCACAAAAAAATTTATACAAGAATGTTCATAGCATGTTTATATATAACATCCAAAAGCTGAAACAGACCAAGAAGCCATCAAGAAGAATAGTATTTCTTAATGAAATAAGAAAAAAAAAAAAACCTCTTTCCTGTTCAGTTGATTCCAACTCATGGTGACCCCACATGTTTACAGAATAGAACCGCTCCGTAGAGTTTTCTTGGCTGTAACCTTTATGGGAGCAGATTGCCAGGCCTTTTATCCGCAGTGGCACTGGGTGGGTTTGAACCGCCAACCTTTAGGTTAGGAGACCAGAAAAAAACATTTGTACCACCCAGGCTCCTAATGGAATACTTGCTGTTTGCTGTCAAGTCAATTCCGACAATAGCTACCCTGTGTGACAGAGTAGGGTTTTCTAGGCTGTAATTCCTGTGGGAGCATATCGTCAGGTCTTTTTTCCCACTACTTGATGATAAAAAGTAATGATCTACTGATTTATGCAAAAATATGGATTAATCTCAAAAATATACTAGGCAAAAAAGTGCATACCCGATGATTGTGTTTACATGAAGTTCTAGGACAGGCGAAAGTAATCTAGGGGGAAAAAATTCACAACAGTGTAGGGTGGAAACTGGGGAGGGGTGTGAGAGAACTTTCTGGGGTGATGGTAATGCCCTAGAGAGGGGCTCAGGATACTCAAGTATATACATTTGTCAAAATTTGTATATACATTTGTCAGAACGTATATAATTCTGTCAAAACTTATGGTAAACTTAAGAATTGTGCGTCTCATTGTGTATAAATGCCACCTCAATAAAAGAACCATAAAGAAATATTGAACTCTGGTTAATGATATACATGCTAAAGTATTTAGGGATGAAGAATACTGAGGTCTGTAAAAAATGCAGAGCCCTGGTGGCACAGTGGTTAAGAGTTTGGCTGCTAACCAAAAGGTCTGCCATTCGAATCCACCAGCCGGTCCTTGGAAACCCTGTGGGGCAGTTCTATTCTGTCCTATAGCTTTGTTATGGGTCAGAATCAACTCAGTGGCAACGGGTAACAAATGCATCAAAGAATGAGATGAAGGATATGATGGATAGATGTGTAGCATTTAGGTGGTAGACACGCAGGTGGTCATTCCACGATTCTTTCAACTTGCCTGTATGTTTGAAAATTTCTACAGTAAAATGTTGGGAAAGAAAAAAAATAGTATTGGTCTATGCTTAGGAAAGCCCTTTCATAAAGTAAGTAGGATGTCACAAATGTTGCAGATAAGAAAGCAGGTAAAGATGAGAACCTGTCCAGTGCCCTTGCCATAGTATATAAATGTGCAATGTTTTCTAGGTACTTTCATTTTTTGCTTGGGCCTCAAACACTCCCATTGAGCAAGTAGAGATTATCTGCAGATTTTAAAATCATGCATATTGGGTTGAAATGGTTTGTCCATTAGTACACAACTAATAAATGGTAGAAAGAGGCCTAGAAGCCAAGCACTTACCACTTTGGCCACCACACTATGTTCCAAGGTTGCCAGTTTATCTGAGATTTTCATGTGGGAACTTAACAGTTAGATAAGTGGTTCTGGAGTAGACTCTGCCCTGCTTTTCCTCCTCCCCATCCTTATACCATGCTGGGTCTCAAAGGTTCTTCTCAGGGAAGTGGCCATCACTGAGCAGCCCAGCTTCTGTTTCAGTGTTCTACTGCAGACCACCTCCGGTGCCACGTGCCTTCCATGCTTCAGCTGTGCGGCTAAGGCCTGCAGATGAGCAGAAGCAGCAGAGTCCCCCACCTTTATCTGCGCAGCCCTCTGAGACACGAGGGACAGAAGGACCCAACCCAGAGTCTTCTCATTCACCCCCCAGGTAAGCACCAGAAACCCCAGTCCACCCATTTCTGGCTACTTTTCAGCCTTGGGTGTTTCTATTCCTCCCTCCCTTCTTCCTCTCTCCTCTCCACCCCTCCTCCTTCCCCTCGTTGTTTTCAAGGCTGTCTTTGTTTTTATTAAAAGCAGTGTCTGTACATCCTAAAATATCTAAATCAGAGGAGAACACAGAAATTTTAAAAATTACTGGAAATCACAAACCCAGAGAAAACCCTGCGTATATTTTGGTGAATATCCTTTTAGATGTTTCTTGAAGCATATTTCATACATAAATACATGTATATAATAAGTGATTAATTATACTATACACTACACACACTGTTCCAGAACTTTTTTTTTCTTTTTTACCCAACAGTACATTTTGAACATCTTTCAAACTCTATGTTATTTTAATGGCTTTCAAAGCCTACGTAATTTTAACATTCTAGCAAATAAATGGCTGTATTAAAATTTATTTACTCTATCTTTATTGACAAATATTTAGATTTTCTTCACTGGCATGAAAAACAATGTGATAATCTTAGACTTGGGAGGACTAGGTCAAAGGATATGCACATTTAGCGTTATGATCTATATGTGGGGCCAAACTACCCTCCAGAAAGGTAAAAGTAATTTACATTTCTATTAGATTTTTTTTCTTCTCAGTGCCGGCCTTAAGAAGCTCTCTCTAGGCTTGAAATTAGTGTTTATCATCATTTTTCTGGTTTCTTGATTAAAGTACTTTTTATTTCAATTCAACAAATAGTTTTTGAGAATCTGCTATGTGCCAAGGGAGCCTGGTGGCGTGATGGTTAAGTGCTCAGCTGCTAAATTGAAAGGTCGGTGGTTTGAACCTATCAGCTGCTCCAGGGGAGAAAGACCTGGTAAACTGCTTCTGAAAGGATTACAGCCTAGGAAACCCTGGAGGGCAGTTCTCTGTCCTGTAGGGTTGCTCTGAGTCGGAATCGACTTGATGGCACACAGCAACTCGGAGCATTTACCTTTGCACCACGTGACCTCCCCAACCACTGGATTCCTTCTCAGTGACTATGTGAGCGAAGAAGGCTAGTACCATTTTTACCCTGTTGGCATTAAAACATTACTGACACAAAAGCTTAGAGGAGACACAGAGTCTTTGGTTTTTGGTCAGGCACATTTTGCATGCCAGCTGTAGGCAGTGAGATGAGGTGTGCTGGGCTCTGTCCCCATGTCTCTGGGATTTGGGTCTCAGGTACACAGACCAGGGTGGCGAGGAGGAAGAGGACTATGAGAGTGAGGAGCAGCTGCAGCACCGCATCTTGACGGCAGCCCTGGAGTTCGTGCCCGCCCACGGGTGGACGGCAGAGGCCATCGCAGAAGGAGCCAAGGTGTGTCTAGGCAAGGGCAGGGCAGCGTGACCAAGGCCAGCCAGGAGGGAGTTGCACCAGGCAGAGCAGAGGGCCTCTTTCCAGCCCAGCTCTGACCCCTTGAGGCTACAGGATTTTCTGGGTTTTTAAAATTTCTTTGTTTTTCCCAATAGGGTGGAAACAGCTTTCTTATTACTAATATAAAAGAAATGCACCATGAAGTTAGTTCTTGGGAATTAGGTTCTAAAGGCAGTCCATTAGGCAAGAATTGCTTGTGGTCAAAACCGTCACATTTCATTGACTCTAAGATGCCAATATGTAAGAAGTACCAGCATCACTAGAAAAGCAAAAATACTGCCCATTAGACTATGGCGCATCATCTGTGTACAACTCACACTGATTGTTTAAAGTGGAAAAAAAAGTACACCTTACAAGTGATGAAATACAGTGTCTGAAAACCTCCAAGCAGGCACCTCCGTGGAGGCCAACACGTGCTGTTGTTTCCCAGTAAGTTCAACTGTCAGCTTTTCCTCCATTAGCAGAACAAACTGCTGCTTTAGACTAAGTGATCAGCTCGTGTTAGGCCAGAGATGTAACAGGATTATTTGGAAAATACGATTATACTGAGTATTCTGTGGTTATCTGGCTTGTTTTTCACTTTGCATATCTCCATTCATCATAGCTACCTACTACCTATTATAGTTACTTGATGTCAATTAATAAACAACATGAGCTGTTTCCAATTTTTTAGAATTATAAACATATTTGTATAACACATTTGAGCACATTTCTGATTAGCTTTTTAGGACAAATTCTGAGAAGTGGAATGGCTCTTTCAGGACCAGTCAGGATTCAGTCAGGAGACAGAAGCCACACCAGTTGTTCGAATAGAGAGACTGTAGTAGAAAGAATTGCTAACTAGGTATAAAATTGGTACCCAGGTAACTGAAAGGATAGAAATAAAACTCTAAGATATCATGGAGGTAGCAACTGCAGCAAGCAGCTCCCATCTTCAGAGTTAAGGGAGCAAAGGCAGGAGTTGAATTATTAAATCTAGAAGCTTGGAGGAGGAGCCCTGGTGGCACAGGGGTTAAACGCTCAGCTGCTAACCAAAAGGTTGGAACCTACCAGCTGCTCCGTGGGAGAAAGATGTGGCAGTCTGCTTCCTTAAAGCCTTGGAGGCAGTTCTGCTCTGTGCTATAGGGTTTCTATGAGTCGGAATCCAGTCGACAGCGCTGGGTAGAAGCTTGGATGAGAGTTCCTGTGGAGGGGAGACTCTGGTCTCTGAGGTAGAGCAGCTACGCAGCTGGCGCTGGTGTCTCTAAGTGTGGAGGAAAGGCCTCCTGGGGCTGGTACCCAGATCTCTGAGGAAGGGCCTTGGCCTCTGGTACTGGTGAATGGTTGGTGAGGGAGGACGAGGCAGCAGTGGGTTCATGAACCTGGTTCTGTAAATGCTGGGAAGGCTGCAAGCTGGATTCACAGCTGCTGCCAGGATAAAGATACATTGCAGAGGTGATGTTCACAGGGACCACAGCAGACAGGAGGTAAACAGGAAGGAGCATGTTCCTTCTTCCTCCTCCAGCCTTGCAGTCTCTCCTGTCCACCGTATTGGCAGACCCTCATATGGAGCCAGCAATGCGGTTTGCAGAGTCCCAGCCCCTGCATCAGAATGCAGAGCACGGAAGAGCAGGCTTGGATCTGAGCGACAGTAACTTCATGCCTTTCCCAGAGACCATACACCTACTCCTCACTTATCGACTGTCTTGTTATCCAACATTTTGCATTTACAACAATAGTAAAAAATTTACTGTCTGACTGTTCTGTACACTAACAACATATGTCCGGCAGTAACGAATCCCAGGGTGCAAGGTGAGGGTAACGCTGGCTGTGACGGTTAAGGTTATGTGTCAGCTTGGCTAGGACTTGATTCTCAGTGGTTTGGCAGTTATGTAGCGATGTAATTTGGCAGTTGTGTAGTGATGCAGTTCCTCCATTTTGTGATCTGATATGGTCACCCTCCTTTTTCACGTAACACCAGCTTTGGCATAATGACCTGGTCTTTGGAACCTAACCCATGTCAGTAAGTGAGGGATGGGTGTATATATTTTTGAAGGTCTTGTTACATACATATTGGAGGCAGTATAGCATGGTGGTTAAGTGCTTTACCTCAGTTTCCTCATCTGTAAAATGTGGGTGATAGTACTTACACACCTGATAGAGCTGTGAGGATTCGGTGAGATAGTGTATGTAAAGTGCTTAGCAAGGTGCCTGGCACACAGTAAGCACACAATAACCGTTACTGTTGCTGCCACTGCAACTCCCTTGTCATAGTTCATTTTACCAAATTGCCCTCCAGAAAGGCTGTGTGCTTCTGTGAAAGAAGAGATGGTTTCCCCACCCCCGATAATGGGTGTTGTTTTTGTTGTTAGGTGCCGTTGAGTTGGTTATGACTCATAGTGACCCCATGTGACAGACTAGAACTGCCTCATAGGATTTTCTAGGCTGTAATCTTTATGGGAGCAGATCACCAGGTATCCCTCCTGCAGAGCCACTGGATGGGTTTGAACCTCCAGCCTTTCAGTTAGCAGCCGACTGCTTAACCACTGCACCACCAGGGCCCCTTCAACAATGGGTATTTATGTTTAATTTGTTGTTGCTCCTTTCCTGCGCCACCCCCTCTACTGTCAGGGTTCGCCTCCTGTAGATGCTCTGTGATTCTGTGTGTCAGGAATAGCAGAGGGTCCTCTAAGCTTTGTGAACTCCTTGACAACTCATTGAGAAAACTTTGTTGCTGTTTGTTTTTAAACAGAGATCCAATTTCCAAGAGATGGAGGTTAAGTGAATTGGTCAGAAAGAGTTATGAGTTCTTTTTAAGTCTTTTTTTCTTCCCGGGACCCTTGCTATCTTAGTTAGGATTCTTTAGGTTGCAAGTGCCAGAAGTTCAGCTCTAACTGGCTTAAGCAAGAGGACATGTTTAGGCCCATTTAATAATAGAAAAGTCTGGAAGTAGTTCTGGCCCAGTGCTCTTAAACCATGCTGCTGAGAATTGCCTCTCTCCATCATCTCTGCTGTGCCTTCCTCTCTGTGAGCTTCATTCTCAGCAGGAGTTCCCAGGCAGGACTAAAAATGGCTCAGCAGCCCAGCAAGAAGAGAGTACCTCTTTCCCAGTCATGCTATCAGAAGTCCTGAGGCAGGCCCTTAGGGCCTGGACTTAGTCACATACCCATCCCTCAGCTGGTCACTGTGAACTTCAGTTACCCAGCCTGGCTCCTGTGCATGGCACACACAAAGACACTTGATGGGATATGGAGCGACTTGTGGTCCACGTCACCCAAATCACACAGACCAAGAATGAGGAGTGGGGGTGCCCATTGAATATCAGGCTGCTATTACTAGAAGAGGGCGCCAGTGATGAACGGGCAACAGATGCCCACCACACTTGCCCACTGCTCTCCTGCTTCCTCTCTCTCCTTCTCTAGTCTCTGGGTCTCTCCAGTGCGGCAGCCAGCATGTTCGGGAGTGATGGCAGTGAGCTGATCCTGCATTTTGTGGCCCAGTGCAATGCTCGACTCACCCATCTGCTAGAAGAGGAGCAGAAGCTGGTACAGCTGGGCCGGGCAGAGTGAGTCCTGTGGCATTATTCCTCAGGGTGGCAGCTAAGGATTGGTGGACTCAGCAGGGCCAGGAGAGAGTAGCATTGAGCAGCCCTGCTGCTTTGGTGAGACTGAAGCCCAGCACCCTGGCTCTGACAGCTCTAGTCAGGACCGCATCAGAGCTGCTGGGACCTCCGCCCTAGGGCTGAGTAAGCACCGAGCCCATGCCTTTGACCCAGAGACACACTGTTTTCTTTTCTCTCTTCCAGGAAGAGGAAGACAGACCAGTTCCTGAAGGATGCAGTGGAAACCAGACTGCGAATGCTGATCCCGTACATTGAGCACTGGCCCCGGGTACAGAGTCCAGACCCAGGCCCCAGAGCGACAATAGTATTAGCAGCAAGGATAATATTAATATTTATAGTTCTCAGCACCCTTCACTCAGGACTTTACCCCCCGTTCAGAAGTTAGTTCATTGATCTCCTGGTTCATTAATCATCTGTGTCAGCCCAGGGATACTCAGTGCACTGGGTAGAACTAGGTTTCAAACTTGGGAGTGCCGAAGAAAGTAACTGAGGCATCTGTGTCACAGTTCCTGGAAATGGGAGTGGCCTTGGCTAGGAGATCGCAACCTGGGTGGGGTCCTAGTGGCCTGAGTGTATCACCAGGTCTTCAGTGAAGAGGGATCTGTGACAAAGGTTAGAAGAGGCAGAGGACTGAATTGACCATCTTCGTCTCAGTAACTGCCCTGTCATGTTCCAGGTCTCAGTGGACTGGGGCTGCATTGTCAGTGTGGTGCTCAGGATTGGAGTATTCATTCCAAGGGCCTTTTCCCCTTCTCTGAAGCTTCCATTTCCCTGTTTCAAGGCATGTTACAGTGCTGGGCCATTTTCTCAGTTAAGAAAGTATCAAGCCAAAGTACATCAGAAATGCAAGGGACTCAGGTCATCTGGTGTCCTCTGCTCAGCTGGGAGAGCCTGATGAGTTTGGAGTTCCAATCAATCAACTGACATTTGAACACAGGCTGGGTGCCAGGGGAGTACAGCTGAAAGTCAGGTCCCATCCCCTAGCTGTGCTTGCCCCACTTGGTTTTCAGCCCTGGCCTCGACTCACTCAGTGGGGCCCTCGCCTCAGCATAAGAGCAGTGAGAGTGCAGGCATTAGGCCCTGGGCTGCCTTTTTGATTCAGAACAGTGTTACCTTCTGGGCTGTTTTGCTAAGAGAAGACGTTCCAGCCAGGCCAAGACTTCTCTGACCAGCTCCCATAGGCACAGCCGGTGGATTTTAGAATTAGTAACGTGGCCAAAGTTTGTACTCTCAGACCAGGAGAAACTGATGTCCACTAGTGGAGGAGTCTCTGGTTTGCTTTATTGCTTTTGTTAGTTGAAGGTTTTTTGGTTGCAGGCAACAAATCACCTTGAGTTAGCTTAAGCAACAAAAAGGGGAGGAATTTATCATGAGGCTACAGTGGTGCATCAGGGCAGCAATGCCCTAAGCTATGACGGTGGCCTAGAATTTGAACTTGGAAAACCCCAGACTCCCCTCCTGTTTGTTTGTTTCTTCCTGTTACAGAATTGGGTGCCCTCCCTCATCCTCACTCTCAGTACTGTATTCCCATTTCCAAATGCCAGGGATGGAGAATCTGACTGGGCCAGGTTAGGACAGGAATCTGCCCCTGGTTCCCATCAGCTATAGTAAGGGTCAGTAGCTGTCAGGAGCTCACGCCAGTGGGTGGAGATGGTGGGGCTCAGAGAACCAAAGCTGGGCAGGCCCCTTTCTACCTCTGTGGGAGGTGAACTGCCAGCCACCCGTGCTCCCTGGTTACCTGTGTGCGGCACCTATTCTCCTGTCCTTCCCTTCTCAGGCTCTCAGCACCCTCATGCTCCCTCACAACATCCCGGCCAGCCTGAACCTGCTCACCAGCATGGTGGATGAAATGTGGCATTACGCTGGGGACCAGTCCACAGATGTGAGTGCTTTCTGCAGGCCCTTTCTGGGAAAGGCTTGGGCTACGGGAATCCAGTCTCTGCCCTGGGCTGATGCTAAGCATTTCTTCTGGAAGGTTGTGAAATTCATGTGATCACAAGTCCCCTTAGGTGGCCTGCAGTGTCTTTTCCATTTTGCAGGGAGACATCAAGAGACTAAGGTTTGAGGAGGGTCATTCAGCAAGCCAAAGTGCGATCTAGGTCTTCATTCAGGGACCAGCATTCTAGCCACAAAACAGTGATCATCCCTTCTGGCCTACCATGGTGACACAAGGCGTCAGAAGACCTTGTGATTGGGCTGCCTGTTTATAACCACTTTCCTCTTACTCTTGTAAGATTTAGATTCTGCAGCAGAATCTCTCAGGTGTGTCTTTAATGAGGCTGATTTAAAAAAAAAAAAAAAGAATGCCACAGAAACACCCTTGTTTTAAAAAGAAACTCCCTTTCCCCAGCCTCACTTTGCTAAGAGATCAATAAGCTCCTTTAAACAGGCACCAGGAAAGAATCTGACTTGTTAATGCCGTCATCTTTCTGGTAGGAAATTAAAAAAGAAAACGTATCCCATCATAAAAGAAATTAATATGTGATGGTGCTTTGTAGAATCTAGGCTGGGGAGGCAAAGAGATACTCCCACCACCATTATAACAAAGCGCTTTAATAAACTTCACCCATGTGGGAATATACCACCAACTGAGATGGTGGGAAAATGAAATTAGGAAGCAAAGAAATTAAAGGAATAAAACATGGAGCAGCTGAGCGGGAGCTATGAAGAGTAGTTTGCGAGGACAGCCAGAAGTTGTCGAGGGACTTGAACTCTCAGTTCTTCCCAGGTGTTCTGATCTGTCGGTGATCCTGGCCCAGCCCTCACTTTACTGAGGAGCACACCAAGGTTTGGTCACAATGGACTGGGACCCAGGCTTCCTAAGACTTAGCCATTTCACCAGCAGTTACAATGTGGGCTGGGTGTAGCAAAATCACCTGGGGCACTTACTGGACATCCAGATTCCTGGCCTTACTTCAAACCCACTGACTCTAAACACCAAGAGGTTGGGCCTAGGAGCTTACGTTTTTTATTTGCATGTTTACTTGTTCCCGGGTAATTCTGATACCTAGCCAGGTTTGGGAAGGGTAGTATAACTCACATTGTCCAGAGGACCATGTGTGTCCATGAAGGAAAGAAGTAAGGAGGGAGCCCATGAGTCCCCATGGCCTTTGTGGGAACTGCCCCAGACTACAGCCAGCAGTGGTGGTAACCCATCTGCCTGGGTGGTTTCCTTTGCAGTTTAACTGGTACACCCGCCGAGCCGTGCTGGCTGGCATCTACAACACCACGGAGCTGGTGATGATGCAGGACTCCTCCCCAGACTTCGAGGACACTTGGTGCTTCCTGCAAAACCGGATTAATGATGCAATGAACATGGGCCATACTGCCAAGCAGGTAGTTTGGGGCTAGCCATTTAGGAAGTTTCTTCGCTAGATACACCTGTTTTCCTAAGACCACAACTGGTCACCTCCCTGTTGTTCCTTTTTGGCCTCAGCTGATGGCCCTGGGGGACTTCCCAAGGAGCCTGACCAGTTCTTCCTCACATCAGCACTGCTCTGAGGACCAGGCTTTGCCTGTTTCTGATTGTGTGAACCATAGGCTTTTCTGCCAGTAAGCTGGGCCCTGTTGACCCCATCTCTTGGGGCTCGCTGGCCTCCTGATTCATCCTACCTGCCCCACCTTTGAGATTGTGTTGGGGGCTTATGAGAACCTGACTCTGACTCCTTCTAGGTAAAGTCCACTGGAGAGGCACTGGTGCAAGGACTCATGGGTGCAGCTGTGACAGTGAGTATCACCCAGCTCATTCCTGCCCACCCCACCTCACCCCACCCTGACCCTGTGACAGGTACAACATGTGTCACCAACAACAAATTCTGTAGCCTTAAACTGGAAAGCTAATAATAAAATGAACAGTGGTTCAGCCACTCAGCTTCTTGGTCCCAAATACCCCATCTCTCTATTTTGTTACTGGGCCCCAAGAAAAATAGCTGATTCTCAGGGCCCTGGTCTGTCGAGTCACCATATCCTAGCCATGCCTGCCACCTTGAAAACCTACTCTTCCTCACTGGAGTCATAAAAGGAGGGCAGGGCCCTCACTACTCTTTGTTTCCATTATTGTGTTAGCTCAAGAACTTGGCAGGTCTAAACCAGCGCCGGTGAGAAAGAAGGGGTGTCAGCTAGAGCGCCCAGAAGAAAACCAGCAGATATATTTAAAGGGCTTTGCAGAGGATGATGTGCCAGCCACATGTAGAATGTTACTGAGAAAACACTGAAGGACACCTCAGTCACTCCCGCAGCCACCTGGAAACTGCAGAACACTTGATGATACGGTTCTGGCCCAGGACTGGGCCACTTCTTCAGTTTCTAATACCAGGCCAAACCTCCTGATGCCTTTCTGCATTGCAGCTGTGTGGATAAAAAATTTGGATCTCATCCGAGCATTCAAGCCATGGAAACAGCACGTCTCCCTCATGGTCCCACAGGCACCTCGCTCATATCTTAATCGTCCTAGAAATGCTCTCTGAGGCTTCCACCCCAGGGTCAAGGTTTGAAGCCACCACAAGGTAGCACTTGTCCTTACAGCTGTCTTCCCTCTCTGATGTCTTGAGATGCCACACCTGGGAGCCCCTCAGAGAGCTGCCTCACCTGAGACAGGTGCCTGCTGGGCAGTGGTGCTCAGCTTGACCCGAGATGTGATCCCAGGCCTGGCGTTGCATTACACCAGCGTGCATTGCAGGATTATTAGTGAATTTAGAGCCTATAAAAATGACAATAAACATGTTCGAAGCAGCTTCCTATTGTGTAGTTAGTTTCTATATGGGCCATGGAGGGTATCCAAGACCCAAGAGAGGCAGCAGTAGCAGTGTAGTGGAAAAGGCTTGAGGCTAGCACCTGGGAGACCTGCACTCTGATCTTGGCATAGCCTAATAACTACTGGGTAATTACGACAACTCTGCCTCTCAGCCAGCTCTCCCCATCAGTAAAATGTCCCAGGGCCTTCCCCCAGACCCTCAGCTGCTCTTGTCTGCCCACCCAGCCACGTCTAGCCATTACAATGAGGCATTATTTAGCTTTCACAATTTTCTCAGCCTCTAAACTGGCTGGACTGCCTTTGCAAGTCTGGTTAGCTGTCTCCTGCTTTGTCCTCTCCTGCCTACGTCTGCTGAGTACTGACGGAGGAAGTCATGAGCTAGTAGCAGTCTCAGCTTTCTTCTTGGGGGCCTTCCACTGGGCCTTTTCTGCACCTCTAGTTCTTTTCATCTCTTAGCACCCTGTCAAGTTCACTGCAGTAGCTGTTCCAAATTTCATTCCAGTCTTTCCTTTATCCTTCATGGCATCCATCTTCACTCAGCAGACAACCTGAAGTCTGACTTGATGGAGAAGAAATAGGTGTGGAACAAGAAACCCTTCAATGCCCTTCCTTTCCTGTCTCAGGAAGAGGTGTCGCTCCTTGCTAAGGCAGACTGCTTTTATCTCCTCTCCTGGTTACTCTTCGTTATGCCCTGTAAATGAAGTCCCTGGCAAATTCTATTTCAGGCCCTCCTCTCTACATGAGTGCTGTGATTCTGAAGGTCCCAGCCACTCCTACCATTTCAGCTGCCACCTTTTTGAGGCCTGTTCAAACCTCTCTGCAGACTGGTTAGGGGACGTTGGTGATTCTTTATTGAGTATATGCCCTGTATGGGGCAAGCTGCTGGGGACTGAGAGTGCAGAAATGAAAAACCCCCTCCCCAGCAACTACACAGAACTGTGGATGATGTATTTTATTAAAGAGTATTGTATTTTTTCCCCAGCATTTTCAGAAGCCAAAATGACATGCATGATTCAGACTTGATAAGGCTGAAAGGGAAAGGGTGTATACCCATTCTTTAAGTACTTGAAAACAGGATTTAATATTAGCAAGGCTGCAAAGAAATAAACCAAAACCAAACCCACTGCCGTCGAGTCGATTCCAACTCATAGCAACCCTATAGGACAGGGTAGAACTGCCCCATAGAGTTTCCAAGAAGCGCCTGGAGGATTTGAACTGTTGACCTCTTGGTTAGCAGCTGTAGCACTTAACCACTACGCCACCAGGGTTTCCACAAAGAAATACTCTTAATACTGTGTCAATGAACTTCGTACAATCTTTCTACAGACCAGTTTGATTATAAAAATTGTACATTTTAGTTAAATGTAAAATGATTCAACAAGATCATTTATTTTTACCAGATTATCAAAGATCAAATATTTGGTAATACCCACTGTTGGGAGAGATGGGAAATCACAAAACCTGAGGGTTATGTGGAGGGCTATTTGACCATGTTTCTAAAAAAAGTCCATATACCCTTTGACCAGAAATTCCACTTCAAGAAATTTATTCTACAGATACACAACTGTGAACAAGGATGTTAATGTAGCCCTATGTATAATAGAAACTAGCCACAATCTAAATGTCCATTAGTATGTTGTTGTAAGGTACCATCACGTCAGTTCCGACTCATAGTGACCTTGTGTGTAACAGAACAAAACGCTTCCTGGCCCTGCACCATCGTCATGATCCTTGTTATACTTGAGCCCATTATTGCAGCCACTGTGTCAGTCCATCTTGTTGAGGGTTTTCTTATTTGCTGGCCCTCTACTTCACCAAGCATGATGTCCTTCTCCAGGGACTGAGCCCTCCTGGTAACATGCCCAAAGTACTTGAGACAAGTCTCGCCATCCTTGCCTCTAAGGAGCATTCTGGTTGTACTTCTTCCAAGACAGATTTGTTCTTTTGGCAGTCCATGGTATATTCAATATTCTTCACCAACACCATAATTCAAAGGCATCAATATTTCAGTGTTCTTTATTCATTGCCCAGCTTTCGCATGCATATGAGGCGAATGAAAACACCATGGCCTGGGTCAGGCACACCTTACTCTTCAAGGTGACATCTTTGCATTTTAACACTTGAAAGAGGTCTTTTGCAGCAGATTTGTCCAATGCAATGCGTCTTTTGATTTCTCGACTGCTGCTTCCATGGCTGTTGATTGTGGATCCAAGTAAAATGAAATCCTTGATGACTTCAATCTTTTCTCCATTTATCGTGATGTTGCTCATTGGTCCAGTTGTGAGGACTTATGTTTTCTTTATGTTGAGGTATAATGCATACTAAACGGCTGTAGTCTTTGATCTTTTTCAGTAAGTGCTTCAAGTCCTGTTCACTTTCAGCAAGCAAGGTTGTGTCATCTGCATAATGTAGGTTGCTAATGAGTCTTCCTCCAATCCTGGTGCCCCATTCTTCTTCATATAGTCTAGTTTCTCAGATTGTTTGCTCAGCATACAGATTGAATAAGTGTGGTGAAAGGATATAGCCCTGACTCACACCTTTTCCTGACTTTAAACTGCACTATCCCTTTGTTCTGTTTGAACGGCTGCCTCTTGATCTACGTACATGTTCGTCATGAGCACAATTAAGTGTTCTGGAATTCCCACTCTTCACAATGTTATCCATAATTCGTTATGATTCACACAGTCAAATGCCATTGCACAGTCAATAAAACACAAGTAAACATCTTTCTGGTATTCTCTGCTTTCAGCCAGGATCCATGTGACATCAGCAATAATAGTCGTATTAACTGGTCTTCCTTGTAGGCATATGGATATTATTCTATTACTGACAGCATTGTACGTCAGGGTAGATTTTTTGAAATGTTCTTTTTGACGACGAATGCAACACCATTCCTCTTGAAGCTGTCATTCCCAGCATAGTGGATCATATGATTTTCCAATCGAAAATGGCTACTACCTGTTCATTTCAGCTCACTAACGCCTAGGATATAGATGTTTATGTGTTCCTTTTCATTTTTGACAATTTCCAATTTTCCTAGATTCATACTTCATACATTCCATGTTCCAATTATTAATGGATGTTTGCAGCTGCTGCTTCTCGTTTTGAGTTATGCCACATCACCAAATGAAGATCTCAAAAGCTTGACTCCATCCATGTCATTAAGGTCGACTCTAGTTTGAAGAGGCAGCTCTTTCCCATTGTCTTTTGAATGCCTTCCAACCTGAAAGGCTCACCTTCCAGCACTGCATCTATGTTCCACTGCTATTCATAAGGTTTTTACTGGCTAATGCTTTTCAGAAGTAGACTAGCAGATCCTTCTTCCCAGTCTATCTTAGTCTGGAAGCTCAGCTCAAACCTGTCCACTATGGGTAACCCTGCTGGTATTTGAACACCGGTGGCATAGCTTTCAGCATCACAGCAACACACAAGCCCCCACAGTATGACAAACCGATAGGTGCTTGGGGGGATATTGCTGGTGTCCATCAGTATGGAACTGATTAATTATGATATATTCATATGATGAAATTAATTATTAAAGGAACAAATTGATTTGTATGTACTGATCATAACCCAGTAACCCAGTGCCGTCGAGTCGAGTCCAACCCATAGCGACCCTATAGGACCCTATAGGACAGAGTAGAGTGTACTGATCATACACAAAGAATATAAGAAATCTAGATTTTCTAGTTTTTCAAATTTATTTCCATAGAGTTGCTCTCCCAAATGTGTGGTTTCTTACTTCAGGCTAAATTAATTCCCCATGACCACCATAACTAGTTAGCACAAACTTGGTAACTAAAAAAAAACAGAAATCAATTCTCTCACAGTTCTGGAGGCTAGAAGTCTGAAATGAAGGTGTCTGCAGGGCCATGCTCCCTGTGGAGGCGCTAGGGGCGATTTCATTTGCCTCTTCCAGCTTCTGGTGACTGTCCATATTACTTGACTTGTAACCTTATTCTCCAGTCTCTGCCTCCATCTTCACATTGCTTTCTCCTCTGCATGTGTCTTCTCTGGGTATGTCTTATAAGGACGCTTGTCTTTGGATTTAGAGCCCCCCCAGATAATCCAGGATGATCTCATCTCAAGATCCTTATTACATCTGCAAAGACTTTTTTTCCAAATAAGGTCACATTCACAGGTTCTGGGGATGAGTACAGGGACATAGCTTTTTTGGGGGGGACCATGGTTCAGTCCATTACACAGACTGTGGAGCAAGGGCCCCCTCAGTACCCTTTCTCTTTGTCTCAAGAATAGGCGTCAGTCCTTTTGTTAAAGAGCTCCCTGCCTCCAGCAGTTTGAGGAGCCACATGCATGATCTAGACTTTACGGTGAGAGCGAAAAGGCAGATGTCTATTATTTGTGTACTTTGCTGAAGCATACTTATTGCTAAAGTATAATCTTATTTCTTCACAGAGCTTACAAATTTACTTCATTCTTTTTAAAGTCTTCATTATATTCCTATGTGTGTATATTTAACCAAATCTCTATCAATGGACAATTGGTTTACAAACAACCTTGCAGCCAACATCCCTGTACACGTATGCCTGTTCACAAATGCAAACATTTCTGCAGGGTAATTCTTAGAAGTGTAATTGCTGAGTCAAAGGGCAAATCCACTTCTTGGCAAAATTACTCTCTAAGGTGGAACCTGGTACATTTTTAAAGCAGGCTGGATTTACAAAGAAGTCCTGGTGGCGCAGCGGTTAAGAGCTCAGGCAGCTAACCAAGAGGTGGGCAGTTCGAATCCACCAGACGCTCCGTGGAGATCCTATGGGGCAGTTCTACTCTGTCCTATAGGGTCGCTATGAGTCGGAAGCGACTCGAGGGCAACAGGTGTGGTTTTTTAGGGTTTACAAAAGCATCTTCCGATTAAACGTCTGGCCCGCAGCGGCCCTGGCCTCCGATCGGCAGGCGGCGCTGTGAGCGAGTCTCTGCGGAAGCGGCGACGGCCGCGCTGGCTGACTTCCGGCGGCGGCGGCGCAGCTAAGCTGACTGCAGGGACTCCGCGGCGCGATGCCCTACGCCAACCAGCCCACCGTGCGGATTACCGAGCTTACCGACGAGAATGTCAAGTTCATCATCGAGAATACGGACCTAGCGTAAGGCCACCGAAGGAAGAGGCTGGTGGCTTGGGAGTGCTGGAATGCCTCAAACCCGGGGCGGGGATGGGGTGAGGGTGGTCCCTTCCAGAACTGCCCTGCCTGTGCCAGGGCCGTCGCTTTGGGAACCATGAGGCACGGGGCCGCCCGGCGCCCTCACCCCGTCTGGTTTTCATCCCTCAGGGTGGCCAATTCTATTCGGAGGGTCTTCATTGCTGAAGTGCCCATAATAGGTAAGCGACCCCTACCTCCTCGTTGCCTGGGCGACCAGCCCCCCGCCTTCGGTTTCCGCCCACCCACCTTGGGCTTCCTGCCTTCAGTCCTTGGTGCGGCCTGGGACGGGAGGCGGAGGAATAATCTGGACCGCTGAGAAAAGGGCAGTGTTGGAAACTTGCCAAAACCATGAACCCTTGGCCCAGCGACCACTGCTGGCCCCCTCCCTGGCTCTCACGCCACTTAGGTCTACCCTTCCGTGTGCATTGGTGAAGAGCGTGGGCTCGGGGGTCTACTGACGTGGGTTCGAATACTGTTTCACCTAGCACCTCAGTGAAACTTGGGCAAGTTATTAATCTTCTCTGTGCTGCAGTTTTCTCATCTGTAACACGAATAGTGTTTATCAGGGTGATATCAAGGATTAAAGGAGGTAGTCCATATGCAGGGCCTTGCATTTAGTGAGTGTTCAGTCCTGGTAGATGTCATTGTTTTTTATGACTCTTCAGTTGCATTTATGATGCATGTAAGTGCCAAGCGTGGTGCTGGGTGCTGGGAGTACAAACCTATATAAAATGAGGTCTTTGGCTCACGGGGAGAAGCCCTGGTGGTGCAGTGATTAAAGTACTCAGCTGCTAACTGGAAGGTTGGTGGTTTGAACCCACCAGCCACTTCAGGGGAGAAAGATGTAGCAGTCTGCTTCTGTAAAGATTTATAGCCTTGGGAACCCTATGGGGCAGTTCTCTGTCCTGCAGAGTTGCTGTGAGTTGGAATTTACTCGACGGCATTGGGTTTTGGCTCATGGACCTCACAGTGAAGTTTCAGGGGTGGGCAGTGAGTCCACAGATAACACTAATACAATGTAGACTCTGATGGGTATTTCAAGGGAAACAGCTGCAGTGCTTTCGGCAGTTAAAGGAAGGAGAATCTATTTCTTCTCTGGTTCCAGCCACCCCTCTTCAGGTATTTTATGTATTGACAAGTATGCTACAAGTATTTTCTGAGTGATAGCTCAGAGAATTTGGCTTAAGCAAAAAAAATATAAGTCATAGATAATGCATCAGGTGTGTGGCCTCTTAGGGAAGTAAGCAGGCGCACTGCTTGGTAAACAAGAAAACACTGTAGTTTATCCACCCTCCCCCATCACTTCTTCAGCTCAGAGCTTGGCACCTGACCCTCCCCCTGCCTAATCACTCAGTTTAGTTTCATGAGGAGTAAAATGAGGGAATTGGACTTTATGATGCAACTCTAACATTCTGCACCTAAGTGCGACTTTTTCCATAAGTTCAGTTCTACAAGTAACATCGAGCACCTGTTATAGCCCAGGCCATGGCTGGGCATATGAGGAGATTTCAAGATCTGGCTCAAGGAATTTTTAAAGCTAGAGGTAGAAACAAGACGTATACAAATACAACACAAGGCAAAATATGGCAAGTGTCTTAAGAGAAGTCCAGATGGAGTTTTGTGAGGGAGAAGCTTAAAGGAAGGGCGTGATTGCTTCTGTATCATCGAGGACGGACAAGACTTGGTGTTGAGAGTATCAAAGGATAAGGGGATGATGGGAGGAGGGGGTGAGGGAAGTAAAGAGGCAGAGGCAGAAAAGCTTGGGCCATGGTTCTTTTTTGAGTGACTGAATGGCTTGGGTGGGAGAAGCAGTTGAAAGCATTGCAGGATGAAGCAGCCTGGAGCCTGGCTGTGTCTTGCCTTCTTCTGATCTTTGAGTGTTAGAGACATCTGGCAGTTGGGTTCCAGTGTCATTCGACTTCTAGGTTTAATTGCTTATGTGTAAATGTTTACTTATGAATGAATACATGTGTGTTTAAGTGTGTGTGAGAGTAGTTCCCCGCCCTCCTACTAGCTCATTGCTAGTAGGGATTTGGGTTTTTTGCTCAGCATGTCTTGTCTATTAAAAGAATTCAGTAAACATTAGTGGACTGAGTGATAATGAAGTGCTAAATTGGGTGATCTGGTCTTTATATCAGAAAATGAGGTATGGACCATAAGTCTGAGGTTCCCCCCACTTAGGGCCCACATAGTTGTGTTCTTGGACTTAGTGTTGGTAGACTTAAGGTAGCAGATGTAACTGCTTCTCCTGGAAATACTCAGCTCAGAGAAACATGGTCCAGCCACTGGCATTTTCCGAGTTGCACAGAGAACATCCTGCATCTGCAGTGGAATCAGTGTCAGATGTTGCCTCCGTCACCAGAACCACTGCTCTCAGTCTTTAGGTGAATTCAGTGACTAAACAGCATCTCCGCTTCCTTCGTATTTCAGCCATTGACTGGGTGCAGATTGATGCCAATTCCTCGGTCCTTCATGATGAGTTCATTGCTCACAGACTCGGTGAGTGCTGGGCTTGGGGTGCTGTGCCTGGTCTCAGGAGGAAGCCTCCGCTCGCCTCCGAGGGGCCTTGTAGGTTCTCCTTTGGGCCTCACTACTTGACTGTCTTTAAAGTGCTTTTCTGTGTCTTACAGGATTAATCCCCCTCATTAGTGACGACATTGTGGACAAGCTGCAGTACTCCCGGGTATGCTGCCTGACTGGGTGGAATGTGGTGGGGAGGGAGTGCCTTTATTTCTCAGAGTGATTTGTCCTGACAACGTCCAGCTTGTACTAGATTGGAGTTTTAGAAAGACAAGGTGGAGATGGCGTCTGGTGCCTGAGGCTGGCCTTGGTCCTCGATTCTGATGGGGCCTGAGATTGATAAGGTTCAGGGGGCATCAGCCAGCCACACAAGACGGGAGTATAACCCAGAGTGCTCGTTTATACTGAACATTAGGGGCAGTACCTTTTCAGTCTGGTCTGTTCATACTCTGCATTCCAGTATATCTCTTCCCAGCGATTGGGGCCTAGGTGGCTACAAGGAGCCAACAGAAGGTTGGAGTGGGCGAGGGTCAGGAGCAAAGGGAATTGTCCCATAGGAACAACACCTGAGGGATGAGTGTCCTGGCGTCTGCCAGATTCATGCCCTCCCTCATAAGTGGTGGTAGTTACACATGGCCAAACTTTGTTGTCTGGTGCCTTTCCTCTACAGCTGTGCTTGCTCTCTGGTGATTCATTAACAGGCCTTCTTCAGCCTGGGGATAGAGTGGGACAGGGTTAGGTTACCTGCATCATCCCACTAAGGCTGCATTAGATAACAGCCTGAGGCTACTACCTCATGATGGCTTTGGGTGATGGCTGATACTGAATTGACCCGTTTTCTAATATTCCCAAGGGCATGTCATTTCTGTCGTGGCTAATATATCTTGTATATGTATTTTTTAAAAGATATTCAAGCACACAGAGAAGCATGGAGTGAACAGTAAGAAATACCCATGCTTCTGCCAAACAGCACGTCCCATCCAGCGATTTGCCATTTTGCTTCACATCTCCGGATTCTTGTCTTTAAGAAATAAATCATCACACGTACTGGAGGGGACAGTTGTATAACCAGTCGAGGAGCAATTTGGCCATATCTTATATAAACATATGCATGTCCTATGACCTAGCAATTCCCTCCATTAATTTTTTTTTTTAGTATTTATCCAAAAAAAAAGATGGTATGTTTCTCTTTTTTTGCTTGTCTTTTTCTGAAAATTTTCAAATTCACAGAAAACTTGAAAAAAATAGAAAAAAAATCACTCATTTACTTTTTAGCTGTAGTTGCCACTTGTTAATATTTTGTTACATTTGCTTTACTTTTCATAGATATTGTTAGTTTTGCTCAGCCATTTTGATACTTCTCTCCTAACTACTTCAGCATTTATCTACTAAGGATAAGGATATTCTGTGTAACCACGACACTGTTACCATACTGAAGACAATTAGAGGCGCCGTCGTGGCACAGTGGATTAAAAACTTGGCTGCTAACTGAAAGGGTGGTTTGGACCCACCAGCGGCTTGTGGGAGAAAGATGTGACAGTCTGCTTCCATAAAGATTTATAGCCTTGAAACCCTGTGGGAAGGTTCTACTCTGTCCTCTAGGGTCGCCATGAGTCGAAATCGACTCAACAGCAACAGGTTAAGACAATTAGCATTAATTCATGATACATATATGCAGTTTATATTTAGATTTTCCTAGTTGTCCCCAAAATGTCCTTTATTGTTTTTTGTTTGTGGGGCTATGATCCAGTCAGGGTTCATGCATTTCATTTCGTTGTTATGTTTCTTGTAATCTCGAACAGTCTCATCTCCCTTCACTACTTTTTTCTTTTTGGTGGTAAAATACATATAACAAGACATTTGCCATCTCAGCCGTTTTTATGTGTACAATTCTGTGATGTTAATTATGTTCGACCCGCTGTGCAGCCATCACCACTGTCCACTTCCAAAAGCTTTTCATCAACCCACACAGAAACTCAGTGCCCCTTAAGCAGTAATTCTCCTTTTGCCTTCCCACTTGCCCTGGTAACAACTAATAAACTTTGGTCTCTATGCATTTGTCTCTTCTAGATGCTTCTTTTAAGCGAGCTCATACAGTATTGGTCCTTTTATGTGACTTATTTCACTCAGCATGTTTTCAGGGTACATCTGTGTTGTAGCATACAGCAGAACTTCATTTTTCTTTCTGGCTGAGTAATATTCCACTGTACATGTAGCCCACACTGTGTTTACCCATTCATCTCCCGATGGACGTTTGGCTTGTTTACTTTTGTTTGTTGTGAATAATGAATATTGGTGTACAAAACAAGTTTTTGTGTGTGTGAGGCCGTGGACCTTTTTGTCTTTTTATCTTCCATTACATTTAGATTTTTCCACTTCATGTTTCTCACTAAGAGAATGATTCTGTCTCAGAGGCCACTTCTGTAGTGAGCGAAGGCCAGCACTTAGATGGTGGGTGTGGACATGGCTGCCAGTGAGTGAGGTGGGATGGGCTGGGCGTGCCTCCTGCCTCGCCAGCTGTCCAGCTGTCGGCCTCCAGTTGTTTTTCTCCCTCAGCACCTCTTAAACTTGAGCTTTGTTGGGTTTTTCTTACTGATATGAGGGGGAGAATAGTTTGTTTGATTGTATTCTAGTAACACTCTTCTGCCTGAAGGTGAAGTGCAGCAGATAGTCCCTAACATGGGCATGGGTGGTTTCAAGAGTCAGTTATTTAAAGAATGGCACTAGGCTGATTATTATTGAAGTTGAGAGGTCATTGCATGGTGGCAGCCGTTGTACTGTTACCTAGTTGTGTTGGTGAACTTATCCATAAGTTTTTTTTTTTTTTTTTAAGAAAAGGCCAGTACTTTAGAACTTGAGTTGTGCTTTACCCTCTTGTTCCCTGTTTTACTTTAAACGATGGCTGTATTCCCAAGCTGGTCCGTTTACTCCTGGGAAGCTGAACTCTACAGTGTGAAAGTATCATCTTCTCACTAGTAGTCTTGCTTCTCTAAAGAGTGGTCTGAGGGCCCGAGTAAGATTTTAGGAGAGCATCTCCCAGTAGTGGCTGGCAGCTGGGTGGGGTGGTGGGCAGAGAGGGAAAGGAAATATGGGTGTATGTAGGTTGTCTCTAAGCTGGGAAGTGCCTACACTTGAGAAGCTCATGAGAACGGCGTTTCAGACTGACAAGCCCACGAGTGCCTTCAAACTGCAAACCGCATCTTACTTATGAAGAAATTTAAGGAACCGGGTACTGGGACCAGGGATCCAAGTCTGGGTTTGCTACCTCTCCACCCATCCATCCTTGCTTTTCCTGTTGCCTCAGGACTGCACATGTGAAGAGTTCTGCCCTGAGTGCTCGGTGGAGTTCACCCTCGATGTGCGGTGCAACGAAGACCAGACTCGGCACGTCACATCCCGAGACCTCATTTCCAACAGCCCTCGTGTCATTCCGGTCAGTGTCTCAGTGTCCTTCCTGCCCAGGACCTTTGCCCTTCGTTTGCCGACTCCAGGTGGGCCAGATTGGGATGGATCCTTATAATCCGTTGCCGTCAAGTCAATTCTGACTCATAGTGACCCTGTAGGACAGAGTAGAACTGCCCCATAGTGTTTCCAAGGAGCGACTGGTGGATTGGAACTGCCGACCTTTTTTTTTTTTGATTAGCAGCCATAGCTCTTAACCACTGTGCCACCAGGGCTCCAGATGCTTCTAAGACGCGTACTTTCCCTGTGTTGTCCTCTGCCTTAAGCTGATGTCTAAAGCACTGAGTTTGGTTTCCTGCCTGGCTGGGCAAAAGCATGGTTGGTGCTGTATGCCCTGTCACCCAAGTGCCCTCTTAAAAGTCCTGGGATTGTTTTGACTAAGAAGGTGAGTAGAATGCTGTGAAGGGGGTTGGAGTCCAAACACAGCACAGACGGGATCCTGGTAGGACTTATCCCACCTCATTCCCAGGCCAGCTTTCCCTGGTTTGGCAAATTGCCATCTGGAGGTGCTGGAAGTAGGTTGCCAGAGAGATGACTAGGGAGATTAGCAGCTAATTTTTTCTTCTTTTTGGGCTCCTTACAGGTGACGTCCCGGAACCGAGACAATGACCCCAATGACTATGTGGAGCAGGATGGTAAGGGACTGGAGTGGGTGTGTAGACATCTGCCCCCCTGTTGGTCCGCAGGCCAGAGGGGAAACCGAGACCAGACTCAGCCTTTTGTGCTGCCTGCCCTCCTTAAGAACGGGCTTTAGACGCATTTTTCCACATGCATGTGGTCTTTCAGCGGCTCACAAGGCCAGCATTTGCGGGAGACAGGGCCTCCCCTGGCTCTTGAGTGATTTAAGCCACTCCGTGCAGACATCCTCATCGTCAAGCTCAGAAAGGGGCAGGAGCTGAGACTTCGAGCCTATGCCAAAAAGGGTTTTGGCAAGGAACACGCCAAGTGGAACCCTACGGCAGGAGTGGCTTTTGAATATGATCCAGACAACGCCCTGAGACACACGGTGTACCCCAAGCCAGAGGAATGGTATGTTCTGGTCAGGAGTGCAGGCAGGCATTTGGGGTGGTGGGTGTGGAAGTGGCTGCTAGTGACTCAGAAGGGGCAGGCTTGGTAGGAAGGGGCAGGCTTGGTAGGAGCTAACCTGTCCTAGAAGCAGCAGCAGCAACCCTGTGCTGACCTGTGTTTGACCTCAGGCCAAAGAGTGAATATTCGGAGCTGGATGAGGAGGAGTCCCAGGCACCCTATGACCCCAATGGCAAGCCAGAGAGGTAAGGCGCTGGCCCGACGCTTGAAGGTAGAGTATTTAAGAAGGTCAGCTTTGGGTGCAGGCTCTGAGTTAGGGAGACCCTCTGCCTGGTGTCCGATGAGGAGGGGCCGATAACTGCTAAACCCATATGTGCACATCCTGAGTGGGGAGCTTATCATCCCCCTTTGGGTCCTCTGAGAAAGGGGTGTCCTCCAGTTTTCTGAGTTGTTCCTATCCTGATTTTCAGCTTCCAAAGAAGGGAACCTTCAGGTCCAAGCTAGGGGTGGAAGCTTCGACCACAGTCCTGTAGTGAGAAACTTGAAGTGCTGTAGCATGTTATCACTTATTCGATTTTCTACTTTGCCCTCAGTGTGGAACACTTACATTTTGAGGAATTTGAGATTTTTCACAGTATCTTTCTGAGGCAGCTGTGGCCTTTTCGAAGGCCTGTAGAGTGGGCTGGGCCCACTATGTGCAAGAGATTTTGGGTGAAGGGAGGTCAGCTGGGGGCCAGGGTCACGTTCCCAATGGGGAAGGAGTCAAGGCCCAGAAGGGAGGAAGGGTCGGGAATGGTTGGCCAGTGGTCAAAGCTCCCGCCTCTAGGAGGGCTCTCACCAGCTCTTGCCTCTTAGGTTTTACTACAATGTGGAGTCCTGTGGCTCTTTGCGCCCTGAAACCATCGTACTCTCAGCCCTATCTGGATTGAAGAAGAAGCTGAGTGACTTACAGACTCAATTAAGCCACGAGATTCAGAGTGATGTCCTGACCATAAACTAGCTGCAACTCAGCTGTTTCAGCAAAAAAGGGGAAACAGGCCAGCAGCCAGCTGGACTTCAGGGCTCTCCTGACTTCTAGCCTTGGGGACTGCCATTGCTGAAGCTTCTTGGTGGGCCATCAGTACCAACGAGAAGGGTTGGCCCATCCCAGCCTTTCTTGATTGCAGATAGATTATCAGGGATGCTGCTAGATATTTGAGGCAGGCCAGTTCTTTACTGGACATTTAGCATCCTGGTTCCTGCTAAGTACCAGTAGTGCTATCCAGAAACCAAAACATCCCTTCTGCCTCATTTCCTCCTGTGGCCCTAGGGGCCATACTGCTTCCCCGCTGGGAACCACTCACCTGGACTTCCCTCTGCTCCTGCTCATTCTAGAGCTTTACAGTGATTATCTTTCTGTCTAAAAGTTAGCAGTTGTACCTTAGGGTTCTGGTGCTAGGATTTCGTGCTAGAAGGCCCATTCAGGCTGCACATATACCCTTCCAGTCCCTTTCCCAGGGCCAGCCTACTGGCGCCTCTCTCAAATTCCCAAGTTGCTCATTGAGAAGTAACCCTTTGGGAATAGTGTTAGACCCTGGTTGTCCCCCCCTCCCTGCCCCCCGCCAATAAACACATTCTTTCATTTTCTACCTACCAGTTATGAACTCCTTCACTGCCAATAGCCTGGTCATTTAGTTGGGGGAAGGGGGAATGAGGCTCTCCCACCCCCATTCATTCCTCCTTTATGACGGTGTGTGGCCCTGACCACTTAGCCCTGTCTCCAGGTAGGAACATACCCAGAGTAGTTAATTAGGCTGCCACAGATGCAGTGCAGAAAGGAAGGGATATTTATTAACAGTAGTTGTCTTTTTAAAAGTTTTTATTTTTGGCAATAAAGAGCACAACATAATCTCCTTCATGCGTCATCGTGCCACTAGCTGAGCCAGCCAGCTCTGCCTCCCTCCCCAGGGCCTTGGGACCCGGGCTCCCCTCTTCACGCTAGTGTATTCCTCTGGGTGGTCATTCCCTGGGTCAGGTTCAGAGCTGAGTTGGCTGCAGCCACCTCCCTGGCTCCAGGGCTCCATTGAGAGGGGGCCTCTTTTATCATCCTCCTGCCACAACTAGGAATAGTGGTTATTTACAAGAAGGTCTGTCCTCACAAATCAGAACCCTAAGGTATTTAATTTAAAAAATAATAATAAAAAAAAAAACACACAACCAAAGGTTTGATGTGAATAAAAAGATAGCCCTTCTGCACGGTAGTCAATAAATACCAGCACTAGAAAATCAATTGCTTTAATTGCATTTCAGCAGGGAGCCTCAGCACCGTGTGGGGAGGAGGGGAAGGGGAAGTTTCTGAGTGCTTTTGGCTGGCCATGGGGTTGCCAAGCAGGGCAGAGGGACCCCTCTACTGGGGCACTGCACACCCCAATTGAATGAGAAGGGCAACAAGGGCTCTCCCCACAGCAGTCCTGCCACGGCCTTCTTTCCTGGCCTGGCCCTGGGGTAGGTGAGAGCTCAAAACTGGCCGTCCTCCACCTGGCTGAGGTAACCAGCACCCCTAGCCCCAGGGCACCTGAGCCCATTAGGCAGGAAGGAGTCGGTGCAGAAAGTACATTTTAAAACCAGATTTTCACCTCAGCTTAAAACTCCCAAGTGCAAGGCTGCCAAGTGGCACAGTGGAAGTTTGGGGCTTTCTGGTACCTTTCTGGGCTCAG
The DNA here is from genome assembly GCF_024166365.1 of Elephas maximus indicus. Classification (NCBI taxonomy): domain Eukaryota; kingdom Metazoa; phylum Chordata; class Mammalia; order Proboscidea; family Elephantidae; genus Elephas; species Elephas maximus. The sequence goes on from NC_064839.1 coordinate 24,381,241, forward strand.
AGGAACAGAGAAGCCACCTGCTGTCTTGGCCCCTGGGCTGCTTGGGAAAAGCCTGTGGTCAGAGTCCCAGCCTCATGTTCTGATTGTCCCCCTCTGGCCCTGGCAGCAGGAGGGCTACGCCATGGAGGACAGGACAGCTGCCCTCAGGCTCAAAACCAGCCTTGACCATGGTCTTGTTACGGGATCATGAAATATGTATGTGGTGGCGGGGAGGGAGAGGGGGAAGTCTCATTAATATAGAATATATCATAAGCCATATATATTAAAATCATTAACAGTATATAGTCCCATGGTAGCTCTAGCCCCTCACACATGCTCAGGCGGTGTGGCCAGCCCTGTGCCTTGGTCCAGCCTTACCCTTGGGGGCAAGGAAGGGACAGCTGCTCGCTTTCTCTGGGCTCTCGGCCAGCTGCCGGTGGAGGTTTATCCATAGTCACTGCAGCCAGCCCTGCAACAGGCAGCCCCAGCAGTCATCGATGCACGCCGGCCTCCCGTCACTGGGATGGAGTCTTGGCCTCACAGCTGTCCTCCTGGCTGGGCTTTGGCTTTAGCAGGATAAATCTGTTGAGGAGGTCCGTTTCTGAGCTGGCCTGGGCTGCCCCATACTCCTCACCTGTGGGCAGATGGCAGACTGAGGACTCCAGATCTGGGTCAGAAGACCCCTGCCCAGTAGGGCTCACCCTCCACAGTCCCTCCTGTAGGGCGTGACAGAGACTCACCTGCATAGCTGGAGGCTTCGGCGATGTTCTGGGAACCTGTGATGTGGTGCCAGTAGGCGCTGCGGGGCAGCATGGTAGTGGGCGTGCAGGGATACGAGTAATGCTCTGTGCCCTTGTTCAGCAGCTGTGGGCAGAGAAGGGGTCCCTCCCATGAGCTCTGGGGGCAGTGGCTTAACCCAGAGCAGCAGGCCCAAGACCCTGCCTGTGTACATGCTGGGACTTAGGGGGAAGGCCCCAGGTCCGAGGGCTGACCCGCCCCCTGACCTCCCCTGTAGTACCCTGGACTGAGATGCTTGCTGCCTCACCCTCACATTCTTCTCCATTTCAAGCAGAACCCGCTTGTGCTGCTCAGCTATGGCCAGGGTGGCGCTGTGGACCCGCTGGTAGATCTGTTCCCCTTCCTGCGTCTGGAAGGTGTAGAGCCCTTCCCCAGCGTCACACATCCTGGGGACAAAGGTGGCACAGGGGGCAAGGTGCTGGAGAGCCCACCACACACATGCGGGTTTAGCAGGCTCTCCTGTGCCCCAGCCCTAATGCAGCGCTGGGTACTCGGGGTAACAGGCAGGGCTGTTCTCCAAGAGTCTGACCACACGGCTCAAACCTACTGAGCACTTTGTGTGCCAGGTGGTCAAAGGTGGCACAGGGGGCAAGGTGCTGGAGAGCCCACCACACACATGCAGGTTTAGCAGGCTTTCCTGTGCCCCAGCCCTAATGCAGCGCTGGGTACTCGGGGTAACAGGCAGGGCTGTTCTCCAAGAGTCTGACCACACGGCTCAAACCTACTGAGCACTTTGTGTGCCAGGTGGTGTTCAGAATGCTTTCCAAGCATTAACCCACCCGCTCTTCACCACCACCTGTGTATTACGTACTCTATAGGTTTCGTCATTAGTGTGAGTTTTCTTAAGCCATTTTGCACATGAGGAAATGAGACATACAGAGACTATCTTAGCTGAGGTTGTACAGGGGATTATATAGGGTTTAAATCTAGGCAAGATGGCTCCAGAGTTCAAGGTATGGGATAGCCGATCATCACCATAATTCTGTGAGGTTAGGTACTTTTCATTGTCCTCCATTTGAGAGATGAGGAAACTGAGACTCAGGACCACAATCACAGAGCTGGGAAGTGTCCGTGCCAGCGCCTGAGCCCAGGCAGTCTGACTTTTGGTAAACAAGCTTCACTTGACCTGCTGTGGGCAAGTTAGTTCTCTGAGCCTCAATTTCTTCATCGGTAAAATGGGAATACTGCGTTCCCCTTGGATTGCTCTTCAGATAAATTAAGTTCCTATCCCAGTGCCTGACACAGAGTGGCAGCCACCATCCTGACCATGGTGGGACTGGGGTGTGGGAAGTCAGAAGCTCCTACCGGCCGGCCTCAAAGGTGAAGCGTGTGGCGTCCCGGCCGTAGCGGCGCAGCGAGCAGAGGGGCCACGACACGAGCTTCACGCGGGGGTTGTGTATGTCCCAGAGGTAGATGTTTTCGTGGGTGATCTGCAGCTTGCACTGGCCGTACACATCCAGGTTGGGGCAGGGCAGCAGGAAGACGTTGAAGCGATCTGGTATGGGAGAGGACAAGTAGGCCTGGGGCTTTCCAGGAAGGAGGCCTCCTCCCCTCTTCTCTCCCTTATCCCCTTCTCCTCCTCTACCCCCTCTTCTCCTCCTCCCCTCCCCACCCCCAGCTCCAGCACCAGGTCTCACCTGTCTGTTCACACTGCACCCCTGGGGCCAGGAGGTCCGGCTCCCCGAGACTGATATCATTAAGCCGAGACCCCAGACACTCCACAGATAGTGTCTTGTACCACTCCTCCGCCTCCAGCTCTGGAGAAAATGATACTTCATCATGCTGTGGGCTGAGGTCCCCAGCAGCCCCACCAGAGACCTCATCTGCCTCAGCCTGAGTTATCCCACTATGGAAGGCAGGGAGGGCAAGGGCCATGGAGTCTGTCTGCCCGCCCCACCTCAGCCCTGCAGGCCTGTTCCCTCAAAGGCATCTCCCCACCCCACACATAACACCCACCCATGGCTAGCCCTGCTCTGCCCCCCGCCTACCAGTGGATCACTGGACTATGACCCACCCGGGGAGGGCAGAAGGAGGCCTGTAGTCCCATTTGCTCACCGGAGTCACAGGTGAAGGTGCGTGCTGAGTCGTCGGTGAAGATAATGGCCACTGCCTGCCGCTTGGTCTCCTTGGGGAGCCGTGTGACACACTTGACGTTGCTGATTTCAGTCACCTGGGACAGCATCCACAAGGGACTCAGCCAGGCTCAAGCACCTCCCCCTGCATCCCCTCACAGCTCCGGCACCCCCAGGAAGGTGCCTCAGAGCCCCCAAAACTCAGTAAATCATCTTTCTGTAGAAGCTGGGGGAGGTACAGCCCAGGCCCCCTAACCTTGGGGCAGCCTCGGAGGCACACTGACTTCTCATCCGGATACTTCTCTAGCCGCTGGGGCCCCTTGCTGGAGGATTTCCGGAACACCAGCCAGCACCGCCTGTAGATCTGTGGGGCAAGAAGGCAAGGGGACCAGGCCTCACTGGACCACTCCCAGGAGGCATGGTGCTGCAGTTACCCCTGCCTCCCACAGGGGGCAGTGCCACACAGCCCTCCCGGGAGCCCCAGCTCAGAAGAAAACCTGGGGATGGCTGACACCAACCAGCAGGGACACTTCCCTGGGAGAGAGGCCCCTCCTCAATCTGAAAAGGCAGTTGTTTCTTGGCTGGCCCTGAAAGGCTGTTCCACAAAGAGTCATATCCTAAGTTACCATTTACTCTGAGTACAGCTCTGAGTTTAATAAAAGTCAACTTATTTCCTGAGTGCCTACTATTTGCACATTTTGTTACTAGTACTTTCACCATTAATCCTCAGGACCACTATTATCAGCCCCATTTTATAGATGGGCAAACCGAGGCACCAAAAAGTTAAGTACCAGCTAATAAACAGTGGGGCTGGTATTCAAAACAGGCTGTCTCGCTCCAGAGCCGACACGCGTACCCATGTGCATGCAACGTTCTGGCCAGGGCGCCAGCATACCAGCCACAAGACAGCGAGTCTCCCAAGACAGGGATTAGACCCTTGCCCACTCCCACCTGGCACATCACTCTAGCTCTTTTTCTCAGCGTCAGGTGAGGGCTCACCCAGGGGCTTTCATTCACCCTCTCTTCTCATTCTCCAGCAGCCTGGAGTGAAGGGGCCAGGCTTATTTCCCTCTACCAAGTGGAAAACTAGAGGCTCTGGGAGGTCAAGGGACACAACCAAGAACCTGGGGTCACCTCCAGATCACATCTACCCCATCATGGTTCCCTCCTTGCCTCAACTGCTACCAGTGACCCTGTGCCTTAAACCACCTAAATCCTCTATAGCTTCATGGACTCCTCCCAAGGGTCAGGGAGCCAGGGAGGGATGGAACCTGCTGTCGTCTAGGGCAACAGGGGCAAACTGGGGTGTCAGACACCTGGTGCTGTCTGCTGACTACCTTCCAGGGCTCCCTCCCTCAGGCCTCAGGCTCTCTTCCAGCCCCAAGTCTGTGTCTAGGATTGACCTACTCCTTTCAGTGGACAATCCAGAAGCCTGGCAGAGCCTGTCCCCCAGAAGCCTCTGGTCTAGCTGAAGAGCAGTGGGCCTCTCCCTGGCAAACAGTAGGGAGACTCAGGGGCAGGCCCAGGGCAGGAGTTGAGAGGGTCCTCTGGGCCACAGCCCCAAATCCCTGCCTCCTTCCGAGCCCTGCTTTGCCATACACACGCTAGGCCCTCAGCAGGCAGGGTCACGGGCCGCAGTGGGCCCAGGCACTCCCCATCCCAAGAAGCCACTCAGCCAGGCCATTTCTGACTCCTGTCTGGGACCCTAGGAGGCATGTCTGTCCCAAACCCTGGCTCAGCCCCTGGCCTCTCCAGCTAAAGCACAACAGGCCTCAGCTCTCAGCTGGGGAGCTTCTTTAAGGCAGAGAATATATCTAATTCTCAGAATCCTTCCATCCAGGTAGCCTACTTAACAAAGCTCACTGAACAAATGAATGACCATACGAAGGGCAGTGAATGAATGGATGGATGGATGAGCTTCCTTAAGGCAGAGGCTGTATCTGATTCTCAAGAGTCCACACTCCCATCCAGGTAGCCTCTTTAACAAAGCTCACTGAACAAATGAATGACCACATTAAGGGACACTGAATGAATGAATGGATAGATAGATGAATGAATGAATGCTGACTATCCAGACATGGCCTGTTAGGTTGGCTCCACGCAGCCTGCAATATCAGGTGCAGAAGGCCTGGGGGCCTGAGGACCCTGGTTGCCTGGTTACAGGAAACACACACACACACACACCCCCACACCCACCCACCCACCCACCCCAGGGGGCCTCGGCGCTCAAAAGCCCTCCTTCCCCACTTCTCACAGGTCTCTCATCAGCGCTTCAGAAACACTCTGACACTGCTCTCCTGTGGGAGGAAGGCCCTGGCACATATGAGGGTGGGCTCCTCATCGCTTTCAGTCCCTTCCCCTCCCCTTGGGGCTGAGAGAAGAATGGCTGTCCGGGGTGACCAAAGCCCCTCACCCCAGGGAAGTAGGACTCAGGTCTGCAGAGGAAGGCCAAATTCCTTGGGGAGACACCCCAAACTGGCCTCGCCCTAGCTCCCAACCCCTGCCCCCAGTTGTGCCCACCTGTTGGCACTTGGGTTCCCAGGTCTTCTCCTGGAACAGGTGTGACACTGAGCCCTAGTGGCTGTCCCTGTGGCCTCCACCTTTCTCGCAAGATCTGCCCTCCACAGGGCCTCAGCCCAGTTGACCCCTGGGGACCTGCTTGGTCTGGGGTTGTAGGAATGAAAAGTGATGCTAGAAGCTGGGCGCTGCTCCCTCAGCCAGGCAACCTCCCTTTGTTTTTTGCTCCAAGTCAGTGGGCTGCATCCCTCTCAGAGGACCAGCGAAGTGGGCCAATGGCCATCAGGGCCCAGTTTCCACCCAGCTAGGCTACAAATTCAAATCCAGGTGAGACCCCAGTAGTGCCCACCTGGCAGTGAGGCTGCTGCACCCTGTCAGGACAAGGCATAACCCTCAGGGGCCTGTGGGGCCACAGGAGGGAGAGGGGGAGCCAGAACCAAGCCTCGCTAAGGCCAGCCCTGCTGTCTGGTACCCAGGCAGGGAAGCGCTCTATCAGAGCCCTGCTCCTCCTCTCCTCATCCCCCCCCCCACCCCCAACTCCCTACCAAGGCAATGGGGAGTGGGAGAGGGAGGGGCAGGAGTCCAAGGTAAAACAACAAGAAGGGCCGCCTCAGTCACCAGAGCTTTCCTCCCTATTGGGGAGGGGGCAGCTGCTGGAGCCCTCATTGGCTGTGGAAGTGGGGGGTCGGTGAGGAATACAGGGAGCTCACCAAGATCAGTTAAGTTGGTCCCTGGGGTCCCTGTTCATGCCTTCTGGGGGGGTCTTCACCAGTAGGGGGCCTACAGGGGTAGGAGAGGGTACACTCCCAGCAGGGGTGTGCCTGAGGCCTCTTCTGAGAAGCCCCTCCAAGCCCCAGTTTGGGGTTAAGCCTTGGGTAAGCATGGAGCCCACAGCTGACAACTCAGAGGAAAAGCAGCTTACCCCAGTGCACCAGGCATCCCACCCAAGTTCTCATTCATAAACCAGACAAATGACAGCATCAGCACCCCTCATGGTGCTGCCCCCCACAATCAACCATGCTCCTCTTCACACACAGCTGTGACATTAACACCAACATCCAAAAATAAATGAATAAATGTATCTGTGCACAGAAGCCATTGGAAGTAGGGGGAGATGATGTACTTAAAAGAGGGGAGGGGAGGGGACAAGCAGCGAGGCAAAGGGAAGTGAGAAGCTGGTTCTCCGCTCAGACACAGCCTGGCATTTCCAGCCACTGCTGCTGTGGTGACAACTTCAACAATAGGAGGGGAGTCTCCTGCCCACCGGCCACCGCCACCACCGGCCCTGCCGCTGGGATGCCAGCCAGCCGGACTGAGACGGGGGCTGCAGCAGGCAGAGCCGGGCCCAGGCACATGCCAGGTGGCCAGCCAGCCAGAAGCGTCAGGACTACAAATGCACGATGCCCGGCAGCAGGGGGGCACCGTGCACCCCGCCACCCTGATTCTCCAGACCGAGTCCTCAGCACCCATCCCTCGGCGGTGCCCCTCGGAGGGTCGCTCACCCCGAGCTTCCTGCTCTTCATCTTCACGTAGCCTTGCTTGACGATGTCGTTGAAATTGGTCGCCATGGTTCCCCGCTGTCTCTGGGGCACGCCGGGCTGGCTGAGGCGAGGTGAGGGATGCCCAGGTGGCCTCGGTTTCCACTCCTCCGATCACCTGTTCGAGACACTCCGTCGGGGCCACCGCGCTGGCCGGGCTGCTCCTCACCTTGCCTGCCTCAACATTGTTCTAGCAGCTCCTTCGCCCGGCGCCTGCTGGATATAAAAATGACAGGGAGATTAGAGACAGTGACATCTTTCTCTTCCCCTCGCTGTCTCGCTCTCTTTTTTCCTTCCTCTTCCCACACTCCTCCCCCTTTCCCTCCCTCCACCCGCCCGCCATTCTTCCTTCCCTTTCCTCCCCACCCCAGGACGACAGAACCATTCAGGAAAACTGAGGTGGAGGCAGCAGCGAAGGAAAATGGTCCAGCCCAGTCCCCTCCCTCATGGCTGGCGGTTAACCCCTTCCTGGGAGGACTGGCTCGGCTCTGGCGGTGGAGGTGGGGGCAGAGGAAGGGAGGTGACCAGGATGTCTGCGCTGTGGCACAGAGCTGCTGTCCCTCAGCTCTCGGGCCCTGGCAGCTCTATCGCCTGTTACAACTTTGGGGCAGGCTTAGGGCAACTTGCCCAGAGCAAGGCCCCCTCCTATGCACATGAGTCCCCAGGGAGAGCCTTCCCAGAGCTGCAGGCAGGCTGTCCCAGGAGATGGCAAAGACTCTGTCGTTTGAGTGAACCCAAGCTCCCCGAGGTTAAGGACAATCTGCCTTGTCAGCTTCAGCCAACTCCCAAATCCCTCTGCCCCACCCTGCCCTATATCTAGTTCTCTCCAGCCCCAGACCTGAGGCGAGAACCCTCCCCTCAAGCCCACTCTGGCCCCTCCCTCTCTGCCTCACCTCTCCCCCCACCCCACCCCAGTCCCTGGAACTCTTTGGCAGCTTCTCAGGGTACTGCTTCCTGGGTGGGAGGGCAGAGTCCAGTGGGGCGGGCCCCCAGATAAGCCCGAGGAATGTGCTGGGCCGCTGGGAGGTGGCCGCTGTGAAAGCAGACGTCCTGCCCTGGCTCTGGTGCCGGGGAGACTGGGCTGGCCTGTGTGGGCAGGGTCTGGGCCCCAGTTGGGCCGACCAGGCAGGCTGCCATGTCCTGGGCACAGGTGGAGCTAATTACAGGGAGAACTAGCAATCACCTGGGACCTAAGCAGAGGGCACAGCCCAGAAGGATGCAAGAGATACTGTGGGGGACCAAGGGGAAGTCAATATGGAGTGAGAACTGGGCGGGGGGGGGGGGGGGGGCGGGGAGGTGCCATCAGGGGCCACTCCAGAAATAGGCAGGGAGAATGGATAACAAAGACTCAGGAGGGACGTCAGTGATGACCCAGTCCAACATTCCCATTTTAGTGATAGGGAAAAGAAAGTTGCTCAGAGGGGAAGCAACGTATCTAAGGTCACACAGCACATCAAGGGCACAGCCAGGGATGGATGAGAAGTGCCAGGATGGGCGATGGAGGCAGGCCTGGGAGTGGAATGTCCTGCAGCCATCTCTGCTATCACCTAAGCCCTCTCTATCACCCAGCCTCAGGGACAGGACTGAGCCAGTGACATGGCCCCCTGTGTCTCCAGGATTGCTGGATGAGAAGAGAGCAGCATTTCTGGGGTCAGCTGGGCGTCTGGGCTACCAGGGTGGGCCCCTGGGGCAGGCATGCTGCTGAATCTGCCAGTAGCTTGGCATTAATTAATCTCCTGGAGGCTTGTCTGTTGAGTCCCTAACAAGGAACAGATGGGGCTACCCTGTGGGCACACAAAAACATGGGAAGGCACAAACAGGGTGGCACTCCCCCATCCCACTTCCACCCTGAAGGCCCTCCTCAGCACCCCTCAGCTCCTTTCCTGCTATTCGCCCCATCTATCCCAGGCACCTGGGGTCCAAGACCCTCTCACATTCAAGTGGCCTGCTTTCTTCCTATAAGGTCAGGTCTCAGGTCCCCTCCCTGGCACTGACTCCCAAGAGCCACACGGCACCTGGGCCCTGGCAGTCAGAGATAAGTCAGTTTCCCCAGCTCTGTCTCCACTGCCTGTCTCTGGGCTGCCTTGCCGTGAACTTCCCTTCCAAGGTGACAGCAGGCTGGACCTACACCATGGAAGGCCCTTTTAGAATACACCTACGACCAGCAAGGTGGCCCAGGACATGGCATAGCCAGGAGGCCACGTGGACAGCCAGCAAGGGTTGAGTTTATGGAGTGTGAATCCAGGGCAAGCCACTTAACTTCCCTGTGCCTCAGTTTCCCCACTGGTTAAAAAATAAATAAATGGGGATAAATCCACCTTCTTTAAATGAGGAAATGAGTCCACGAGGCACCTTATCCCAAATTCTGGGCACAGGAGCATGTACCTGCCTGGCCATTTTGGACCCAGAGTTCTGCCTTGAAAACTCCAAGGACAGCTGTTTTTTTTTTAAGAGCTGCTGCCCGGTCATGCATCTGTCCCCTCTTTGTAGGGACTGCAAAGCCCCCACAAGCCAGCCTTCCACCTGCCTGATGCAGGCCTGCTCCTTTCCACTCCATCAGCCATCTTCCAGTGACACCGTGAGTGATTATGCCACTAAGCTCTCAGGAGTGTCTCCACCATGCCTGCCCATAGGCCCTACCCCACCCCGTACCCCACCCCTAGAATCAGCCCCACAGAAATAAACCAGCAGGACAGCCTAGGTGGCAAAAGGCCTGGCAGTGTACTCTGCCCCAGAGGCACAGGGACTCCTGGTCACACTCAGTCACTGGTGAGCTTGGCTACAGGCAAGGCATGGCCTGGGACCCAAAGTGGTACAGCCAAGGGGGACTGAGCAGGCAGGGAGAGGGGAGGACACACAGGTGGCCCCCCAAATTTGAGGGGCAATGGGATCCAGGTGTACGGGGAACTGGGGACCAAGCTACCCCCGTCAGGGGCTGCACTGTGGCAAGAGAGGGGGCCCCCAGGTTTAGGCTATGCAGACCCAACAGAGGAGGGCAGTGGCGGCTCGGCAGCCAGGAACTGGGCTGACATGGACCCTGCCCCACTTGCCCCTGGGACCACCATTCCCCTCATCCGCCTAGCTCCCCTTGCTCCTAAGCCAACGCCAGCTCTGGCCTATCAGGCAGCTGCAGGGAGGATACCCCACTACTTTGAGAAGCCCTGAGGTCTCCGGACTCTTCCCCAGCACTGGGCATCAAGGCCATGAGCTCAGCTCTGAGCAGCCAAAGGAGCTAAGCAGGGTGTCCAGCAGCCCCTCCTGCTGCAAAGGGTGAGCCAGGGGACCCCTACTCCTCCATCCAGCCCAGCATCAACACAGCTGCTCAACCAGAGACCACTGGCTTCCCCACAGAGGGAGCCAGGCTCAGAAATGTCCCCCTTCCTAGAAAGGACAGGTGTGTCCCAGAGGGAGGGGTTAGGTACCCAGCAGAGGGGCGGATGGGCTCTCCTGCCCACCTGCCTGGTGGGGCAGCACTCTGAGCACGCCCTCCCTGCACCTGGATTCTGCCTGGAGGCTTTGGCTCCAGAACAAACGCTACTCGCTGAGGTTGGCAGCCAATGACTGAGTGGGAACGGCCGCCTGCCTCACTGGGCTCCCCACCCCATGACAGATCGGATATTATCAGGGCTTCAGGGACAGCCCTACCTGGCCCCCATGTCAATCAATGTTCCCACCCCACAGGAAGAGATTCTATCAGCGAGATTCTGCCAACACCCGGGGTATTTCCCATTGCCAACTGGTCTGGCCCTCTCTCCCCCAGGGTGACTCTTATCAGGGGCCAGTGGGGAGTCTGCCCGACCCCCCAATCCTCACAAGGAGCCACCACCCAAAACATTGCAGGTCTCATCCAAGGTGGGGGCAAAGACAGATCAAATACCATACTGAGCAGAAAGGAAGGGTGGGCCCCTCAACCCTAAAGCCAGCACCTCTGTTTTCTCCGGTCCCCACCTGCCCTTCAACCTCATCTGGCCACCTCAGTGGCCCAGCCACACTAGCCGTCTTTCCCTTTCTCAACACGCCAAACTCCTGGTCACTCAGAGCCACCGCACCTGCTGTTCCTCCACCTTTCCTCTGATAGTCACAAGGCTCATTCCACGGCCTGACTGAGGTCTCAGAGAGGGGCCTTCTCTGACCACCCTGGCCAAAGGCGCCCCCACCGATGCACCAACACCTTAGCATCCAGTTCTCCTGTCTTCATCACAGGAATCACTGTGAAATTCTCTTGTTCCTTCATCTGCCCGTTTGTTACTCAGCTGCTCTGTCTCCTCCATACATACCTAAAACCCCAGCTCCTTGATAGCTGGGCCTCGTCTGTCTAGTCAACCACTCCATCCCATGTGGAGTAGGTGCTTGAAAGACAGTTGGCAACTGAGAGCATAACTCTCTCCAGGACCTGTCTTCCTCACACCTTCCCCTGCACCACCACCAATGTCCCTCTGGTTCAACCCAGTGTAGAGGTGTGAGACCAGCAGCACCCGCCCCGCCCCATCTCCTTGGATTCCAGTACTGATTGTCATGGCTAGCAAACCGCTGCTACTGGGAACCACCGGGACCCAAAACCCACAGCTGAGTTAAAAGCTGCCTCAGGAGAGAACACTGCTGACACAGTATCCATGCTTGGTCAGGCGGGCGGCCCCACCTTGGCCAGGGCGATTGGGTGAGGTCATGTCCAACCCCAATGCCCTGCCCAGGAGGGAAGGGCTCGGGGTAGCCAGCACCTGGGCACACACAGGCAAGTGGCTGTTTGGAGGGGGGTGGGGGCACAAGTCCTGGGATCCATCCCCAGTAGGGCATCAGAAATGGCCTGAGCTAGAGGCCTATTCCTCTGGAAGGCCGGCATATAGCCACTGAGGTGACCCCTGCCAGGGGACCCATCACTGCCTGTGGTTATCAGACCCCTGCGCCCCAAGCCCTCCATCCAAGTGCCCTGGCAGCTACCATGCCCCCACAGCCTGGGACAGGCAGGCTGCACGGGGCCCCTGCTCAACCCTCATCACCCAGTACCCAGCTCCTCTCAGGCCCCTTTGCAGTGACAGAAAGCATTCAACTGGAAACAAGGCTCTGGGGGTATGGGGCAGGAGGTGGACAGGACCCCAGGCCAGGGGAGAAAGGTTAGAGGAGAGGGGGCAGCTGACCGTGAGGTTAAGCTGGGGGGTTGGAACTGCATTTGCAGGTGAGAGGGTGTAGAGGTTTAGAGAAATAGTCTCCTGGAATTCAGAGGAGTTGAGAGCAGGAAGCAAGGGAAGAGCAGGAACGGAGGGAGGAAGGAGGTTGGGAAGAGCAGGAATGGAGGGAGGGAGGAGGCTGGGTAGCAGTGGGTTTTCAGCCCCTTTCGGATGGCAGGCCCAGGGCGGGGAGTACAGGTGCCTGGGACTTCTTCGATGGAGCGTGCGTGTAGAGTGAGCCGATGTCAGGTCCCCACCTCGGCCTGGACTTCCCAGCAGAAGAGGACTGCTGGGGGTGGGTATAGTTCAGGGGGTGTCTGGGGCCTTGGGCTGCCTTTTGGGGGCGGGTCTCTGAGCCCCCCCACTGAGTAGAAGATCCCATGGCGCTGGAGAGTTCTCACTACCAGATCACAGGAGGATCGGGAAGTGACTGAAGGTCCCCAAGGGTTGGGGTCGCCGAGGGTTTCGCGGGCTCGGACGCGGCCTAGGTCCCCTCCCTGCCACACGCCCCCATATTTACCTGGGCGCAGCGGCCCGGGCCGGGGGCGCAGGCTCGGCGGAGCCGCGGGGCAGGCTCATGCCCGCGTCACAGCGCGACCGGCGGGGGCGGCGGGGCGGCGGCGGCGCCGGGCTCCGGGCGGGGACAGCGAAGGAGGCGCGGCCGCCGGGCTCCAGCTCTGGCTGGGACTCAGCTCCGCACCCTTCTCGGCCCGATCCTACCGCCCCGCCCCGCCCCTCCAGCTCGGCCTCTAGGCGGCCGGCCCCCGCCGTATTCCTTCGAGCCGCGGGGCACAGGCTTCCGCTCCGCTCTCCGCGGTTCTCCCGGCGCCTTTGCGGCCCTACACACAGTCCTCGATACTCGTGGCTCAGCCCCACGACCGCGCCCTGGACCCCAAATCCCAATCTCACATCGTCCCTCAGACGCTGAAAACTGAAACACGCATCAGCTCCCAGACCCAAAATCTCACTCCCCCAACTTCTTCAGGAGCAGCATAGGAACCCATTGCTCCCCAAGTCCCTACAAGACTCCCTGGGTCCTCTACACTCCGGCCTCCCCCAGACCCCCAGTGACCTCCCTCTTCTCACCACTACCCCGGCCCCCGCACTCCCGTAGTTGCATCATCGCCTCTATTCCAGACCCCTCAGCTCCCCTGGCTGTCTACCAGCCTCTCCTTCACTCCCCTGGCCTCTTCTCCACCCTCAAAACACCCAGTATTCTCATTCTAGGTCCCCCTGAGACTTTGCCCTCAAGTCCAAACCCCCTTGGTCACCGCCCCCCAAACACACACACTCACTCACACTCACCTCACTCACTGCCCCTCAGGCCCGGGCCAAGTGCTGGGTCACCACGATGCCGGGATCACAAGGGCCTCTTCAGCTGTGTGGGGCAGGGAAGACAGAAAGATGCCTGACCTCGCCCCTCAGGAGGGATGGTCTCACCCCTCTAGCCCTGTTCTCACCCTTTTACACCAGTGGTTCTCAAAGCCTGGTCTGTGGATCAGCAGCATCAGTATCCCCTTGAAACTTGTTAGTTGTGAATTCCTGGCCCCACCCCAGACCTGTGAAATGAGAATCTCTGGGGGTGGTGGCCAGCAATCTGTGTTTTAATAGGCCCCTCAAGTGATTCTTCCAAACTTTTGAGAACCACTGCTTTAGATAATGTGTACAAAGGAAAACAATAGGCTGCACGTGAATAACTAAAATCCTGAGTGAAGAACATCCCTTCAAGGCCAGTCATTGCCCAGACTTCCCAGATGAATAGACCAAATGCAGCAGGGACCAAGAATGACATTCACTATTGCAGTCCAGTCCCCTGCCTCCAAGACACCTGCGTCTTAACTTTGTCTAGGCTTGTCCAAGAACATCTTCTACGGGGGCTGCTACCCTCCCCCTGAAAATGTCCTGGGATAATTACTGTGGGGATGAGACCAGCAAAGGGGTCCCTGGGCCTGAGCTAACCAACCCCTGACTGCCAGGTGGGGGAGGTGGCCACCCCAGTCCCTGCTGGCCAAAATGGTCTGGGCTTCGACCTTCTGACCTCCCATGCATCTTCCAAACTTGACCCCACCTGCTTTGCATCAAACCACAGTCCATAAAACCCCCGGCACTTGATTCATCACAGCGTACTGTTTTGCCGCCAGAAACCTCTGTAGTTTTGGCCAATGAGAAAAATCAGTTTTCACGATAAAATGAGGTCTTCTCTAGAGCAGGGCTTCCCAAACATCTTCATTCTCTCATCCTCGTCATTTTTTGCCCAGTCCTCTCTCCATCTCTACTATTGTCTCCTAAATAATTTCTTTATGCCAACTCACTTTTCTCTAGATTTTTATTTTGGGATATTTGTACTTACACATGCAGTCATAAGAAATAATACAGAAGGACCCTGTGTACTCTTTACCCAGCTTCCCCCAATGGTAACATCTTGCAAAACTATAGTATTTGGCCCTAGATATTGGTGATGGGTGTACAACATGACTGATGTAATTGGTTTCATTGAATTGTACAAGTGACAAACGCAAATGTTGTGTTAACTATATTTAAAAAAATAAGTAATTAAAATATCACCACCTTCATATTGATAGAGTGAAGATACAGACCTTCTTCATCAGCACAAGGAATCTGTGCGTTACCTTTTACAGCTACACCCACTTCCCTCCAGCCTTCACCCTGTCCTGTTGTTATTAGGTGCCATCGAGTTGGTTCTGATTCATAGTGACCTTATGCACAAACAGAACAAAACACTGCCCCGTCCTGCGCCATCCTTACAATCGTTGTTATGCTTGAGCTCATTGTTGCAGCCACTGTGTCAATCCACCTCGTTGAGGGTCTTCCTCTTTTCCGCTGACCCTGTACTCTGCCAAGCATGATGTCCTTCTCCACGGACTGATCCCTCCTGACAACATGTCCAAAGTATGTAAGACACAGTCTCACCATCCCTGCCTCTAAGAAGCATTCTGGCTGCACTTCTTCCAAGACAGATTTGTTCTTCTTTTGGCAGTCAATGGTATATTCAATATTCTTTGCCAACACCGCAATTCAAAGGCATCAACTCTTCTTCGGTCTTCTTTATTCATTGTCCAGCTTTCACATGCATATGATGTGATTGAAAATACCATGGCCTGGGTCAGGCGCACCTTAGTCTTCAAGGTGACATATTTGCTCTTCAACACTTTGAAGAGGTCCTTTGCAGCAGATTTGCCCAATACAATGCGTCTTTTGATTTCTTGACTGCTGCTTCCATGGCTGCTGATTGTGGAACCAAGTAAAATGAAATCCTTGACAACTTCAGTCTTTTCTCCATTTATCACGATGTTGCTCATTGGTCCAGTTGGGAGGGTTTTTTTTTCTTTATGTTGAGGTGTAATTCATACTGAAGGCTGTGGTCTTTGATCTTCATTAGTAAGTGCTTCAAGTCCTCTCCACTTTCAGCAAGCAAGGTTGTGTCATCTGCATAATGCAGGTTGTTAATGAATCTTCCTCCAATCCTGATGCCCCATTCTTCTTCATATAGTCCAGCTTCTAGGATTATTTGTTCAGCATACAGATTAAATAGGTATGGTGAAAGAATACAACCCTGATGCACACCTTTCCTGACTTTAAACCAATCAGTATCCCCTTGTTCTGTCTGAACAACTGCCTCTTGATCTATGGAAAGGTTCCTCAAGAGCACAATTAAGTGTTCTGGAATTCCCATTCTTCACAGTGTTATCCATAGTTTATTTTAATCCACACAGTCAAATGCCTTTGCATAATCAATAAAACACAGGTAAACATCCTTGTGGTATTCTCTGCTTTCAGCCAGGATCCATCTGACATCAGCAATGATATCCCTGGTTCCACGTTCTCGTCTGAAACCGGCCTGAATTTCTGGCGGTTCCCTCCCGATATACTGCTGCAGCCGTTTTTGAATGATCTTCAGCAAAATTTTGCTTGCGTGTGATAATAATGATATTGTTCTATAATTTCCACATTCGGTTGGATCACATGGATCTCTTCCAGTCAGTTGGCCAGGAAGCTGTCTTCCATATTTCTTGGCATAGACGAGTGAGCACGTCCAGTGCTGTATCTGTTTGTTGAAACATCTCAACTGATATTCCATCAATTCCTGGGGCCTTGTTTTTCACCAATGCCTTCAGAGCAGCTTGGACTTCTTCCTTCAGTACCATCGGTTCCTGATCATATGCTATCTCTTGAAATGGTTGAGTATCGACTAATTCTTTTTGGTATAATGACTCTGTATTCCTTCCATCTTTTTTTTTGATGCTTTCTGTGTCATTTAATATTTTCCCCATGGAATCCTTCACTATTGCAACTCGAAGCTTGAATTTTTTCTTCAGTTCTTTCAGCTTGAGAAACGCTGATCGTGTTCTTCCCTTTTGGTTTTCCATCTTCAGCTCTTTGCACATGTCATTAAGAATATTTTGTCTTCTTGAGAGGCCCTTGGACATCTTCTGTTGAGTTCTTTAATTTCATCAATTCTTCCTTTTGCTTTAGCTGCTTGACGCTCAAAAGCAAGTTTCAGAGTCTCCTCTAACATCCATCTTGGTCTTTTCTTTCTTTCCTGTCTTTTCAAAGACCTCTTGCTTTCTTCACGGATGATGTCCTTGATGTCATTCCACAACTCGTCTGGTCTTCGGTCACTAGTGATCAATGCGTCAAATCTATTCTTGAGATGGCCTCTAAATTCAGGTGGGATATGCTCAAGGTCATATTTTGGCTCTCGTGGACCTGCTCTGATTTTCTTCAGTTTCGGCTTGAACTTGCATATGAGCAATTGATGGTCTGTTCCACAGTCGGCCCCTGACCTTGTTCTGACTGATGATATTGAGCTTTTCCATCATCTCTTTCCACAGATGTAGTCAGTTTGATTTCTGTGTGTTCCATCTGGCGAAGTCCATGTGTATAGTTGCTCTTTATATTGGTGAAAGAAGATATTTGCAATGAAGAAGTCGTTGGTCTTGCAAAATTCTATCATTCGATCTCCGGCATTGTTTCTATCACCAAGGCCATATTTTCCAACTACTGGTCCTTCCTCTTTGTTTCCAACTTTCACATTCCAATCGCCAGTAATTATCAATGCATCTTGATTGCATGTTCGATCAATTTCAGACTGCAGCAGCTGATAAAAACCTTCTATTTCTTCATCTTTGGCCCTAGTGGTTGGTGCGTAAATTTGAGTAATAGTTGTATTAACTGGTCTTCCTTGTAGCCATATGGATATTATCCTATCACTGACAGCGTTGTACTTCAGGATAGATCTTGAAACATTCTTTTTGACGATGAATGCAACACCATTCCTCTTCCAGTTGTCATTCCCAGCATAGTAGACTATATGATTGTCTGATTCAAAATGGCCAATACCAGTCCATTTTAGCTCACTAATGCCTGGGATATTGATGTTTATGCGTTCCATTTCATTTTTGATGATTTCCAATTTTCCTAGATTCATACTTCATACATTCCAGGTTCCGATTATTAATGGATGTTTGCAGCTGTTTCTTCTCATTTTGAGTCGAGCCACATCAGCAAGTGAAGGTCCCGAAAGCTTTACTCCATCCATGTCATTAAGGTCGACTCTACTTTGAGGAGGCAGCTCTTCCCCAGTCATCTTTTGAGTGCCTTCCAACCTGGGGGGGCTCATCTTCCAGCACTATATTGGACAATGTTCCGCTGCTATTCATAAGGTGAACATTGTCACCCTAGCCACTAAAAATCACAAATCTCTTCTCCATGTCTATAGTTTTGTCATTTCAAGAATATTACTGTATAGAAATGGAACCATAAGAATGTGACCTTTGGGAATTGGCTTTTTCCCCTTAGCATAATTCTTTGGAGATTTATCCAAGTGGTTGCATGTGCAATCTTTTATTCTTTTTTATTGCTGAGTAGTTTTCTAGGATAAGGATGTACCAGTTTGTTTAACCATTCAACCACTGACAAGTTGTTTCCAGTTTTTGGCTATCAGGAATAAAGCTGCTATAAATGTTTGTACAGGTTTCTGTGTGAAAATAAGTCTATTTCTTGGGTATAAATGCCCAGGAGTGCAATTGCTGGGTTGTATGGTAGTTGCATGTTTAGTTTTTAAAGCAAGTGTTTAAATATTTTGTAGAATGACTGTACCATTTTACATTCCCATCAGCAATGTATGCGTGATTCAGTTTCTCTGCACCCTTGCCAGCATTTTGTGTTGTCACTATTTTTTATTTAGCCCTTCTGCAAGGTATGTAGTCATGCTGTGGTTTTAATTTGTACTTCCCTAATGGCTCTCCTTGGAAACTCTGTCTCTCCTTGGAAACTCTGTGGGGAAGTTCTACTCTGTCCTATAGGGTCACTGAGTCGAAATTTGAGTCGATGCCAATGAGTTTTAATGGCTAATGATGTTGAACATCTTTTCATGTGATTACTTGCAGTGTGTACATCTTTTTCAGTGAAATTTCTCATTGTGTCTTTTGCCCATTTTCTAACTGGATTGTTTGTATTTTTACTATTGAGTTTTGAGAGTTATTTATGTATTGTAGATATTAGTCCTTTGTCTAATGGTTTGAAAATGTTTTCTCCTACTCTGTACCTTGCCTTTTCATTCTTTTAACATGGTTTAGTTTTGTTTGTTTTTGTTTTATTTCAGATAAAAAACTAGATAAAAACATTTTGCTGTTGTTATTAGGTCTAAGGAGTCTTTGCCTAGCTCTAGGAAAAAAAAAATTTTTTTTCCTGAAAATCTATAGGGTCGTTATGAGTCAGAATCGACTCGATAGCAACGAGTTTGGGTTTTTGGATTTCTATAGTTTCATATTTTACATTTAAGTCCATGATCCATTTTAAGTTAATTTTTATATAAGGTGTGACACTTAGGTAAAGGTTCATATATGATATGTGTTTTATATATATATATATATACACATATGTATATATACGTAACATATACCCATTCCCAAAACCCATTGCTGTTGAGTCAATTCCAACTCATAGTGACCCTATAGGACAGAGTAGAACTGCCCCATAGAGTTTCCAAGGAGCGCCTGGTGGATTTGAACTGCTGACTTTTTGGTTAGCAGCTGTAGCACTTAACCACTACGCCACCAGGGTTTCCATAACGTACACAGGTATACCCTATATCATATATGGTATGGAACTGTTTCGTTCATGTGCTACCAACAATCAAAATACCACTCTGAAAGCCCTCCTCAGGGTCCACTTTCAAATCTGAACTCAGAGGTTGCCCCCAGTAGATGTACTTTCAACCTTTGGGTGTGGATGGGGAGAAAAGCCTTAGGTGGAGGCTGGAGAGTCCATCCCAGGCCCAGCCTGACTTCCCTCTGACTGTGAGGCCATCAGCAAGTTTCCCCTCCCAGAACCTCAGGCCTCTCATGTTTAAAGTCATGGGTGGGACCAGGGTTGCCCCTAAATTTACAGATGAATGCTCTCCTCTCTACCAAGCACTGACTGAAAACACAAACCAAACCAGTTGATTCAGACTCGTGGCGACCCCATACATCGCAGAGTAGAACTGTGCTCTGTGGGGTTTTCAAGGCTGTGACCTTTGGGAAGCAGATAGCCAAGGCTTTCCTCCAAGGTGCCTCCGGAGGGGTTCAAACCACCAACCTTTCAGTTAACACTGACTGTTGTTGTGTGCTGTGGAGTTGATTCCAACTCATAGCTACCCTATAGGACAGAGTAGAACCACCCCATAGGGTTTCCTAGGGTGTAATCTTTACAGGTTTTTCCTCCCCAGGAGCTGCCGGTGGGTTTGAACCACCAACCTTTGGTCAGCAGTTGACCACTTAACCATTACCACCAGGGCTCCTTTAGTACTGACTACCCATTGCCATCAAGTCAATTCTGACTCAAAGTGACCCTATAGGACAGAGTAGAATTGTCCTATAGGGTTGCCAAGGTTGTAATCTTTATGGAAGCAGACTGCCACATATTTCTCCCACAGAGTGGCTGATGGATTCAAGCCGCTGACCTTTCAATTAGTAGCCAAGCGCTTAACCAATGTACCACCAGGACTCCTTTAGCACTGACTAAGGGAGGCTAAATGAGGATGGTGTCAACATGGCACAGCGCTCTAGCTCATGGCCAAAATGGGTTAGCTATTATCCACAGTATTCTTTTTATTTCCTTCTGTTTTGTCTATTGGTTTTCTAAATTTTTCTAAAATGGCCATGTGTAGCATTTGCAACTAAAAAAAATGTTTTAAATACAAAATCTGTTCCTTTAAGTTAAAGAAAAAAAAATTTTTTTTTTTTTGGATTTGATTAATTCACCCTCTCCCTCACCTTCTCCAGTGGGGCTATTTGGAGGAGGAGGGGTGTGAAGGGACGTAGTGATTCTGATTACTGCCTGGGTGCAGAGGGCAGCCTAGGCCTCGGGGTCCAACCCAGGTGTCCCTCTGGGAGTAGACAGGCAGGAGGGCCCACCCACAGGCATTAGAAAACCCTAACTAAAGACAGGCAGGGCAGTTTCTGGGAGCCAATCCCAGCTCTGTCGCAAGATCCTTCACCATTCGAAGCCTCAGTTTCTTTTCCTAGAGATGAGAACAATGGGGTTAAATGAAATACCATTTATGCCAGCATCTACCCAATGCCTGGCATATAGAGTGTGTGTGTGGAGGGCTATTATTTCTTGTTACTAGTTTTAAGTCGTCATTAATGATACTCTCTGGTCTACTGAAGAACCCTGATTCAAAGGGGGGAAATATAAAACAGAATTTAAAATTCACATGGACTCCAGACTTTCTGGAGCCATGGAGGCTGGATGAACCCCTGAAACTAGTGTCCTGAGATATTCTTTAAACCTTAAACCAAAACTATCCCTTGAAGTCGTCTTAAAACCAAACAATAGCTTAGCGTAACTAGTAAAGAATGCCTGCCTTGAGCACTGTGCTGTTTAAGATCTATCTATATGGGGTCACACTGACAACAGCAACTCAAAAGATTAGGTAGGAACGTTAGGGGGTAGTGAGCTTATGTTAATGGGGGAGGAACAATTAGAAAAAGGAGGGTGAGAACGGTTGCACAACTCGAAGAATGTAACCCATGTCACCAAATTGCACACGTAGAAACTGTTGACTTGACGTATGATCTGTGGTGTATATTGTCAACGACAACAAAATAAAATAAAATAAATACTCTTTGGGCCTTCGCCGCTCAAGCCTAAGGTTTTTTCCCAGGAAATGCAAAGCCTGTCTCTGACGATGACCTTCAGTTCCCCTGACCCCACCAAGTACTTGTACATCACTTGACGGTTTTCAAAGTATTTTCATCCATACCACTATAGTATTTCCCAAGCCTCAACCACTCTAGTCGCTTCGTGACTCTTGCCACATTCAAGCCTCTTTTGTACTAAAAAAAAAAAAAAAAAATCTAGTACTTGCTTAATGCCTTTCTTTAAGTCAATCACATTATTGATTTGTCTCAAGAGCAAACTGTATAAATAAAATACCTTGAAAATAAGACAAGCACATTAAGTTTCTTCTGGCTAGTGTTGCCTGCCTAAAGAACACTAAGGAGAAGGGAACAACCAGAATGCAACCGGAGAGAATGTTGACACATTGTGAAAAATGTAACTAACATCACTGAACAATTTGTATAAAAAAATGTGTTAGAAACCTGATTCTCTGTGTAAACTTTCACTGAAAACACAATAAAATATTATTAAAAAAAAACAAACACTAAGGAGATCAGCAAGTATGAGGAAAAAAAAAAAAAGGTAGGTGTTAACCCCACCCTACCACCTGTCTGAGACTTTCTCCTTGACAGCAGCCAGAGGGTGAAAAGAGAACTGAACAGGGAACTACTTTCTCATGGAGCCACTCAATGTGGGTTAGGGCTGTTTGGGGGTGTGTGACCCACACTATCCTGTTCACAGTAATGGTATGAATCCATACCGGGAAAACACTTCCTGTCTCATTTAAATGGCACAGCAGCCCTCCAGGCTAGGCATGGCAGTCACAGGTAGAGAAACTGAGGCCCAGTAAGTGGAAGTGGAAAGAATCTGTCCAAGAGGACACAGTCACAGCAGAACCCAAACTAGTGGCTGTTGAGTCTCTGTTTCTTGGGAACTTGACGTAACCTAGAATGATGGGGACCCTGAGCCATGTCAGCATCCTCCCCACCCTGCCCCGCCAGTGGCCCTCTTGCAAGCTCCAAGCTCTCCCAGTCTGCTCTTAGGAAAAGGGCAGGTTTGACCCAGCCTAACCCAGAGGTGATGAAATCTGGAGCCACGAGGAGTCCCTGGAATCCCAGGCAGCCCCACCGCAGCCATCAGGTTGGCGAATTCTTTTCAGATGATGTTGGTGAGTCACTGGCGTCCTTCAGGAGAACCTGGCCCCTCAGCTATACAGGAGCCCTGAGATATGGGCCAGCTCACCAGTTAAGACTTGGCCTGTCCTGTCTCCCTCCCCCAGCTTGACAGTGACACAAACCAGCCTCACTAGGAACTTTCACATCAAAGGGGACTGACCAGGAGGGGCGGAGGAGAGGAAGGAGATGGGGCCCCTTGATCCCTCTGCTTCCACCCAAGGAGGCAGGGCGAGGGGCGATTTCCAATGGACGCAGAGAGCAGCTTGCAGGAAGGAGGCCCAGGACGGCATTCCGGCTTGGCCTCCCAGCCAATGGCTGTCTCTGGTCTCTGGGCAGTCCTCCCCAGGCTGATTTCCTGAGCTTATGTGTGATATGCTAATCACGGGTCTGACAACTGCTTACTGGACAGGCTTGCCAGCCAGCATCAAAGGGATCAGGGTGCTTGGGCCAGCCTCCTGTCCTCACTGAGTCATTCAACAAATATCTGAGCACCTACTTTGTGTCAGGATCTGGGCACTGGGCGCTGGGGACACAGCGGCCAGCAAGAACAGCTCATGCCCTTGAGGAGTTCATGGTCTAATGAAAGAGATAAGCATTGATTGAAGAATTCCACAGTTGAGTGTGCAATTGTGAGAAGGGCAGAGAGGGAGAGAAAGGGGCTACCTGGGGCTAGAAGAGATATGGGGCGACCTGACCTCTCTGGGAAGGCTTATCGAGAAAGTGAGGTGAGCTGAGAGTGTAAGGTGAGAGTGAAAGGGTGAGTTAACCAGGTAAAGAGAGTGTTCTGGGCTGAGGGAACTGCACGTGCAAAGGTCCTGTGGCAGAAGACAGCCTGGCCTGTGTAAGAGCCTGGGAGGAGGCCAGAATGGCTGGAGCATGGAGGGAAGAGAGGAAGCATGATGGTCAATGAGGCTGGCCATGCAGGGTCTTGAAGGCCAGCTCAAAGACTTAGCCTCCATGTTAAGAGCAACGGCAAGACAGTCAAAGGTTTTAAAAAGGAAAGGGGACAGGACCCAGTTTACATTTTGAAAAAATCCCTCTGGTTGCTAGTGGAGAATAGGTAGGGGAGCCTGAGTAGATTTGGGAGTACAAAATAGGAAGTGAGGGCTAATCTCACAGGAGAGAGGCATGTGGTTTGGCCTGGGTGGTGGTAGGGAACGTGGAGGACAGTGGACAGAGCTGACGGATCCTCAGAAACCCAAGTGTCCCTAAGTCTGTGATGATTGGCCACTGGAAGCCAGGAGAGTCAAGGGTCAAAAAGAAGAAAAGCAATGGCCAGTAACCCATCCCCCAAGATATAACCACTGCTGACACTGAGGGGTCAATTCTTTCCACAGACACAGACAGAAAACCAGGCCGGCCTTGTGTGCTATATTCAAATCTGATTCTTCACTCCCTCGTTCTTCTACAATAAGGTCGATTTTGCTGACTGTCCAGCATCCCCCTGGAGAAATGCACTGTCATGTACTTCAGCAGCCCCCGATCGCTGTCCATTTAGCTGTTTCTCTTTTTGCTTTTATAAACCATGGGTACCCTGCACACTTGTGTGGCCAGACATTTGACCCATACTTATCCTTTACGCCTGCTCGCAGACTTTTCTAGGATAGATTTGTAAATGAGAACTGTCTTTGGTTTTGCTGCATTTTGCTGCATTTTCTTCCTTACAGGAATTTCTACCCCTTTGCCCTCTGAGAACAGATACTCCAGCTCCCGAGGAGGAAGCCTTTTTTTTTTTCAGCATCCATAAGGTCAAAGCAGTTGTACCTTTAATATTCTCTGCCTGAGAAAAAAATACAAGCTGACCAAAAGCTATTATGAATTCCACAGATCGTTTAAATTAATTTGTACTTCATCTGCTCTGTGGCCTCCATGCTTCCACTTGGTGAGAGTCAGACCTGCTTAGGTGAAACATCACTTCTTCAGTCCACAAATGAGGCCCATGAAACCAGCCCTGCTTAGCGTGTCACTCCCTCGTAGGTTTAGGGCACTGAGCAGCAGAGAGAAAGTAGGGGCAGCCAGCACAGGGAAAAGTCTGTTAAGAAGGGCGGAGGGCCAGCGCAGCCACCCCTGGCCCATTGCCAATGCAGCCGGGGACCCTCTGGGGGCCTCCTTGAGGCTGCCTGTCAGGCCAGCAGAGATGGGTGGATGGGGTAGGGAAGACGCAAGTGCCATCACCGTAATGAGCCAGAGAACCGGCAGACAGGTGCTCACGGAACACCTCTGCAGCCACAAGCCCACAGCAGAGCCTGGGGACTGATTCAGGGCCGCTCAGGAAGGGAAGAGGACGGAGGAGGCCAAGATCACCCTGGGGAGGAGCAAAGATTTGAGGGCCGCCCACAGAGCCAGGGAGAAGGATGCTGAGATGAACAACAGTGTGAGCAGTGGTGGCCACTTACCACACACTCACCAGGCGTCAGGCTGTTCGGCCCTCAAAGCCAAACTGCAAGGTAGGTTCCAAGGTCACCTCCACTGGACATACAAGAAAACAGAGGCCCAGAGAGGTGAGGAGGAAGAACCCAGAGGTCCGACTCCTGCTCATCTGTCTTCCTCGTCTACCTCTAGCCCCACCCTGCAAGGGACAGGTGGGAGAACAGAGGCTGGGAGGTGGTGAGGAACCAGCCACCAGTGGCAAGGGGGACTTGGAACCCAGTGGTCCCAAATTCCAGAGTGGGGCTCTCCCCCACAGGCGGAGGGCCTGGTGAGGGATCCTCACCTTCTGCTCCACCTCCCATAATGAAGCCTATCTGTTGGGGTTGGGGGCAGGTGTCTGTGTGTCCTGGACATGCATGGGCTTCCCCTCTTCCTCAAGGGAGTCACACCCAACCTGCCAGTGTCCAGAGCCAAGGCCAGCTCCACGGCCATGTTCACTCTCCCAGCTTGCCCCCCAGGTGTTGGCCCCTGGCGCCTCAGTTACTGTTTTGAGTCAGCCGAGCGGCAGCCCTTCCAGTCTATCTGGGTTTGATCGTCCATAAAAAAATTAATGGTCCTTGCAAATAAAGAAGCACAACAACAGAGGAAGGCTTTTTAGACAATCAATTAAAAGCCTAGGAGAGGGATTATCTCATTGAAATATCAATTTTTAATAGCACTGCATCTTTGAGTTTCCTCTCAAAAAACTTTGCACAGTCCATTTGCTGCCCCTAGTTTATAACTCCCATCTGCTGCTGCCCTTGATGGGCCTAAATCTCAGGGGCTGGCCTGAGGGGCCTCCAGAGCAGGAGCCTGAGAGGGGGCATGGAAGGTCATTCATTCGTTCATCCACTAGTTCATTTGTTCATTTTCTTGTTTGTTCATTTGTTCACTCATTCATTCCTCAAATGCTTAGTGAGCTCTTGCTGTATGACAGCAGGTGCTAGGGGGTACCAAAGTGAGTGAAAAGACCCAAATTCTGGGAACTCACAGTCTACCAAGGGCCTGGGAAGTTAGCACTAGCCAAGTGAATAGATCAGCAATTACAAATTGTGAAGCCATCTGGAAAAATAAACATCAAGGGGCTGAGATGGAAGTTAACAGGGGCACCAAAAAGACCAATTGCTGTCCAGTCATGTCCAACTCCTGGGGACCCTGTATGTGTCAGAGTAGAACTGTGCTCCACAGGGTTTTCAATGGCTGGTTTTTCGGAAGTAGATCACCAGGCCTTTCTTCCAAGGCACCTCTAGGTGGACTGGAACATCCAGCCTTTGGGTTAACAGCCAGGTGCGTTAACCATTTACACCACCCTGGGACCCCAGTCGGGGCACAGAGGATGGGAATAGCTGCGTGACTAGAGGAGTTAGGGAAGGACTCGTTGGGGAAGTGACATTTAAAATAAGACCGTAGGATGTGAAGAAAAAAAAAAGAGGTTTCCAGACTGAAGGAACGGCAGGCTTGGAGGCCCTAAAGCAAGAGCAGGTTTAGGGCCTTGGAGGAGAAGAGGAGCCAGTGGGCTGGAGCACAGTGAGCGAGGAAGAGAGTCTGAGATGACACTGTGGAAAGGGGTGCTACCCAGCCCTCGAAGGGCCCTGAGGGGGCGTATGTTCGAGTGGAAGCACGAGCCTCTGGCGCAGTGGTTGCCAGCATCTGCTCTGGAGAACAGTAGCCCCCTGCAAATCTTGCTTCTTACTTGCTGTGCAACCTGAGGAAGCTGCTGAAGGGCTCATCCTTGGTTTTCTCACCTGTCAAGTGGGATAATAGTTGTGATCGCCTCACTGGGCTGCTATGGGCATCAAATAAAAGAACAGAGACAGCCTCTGCCCCCGCTCTCCTTAGCTTGGCAGCTTCTTCGGTTTGCCCCTTGGGGATCGGGTGATCAGATAAAAGTTATCTGATCAAGAATTCTCACTAGCCAAATTCCCAAGGGATTTTGTTACACACCTGACCAGTTTATCAGCCAGGGAGAATGGGGTTGGTGGGGAGGAGGTAGGTGGTGGTCCAGGAACAGACAAAAGTGCTTTTGCTCTCTAAGTGTTTGCCTCCCCTCCCCGGCAAGTCCCCATTCCATCCTGGAATTAAGGTATCTGGGTAACCAGGGGGAGCCCTGGTGGTGTAATGATTAAGAGCTCAGCTGCTAATCAAAAGGCCGGTAGTTTGAATCCACCCGCTCCTTGGAAACCCTATAGGGCAGTTCTACTCTGTCCTATAGGGTAGCTATGAGCCGGAATCGATTCCACGGCAATAGGTTGGGGCAACTGGAGAGTGAGCAGGTGGAAGTTTCTGGGGACTGGACTGCGGGCAGGGGGGCTGGGTGTGGCCGGTGGGGTGTCAGGTCTATGCGGGCAGAGTTGATCCTAAACAAGGACCCTGCCTCAGTGTGGACAATGCACTTTTCCTGTGGCTGAACAACTGGTCTCCCACACAGACTTTATGGACAAAGGCAGGCAAACAACAACTGTACTGGATGTTGACTCCTGTGCTGGGGGCTTGACACATGTCCCTCCCAACACCCACAGCAGCGTCCTGGTGTTACATATGTGGAAACTGAGGCTCAGAGAGGTGGCGCTTCATGCCAAGTAGGGGTATAGCTGAATCCCCATCAGGGTGGCTACTCTCTCTTGAGTTATTATAAGCATTAAAGGAGTGAAGGCTTAAGATCCTGTTAAAGGACCTGGGGTTTGCCAAGACATGGTTGCTGGGTGCCCTGGGATCAGCCATTTTGTTTTCTGGACCACAGTTTACTCATCTAGGTAATGAGGTTCCTAACTTCGACATGCCTACGTTAGAGGGCTAAGTGGGGCTCTGGATGAGAAAGAAGGGAGAGGGGTTGACGATAGTTGTTCAGTCTGTCATTAGCTCTCTCATCCCCCCTCTCTCCCTCCTCCTTTCAGGGCGGCGTACTGTAGCTGAAAATGCCTGACCTTCGGAGTTGTCTGGATTCAAATCCCAGTCCTGTCTTTTACTGGCTGGTCCCTTTCTCTCTGTGCCTCAGTTTCCTCATCTTGCCATTGCCTACATACTGGGTTGTTCAGATTAAAATCAAATGACACATGGAGGAGCATGCACCCTTAAATGATATTCTCTGTCCTTTTCTGGGAGACTCAGACTTCCACAGCTAGGGAACCTCTCCTCAGAGAGCTTGAGGTCTAGGTGGGGATAGCTGAGGCATGTCCCAAATCACTGTGGAGTTGCTTGTCATCAGCCTGAACAGGACACTTGTGCTCAGGCCACAGGGCAGGTACAGAAAAGGTGCTGGGGAAGGAGGGAGAGAGGCTGTGTGTAGCAAGGGGTCTGTTTCGACTTTATTCTAGAGCAACAGGGAGCTGAGGCCCGGGGGAATGGGCTCAAGGGTCCGAGCCTGGAGCACCCCATGTGCCAGGATGTGGAGGCAAGACTTGACTTGTCCAGCGCTGGGGAACCACAGTTAGTTCTTGAGTAGAAGCAGGGTGGCATGGGCTAATCCAGCGTTTGGCGAAGCCTGGGGAAGAGGGAAACTGTGGAGGGAGACTTCACATTTATACCTTTCTAAGCCTCCTCCCCAGGGTAGGGGGAGTCTGGGCACCATGGAGAATCTCCCTTCCCCCTCCCCAGCCCAGCTGTGCCTGTGGGGCCAGAGGAGGACTGGGAGGCTTTCCAGGGAGCCCCTGGTCTACTGGGAGGCACCCTCCTGGGGCCTGGGAGGCAGAAGGCATCTTGCAACCCTGCAATTAGGAGGCAGAGGAGTCGGGTGGCAGGGCGGGGGGCTGAGAGTTGCAGCTGGCTTCCTGGGCACTGCCTCTGCTTCGCATCCTGCATCCACTGCCTCAGGGCGATGCGCTGGAGGCTGGTGGACCCCCGGGCAGACAAGGCACTGGGGTCTTGGGAGGGGATGCAGAGCAATAGGTAAAGCCAGAAACACATACTAGAAGAGATGCTATTTGGCACAGACTTGGGCATTCACTTGCCACTGTTGTGTTTGTTTTGTTGTTCTTATTAGGTGCTGTCCAGTCAATTCCTATTCACAGGGACACCACGTGAAGGAGTAGAACTGTCCCATAGGGTTTTCTAGGCTGCAATCTTTACAGGAGCAGATGGCTAGGTCTTTCTGCTGCAGAGCTGCTGGGTGGGTTCCAACTGCCAACTTTTCAGTTAGCAGCTGAGCGCTTAGCTGTTGTGCCACCAATGCTCCTGTACCCATTTTGCAGCTAGGGAAACTAAAGCCCAAAGAGGGACAGGAGCTTGCCAGAAGACACACAGCCAGTCAGAAACCAGGCTGGGGCCAGTAGCTGGGCTTGCCTGAAGAACTGAAATGTGGAAGGCTCACACCTGGGCATGGATTTCAAGGCAGGGAAGCCGAGGGGCTGCTTCGTGGTGTCAGGATGGGCAAGACGGCCTTGGGTGGACGTCGAGGGGAACCTGTGCTTCCAGAGGACAGAGTCCAGGGGCCCTGGGCCTTCACCCTGCAGGGAAGGAGGGGCTGGGCGGCGTGGTGTCTGGCCCAGCTGGTTCTCCAGCCTGTCTGGGCACTGAGGCCTGTGAGGAGGGGCCCTGGCATTGCTGCCCTAGGACCTGGGCTATCTGCCCTGAGACTTCCACACTCCCCTTGCGGAGGAAGACTTTACTGACTGGCAGAAAGGCTGGTCTAGGACACATCTGGTAGGTTTTGCAATGGAGTAGGGGTGGCAGGTCTGACTTCGGCTTCTACGATCCCACCCACCCTCCTTACTTTCCTTCCTCCCTTTCTCCCTGTCCTTCCCTCCTTTCTCCCTGTCCTTCCCTTCCAACACTTGAGATGCCCAGGGCACTGTGCTGGCTTCTGAGAGATTCTCTGCCCTCCAGGAGCAGTTGGAAGGGCAAGGGAAGCAGGTAAGCTGACAACTCACACTCCAGAATGAGCCAAGTAGGCTGAGCTTTGAAGGGCTGGAGGGACTTTAATGGCGACAGGGCCATTCTGGGTAACAGGTGAGAGGGTCTATAGAGATTGCAGAGGACAGGGCCGGCCACACAGGGACGTGCCTTGCAGGGGGTAGGGGATAGGGTGGGAGGTTGGGGTTACTATCAGGAATCTGGGCTCTGGTCTTAGACTGCCTGAACCAGAATCTCAGCCTCACCACTAATCAGCTGTGTGACCTGGGGATAGTTACTTGCTGCCTCAGAGTCTCGGACCCTCAGCGGGAAATGGGACGATGGTAGTTCTCGCCTTCCAGGGATGTTGAGAATAATCAGTGAGATGCATGGGAAGCAGGCAGTATAGTGCAATAAATGTAAACTGTTCTTGGCAGTCACCCCCGTAGCGACGAGAAGCCTGCTGGAGCTCTGGGCCAGGGAGAGACATGTGTACTTGGCCCGACTCTACCTCAAACTCTGAGTTTAGGCCACCTCCTCCTGTCTCCTTGCCTGCTCAGAGACACTGGACTAGGCCAGGGGAAAAAAGCTCCAATGCCTCCAGGGGCTAGGCAGGAAGAGAAATGAGTGAGGTAGGCCCAGGGTCAGGCTGCAGGGAATGGCGAGGACTGCGGCGCACTGGCGTGCCTGTGCCCAATATTAGGGAGCGGCTGCGGCTCAGCTGTGGCCAGTGGGATCTAATTTTTTAAGAGAAGAAAATCCACATTTTTTATGGAAAAATCTCCCATTATTAATATTAGCAATGCATTAAAAAAGTTTTTAAACCATCATGTGAGCCAAAGCTAATGGTTCTGTTGGCAGATGCTGCCGCCATGACCACGACCACCGCATGACTTTTGCTGTAGGTAAAGGAGAGCCACGGAAGGGCAGTGAGCAGGGAGGGGTGGGAATTCCAGGCCCAAGTAATCATCAGACTCTGTGTGTGAGGCCGGCCCTCCGCTCCGGAGACCTGTTCGCTCTTATACAGTGGAGGTGGGAGGCTGGGCCCTCTCCTCACTGACATTCTCAGGAGCTGCTCCACCTGGAGATGGGGGCCTGGAATGAGGCCCCTGCTCGACACTATCTTGCCGGAGGTGCCAGGGAGTCTGGGGGAGCCTGACCACGTTGAATGGGGTCTGTTCTGTGTCTGGGAATGGCAGGTCTGCCAGAGGCCTGGGGAGGCGGCTCTCAAGTCTGCTGTCAGTGAAGGCCTGGCTCCTGGGGGTCAAAGGGCAACATTTCAGCCTGTTCGGGGGGCAACTTCCTCTTTGGTAAACACAGACCCCTGACAGGAAATGGCCCGCTTCCCACGGCCCTCTTCCGCCGGCTTATGGGGGGAGGCTCATGGTGGGAGGGGATCCTCATGGTTCTGTCTCAAATCTTCCTCCCTTATCCCGCCACATTAAGGAGGGAGACTGGGGCCTCACTGCCATGGCAGCGGACCCCACGCTAACTAGCATTGTTTTAAGCTTGGTGATAGG
Source organism: Elephas maximus indicus (assembly GCF_024166365.1). Classification (NCBI taxonomy): domain Eukaryota; kingdom Metazoa; phylum Chordata; class Mammalia; order Proboscidea; family Elephantidae; genus Elephas; species Elephas maximus. The sequence continues at coordinate 24,412,370 of NC_064839.1, forward strand.
GGAAGTTTTCTATACTCCTGCTTATTAGCTCCTGGCTGGGCTCCTGGACCTAGCTAGCTCTCCTCCCCTCTCAGCTTCCAAGGCTGGTGACGCCCACTGGGTCCCAAGACTGTGGCTTCAGAGGTCCCTCATGATTAGGCCACACGGAGACAGTCATTTAGTGCAGCCTCCTCCACCTCCAGCAGGGAGCTCCTTTATCAAATGAATTTAGAGCCTCTTTGGCACCAGGCTCCTGCTCAGAGCCCAGGCCCTCCTTGTACCCCCTGGACCAGGGAACACGCGGCTGCCCCAATGCTAGAACACTTCTAGCACCTTCTTCTGCAGAAAGCAGACCCAGTGCTCCTCCCTGTCACACAGGAACTGGGTTCCAGACCATTCTGCACCCAGACACTCATCATTCTTTCTCATGTGCATTCTTTTATTAAGTCACTCCACATTCCCGAGCACTAGCTCAGTGCCAGGCACAAGCTAATGCTGTTCCCCCACACCCACTGCCCATCTCTGCCACACTTTCAGGACTCTGCCCTGAGAACCTGAACTCCGTTTATTACAAAGCACTGGGTTCATCACACTGCATTATGGACAGCCCCCCATTACCATCCCCCCACCTCCAGCAGAGGGCCCTAGGTGGGTGGGGCAACTGGAATGGGCCTTGGAGTGGTCCTGTGTTTATAAAACCAAATGGGTCCAAGGACCCCCAGGCATATATATAATATATAATATATATATAGTGTAGGCTGTGGTTTCCCTTCCATGGGGTGTTGGTGGGCAGAACTGCCAGTGCCCACCCTGGAAGAGAAGGAAGTCGTCTGTGGCAGGGGCAGAGTGGGTGCAGGCAGCTGCATCAGTTCGAGTGGCTGGTCAGCCTGGGTGTCTGGGGCACCTGTGGCCGCGGGCCAACTCTGCCCAGCCCTGTGAGGCTCTAGGCCACCTGGATCTGCAGGTCCTCATCCTCGTCCAGGTCACTGGCTCCGTCCCCAGCCTCCTCCGTGCCAAAGCGAGCACTGCGGATCTTCCCAAAGAGGGGGGCGTTCTGCTGCTGCCGGCGGAGCCTGTGGGGTTGGGACGGCAGGTCAGAGTTCGAGTCTGGCCCCACTGCCTCCCTTATAACGCTGTTGCTGCTGGTGCTGATAGCAGCTACACCTTCCCCAAGCGCTTCCTGGGGCCAAGCACCATGCCAAGTTACACATGCCACTTCATCTCAGAATCCTCTCAGCAGCCCCTTATCCAGAGGACGTGCTACTACCAACCCACTTTACAGGTGAGGAAACTGAGCTACAAAAACTTGAGTAATTTACCCAAAGTCATAGAGACGGTGGGAGTAGGGCTGGGCTTCAAACTCAAGCAGCTGGCTCAGGAGTGAACCAGGTTGCTTACAGAGAAGGTGCTGGTTCAAGGTCATGCTGCTGGTATTTGAACCCAAGCCTGGCTCCGAAGATCACAGGGAGCAGAGTTTGGGATTGGAGGTGTGAGCCTCTTGCATCCCCAGTGTCAGTGAGAAAGTGCTCAGTCTGAAGGCTCAAGTTCTTCCTCAGAATAAAATTCCTACAGCTAAAATTTACAAGGCAAACTTGGGCTCTGAGAAGAGCTGGCAGAGGAAATGCCCAAGCCCCACCCTCTCAGCAAAGTGACCACCCTGGCTGCATCTTATTTAGTTTTATTATTTTCTTTAAATAATACTCTATTGTGTTTTAGGTGAAAGTTTACACAGCAAATTAGGTTCCCCTTTAGCAATTTTTATACAAAACGTTCTGTACCATTGGTTACAATCCTGGCTGCATCTTACTGGAAGACATGAATTATTAACATGGCAGGGAGGGGCCCAGGCAGGGGCCTCCATTACTGCGCTGTGATTTAGTGAGCTGTCCCCGGAACATTAAAGCACAAAAAAGTTGGAAAATTAAACGCGAGGCAGCGGTCCGGGGGGCCTCGCCCTTTCCCGTGGAAGCCCTTGAGAGGCCGAGCAGAGCCTTCCTGTCCATTCTGGGAGTTTATGGAAAGCCTTGAGGTTAAGTGGGAGGGGTGTGTGTGCGTGTGTGTGCGCGCGCGCGCGGGGGGGCGGGAGTGGGCAGCCAGCCAGCCAGAGAGCCTGACTTGGACCCATGCCGGGCCCCCTGCACAACACTCTAAGAACATCATCCCAGGCAGTGCTTACAACAACCTTCATTTGGTACATGGGGAAACTGAGGCTGGCTACGTCACACGGCTGTTAAGTCTGGCTCCAAAAGCCAAAGCTACAGAATCTCAGTCCACTGAAGAAAACAGTAAATGCTCACTAGATAGGGACAGACGGCACATCCCCAGGGGGAGAGGGGGCGATCCTGCCTAGCACCCACCAGCTGTGTGGCTGTGGAAGGACCGGCTTCCTCGTGCCTTCACTTCCTCACCTGCCAGCCCCCTAGACATGACAGCTCTCCCTCCCCTTCTCTCAGAGGGTGCGTGATGCTTGCAGCATGGTATCTGCCCAAATATAAGCTTAACTGCCCCTAGGAGTGAGTGTGGTGGTGGGAGTAATATTAACGATGGTGACGATGACGGCGGCAGCTGACAGTTCTTCGGCATTTATTATGCGCCAAGTATTTTCATGAGCATGGGTCAATTTGTTTAATTCTTAAAACCAAGAGGTAAGAACCATTATCAGCCCCATTTTACAGGTGAGGAACCTAAACTCTGACAGAGAGAGGTTAAGTAAATGGTCCCACACTACACAGCTCCTAAATGCAGAGGCAGGACTCCCCTGACCATGCTGTCTGGCTGCAGAGCCTGAGCTGGTCAGAGGACCCCTTAATTCCACGAAAGGAGAGAATGCAACTGAGTGGCCAGGCCTGGCATGGACTGTCAAGGCTGTGCCTGTGAGTCCGCCCCTGCTTCTGGTATGTGAAGTAGGGAGGGGCTTGGCCTTGATGTTCTCTGACAACTCATAGCTCTATGGGGGGTGCAGAAAGGGTGGGATTTCACAAGGTGTTGGGGGAAGGGGGAGGGACCGGGGAGGGAAGTGGAGTGTGATGGGTGAGCCCTCCAGAGGCCCTCTCGTCCTCCTGTTCTCTCTCACTGAGGCTGACCGGTCCTGTTTGCAGCAGAGGGGAGTTCAGACCCCTCCAACACCTCAGATCCCAGTTGGCACAGGGTCACCCAAGCAGGTTATTCTTCTCGTCAATGACTCCCTAGACCCATTGGCCCTACACACTGCCCCCACCCACCCCTTGTGCCTGGCCTCTTTGTCTGTCCTTCCTGCCTTCCCATCACCCACCCACCTGCCTGCTGGAGGAGACAATTCCAGGGCTCCCAGCTGCTCTGACTTCCTGCACTCCCCCTCCCCTGGTTTCCTGGTTCCTGGTCCCATCCCTTCCTGGCTGGAGGGGACAGGATCCTGGCCTGGGGACCCAGATCTCCTCCTTCTCCTCTATTTCCCCCTCTAGCCCTAATTTGCGGCTCCACCCTCGACAGGGAGGCTTTCTTCGCTGGAAGTTTCTCTACCCTGTCTCTGTGGCCCAGCTGTGAATCCTCTAAGAACCCCAGGCCCACCACCTGGGCTGCACTCCGGGCCCTACCTGGACTGCAGGTGCTCCAGCTGCACCTGGAGGTTCTCGCTCTGCTCTGTCTGCTCGTCCAGTGACCGCTGCAGCTTGCGTGCCTGGTTGTGGGCCTCGTCCAGCTGGGGGCCAAGAGGGTGGGGGTCACCCTGGGCTAGGGCAGCTGGCCTGCCACCACCCACCCAGGACCAGCCATGCCTACCATTTCTCAGTGGGGATGTCCTTCCCCAAGAGCAATTCCTGTTTTTCCTTCAAGGCCTATACCAAGGCCCACCTCCTTCAGGAAGGTGTCTCTTTTGCCTGTCTCCATCCCTACTGCCCTTCCCTGCCAAATCTATTTATCCATCTGTCCACCCACCACTCACCTACCCGTCCATCTTCATAAATCTGTTCATCTGACCTCATTCATGGAGATATTCATCTGCCCGTGGAAATACCCACTTACCCACTCACAATTCATTAATCTATCCAACCTGTCTATCTGTACATGCTTCCATTCTCCCAACCACACAGCTATCTTCTCATATATCTGTCCTTCTTTCACCTGTCCATTTATTCTTCCATTCACTGATTCAGTCAGTTGTCCATCTTTCCACTTACTCACCCAGTCATCCATCTTTCTGTATACCCATATAATCATCCATCCACCCTCCCACTGATCCACATACTTCCCTGTCCATCCATCTCGCCATCCTCCATCCAATCACCCATCAGACGTCCATCCTACCTCCTCTCCCCTCAACCATCTGCCCACCTACTCCTTCATCCATCTGTTCATCCATCCATGGAGTCATACTTCTGTTCTTCCATTCAGTCATCCACACACCCACCCATTCATCCATCCATTAATCTACTCACTCACTCATCTATCTTGTCTGTCCATTTTTCCCCCCACCCTCCTGCCCACATTCGATCCTACCATCCATCCATCTGCCCATTCACCCACTCTACCTTGGGCACCTCCTGAGAGTCAGCCTTATGCCAGGCACTGGTGACCCAGTACAGAGTGACATAGGAAGGCTCTGTAGCCCCTACCTCTCTCAGCCAAAGTCTGAAGGCTACCCTTTGGGTCCCACCAGGTACTTACTTCATCCTCAGCCTGGGCCAGCTCTTTCTTGAGCTCTTCCACCCTCAGACGCAGTTTTTTCACTTCTGCCTCATGCTGCTCCACCCGCCGGTTGGCATGTGCCAACTCTGCCACCTTCTCCTGGAACTGCTTCTTCAGCTTGCCGTGCACATGCTTCAGGTCTGCCAGCTCCTGCAGGGGAGCCCAGATGGGGTAAGGAAGGCTCGGCGTCACACCAGCCACCCTGCCAGGGAGCCCTATGGGATCAGGCAGTTCTAAGGGTGCTGGGTATCTCCAATCCCCAGAATCTCTCCACCTGCTGTCCAAAACAGCACTGCTACAGTTCAATGCCTCTATGTTACAGCATCAAAGGTTCCAAGGAGTGTAAGGATTCCTGGGAGGGGTAACTGCATGACAACACCTCTTCCAGGAAAGCTGCCTTGTCTGCCTCAAGCTCATGGTGACCAAACTCAACCTGTTCTAGGTCTTCACACAAACTTGCTCAACACTGACAAAGGGGACTCTAGGCCAAGGGTGAGGGAAACAGGCTTGTGGTAGACCTTGGCATTCACCATGGGGTGGGCCCAGGCCCATCTTAATTGTTCTGGCAAGGTTTTGCCCAGGGACCTCCTTGTGGCCTGGCCCCTCTGGGCCTTTGGACATGCAGTCCCCTTTGCCAGTTATGCCTTTTTGTTCAACTCTACCTGTCAATGCCTGTCCTTCCAAGTCCCACTGGCATGTTCTCTCTTTCAGACAACCTGAATCCCTAGGTGGAATGACTCATTCCTGTCTCCAAAGTCCACAGGTGGTGAAGAACTCAGCTCTGGAGTCAGAGAGGGCCAGGCTGGAGTCTGGCCTCCCTCATTCATTCATTCATTCAATAAACCCTCCCCCAGCATCCTCAATGTGCCTGAAAATAAGGGAGACCTAGACAGAAGTCCTGCCCTCAAGGAGCTCATGATCTACTGAGGGAGAGAGACAATAAAACATGCAAATAAGTAACACAATGCCAGGTAGTAACAACCCTTCTGAAAAACTAAAGCAAGGCCATAAAGGGACGGGGTGGGAATGACTGGTAGATTGGACAGGTGGTCAGAGGGGTCACCTGGGGAGGTGATCTTGAAAGGAGGTCAAGGAGGAAAGTGAAAGAGAGCCTGCAGACATGGAAAAAGCATTCCAGACAGGAAGCACAGCAAGTGTAAAGGCCCTGAGGTGGAAATGAACTTCGTGGGTTTGTGGCAGTTGGGCAGTGAGCAGGGGAATGTGAGAGACAAGGAAGCTGCTGTGGCTGGCAGGGCCCAGGCAGGCAGGGCCTTGGAGGCCTTGGAGGGACTTGGGATCTTACTCTAAGTGCAGTGGGAGTGACACAATCTGATGGACGTGTTGAAAAGATGCCTGGCTGGTGTGCTTAGAAGAGATGGGACAAGAGAGGAGGCAGGGAGCCCAGTGCGGTGCTGCCAAGTGGTCCAGGCAGAAGACGGGATACATGAGGGTGGTGACCATGGAGATGATGACAAGTGGCTGGATTCAGCACACTTTCTGGAAGTTAAGTCAAGAGGACTCTGGAGATGGACTGGAGATGAGGGGGGTGAGGGAGAGAATGGGGAGGTATGGCTGAGCAGCTGGAGGGTAGAGGTACCATCCAGTAAGGTGGGAAGGCCCGGGGAGGCAGTGAAAGCAGAGGACTGGGAGGGTGCAACTGCGGGTTCCATTTGGATATATAACTTTGAGATGCCTACAGAACATGCCCCAGAGCTATGAGTCAGGATTTCAGCAGAGGATAAATCTGGAGTATGTATGTGGTATCTCAAGTCCTGGGTCTGGGGTTGAGCTAAACTGGGGCCTGGGTGTAGAGCAGAAGAGATGGGAGAAGAGGTCTGAGGCCAGAGCAGCTGGGAAAAGGATGAGGAGCCAGCAAAGGAGATGCCCACCTCAGTTTCCACATCTGTAAAATGGGGACAAGCACTGCCTAAAGGTCTCTCGCATCCATCCTCTTTGTTCCATCTCCACCAACCTCGGCCTGACCCAGGCCACCATCATCTCTGGCTGCCCTGGAGCAGCGACAGCCTCTCCACCGGCCTACCTTCCCATCAGCCTTCCACACAGCGGCCAGCGAGCACTGGAACTGCACACCTACTCACACCCCTCCTGCTTTGAACTTCATAGGTGGCCCGCAGCTCTCACCTCATCTCCTACCACGTGCCCCTTGCCCACTCCCGGCCACACTGGACTCCCTGTACCTCCAAAGTTCCATGTTCCTTTCCCCATGGGACATGTTCACGCTGTTCCTCTGTGGAACGTTCTTCCCATTTCCTCCTCCCAATCAGTTCGCCACCACGTGAACGTCTGCTCTTCCCTGAGCCCTCGGGTCAAATGTCACAGTCTCACCGAAGCCTTTCCAGGGCCCTGGGCCTAGGTCAGGGGCCCTGGTGTTCCCTCTTCCTGCTGGCATTCATGGAGCCCTGTGATCAGTGTGTCTGCGTGACACAGACAGCAATGTCTACACCCCCTCTCAGCTCCATGAGGGTGCAGGCCTCATCTGTGTCTCCAACACCTAGAACAGAGCCTGCACACAGAAGGTGCTCGATAAACATTTGTTGAATGAATGAGAAGGCTGTTGAAAGAATTAAGTGATGTAAGGGACAAAAAGTGCTTAGCACAGGGCCTGGCAAATACTACGTGTCCAATAAACACAGCTATATCATTACCAGAAACCTTGGTGGTGTGTGGTTAAGAGCTACGGCTGCTAACCAAATGGTCGGCAGTTCTAATCCAGCAGGTGCTCCCTGGAAACCCTAAGGGGCAGTTATACTCTGTCCTATAGGGTTGCTATGAGTCAGAATCAACTTAACAGCAACAGGTTTACTATCATTACCACTGGGCCTGGGCACACAGTAGGCATCTAATAAATGCCGCTACTATTGTTACCACTGGGCCTGGCACAGTGGGCATTTAATGAATGCTGCTACTATAATTACCACTGGGCCCGGCACATAGTAGATAGATGGTCAATAAATGCAGCTGCTATACTCATTGCCAGGCCCAGCATACAGTGGGTGCTCAATAAATGCAGCTCCTGTAGTTATCACAGGGCCCAGCAGCCAGTGCTGTACAGGAAGAGTAGCTTCTAGGATGATCACCCCTCCGTCCTTAGTTGATTCAGAGTTGTTCCTTCAGGAATCCCTGGCCCCCTGAGGGCTGGAGCCAGACACACAGTAGGCACTCTGCCCTGGCTGGACAGGGAGGTGGGGCTGTCCCCACCCTGGACACCCCACTCACTGCCCCACCTTGTTCTTCTCAAAGAGGGCAGCCTGGCTGGCCCGCAGGTCACAGTCCAGTGCGCTGGTGGTCTGCCGCCGCCGCCGGGCCAGTGCCTCCTCCAGGTCCCCGACCTGCGCTCGAAGCTTCTTGTTCTCCCGCTCCAGGCCCAACTTCTCAGTCTCTAGTCGCTCCCGGCGACCCCACTCAGCTGCGTTCTCTGCTTGCAGCCGCTCCATCTGCAGCACAGTAGGACAGGGTGAGGGCTCCCGGGGGAGGGGGCACGCAAGGGCTCCAGGAAGCAGGTCCAGCTGCAGCGGCTATAATTAACCTGACTTATTGCAGTGTGGAAACCCTGGTGGTGTAGTGGTCAAGTGCTACATCTGCTAACCGAGAGGTCGGCAATTTGAATCCACCAGGTGCTCCTTGGAAACTCTATGGAGCAGTTCTACTCTGACCTATAGGGTCGCTATGAGTCGGAATTGACTCGACAGCAGTGGGTTTTGGCTATTGCACAGTGTACAGGATGTGAAGGTGTTGCTACTGCTCTCTGTGTCAGGGAAGCCTGGCCCTGCAGACTGGGGTGCCCTGGGCTGCAGCTGGGTCCCCCTTCAGAGCACAGGCCTGGCTCAGGCCCTCTTCCCAGTGACTGGCTGATGGAAGCAGGACTCCCAGGCCCTCCCAGGTCCCTCATCCACCTCACCTCACCCCTCAGCTCAGCCATCTTCCTGTCCATGCTGGACCGTGCTCCCAGCTCATCTTCCAGGTCTTCGGATATGCGGCCCAGTTCGTCCTGGTGTGCCTCCTTCAGGATACTGAGCTGCAAGGACACAGCCTGGCTAGTTACATGAGGCCCCCAGGATGCCTCTGGAGCTGGCTCTGGGTGTGGGTGCCGGTGCAGGGTGAGGTGGTGCCCAAATGGGCCACCAGGTATCCAGAATAGACCCTGAATCTGACCACTTCTGCCCCTTCATCTCTCACCTCCCGCCTCGCTACCATCTTGCCCTCCTGCCAACTCATTCTCCACAGCAGTATCTTAGAGTGAGCTTAAAAAAGATAAACTCGATCATATTCCCACCCTATAAAAACCCCTCAGATGGCTCCTGGGTCCCCTAGGATAAAGTTCAACGCATCCCTATAGTCTCACTGCGTCTCTCGTATCTCAATCTCTCCTTAACCTCACCCCCCACCTCTCTCCCTTTAGTGACTTCTGTTCTAGGCACAGTGGCTCCTTTCTAACCCACAAAAATATCAAGTTCCTGTCTACGGCAGGGTCCTTGCACATGCGGTTCCCTCTGCCTGGACCACTCTTCCTGAGGAGTTTTACAGGACTGGTTTTCCTCATTCTCAAAACCAAAACAAAACAAAACAAAAACAAACCCATTGCCATCGAGTCGATTCCCACCCTATAGACAGAGTAGTACTGCCCCGGAGAGTTTCCAAGGAGCGCCTGATGGATTCCAACTTCCAACTGCTTGCTTGGTTAGCAAGCGTAGTGCTTAACCACTATGCCACCAGGGTTTCCTTCTCATTCTCAGGCCTTGCCTAAATATCATCTCCTGAGGGAGGCCTCTCCTGTTTACCCTGCCTAGAGGAGGTGCCCCCTGTCTTCTCCATCCCACCTCCCACTAGAATGTGAGTCCTGAAGGACAGGAGCCTCAAGTCTGTGGGTCCACCTTGGAATCCCTATATGGCCTTGGCACAGACTGTTGCTGTTGCTAGGTGCCGTCAAGTCAATTTCAACTCACAGCGACTCTGTGTGACAGAGAACTTCCCCATAGGGTTTCCTAGACTGTAATCTTTAAGGGAACAGATTGCCAGGTCTTTCTCCTGCAAAGCCACTGGGTAGGTTAGAACTGCCAGTGTTCTGGTTAGTAGCCAGGCACTGAACTACTGTGCTTCTTCGGCACAGAGTAACCCTCAATATAAACCAATTAAATGAATCCAGTGGATCCAAACAGTGGTCAGCACGAGGGTGCAGGATGGACAGTATCAGAAGTGCCTGGGGTGCTTTTAAAATAATACCGATTCCCTGTTGTACAGCAGGGAAATCCAACAAACTAGTGCTCCACGCAACCACATGGGAGAGTCTGAAATACATATAGTGAAGGAAAGAAGCCAGATACAAAAGAGAACGTTTATAACTATCTGCTAAAACTACACACTCACATTTTATTCACTTTTCTACAAATGATAATTCTTCACAATTTAAAAAATTAAAAAGGTCAATTCTTGGACTCAGCCCACAAAGATGGGGTTTCAGGATGGCTAGGGTGGGGCCCAGGAATCTGTATTTTAGGAGATTCCCTAAGAGATTCTAATATAAGACCTGGTCTGGAACATCTAGGTCCCTTGCAGGGCAGAGTTGAGGCTGAGGTCTGACGACTTCCCTCCTTCTGGAAACACAAGGGATCCAGACTGGCTTTCCCGGGGTGGCTGCGCCCCCTGTTGGCCATTATGGTTTGCACAGGCGGCAGCAGCAGTGGCCCAGCCTGTTCCAAGCTCCCTTGCTGTGGTGGTGGAATCCCTCTCAGCAGGCTGGAGCCTCAGTTTCTTCAACCATAAGATGGGAACGTCAGAACTCAGCTCCCCTGAGTGCCATGAGACTTCAGTGAGACCTGGCACACACTAGGCACTCAATGAACACTACATCCAAACTCCCCTTCCACATCTGGTCTACAAGGTCCTGTGAGATCTGGCCCCTCTTGTGACCTCATCTCTCACTCACTTCTCTCCAAACACCTGGCCATCTCTGTTTCTCGCACACACTAGGCCTGTTCCTGCCCCAGGACCTTTTACATCTGCTGTGTCCCATATCTTCTCAAGGATGGCTTGAAGGAATGAATGAATGAATTCCCTCTCTCCCATTCCCACTGCTGATATTTAACAGTGTGCTGCTGCCACCTCCAGGAAGCCCCTCTTGGTCTCCAAGACTTACTTGCTTGAGCATCTCCTGCTTGGTCTTGCTCAGCTCCTCGTACTTGATCTTCCACTGGCTGAGCTCCCCCTCCAGCTTCTCAATGTTCCTGCTCAGAGCCAGTTTATCCCTGGTGGGAGTGAAGAGGAAGGGACAGTGGTGGGGGTGAGCTCACCGGGGCCCTCTGCTCAGAGTCCTTGCTGAGGGTGGACCGGCTGGGCACTCCTGCACTTGAGCCCGTGCCCAAAGTCCTTGCCTTGGCATTCGAACCCTGGCATGCCACCGTGACAAGTGCCCTGGCTCCTATTTCTCCTGGAGCTGCAAAGACACCCAGCTGCAGGTACCCAGCCCACAGTGTGGGGAGGTGATCAGGTCACCACAGCACTGGGCATCCCCGAGCAAGTGCCTCCTTCCCTCCCTCTGGGCTCCAGGCTCATCTGGAAAGTGGAGCCCCATTCCTATTTGCTTTATATACTGTGGTCCCTGTAAGGCTTCGTTTGAACACACAGTCCTATGGTTAGAAAGGCTGGAAAACACTGCCCAGTGGCTCCTGGAGGGAGAGGCGCCCTTGCCATCATGATTTCCACCCTGCACTTTGCCTTGAACATGAATGAGGCACCACAGCTAAGGAGCTCAGTGCCTGGTCCCAGCATGTAGTGGGTATGCAGCCACTGGCTGTGTATTATCATTCACTCCAGCATGCGGTCCTTCTCGTGCACTCCACCTGGTCTCCCTCTCTGGGAGCTTAACATTCCATGTGGTCCTCAGATAGGGCAATGCCACCCTCTGGAGGTATGCTGGAAATTCATGAGGACATTTCTGGGTGTCACAATGATTAGAGGGTCATTTAGTGGGGAGGGTGTGTCCCGATACCCTGCAACGCCCAGGACATTCCATCCGCCCAGGAAGTATCCTGCATCCCGTGTACCGCCTGCGTGTTCACTGCATTTTCCTGGCCCAGAACCTCCCTCTGATTTACACAGAAGCAGAAAGCACTGCTTGCATTTTTACATACGTTGTTTTCCAGGGAAGGAACTACTGCATACACGGAGGGAAGCCTGCATTTTGCTTTGTTCAGAATTTTACCAAAGGCTGTCCATCTCTCAGGAATCTCGTCACCTACAGCGACATCACTTGTGCATTTGAGCTGCCCATTCCCCACACTGTGGCTATCCCATGTGTCCCATGAAGTGACTTACATGAGCCAATACATGTGAAGCCCTCAGCACGGCGCCGGACTCAGAGCATGTGCTCTGGGAGTGTTTGCTGTCATTATTACTATCGTTATCTGTTCAGGGGTTGAACTGCGTCCCTCAAAAAGACGTGTTGGGGTCCTAACCCTCGGTGCCTGCGGATGTGACTTTGTTTGGAGGTAGGGTCTTTGAAGATGCTGTTGTTTGAGGTAATGTGAGGTCATGCTGCAGCAGGGTTGGGCCCATGTTCAGTACAGCTGGTGTCCTGGTAAAACGCGGGAGCAGAGACACAGACAAAGACACAGAGGGAGGATGGCCATGTAAAGACAGAGGCAGAAACTGGAGTGCTGCAACTACAAGCCAAGGAACCCCAAGGATTGCCAGGAACCACCAGAGGCTAGGAGGAGGCAGTGAGGGATCTTCCCCTAGAGCCTTGAAAGAGAGTAAGAGTGTGTGTGTGAGAGAGAAAGAGAGAGAGAGAGAGCGCACGGTCCTGCTGACAGCTTGATTTTGGACTTCTAGCCTCCAGAGCGTGAGACAATAAATTTCTGTTGTTTTGGGCCACCCAGTGTATGGTGCTTTGTTGAGGCAGCTCTAGAAAACTGACACACCATTATTCCATATAAAGGCACAAGATTCCAAGTACTTCATCATTTCTTCTACTGGAGCTGTGCCCAAGCATTTCCACATGTATATTTTATTATAAATTGCTTTCCTCTTGCTTCTACTTTACATTCCAGTTAGGAGATTACACTTATTATTATTTTTTAAAAATGTGTGTAGGTAAGTTATACTATCTACATAGAAAGGGGATGTTAGAAAACATTTATTATAATCAGGCTGGTCCCCTACTCACTGCTGACCTCCACATTCTAAATCCAACAGTCAGTGCTCAGTCCTTACGTGATGTGACCCAGCTGGCCGCTCCTTCCTCCAGGAACAGTATCCTCACTTGCCCCCCAGGACACCCCTCTTCTGGTTTCCCTCTCCCTCACTGGCGATACCTCAATCTCCTTTGCTGTTTCTTCCTCCTTGTGCCAACCTCTAAACTTTGGGGAATTCCAAGGGGTATCTTAAACCAGTCACTTTTGAACAGGGCTTTAAATCAGTTCAAAACCATTTGGTAATTGCTGTCGGAAACAAGGGCCACGTGTGCGTTGCGTAGTAACCAAATATGCTGCTGTGGTATTTTGACCCAAGTAGGAAACAAACAGCTGTGCCCCACTCGAACGGCAGCCAACCGTGCCGCTCTGAATGTGTGTTGTTCTCCACAGTCCTGCCAATCATCCAATCTCCCGCGTCAGGCTACTGAAACTTTCAGGAGGAAGGACTGTGGCAGGACTTTTGGAGAGCAACATTATTGGCAGGACTGCGGAGAGCGACACACACTCAAAGCGGCGCAGCTGGCTGCCATCTTTGAGCAGGGCACAGCTGTTTGTCTCCCTTTTGGGTCAAAATACCACAGGCAACAAATTTGGTTGCTCTGCAGTGCATACACGGCCCCTGTTACCGACAGCAATTACTACACCGTTTTGAACTGGTCTGAAGCCCTGCTTCGGAGATATAAAGCAGATTAGGCACAAAAGCAAGCAAGCCTGAATGGGGAAAAGATGGATGCCACACGGAGATCTCCAAAGAACACCAAGAAAAATGCTAAAGAAGCTGAGACAAGGATTCCCCGCCCCTCCCCAGATCGAACAGAGAAAGTCTTCCCCCAGAGCTGGCATCCCGAATTCGGACTTCTAGCCTCCTAGACCTGTGAGAAAATAAATTCCTGTTCGTTAAAGCCATCCATTTGTGGTATTTCTGTTGTAGCAGCACTAGATAACTAAGACACCCCTTATTCCCCCTTCCCTGCTTTAACTTTTGCCCACGGCACTTGTTGCCAATCTCCCCAACTAGTTCAATTCAATTAGAATGTAAGCTCCGTGAGGGCAGGTATTTTTATCTTATTTATGGCTACATCCTCAGAGCCAAGCACAGTGCCTGGCCCAGAGCAGATGCCTAACACACATTACTGAATAAACAAAGACTTGCACTGGATCCTCTGGGTGCAGCATCACTGCTCTAAAGTTCCAAGGCTGGCCTAAACACCACCTTTCACCTAGTGAGTCGCACTCTCCGTAACACCAATTGTCACTCTGTGATTCTGAGGACACCCCAGTGTGGCTTGGTCCAGCCCCCCAGCCCCTGCCCACCTCCTGAAACTCACTCTCGCTCCTTAAGCAGCACCTTCTGGGACTCATCCAGCCGCAGCCGCAGGGCGGTCAACTTGGAGGCGTCCTCCTCGGTGGCAGCTGTGTCCTCCCAGGGCAGCCGGCTGCGTTCCTGGCGGCATGAGCTCCCCCGTGGGGCCCCCGTCCCCAGGCTGCGTGCCTCCCAGCAGCCCTCAGGCTCCTCTGGTCTGCTCTTCAGCAGGCTCTCTACCAGCTCCAGCTCCTATGGGGACCAAGGTGGAGGCTGGACCAGAGGCCCGTGAGCCCTCGCCCTGTTGGCCTTCCTCATGGCCTCTCCCATGCCCTGGGGTCAGCTTGCTGGGTGACCTTGGGCAAGTCACACAGCCCCTCTCGACTGAGTGTAACAAGAGACACCTGAACACCAACTACTGTATGAGACACAAGCAAGGTGCAGCCACCAGTAAGTGACTGCCACTCAGATTCCCCTTCTACATAAAGGGCATGACCCTGCCCTGCTTCCTCACCATCCCTGGAGAGGGAAGGACACGCCCTCCTATGGGCCCCAGGGCTGCACTCAGAGTCAGTCACTAAGGTTTCCCATAACTTTAAAGAGTCTCCATGAAAGGTGATGAGCTCCCCGGCACTGGAATTATCAAACATATGGTGGAACATTACCTGGTGGGAATGAATGTTAGAGCAAGGATTCCTAGAGTGGATAAGGACTAGATTCGTTCAAAGGGAATTCCAGCTCTAAGATCCCACTTTTCAGGGGATTAACACTAAGGCACAGAGAGATGGGTAGCATGGCAAAATATGCACAGGGAAGCAGAACCAGCTCCCCAACAGGAAATAGTCAGGGAATATTAACCTGATGCTGAGCCCCTGTCAGCCTCTCCTTCCCCTCTGCCCCTGCCCACCCCAAAGCCTGATCACACACCTGGGTGGGCCCTGGCCTCTGTTCAGCCTGGCTTCCTTCTCCCTTGGCTTTCCCAGATGAGTCTGGGCCAGTCTCTTCTCTGCCTGGCTGTCAATTTCTCTATGTGGACAGGACAGTGTCCCTGAGGGCTCCCTGGGAGTGAGATGGACTACTCCTGTATCTCAGACTGTCTGAGTGGGGGCCGTGAATACTGCCTGGTCCAAATCCTTTCCCACAAATGGAGATACCTGGGGAGAAAGGATTTGTTCCAGGTCACAGAGTGCAGGAAAAATGGCTGGGCTGTGGTGCAAACTCAGATTGCAAGCCCACGGCTCCCATCACTGCACACACCACCTCCCCGATATGACTGACAGGCAGAACATGGATGGGAAAGAACGGAGCCATGAGGATGGCTGATGGGCCTCTCATCGTCTGCCCCAAATGAGAGCACTGAATGCCACCTCTGAACACCAGGCAGGCCAGGTGGGGAAGGGGCTTCAACCTCCAGGAGGAAGCAGTGCCCACTCTGGTCTACAGGGGTGGAAGCGGCTGGGCTGGAGAAGGGAGGTGGCAGCCCAGAGTCTTAGCTGAGGGAGCTGGGGCCTCTGGAGGTAGGGCTGGAGGGAACCTGAACTTGGCCCCTAGGCAGCTTTCTGCAGACAGGTCTGCTGGCTCAGGGGAGGCTGTCCCTATACCCACCATTAATGCTCCAGCCACACTGATTATTACCACGGACTCTGGAGCCAGATCACCTGGGTTCAAACCCCAGCTCCTCATCACTCAAGCTCTCTCAGTGCCTATGTCCACATTCATAAAGCAAATACCTCACAAGGTTACTGTGAGGATTAAGTAAGATAATGCCTCACGGTACCAAATGAGAATTAACTAAGATAATGCCCACTCCTCCACAATTGCAACAGCTCTGAGCTCTGGGAAGGCATCCACAGAATGTCAGCAGCCGTCATTAGTGCTCTTTCCCAAACTCACTATGTGCTCTCGGCCTCTGGGCCTTTGCCCAGGCAGTTTTCATCACCTGGAATGGCTTCCTGCACTTTCCGCGGCTAATCACAGTCAATCTTCTAGCCTCAGCTTAAATGTGGCCTCTTCCAGGAAAGCTTCTGTAAAGCCCCGTCCTCAAAGCCTGGGCCAGGGACCTCCTCTGTGCTCCCAGGGCCCCAATAACCAAATTCAAGTTGAAGGGCTGAATGGTTCAGCTGTGCTATTAATGCCATGGAGCCCTGGTGGCACACTGGTTAAGAGCTTGGCTGCTAAACAAAAGGTCGGCAGTTTGAATCCATCAGCTGCTCCTTGGAAACCCTATGGGGCAGTCCTACTGTGTCCTATAGGGTCGCTATGAGTTGGAACCAACTCAACAGCAACGGGTTTGGTTTTTGGTTTATTAACTGAGTGCTGTCCGGTGAAGTCCTGTTGCCTCTCCTGCTCAATGGGGATGATGCCCTCGTTCTGATGACTTCTCCTTGTGGGAGTGGAGGGGCCACCTGAGCCCGGGTTTCTCTGCCCTGTGAGTCTCCGCAAGTGATCTGAGCCCGACCCGGAATAATGAAACCTCCCAGGTAGCCAGGTCCTTACTAGCTCCTTTCCGAGCCCTGCAGCCCCACTTTTACCCAGGTCAATGGGTTCTGCCCTTTTCCAGGTCCAAGATTAACGGCCCTGCCAGCAGTCCAGCCCTCGATGCGCAACCCATCCGGGCCAGCAACCCCGCCCCCTAAAACCAAACCGCCCCGCCTCTGCCCGGCAGCCCCGCCCTCCTGCCCCGCACCTGGCTGCCCTGGGGCCTCTCCGACCCAATGTCGCGCACTGGCTCGTGCTCCCGCTCAGGCTCCCGCTCGGGACCGTCGGGCGTCCGGTCGGCAGTGCCCCGGGAGCCCCGCAGCCGAGCCAATTCACGGCCCCGCGCCTCGCACTCGCCCTGCGCCTCCTGGCGCTCGCGCCGCGCGCCCGCCAGCTCCTTGGTGAGGGCTTCGAGGCGCTGGCGTAGCTGGCGCACCTCCTCTCGCGCGCGGTTGCGCTCGGCGCGCACCTTGCTCCACTTCTCGCGCCAGTTGGCGGTGCAGTCTGACCACCAGCGCATGGTCTTCTCCATCTGCGCCGCCCGCGCCCGCGCCTCTTCTAGCTCCCGCAGCCGTAGCTCCTCGCGGCTTTCCCAGTCCCCGTCGGCTAGCAGCGCTGGCGGCGGCGGCAAGGGTAACGCCGGCGGCGGGCCGGGCGAGGGCGTGCCACTGGGCGGCGTCGGCGGCAGCGAGTCGGCCGGGCCCATGCGCTCGGGCGACGGGCTGCCCAGGATGGTCAGGAGACTGCCCTTGGACAGCTGCGGAGACTCGGCCAGCCGGGGGCTTGGCCCGTGGCTCATGGTGCGGCTGGGCGGGTGGGTCGCAGGCCCCGGGCTGGAACTTGTGGGAGGGTTCAGGGGAGGCACCGGGTGCGTGTGGGGGATGGCATACCACTCTGCATGATGGACACCACGACCCACTGCCCTCCAGGCCACCGGGTTAGGGGACGTCTTCTCGGACCTGCGGGAGAACACAACCATTATTAGCCTGTGGCCACCTCCATCCACAATATGCACCAGGCGAAGGGCAGTGGTGCAAAGGCCAGAGGCGAAGAAATGGTGTGTTCCAGAACCCCAGTGAGGCTGGCCCTGCAACCTCCTCCTCACTGGCCTCCAGACTCCCTCTTCCAGGACCTTTTCCATCCTGCGGTAGCAGCAGGGCCTGATCTAAAACGTTGGTTGGCTGTACGTGACCTTCCCGGTGCCATCTCCCTCACTGAAGGGCTTACACTACTACCCCCAACTCCAGCCCTAACACAGCATGCTGTTTTTCTGTTCCATCAGCCTGCTGCCAGGAGGCCCCTCCGTGCTCAGGGGGAAAACTGTCTCCTTAAAACTCATCTGAGATATCACCATCTCCTAGGAGCCCTCTTGGACTACCTCAGGCCAGGCCTGCCAGCCTCTGCCCGTGTCTTCATCAGGGCACTAACCTTGGGAGTACCATTTACCCAAGTCCATGTCTGCTCCCCATCCCCACCCCAGACTGAGGTTGCTGAGGGCAGGGGCTGGGTCCTGGCCACTGTTTCAGCCCCAGCACATGACAGTGATGACAATGACATCTGTGAAGGGCTGACTACAGGCCAGGCACCGTGCCCAGGCCTTTATGTGAATTATCTCATTGATTCCTCTCAACAGACTTGAGGGAAATTATTATCACCATTTACTGAGGAGGAAATGAACACTTATCGAGGCTAAAGCCTCTGAGTTGATCCAGATATCTGAATCTAAATCCCAACACTGGTGAGGATTTGCTGAATGGACACATGCACTGGTGATATGATGGAAATAAACCAATCTCTATTAGATTGTAGGGGTGTCCTCTCGCTTCCCTGCTAGAACCAGCCCCTCCCTGACCTCATCCACAGCAAACTCCCCTCCCTGTCTCCTGTGTCTATCTCAGCATCCCCATGCCCACTGCTGGGCTCTGCCATTCATGGGCCACATCCCCATTTAAAATAAATGAGAAAGATGTCCCTCGCTGTCCCCAACCTGCACTGCTCTCTCTCCATTTTGGCCAGTCGTGCCCTGTCGCCTCAGGCTGACCTCCAGCAGCCCCTCAGGACATCATGCCCTTCTTTCCCCATTCACTTGAGTCCCTGCCCCACAGACCTTCACAGCAGCCTTAAGGCCTTGCCCCATCCCCATCCCTTCCTTTTCTGAGCAGTCACGTGCTTTGCGGCTGGAACTCTCAACACTAGCTGGTCCCCCAACACTGCCTGGTAATGTTCTCTCTGTCGGCTCACTCTCCTATTTTCCATGAAAACTATTTCAAACCTCACCCCCTTGCAATCGCTAACCCCTCACTCAGAAGATGATCTAATGTCATAGTTGGCAGCGAATAGGGAAGCCATCAGATTGGAACTCCCTCTCTGTCCTGCCCCAAGAAGACAAGGGGGTTCTCCCTCCTTGGGTCCCAGGCTCAGCCCTCTACCACCCCTACCCCTGACAATGATGACCTCCGCAGGGGGGCCTTATCCCTGGCTGAAGTCTCTCCTGACATTTCCCTTTTACCCACCTTCTCTTCCCTATGAGTCGAAATCGACTCGACGGCACTGGGTTTTTTTCTGGGTTCTTCCCTCTTGCCTCCCCTTCAAGGCCCAGCTTCCCCAGAGTGGTCCCTAGTCACTCACTGTCTCCGTTCTGAATTCTGCCCCCGTCCCTCGCCCTCAGCCCATGCCAGGCTGGCTTCCAGCCCCACTGCCCTACTCACTGGGCACAGTTCAGTCCTTGCCAGTGCACCCTCCATGGTTCTGGAATTGTCTTATCACCCCTGCTTTTTTACATCTCTTCCAGGACACCTCGTTCTCTGGTCTCCCTCTCAGTCTGCCAACTGTTCCTCATCAGCCTCCCTGGTGAGCTCCCCAGGCTCATCCCTTGACTGTGAGCATCATCCAAGCCCCCTTCCTCTTGGGCTGCCCCCTGCCTGAGTCATCTTGCCCTCCCCCACGTTCTCAACAACCTCTGTAGGCTGGCGAGTCCCAAATCTCTCGCCCCAGCCCTCAGGTTGCCTTCCAGAGGTGCTTCCCACTGGAATGTCCCATAGCCACCTCAGACTCATCTTGGTCAAAATGGGACTTGCCGTCTTCCTCCTCCCACAACCAGCTCCTCCTTCTGGAAGACCAGAGAACGGTGCTTTCTCACTCCTTCACGCAGTGGGGGACACCCTGGAATCCACCTGCTCCTACCCCCCCCACCAAGTCCTGTCACATGGCTGGATCACCCTTCCCCTCCACAGTCACTAACCTGTCGAAGCCACCATCACCACCACTACCACCATCTCCCTCCTGGGTGACTGCAGCCCCATACCCCACCCCCATGCTCCTGCCTCCTTCAAATCCTTTCTCAGCAACAGCAGCCAGAGTGGGTTTTTAAATATGCAAACCTGATCATGCCAGTGGCCACACCCTTTGTCATTACCAATAGTTGGGACCTCTCTCGTGTCAATTCTTAGCTCACTCCCTCAAGGACTCCAACTCCAAAATTTTTTCAATCCCAAAAGGAGCTACAACCCACTGATCCCACCACCTGTTCACTGTCCCCATGCCCACTCCAAGTCCCTTCTCTCCTTACCCAGTGCACATTCTATGTCCTGATGTCTCCTGTGCAAGACACCCTCCAGCCTCTGCCCCTCTCTTCAGTTCTTGCCTCTCCAGGCAAAGCGCCAACCCTGGCCACCTCCACCTTTGTGCTAGTGCTTGCCTTCACCTGTACAGCCAGGTGCCGCAGGTTTTTACACCACCGTGTTGACCGTTTTAAATCATGACCATCGCGTCACATGGTTCTTCAGTGCTGCTCAGCGACGTGACTACATTTCCCTGGTCTGTTCATTCTCCCACTCTCCTGGGCAAACTTTGCCCCCTATTTCACATAAAAAATAGAAGCAGCCAAAGGGAACTTCCTCAGGATCCCTCCACACCTACCCACCTTCCTGAATCTACACCCCTATGTCTGCTTCCCTCTGGGAACCCCGGAGGCACCATCTGACCTCCCAGCTAAGGCCGACTCTTTAGCTTCCTCTCATTTCCCCAAAATACACTCCAGTGAGACTTCTGCCCCCATTCTCCTCCCAAACTGCTCCTGTCAAGTTTATTTGGAATTTGGGGCTTGGTTGGGGCAGACCAGTGCTTCTGAGCCTGAAAGGTCCTTCAGATTCACCTGAACACTTGCTTACAATGCAGGTTCTTGGGCCTTCCCACTCCCCCAGCCATGTTCAGTAACTGCAGCCTGGGAATTTGTGTTTTAACTTTTGAGTATTCGGTGATGTCTCCTCTCCACCCAGACAGGTATGTCTCAACCCCAGCGCTGCCTGCATAGACGAAGTCATGCACACAGAATCAACTACACAGATCTAGGCTCCAGCTTCCCGTAGCCACCGATTCTCTGAGGGATCCCTGGCAGGCCAACTGCCCTCGTTGTGCCTCAGTCTCTCAGCCTGTGCAACAAGGTGGCTGGCCTTGCTGTCCATGTGCATTCCAGACATTTGTGCATGCAACAGCCACATCTGCAGATATACCAACAATCCCTGGCATGAACACAGATACAAAGACCTGTGGGCAAAGGCTTATACACTCAAAGACAGACCCATAAGCACACACAGCTATACAGGTACACAGAGACACTCACCTGCAGATACGGAGTTACAGACACACCTGAAGACATATACAGGCTAACACACCAACATGCACAGATACACACTCCTCCCTAAGATCAGCAGATACCCACACTCACATACACACACAAACACGCAGACACACTCCTCCTCTCCCCATTTTCCTGGCCCAGCTCCACAAGGAGAAGCTCTTGGAAAAGAAAAACATTGTGAGGGCCTGCGGGGGTGGGGGAGGAGGCAGGAAACCCGGATGCCAGCCGGCAGCTCCTCCAGAGCAGTGCTGGGAATGGGGGGGCGGGGAGAGAGTGAGGGGGTCTGCTGGGCCCTTCCTGCAGCCTCTAAACTGGGACGGTGGCAGGGAGGGGGCTACTGCCACATCCTCTTGCCTCTGGGAGCTGCCAAGCCTGGCACGGGGCTCAGCGGGGAGGGGTCCAGGCCACTGGCTCCTTCCAGGAATCCCAAGCCTGTTGAGAAGGGGCAGGGCGGGCACCACCCAGGCCCCTAATGGCTTCCAGGCACCCATGCTAAAGGCAGGGGTGGGGGCTCCACACTCAGCTCCTGTTCCCCTTCCCAGCCTGGCCAGCCTGGCTGGGGGCTGGGAGAGGAGGGAGAGCACAGGAGCAAGGCTGTGGAACAGCCCTCCACCTTCCCTCCTGTAGGCCAGGGTCCCCTGGAGGGTGTGTGCATAGGAGTGTGGGAAGGGGCTGCGGTGGGGCTCCCTAGGTTGCTTTTCTGGGGAAGCCCCCACCCAACACAAAGAGTTCTGTAGACCCACAGAGACCCAAGGGCAGCCAGACTCTGCTTAGCAACACCCCCCCTCCACCCGTCACACTCCGCTCACATAACCCAGCCTTGAGGACACACACTCACACACAGCCTTGGTTACATACACACTCACTAAAGACGTAACAATACAGAGGCATAGCTCACAGCCGACAGACAGGTCCCAGCCACCCCTTCCCCACCAGGCTCAGTGCCCCCTTCCCATGGGTTGTGTGTGTATGTGGCGGGGGGTGGCCCCCTGATTCCCCCAGGATGTCACCACCCCCCAAGGAGCAGGCGGGGGTTGGGACCAGCCACCACGAGCCCCAGGGAGACTTCCCCACCCCACCCTTTGTCCCTCCTGCTTCCCACCAGCCAGATGGGTCTATTCCTGCTCTAACCCTCTGGGTTTCTTTCTGCTCAGGCTATTCCCCCCACCCAGAATGCCAGCCTTCCAGCCTCTGAAACTGCCACCTCTGAAACCTCCAAGAAGTGCCCTGATTTCCCAAGCTGCCCCTCTCCCCACCCTGGGGAGCACAGCCCTACAATCTACCAAAGCCAGACCTGGTCAGCTGCCTTCTCTTCTTGCAGCATAGGCTTCCCCTAGCTCGGATGGGATACTTGTGCCACCCAAACCTTCTAGGTCAGGGCCTTGCATACAGTAGTTGCTTAAAGTTGGCTGGTGGGGTAGAGAGCAGAAGGCTGACTAAGACCGTGCATCACCTTAGCTGGGCAGCAGGGCTGAGCTCCTGACCCCAAGCCTCACAGCTGTTGTTACCACCCCAGGCTGCATCTGCTGACTCCAGGGCCAGAAACAAGGACATTTTGATCTGAAACCTGCCTCATGCTAGGCCCTCAACAGCCCAGTCCACTGAAAGTTCAATGGTTCCTGTTGTTCTTGGATTAGCCTGCAATGTTCTTCCCTCCATCTTTTACCATAAATAAACTCCTACACATCCTTCAAGACCCACTTCTAGTGTCCCCTCCTCTGGGAAACCTTCCCTGACCCCTGTGCACAGGGCACCTCCCTGTCTGTCAGCAATGGTCGCACTATGAAGTCCATGTGGGCATCGTGGTGTCGCTGGCTGTCAGCACAGGGACCAGTATACAGCAGATGCTGCATAAATGCTTGCTGGGCTGATGGATGGACAGATGGACACATGCTACTGTTTGAGTTCCCCTTGCAACCAGGGAGTTTAGGAGGCTGAGCCATCATAAAGAGCAGTAGTTAGTTTGTGGCCAGGTTCCAAGATAGTAGGTGTCTGAGTCTGTGGCCAAGGTCAGAGTCAGAGGTCATTCTATGGCCAAGTCAGGAATCAGGCTTCTTACCTGAGGAAGCCTAACTGGCCCAGAGGGGGACACCCTTGTGTTTGGTCCTTAGTACGTTTGGATGAGGGTCTGTCTCTCAAAATTCAGCCAGAGGAGTGAGCAATGCTGAGGCCTGGCTGGAGGCCAGCTGGAGGTGGGGGGCCCAGTGGTCCCAACTCCTCCTTTGAGCTCAGAAACCCCCTATGTTCTCCCAGAACATTCCAGGTGGGGCTCTGGGGCTGGCCTATGGCTACAGGCCTGGCTGTGGGCAGGGAGCAGAGCCCAGCAGGAAACCACAGGGGAGGGCCTGATTGGATAAGTGTAGGGCCCAAGGCTGGTCAGCCACAGGCTGTGGGCACCTGTCCCTCTGCCCTGCTGCCCAGGCTCCAGTGCTGGACCCCCAGGAGAAGACTGGGAGGGAGGGAGGCTGGGCCACCAAGCCACACCTGAGTCCAGGGGTGGGCACCCCTGGCCTGTTCCAGGTACCCCCATCTCAGACTGAGGAACCACCAAGAGATCCTAGACTACTGATTCGAGCTCCTCCCTTTTCTTACAGATGGGTCAACTGAGGCTCAGAGACTTATCCATGTCCACAAAGAGCACCCGCAGCAAAGCTAGGGGAGCAGGGAGTGCTAGGACTGGATGTCTCTCCTCCTGGGTCCTTATTACCTGACGGGCATCTTGGCCAGCCCTGGAAGCATCTACACTTTGGGGTCCTCAGGTATCTGGCCAAGTGGGCAAGGATAGCTGGGAGGGAAGAAGGTGGGAGAGCTTGATGGGGGCCAACCAAGCCCCCAGGCCTCTCAACAACTCCTTCAACTCTCACTATCCTGCGTACAGCAGACATCCCACTGGTGCCAGCCTTGCCACCGATATGCTGTGTGATATCTGCAAGTTCCTGGCTTCTCCGGGCCTCAGTTTTTCTATCTGTTCAGTGGGGAGAGTCAGTAAGACTAATAGCTCTGCCCAATAGGCGGCCAGACCTGTGTCAACCTGAACCAATCAAATTCCCACAACAGCCCTGCGGGGGACTGGGAGTAGGCGTGGGTGCGGGGTGGGGGGTGGTGGATTTTAAGATAAACTGAAGCCCCAGTGGCGATGGGGCTCGCGGATATCACCGTTGGCAACACTAAAGGATGGGACAACTGAGGCCCACTGCCCTCTCCCCGCACTGAGCCGTCGCTCCACCTGCTGCAACTCTTTCCAGAAAATCGCTTCTTGCTCCCCCACGGCCAGGCCACGGGAAACCTTTTTCATTTCCTCGCCCCGTCCCCTGTCGCCCCGACCCTGCGAGCCGTCCTGCTCCCCCTAGCGGTGGGCGGAGAGCTGAGGGGCTCCCCGGCCGGCGATCGCGATCCCGCCCACGCGGCCCCCATTCGCAGCCGCCGGGGTCTAGGGTGGAGGCGCCGTGCTCCTATTGGCCAGCGCGACCCGTCCATCCGCACTCGCCATGGTGACCACGTTGGGTCCCCCGGGAGAGTTCCAAATTCCGCCCCCGCCCGTCGCCCCCTCCCGTCGGGCCCGGCCCGCTGCAGTCCCAGGGCGCGCCCCCACCCTCTCCTCAGTCCCTCCTCACCAGAAGCCTGGGCCCCCAGGAGGTGGGGGGAGCCCGGGAGAGGAGCTAGAAAGTTCTGCTCTGAGTCTAGGGGTAGCTGCAGACGCGGGGCCCCCACGGCTCCCCAGTACTCCAGCCCACCCCCAACTTAACCCCTTTGCTCCCGCCGAAGGTTCGCGGCCCGGAGGGAGTTCCCGGGACGCGCCTGGCTCTCTGTCCCCCCGCGCGGCCGCCCAGCTCACCTCTGCCCGGACCCGCGGGCTCCGGACGTCCGACCCGCTGCGGCTGGGCGGAGCGGGCACGGTGCTGGCTGCGGCCGCCGCCGGGAGGGCCGAGGGAGGGCCGCGGAGTCTCCTCCTCCCTCCCGGGGGGAGGGGAGAAGACTGGGCGGGGGCGGCAGGGCCCCCGACCCGAGCGCCGACTGTGGCCCCGCTGTGACCCCGGCTAGCGAGTTGCTGGGATGGGGGCCACCAGCCTAGCTCCAGGGCCAGAGTCGCAGGCCGGGCCGGCGGGCTCTGTTGGAGAGCTGGCCGGACCCCAGCAGAGGCCCCACCCCGCGTGGGGGGACGGAAGGCAGGGTCTGGGGACCCTGCGAGGTTCGATTTCCCGGCTCAGGTTTCTTGAGCACCAACGACGCACTAGGCGCGCCCTGCAGCAGAAGTGGGCGCCGCCTGTCCCGGGCTCAACACGTGGAAGGTTCTTACTAAGTGTTCACTTTTGTTACCTGGATTCTTCCCATTGCCACCTCTGCCATCAAGTGGACGTAGGGTAGCAAGTCTCTGCTCCTCACCGGGCTTCAAACCCCTTACCGTCTATTCCCGCTTACAGAGACCCTTGAGGACAGAGTAAAACTGCCCCCAGAGTTTGCAAAGCCATAATCTTTACGGAAAGGGAGTTCTAGTGGCGCAGTGGTTAAGCGCTCGGCTGCGGACCAAAACTGGCGTTGTAAGATGCGGCAGTGCTTCTGTAAAGATTTATAACCTTAGGAACACTATGGGAGTAGTTCTACTGTCCTATAGGGTCTCAGCGAGTCAGAATGGACTGGAAAGCAGAGGGTTCGTTTTTTCGGAATCTTTAAGGAAGCAGGTTGCCACATCCGCGGAGCGGCTGGTGGGTTCAAAACGGTTAGCAGGCAAGCGTTCTAACCATTGCCCCACTAGGGCTTCTTCACCGGGCCTGTTTGGCCTTTTGTACAATAAAAGGTGGACTAAATTAACCTCACATCCGTTGAGAAGTGAGGCGGGGCACTGGGCCTGCTCTGCAGAGACTTTTCCCCCTTGTGCGGTGGTGCTTCCTGCCGGTTGTGGGCCAGAGGGGCGCGCCCTCCAGTGCACCCAGAAGCTTTGGAGCTGCTTCATCGCTGACAGGGGAGGAATGGGCTCTGGGAGGTCCTCCTGCCAACCCTGGGTACTCCGGAAGGCCACCCGAGGTGAAGACACAAAAAGGGGTCCAAAAATTCACAGAAGTAGTGGTGGAACCCGTGGATTTGGGATTTAACCACGAAAAAGAAAGCAAAAATTGTGAAACTAAGCTAATTTTAACTCATGATTAACACGGTTTAGTTTATTACGGAAACCGTGCACGCAGTAAAAGGAAGAACGGATCAAAAGTTAATGTTTGAGGATTTTATTTTTTTACTGAGAAGTTGAGTGTTTTAGCATCTTTCCTTTTTGAATGGGCTTTTTTGCAGCAAGAGGGTCCTTCTTGCAAAAATATTTGAGAACTTCCTGAAACCCAAAGATTGCTCTAAATTCTTTGACAGTCAAATACGTCTTTGTAAGCACTTGTCTATGTTCTTGTCCTGTGTGGTCAGCGGCTGCTTCGTTTCTTCAGCATCACTTCCATCCACTTCATGAAATCCCACGTTTTTTTGCAATATTTGCAGTTTCACTTGTCAGTTTGTTTGCTGTGGATTCACTCTGCATGGCTGGCCATTGACAGCATCTGATAATCAGCTGGACAGATTTGGGTGGAGATATGTGGGATTTGAGAGGGACTACTTTGTAAAAGTTGCAGAGGCCAGCCTTTGCTTCCTGTGTACCCTTGAACCTGTGAGATTCAGACATTGGGTACTCAGAGAACAAAGATCCCTTTTCTTAGCATCCCCATTTTAAAGCTGAGAAATAAAGGCTCGGAAAGGGGCTGTGACTTACCCAACGTCCCATAAATATTAAATGATGGTAGTGTGCCAAGAACCCAGAGTTCTTTTCCAGGGTTTCTGGAAGTGAGGAAAGGGATGGAAAAGGTGGAAGAACCTAAGTTGATGGTTTACCTAAACTACAACCTCGTCACAATTGTGTCCTCTTTCTTAAAAGAAGAATATTAGTGTCCTGGGGGGAAACCTCTGGTGGCATAGTGGTTAAGAGCTATGGCTGCTATCCAAAAGGTTGGCAGTTGGAATCCACCAGGTGCTCTTTGGAAACCCTGCGGGGCAGTTCTACTCTGTCCTACTGGGTCACTATGAGCCAGAATGGACTCGACGGCGACGGGTTTGGTTTTGGCTTTTGGGAGGGCATTTCTTGTGGGAGGGGTGGACGGGGGAGCCCACAGACTCATGGAGCCCAGATGGGGGCTGACCCTAGGCTTGGTGGTTCATGCGAGTTGTCTGAGTCTTACAGTTACCCTATGAGTGTGGTGTTATTATTGCTACCATCTCATAGTAGGAAAGTGAGGACCAGAGATCAAGTGACAGGCCCAGGGTCACACAACTGGGAGGTCTCAGAGCCCCAGATCTGACTCTCTCAATTTTACCATTGTCACCGTTAAGCCCTCAACTACTAGCTGAAAGGTTGGTGGTTTGAACCTACCCAGAGGTGCCTTGGGAGAAAGGCATGGTTTTCTGTGTCTGAAAGGTCACAGCATTGAAAACCTTAGATAGAGCACAGTTCTATCAGACACACATGGGGTCACCATGAGTCAGAATCGACGGCAACTGATAAAGAAAACTTAGCCCAACCGAGGCTTCTCCTGGATGCAACCGGGATTGAGAGAAACTTAAGTAATTAATTTTTTTCATGGTGTGACTTGGTTTATTTAATGTCCTGTAGGGTCACACCCACCCACAGTCATCTTGCAGATCGCCAGGGCAAGTAGCCCCCATATGGGGAGAACTTCCCTAGGGATGGTGTGTGGCCTTCCCAGGGTGGGGACTGGGAGGGGGTTTGCTCTCCTCCTCCCTGCCTGGGAGACTGAGGAAGAGACACATGTCTTCTGAAGCTTAGGCATCCAGAATGTTTGCAGGGGAGTAGGAGGCAGGGAAGCCTTCCAGAAGGATGGAGAGGAGCTGGAGGCTGTCCAGGTGCAGCTGGGACAGAGCAGAGAGGAGAGTATGAATAAGGCAAGAACCCATCAACCGTGTCAACTCATGCAGACCTGGGTTGAAGCAGAAGTTGGGTGGGGCTAGATCATGAAAAGCAGAGAAGTGAAGGGGAGGCACTGCTGGCCTTTGAGCAGGGAAGTGTCTTGACAGTGAGTTCTAGAATCTAAAGGACAGGGACGGGTAACCATCCCCCTTCCAACTAAGGCAGGACACGGTGAGGCCCATACAGATCCAGGTTGGAAAATGGAGGGGCTGCGCAGTGGTCAGGGCCTCCTCCAGGACCTTGAGAGTGGCTGCCTTGGCTCCCATCCAGTGTGAGGAGGAAGACTGGTGTTGTAAACTTAGAGGTGGCCAGGAAGCCTCAGAAAAGAAGAACCTAGAGGTTAAAGTCTGGGTCATGACCACAGAAAAACAAAACTGAGGGCTGTGCCGGTGTTCCTGCAAAGACCTCATGCTGCAGCTGCGATGGGAGGCTTGGGTCTGGCTTCCCAGAAATCTCTCTTTCTTCTAAACAGCAGGCCATCTTTCTCCTCCTTGCAGAGGCCACCTGTGCTAGATGCAGGGCTGGCCTTGGGCTGATCCTGGAAGGGCCTTGGGGTGGGGGCAGAGAGAAGGGGGCCATGTTGGAGCATGCTTGGGTTTTGTTTGTACCCCCATCTCACCCCTGGGGGTAGAAGATCACATTCCTGAAACAGAGTTTTCCCTGGGGCCCAGATGAGCACCCGGTCTCCCTTCCACCAACACACATCATGGACACCAGGCCTGTTTCCCTTAGGGTTCCGCAGAGGGCGTGGCTTGTGTGGGACAGGCTTGTTGGGACTGCAGGTCCAAGGAGAAGCTGTCTAGTCTCGTTGCCCCACATTTCTTCTGGCCTTACCTTCTGAGCTTTGCTTCAAGCTAGATGCTTCCTGAGAGAGCTCTGCCGCCAGCCAGCTGGCTGAGTCGCTCTGGGTCAGACTTCTGTCCATCTGTGACATGTGACAGCTTCACCCAGCACTTCCAGTGACTTTGCCAGCATTACCTTGTATAAACACCCCACTAACCCACAGCCTGGGGTTCCTGGGTGGTGCAAACAGTTAAGCACTCAACTACTAGCCGGAAGTTTGGTGGTTTGAACCGACCCAGAGGTGACTCAGAAGTAAGGCCTGGCAATCTGTTTCTGAAAGGTCCCCGCCTTGAAAATCCTATGGAGCAGTTTTACTCTGCATACATGGGGTCGCCGTGAGTCGGTGGCAACTAACAACTGCCCCATGAGATGGTGCTGTTATTATCTCCATGTTACAGAGGGGAAACTGAGGCGCAGAGAGCTGAGTCACCTGCCACAGTCACCAGTGAGTGCCTTTGGTAGCTCTGGCATCTGAAGCCAGTCAGCTTGACTGGAGTCCCCTGTTGCCTGAGGTCCCTGCCATCATCGTTGTTCTTCCCCATTGATTGTCAGGCCAGGCAAGGATCATTGTCCTTGTTCTACAGACGGGGAAGCCTAGCCCTAAAGATGACATCTCTTGCCCAAGGGCACTGAGCTGAGGTGGGTATGAACCCTGCAGGGTGCTGTGTTGCCCAGTCTGCCTCCCTCTACCCCACTGACACCAAGCACCCCTGTGTTGGTGCAGCTGCCCCCCTGAAGTGCTTCAGGGTGGTGACCAGGGCCAAGGCTGGAGCAGCTCTCAGCTCAGAGGAAGCAAAGGGGCTGAGTGAAAGAAGAAGTGAAGTGGGTGTGCATGCAGGCGTGGGGTGAGTAAATCAGAGAAGTGAAGGGGGCGTGTGGCCATGGGGTGAACAGATCAGAGAGATGACGTGAGCATGCGGCCGTCGGTAAGCAGAGCAGAGGCTGCCCACAGCTCAGAGGCTTCTACTTCTCACTCTTCCTGCAGACAGCAGCAACACGACCGCCAAGGAGCAGCAGCAGCTTCACAGGTCAGCTCTCTGTCCTTAACTGCACATCCCCCACGGGCACTGAGCTTCCCCTGCCCAGGCAGGCACAGGCCTGGCAACAGCTCAGGAGCAGCAAGCTGGGGACCCACCCACCGCCATGATAACTCCAACTCTTGGGGAATGTAGAGTTTGTTTTTGAAAGAGAAATTTTGGAAGATGTGAATTTGAGATTAAGGAGTAGCTTTTTTTAAGACATTAGGCTTTGGGTTCAGATCTTAGCTACCTTGTGTGACCTGGAGCAAGTTACTTGATTTTTCTTTTTTGGACCTCAGTTTTCTCATCTATAAAATGGGGCTCGTCCAGGAACGTGAGCCTTGGGCGGGTGGCAAGAGCATGGTACAGAGCCTGTGCTTGGCAAATCAGGGTGGGTGTAATCCTCCAGAGAGCATCCTGGGCTGCAGCCTGGGGCCAGCATGTCAGAGGAAAAGGGCCCTGGTGCTGGCTTGGTCACAGGCTCCCTGTTGGGCCTTATTTTCCCTATCTGTGAAATGGGCTACAAATAATAGTACCTATGTTGTGGATTGAATTGTGTCTCCCCAAAATGTGCGTCAACTTGGCTAGGCCATGATTCCCAGTATTGTGCGGTTGTCCACCATTTTGTGATCCTATGTGTTGTAAATCCTAACCTCTATGATGTTAATGAGACAGGATTAGAGGCAGTTATGTTAATGAGGCAGGACTCAATCTACAGGATTAGCTCCTATTTTGAGTCAATCTCTTTCGAGATATTAAAGAGAGAATCAAGCAGAGAGACAGAGGGACCTCATGCCACCGAGAAAGAAGCACTGGGAGTGGAGTGTGTCCTTTGGACCCCAGCGTCCCTGTGCTCAGAGGCTTCTAGACCAGGTAAAGATTGATGACAAGGTCCTTCCCCCAGAGCCCACAGAGATAGAAAGCCTTCTCTGGGAACTGGCACCCTGAATTTGGACTTCTAGCCTCCTAAACTGTGACAGAATAAAGATCTGTTTGTTAAAGCCATCCACTTGTGGTATTTCTGTTATTGCAACACTAGAAGCCTAAGACAACCTCTCTCAGGACTTTCCTGTAGAAACCACAGATTCACTCATCACCCAGGTCTTGGTGAGGTCAGAGGCTGGGGTTCAGGGATGTGGTTGGCAAGGGCAGGTGTTTGGTGTGGGCAAGTAGGAGGGCCTGTGCTCAGGTATGTTCCCTGTGGGGGACTTTGAATCAGACTTTGATTTCCAGGAGTGTGGATTGTGGTAATACGTAATCATCTTAGTCTCTCTCCCTGGGAAATAGGTCTCCCTGGCCTCCTTTTACAGGTGAGAAAACTGAGGCCCAGAGAGGTCAAGTTCCTTGCCCAACATCACACCGCCCAGGCACTGAATACCAGAGTTAGTCATCAAACTCACAGCTTCCAAAGGCTCTGTTCTGAGCCCCACATGTCTCCTCATCTCTCTGTTGGCCTAAAATGAGTGTTACTTGTCCATACAGGAACTCAGCTACCCAACCAGCTTTGGAAGGTTGCAGCGTGGAGTGGCACTGGACTTGGAGTCTGAACTTTTTGAGTCCCAGTTGCCCACTGGCCTGCTGGAGAACGTCAAGCAAACTCCTTCTCTTGCATGACATTCAGTTTCCCCGTGGTTACTTGGACATATCTTGAAAGTCAGGTAAGGGAGTCCCGTTTCCTGGAAGGCCCCAAATAACAACTTGCAGGCTGGGGAATGTGGTGGCTGAGGGTGTGGGGTAAGAGCACATGGTGGCCTCTCTGAGGGTTGGGGAGAGGGGTGCTGGAGGTCGCAAGCAGAAGTGAAGATGGATGTTTGGTCCTAGGAAAGGGGTGGAAACCACAGCTTCTATTTGGGGCACCTAGAGAAGGTGTCACTTCTTCTTTGACCTTGATTTCCCCAGCTGGGTGGTAGGGTCAGTCTCCTCTTCCCTCTGTGCCTTCCTGGGACCAGTGTGACCAGAGGGTCTGGGGACTCAGTGTCAGGGCCCAGACCCTGGAGGTCAAATCTATACCCCTGTCTGGGCCTCAGTTTCCCTGTCCATATATTGAGAGGGTAGACAAGATGGCCTGAGGTCCTTTCTGCAATAACTGGTCCTCCTTATTGAGCCTCAGTTTTCTCACCTGAGGCATTTCATTCTGTGGCTTCCTTTCCCTCCTCAAACCTCTTTGAGGTTCCTAGAGGGTAAGTGAGTCACCTAAGGTAACACAGCTAAAAAAATTACCGAATAGTCAAAGAAATAAAAACTGAGCTTTCTGTGACTCCCAAGTTGCTATTCTCTTGAGGGGGAAAATATATATTATTGTTGTTAGGACAATGGGTGACTATGGGGGGGGGGGAAGGAGATTCCAGTACAAAAAAATGAAACCATAAAAGTACTAGAAGAAAAACAGGAGAGTTCCTTCATCACATTGGAGTGGGGAAGGCCTTTCTAGCTATGACTCAATACCCAGAAGCCAAATGAGAAAATACTGATAATTACATACAATTTTTATTATAAAAAAAAAGTACTGATAATTACATGAAATTGAATAGCGGAGTTGGTTATCAGACTCACAGCTTCCAAAGGCTCTGTTCTGAGCCCCACATGTCTCCTCATCTCTCTATTGGCCTAAAATTAGTCTTACTTGTCCACACAGGAACTCAGCTACACAACCATCTTTGGGAGTTTGCGGCGTGGAGTGGGGAGAGCACTGGACTTGGAGTCTGAACCTTTTGAGTCCCAGTTGCCCACTGGCCTGCTGGAGAACACCAAGCAAACTCCTTCTCTTGGGTGGCATTCAGTTCCCTTCCAGTCACTTGGACCTATCTGGGAAGTCAGGTAAGGGAGTCCTGTTTCCTGAAGGGCTCCAAATAACGACTTGCAGGCTGGGGAATGTGATGGCTGAGGGTGCGGGGTAAGAGTGCATGGTGGCCTCTGTGAGGGACAGGGAGAGGGACATTGGAGGTGGCAAGCAGAAGTGAAGATGGATGTTTGGTCCTGGGAAAGGGGTGGAAACACAGCTTTTATTTGAAAATTAGCCAAATAAATAAATAAATAACTCTCTTCCTCCCCTCTTCCCTTTCCATTTTCCCTTCTTCATCTTCTCAATGTTTTCTGGTTTGATTTTCTAAAGCCAAGTGTATAGAGGTATAATTTCATACAATAAAATTCACCCTTTTAAAGAGTAGTTTGATGAGTTTTGACAAATATATAGTCATGTATACATAGATATAAAAATCAAATATAAAAATATAAAAATTTTCAAAAAAAAATCTACATGGCAGAAAAGACCATATGCAATGTTAAAAGGCAAATGACAAACTAGGAAAAATATTTGCAACTCATGTAACAGATAAAGAGCTAATTTCCCTATTATGTAAAGAGTTTCCAGAAATTGATAAGAAAAAGCCTAGCCCAGTATTAAAATGGGCAAATGATGAGCTGGTACAGGTAGGAGGAGCTACAGGTATGGCTGCACTGGAAGGAAAACAAATGGCTACAAAGAGAAAAAAAAACAAAGAGGGAACAGGTTAAATACATCATGGCTTGTCCCCACAGTGTTAAACTATGCGATTAGAAAAGAGAAAGAAGATGTTCTCTAGGTACTGTCACAGAAAGCTCTCCAGGATGTGTTTTCAAGTGAAAAAAGTAAAGTATGCTTTTTTGTACAAAATGGGAAATTATACACCCCCCCCCCACATATATATTTCTTTGTAACGGTATACCCCAGGGTTTTTTTTTTTTTTTTTTAATCTATTACCACTTGATGGATATTTGCATAGTTTTTAGTTTTTGGCTATTGTGAATAAAGCTGCTATGAACATTTGCATACTGGTGTTTGTGTGGGCATCGTGTTTTCACCTTTCTAGGGTAAATACCTAGAAGTTGGACTGCTGGTGTTTTGTTTATGTGTATGTTTATGTTTAACTTTAAAAGACACCGCCAACTGTTTTCAAAGTGGCTGCCCCATTTGCACCCTTTCCAGCAATGTATGAGGGCTTCAGCTGCTCTGTATCCTCAGCAACACTTGGTATTGTCAGTCATTCTAATTTTAACCATTCTTGGTATGTTGTCATATCTTATTGTGATTCTTATTGCCTTTCCCTGATGACTAGTGATACTGAGCATCTTTTCATGTGTTTATTTGTGATCTGTGTATCTTCTTGAGTGCAGTGACTATTCAAATCATTTCCCATTTTTTGTTGGACTATTTGTCTATTAAA
Organism: Elephas maximus indicus; assembly: GCF_024166365.1. Lineage (NCBI taxonomy): Eukaryota > Metazoa > Chordata > Mammalia > Proboscidea > Elephantidae > Elephas > Elephas maximus. The sequence continues at coordinate 24,446,660 of NC_064839.1, forward strand.
TTCTAAGACTTCTTTATATAGTCTAAATACAAGTCCTTTATCAGATACAGTTAAACTTGCAAAAGTTGGAACCTGTGGAAGGTGGAAACTTCCAGAAAAGGAAAACTCAAATATTTTCTGCAAGACTGCATCCTGTCAAAGGCAGAAAACTTGTGAAAACCAGAAAACAGGCAGTCTGTCAAGTTCTGTCTCTCACAGGTTTCACTATGTATATTGCAGTTATTTCCTCCCAGTCTGTGGCTTGTCTTCTCATGCTCTTAGCAGTGACTTTCGAAGAGAAGTTTTTAATTTTGATGAAGCCCAATTTATCAAGTTTTTCTTTTATAGATCGTGTTTTTGATGATGTTTCTAAGAAATCTTTGCCTCACCCAAGGTCAGGAAGATTGTCCCCTTTGTTTGCTTTTGGAAGTTTTATAGTTTTAGGGTTTGATAGTTAGATCTATGATTTATTTTTTAATTTTTTTTCTATGATTTATTTTGATTTAGATTTTGTATATGCTTCAAGGTTCCAAGTTTTCTTTTTTTTTTGCGTAAGGCTATTGAATTGTCCCATCTGCTGTTGTCTCCCTTCCCATTGCTCTTTGTGGCTTTGTGCCTATTTTATTCATTCACTGTCATTTCGGTGATGCTTCCGCGGGTAGACATGAATTTACTATATTTAAACAGGAGCTTATCAGTTCATTTCAAAACCTAGGTGAGGTCAGAGAGGGACAGATCCTTGCCCAAGCGAGTTAATGACAGGGCTGGACAGGGTTACACGCTGTTTACTCCCAAGTAGCTTCCTCCTGGGTGTGGCCAGGACCTGGGGAAGGCCCTGGAAAGACCATGTTTGGCGGGTGGGCAGATGTATCAGGCAGAGCTGCTAATGGCAGGCATTGCTTGGTGGCCAAAGATTCTGGAGTCACAGAGACATGAGCCTCAGTTTCCTCATCTGTGGAATGTAGGTAGAGTGAGGATCAAATAAGATGCTGCAAGTCCTACCCTCTGACATGCCAGATGCCTGGAAATTAGAGGTCGATCTCTTTTTAAAAAATATTGTGTTGAAAATATACATAACAAAACGCACATCTCCAGCATTTCTACATGTATAATTGAGTGACATTGATTACATTCTTCAAGTTTTGCAGCCATTCTTGCGATCCTTTTCCAGATCATTCCACGACCAATAACATCAACTCAATGTAGAGGCCGCTGTTTTACCTTAATGATGATGGTATGCACTTTTTCTCAGGCGGGAGCCAGTTCTTGGCAGACATCTGAGTACAGGGGATGGATCACTGTGCAGCCCTTCTCCTTTGCCTCTGCCTTGTGACTTTCCAGAGCGGGACAGCAGGTAAGGGGCCTCCCTTAACTGAGGGGCCGTCCTAGCCCAGCCCCATGGCTGTGATGTGAAAGGTGGAAGCTTCAAATCAAAGAAGATGGAAAGGGGGCTACGTAGACCTCCTGAGGGGCAGCAGCAGCGGTGAACTAGGAGTCAATAGGTCATGGGGCTGGGGCGTCTGAGGACGGAGGCTGAGGTAGAGGTTTGACTTTTGCTCCCAACAGAGGCTTCATGGAAACTCCGGAGCTTGTTGGAGGAAATGGAGATGGTGGCCAACCCCAAAGGACTCAACTCCAAGGGACGGAACGTACCTCCTGCTCAGTGAGTTGGGTGTCCCTCCCTGCTCACTTAAAGTCAGCCCTGCCTCCCACCCCAGCCTGCACCTTGAATCGGTGGCCCCGTATGGGTCCAGTGTAGACAATTAACCCCTTCATTTATTCAACACGCATTTATTGAATAGCTACTGTGTGCCTGGCGCTAGGGTCTGGCAATGCAGGATGGATGTACTCCTGCCCTCATCAGCTTATCTTCTGGGGGGAGGGGACGTGCAGAAGGCACGTCTCTGTGCCTTTTCCTGGGAAGGGCCTCCAAGACTCTGGCTGGGTTCTCCAGAGTCTGTGACTCAAAGGCTGAGCAACTCCAATGCCTGACCAGAGAGAAGAACTTCAGCTGGGGAAGCACTTCACTCGTTGAGGGGGAGGGGTGGGGAGAGCAGTCAGGGAAGGCTTCACTGAGCAGGTGAGGACAAACTGGGACCTGACAGACTTCACTGGGAGAAGGGGATGGGTGGGGTGGGGAGGTCAGGATCAGCCAGGTGAAGGGAACTGTGTGCGCAAAGGTCAGGAGTGACAGGGGTTTAGTGTGCCCCCTTCTCCCCAAGGCTGTCTAGAGCCCTCTGTCGCCTCCATTCCCCATTCTGGACTCTGCTTTCTCTGACCAGCCTCCCTGCCCCTGAATATATCCACAACCTGGAGTATAACCTGTTGAACAGCACCTTTGAGGGCCACAACCTGACCGAGCAGACGTCTCAGGCCACTATCCAGGCTCTGGCCTTCAAGCTGGGCTGCGACTTCTCTGGCCTCTTGCTGAGCGGTGCCACTATGGAGAAGGTCCCTCAGGTCAGATGAGGCTGAGGATGTGGGATGGCCAGCTGCCTCCAGCCCCAGAATCCTCCAGGGGGTTAAACTCTGGACTTTGCCCAGGCTCTTCCCTTACCCCTGGAGTCCAGGCTCTGCCCAGACTAGCTGGGAGTGGTCTCCTCTGTAAAATGGGGCTGCGATTCCCTGCGTGAACAAAGGGAAGGGAGGGGCTTTGTGGCCCCTCAAGGGCAGTTTCGGGTAGAGAGCAGGGCCCTGGGGGAGGCAGCAGTGGGCAGGCCAAGGAGTCCTGGCCCCTTTGAGGACCTGTGAGGACCCGTGTGTGGTACCTAACCCATGCGGGATGCTGGGATGTGGAGACATTGGGGTGGGGGGGGGCTGTTGGTTGGGGTAAATGACCCAAATTCAAGACCCAAGAAGTGTGGAGGGCAAGCCTGGGACTGTAGGTGGTTCAGCAGAAGATGCAGCCTGGCAGGAGACAGTTCTGCAGGCGGAGGTTCCGGGGAGGGAAGTGTCCAGGGCAAGGTTGAGAAGGGTCCATGGGGAGTGGGGGCTGAGAAGGTGGGATCACATCAGGAGACCTTGAAGGCCAGGCTTAGCCTGTGCATGGCGCTCCCTAGGCTTGGGCCTCCCATGCAATGCAGTTCCCAGCTGAGCTGACCCGAGAGGCCTGCCAGATCCATCGCAAGGAGCTGCGTCTCATCTGTGTCTACTTCTACACCTCCTTCTTCTTCCAGGTCAGCACCCATGGTGGGGCCTGTGGGCAGTGCAGGCATCCATGCCACCGCCTGACCTCTGGGTAGGGAGCCAGCCCCAAGAGAGTCAGGGGCTAGAGATTACTCCCTGGGCAGCCTGGGCCAGCCACTGGTTGGGTGGCATGATTGTCCGTCCTGCTGCCATTGAGTTGATTCTGACTCACAGCGACCCTGTGTGGCAGGGTAGAACTGCCCCATAGTTTCCAAGGAGCAGCAGGTGGATTCGAACTGCCAACTTTTTGGTTAGCATGATTACAATCTGCAAATAAGGCCTAAAGAACTTTCTATGTGCCTGTCCCTGGGTGTGTGTGTGGGGGGAGGGGGAGGAGGGCAGACAAGAAGGTGACAAGGTCCTTGCCCTTAGAGAGCTGTTTATCTCAATATTTAGAGTAGGACCTTAGAGACTTAATTTTAGCTCATAGAAAAGCAAAGTGGTAGACCAGTTTGGGTGGGGTTGGTGGTGTTCCCAACATGCAGTCCAGGAGGGCTTCTGGAGAAGATGTCTTTTCACCCTGGCTTTGAAAGTGAGTGAGGGTGGTGGTGAGGTGGAGGGTATAAGGCTGGAATACATTAAACAACTGGGAGGTAGAGCAGGGGTCCTGAGAGCGGAGCTTTCCAGGTGGCAGAAACAGCGTGTGCAAAGGCCTGGAGGCTGGCCCACGCTGTACAAATGAGAGGCATGCTTTGTGTTCTCATCCCAGAAGGAGGCACTGGGGAAGGGCGGCTCTCAGACCTCATCCAGGGTTTCCGTGTGTCCCCTTCAGTCAGCCCTTCTTTCCACTGCCCTTCCAGGATGACACCAACTCATCTCTGCTTAATAACTGTGTCCTGGGGGCCCAGCTGGGCCACGACCACGTGGACAACCTCAGAGAGCCGATCAACATCAGCTTCTGGCACCACCAAAGCCTGGTACCATCCGGGGTGCCGCCATTCTCAGCCCACTTCTGCCCTTCTGAATATTGGTTTGACCAAGCTCAAATCCATGGAGCCATCTTGAAAACACACTTACAATCAATGAAAGGTTTTGAAGATTTTAAAATCCATCACACTTTGAATATTCCTGCCTAAGTTTTTTTTTTTTTTTAAGAAATAATCCCTGCCCACACTGAGAGAGAGAAGCTTTTGCTTACTGCATTAGTCAGGATTCTTCCAGTTGCAAGTAATAGAAAACCAACTCAAGGCAGCTTAAGCCCAGAAGATAATTTATTGACTCAACTACCTAAAGTGTCCAGGGGTTGTCTAACTTCAGGCACGGCTGGATCCAGGGACTGATACAATGTCATCATGGCTCATCTCTTTCCATCTCTCAGCAATGCTTTCCTGCTTTGGCTTTCCACTTTCTGGCAAGATGGCTACTGGAGCATGGGGCTTCCTCCCCCCTTCCCAGCAGGCTCTTCCCTACCAAACCAGAGTCCCAAAATGGAGTCCTAAATGTCCAGCTGAGTCTCGTGTCCATCCCTGATCTAGTCCCCATGGCCAGGGGAATGGAATGTATGAATTGGGCAGGCCTTGGGCACCTTTGGCCCCCACAAGTCCTGGACCCTGATCCACAGTCCATCCCCTGTACCTTTTTGAGTGACCCCTTCTTCTCCCTTCAGGAAGGTCAGACTCTGACCTGTGTCTTCTGGAAGAAGGGAGCCGGTAAGCAACACTGGGGGGCCTGGAGCTCCGAGGGCTGCCGCACAGAACAGCCTTCACCTGCCCAGGTGCTCTGCCGCTGCAATCACCTCAGCTACTTTGCAGTTCTCATGGTATGTATGTGTTCAGCTTGAATGGGGGGGGTGGGTGTCAGAGCTGCAGAGGACCCCACAACCAGGGCAGAGGAACAAGGCAAAGGCTGCTGCAAGAGTTAGAAAATCAAGCTCAAATGGCTTAAGCAAAAAAAGAAAACTTAGGGGCTCATGTTCCTGAAAAGGCTGGGTTAAGCTTCAGGCATGGCTTGATCCAGGGGTTTCAAATAATATTGCCAGGACAGTACTCTGTCTTTGTCTCTCAGCTATGCTTGCTGTGCTGGCTTCACCGTCAGGCAGGATCTTCCCATGGGATGATAATATGGCTGCTGGCACTTCCAGGCTCATGTCCTACTAGCTTTCAGGCTGGTGGAATGAGAGCTCCCCTTTCCCAATTCGGCCAGATTGAGCCCACCAGCCTAGCACATGTCATGTATCCATCCCTGAACCCATCACTGTGGGCAGGAGGAAGGAAGGCCAGGCCTAGTGCACCTGCCTGCACACAGTAGGAAAAGTGATGGGGCCACCCTCATGCATAGAGTGGGGAAAGGGAGCTCCCCCAGAAAATGGAGGATCTCATAGAGGAAGCAGAGATGGGGGCTGGGTGGGCAAAAGCCACCATGTCTGCCCTGGCCTTGTTATGGGGAAGGAGGGCTTAGAGCTGAGGTCTTGGGAGGTCCTTCTGATTGAGCCTGGGGAGGAGTTTCCATGCTTTTGGCCTCCAGCCCCCCTTTGTCTCCTGTAGCAACTCTCCCCAGCCCCGATCCCTGCAGAGTTGCTGCCACCTCTCACGTACATCTCCCTTGTGGGCTGCAGCATCTCCATAGTGGCCTCGCTGCTCACCATCCTGCTGCACTTCCAGTCCAGGTATTCCTCTGCCACGGCGCTGGCCTGTCCAACCACTGCTGCTCAGTGCTTCCCCTTCTTTCCTACTTGGTCCCCAGAGTGAGTTGGGCTTCTCCGGAGGGCAGAGGCCAGGAGGCAGGAGACCTACCTTGCTGCGTGGCCGGTGTTGGGTCCCTGCCCCCTCTTGGCCTCAGTTTCCCTGCTATTGTGTGTCTATGAGCCCAGGGGGTGGCCCTACTGGGTGATGTCCCCAGGCCATGGAGGGCCATGCTCACACACAGGAAGCAGGGTGACTTCGTGACATGCATCCATATGAACCTGCACGTCTCTGTGCTGCTTCTGAATGTCACCTTCCTGCTGAGCCCCATGCTGGCCATGTCCGCCGTGCCTGAGTCAGCATGCATGGTGCTGGCTGCCATCCTACACTATGCGCTGCTATGCTCCCTCACCTGGATGGCCATCGAAGGCTTCAACCTCTACCTTCTCCTGGTGCGTGTCTACAACGTCTACATCCACCGATATGTGCTCAAGCTCTGCGTACTGGGCTGGGGTAAGCATGCGTCCCACTTATGTCCTGAGGTCTCCATCTGTGTAGGGTACCAACCCCCTCCTGCCCTCTTCCTCTCATCATCATAGTAACTACTACTATGAACCAGCAGTCCTCATCTCCATTAGCACTCCACCACTGCTTCCCATATTACTCTTCTCATCATCACCACCACTGTCACCAGCATTACCACTATCATCACCACTGTCTTCACCTGTAACAGCACCATCACCACTGCCATCACCTCCACCACCTCCACCTCCAACAGCACCATCACCACTGACATCGCCTCCACCTCCAACAGCACCATCACCACTGCCATCACCTCCACGTCCAACAGCACCACCACCACTGCCATCACCTCCACCTCCAACAGCACCATCACCACTGCCATCACCTCCACCTCCAACAGCACCATCACCCCTGGCATCACTTCCACCTCCAACAGCACCATCACCCCTGCCATCGCCTCCACCTCCAACAGCACCATCACCACTGCCATCACCTCCACATCCAACAGCACCGTCACCAGTGGCATCACCTCCACCTCCAACAGCACCATCACCACTGCCATCACCTCCACCACCTCCACCTTTAACAGCACCATCACCACTGCCATCACCTCCACCTCCAACAGCACCATCACCCCTGCCATCGCCTCCACCTTCAACAGCACCATCACCACTGCCATCACCTCCACCTCCAACAGCACCATCACCACTGCCATCACCTCCACCACCTCCACCTTCAACAGCACCATCACCACTGCCATCACCTCCACCTCCAACAGCACCATCACCACTGCCATCACCACTACGACTTCTACCTTCAGTGCCACCATCACCATTACCATCACCTCCACCACTTCCAAGAGCACCATCACCACTACCATCACCTCCACCAACAACAGCACCACTGCTACTACCATCACCTCCTCCACCTCCAATACCAGCAGCACCACCACTGTCACCTCTGCTACCACCTTCACTGCGTCCGCACCGCCACCTCCATCATCATTCCCACGCTTATCTTAGTCTTTACCCCCATCCGTATTACTACAATCACTGGCACCGCCATCACCATCCTAGTCCCTTTCTTTATTATCTCTGTTCCTCACCAGTTCCCAAACTTTCTCTCCCGTTAGCTTCCTGCCACCACCTCCCCAAACTGCCATTCTCCGTAGAGCCATCACAAGATGGCCAGGCTAATTGCTCTGAAGCTGAGCCATATGACAGGGGCTGTGGCTCAGAACAGTCTCCACCCCCTTTACCCAGTGGAATTCCATCTTAGCAGCCCCAAGAGACCCAGGGTCAACCCCTTTTCAGGGTCTCCTGAGCCTCTGTCCCACCCCTCAGGGGTCCCTGCCGTCCTGGTGCTGCTCCTCCTCGCTGTCAAAAGCTCAGTGTACGGATCACTCTCCATCAGTCAGGAAAATGGCACGGCCTCCCAGAACATATCCATGTGAGTGTCTCAGGCTACCGCAGGCTCCTTGGCTCTGGTTGAGGGCCACTTGGACCTGGGGCTCCATACGGGTATCCTGTAGGTAGGGCATTGGCTGTGGGGTGAAGAGGGAGCTACGGCTTCGATGGGGGAGTTTTCTCAGAGGTTTTGACACCTCCCTTTTGCTGGATCGTTTCTACTCTGGGCAACCCTAGGAAGCTGTGGAACAGGGTCCAAGGCCTGCTCATGTGCCTCGAAGGCCAGGGCAGGTGTAGTCAGGCCTACTACCTCCCAGCACCACACAGCTGCCATGACCCAACCTCACCCTCTGGCTCTCATGCCCCTTGGTCTAGCTCAGCTTGCACCCAGCTCTACTGTCCTTCCTTCCGACCTAGGCTCGGGCTTCTCCAGACCTGTGGTTGGCACATGACACTGCCCAGTTCCAATACCCACCACCTTCTGCACCCCTTGCCAATCTCATTGCCACCCCCAGGTCAAGTGTCCACACCAGCGAGGGAGGCAGCTGGGTCCTGGGCTCTGTCACCTCAGCAGGCCTTGGGTGGGGTTGATTCTCTGAGAAGGGAATGTGAATGGGGCAGGCCCCTCAAACCCTCCTAGTCAGAGAAGAGAGTGTGGTGGGGAGGGATGGGGGAACTAAATATCCCAGGGACTGGCTCAGCATGTGTGGAAGGAGGGGCACGGGGAGAAGCAGCAGAGGCTTCTAGGGGGGTCTGGTGTGGGGGACAGATCCCACTGCTTTCTGGGACTCATGGCGACCCCATGTGTGCAGAATAGAAATGTGACCCATAGGGTTTTCAAGGCTGTGACCTTTGGGAAGCAGATCACCAGGCCTGTCTTCCCAGGTACCTCTGGGTGGGTTCAAACCACCAACCTTTTGGCTAGTAGTCAAGTGCTTAACTGTTTGTACCACCTAGGGCATTAAAAACATTTTTTTTTTTAATTGTGAAAAAGTTCTAACAGCTGAACATAGACTAGCAAAATAAACCCCATCGAACCATCATCAACTGTTGCCCCCTCACCCTCTTTGCTTCTTTGGCTGAGGAGAGCTCAAGATTGCTGAGGGCGACCCTGTGAAGGCACCTGTGTGTTGGCTTGTTGAATCCTCACAATAAGGGGTAGGTCCTATTGCCTGCCCTATTTTACAGTTAGGGAAACTGAGGCACAGACAACTTGAGAACCCTGCCCAAGGCGACCAAGCCAGTTAATGGTGGAGCTGGGACATGACTCCAGGCTGGCTGGCTCCAGAGTCCACCTCCAGTCACTGGCCTACATGGTCCCCTCAGTAGAGTCAAGGGAGTGGAAGGGGCTTACTTCCTGTTCCTGCCAGGGTTGAGGCTGGCTTCTCAGAGGAAGTGTGACTTAGGACCCTTCGGACGTCTGCTGTATTATATGTGATGTGGACAAAAGAATAGAAGTGACACTCACCAGACAGGAAGCATGTTGGTGTATGGACCTTAAAGAGCCCCCACCCTGAAAACTAGCTTCTCCCTGAGTCTTCCTCACGCTACCCTCCCCTCTCAGAAAACTGTTACCCCGATTTCATGAATTTTATTCTTCTGCATTTTAAAAAATAGTTTAGTTTTCCTAAACAAAAACAGCAATACAGCAATAGAACAAAAGCTTGAGACTAACTCAAAGGCCCACTGATAGGACACTGGATTAATAAATTGTGGTAGAGTCACCAATAAACTATGATCTAGCAGTGAAAATGAAGGGCCCATGATTACGTTCATCAACTTGAATGACTCCCCAAAAGAAAGCTGTGACTGCAGTGGCAGGAGCCCGTGGCCAGAGCCTGAGCAGGTGGTGGGCTCAGACCACTGGTAGGAGAACTTACTAGTGTGTCTTCCTGAGCAAATTCCTCCATCTCTCTGAGCCTCAGTTTCCTCATCTGTAGAATGGGAGTGATAAAATGCCTGCCCCATAGGGTTGTCCTGCGGATTGAGTGAGATTACCCATGTAAAGCATTTAACATGGTATCTTACCTGGTAGAAGGTGGCACCTGTCTTGAGGGTGTTTTGGGAGGCAAAGGGCGTGAAGGCAGCCAGGGCTTAGGGAGGGTGTAGGACCAGGGCTGGGGCCACCATTAGTCTTCTCTCTGGCTCTTTCCTTGGCCCCTGGTGAGGTTCTCCTCCTGTTTGCCCTGTTCCCCGGGCCATACATGGAGAGCACCCCTACACCAAGCCATGAGCTGGCAGTGTCCCACCCAGGGGACCAGCAGCTAGAATCTCTCCATTCACAGCTCAGGGAAGGGACACGCTGGTCTAGTCTAGGTGGGGAAGGTGAGGACATGGGATTAGGTGATAACCATGTGGTAGGATGCAAGGGGCAGTTTCCAGGAAAGAGGGTCCCAGGCCATTGATCCTGTAGAATATCATGCAAGTTGGCATTTGGGCTGGCCTTGGAAGGGAGCAGAGTTAGACAGATGTAGAGAGAAGAGGAAGTTTTCAGGTGGGTATAGGCATGGAATCATGGGAGAGACTGGTGTGGCTGGAAAGGAGGGCATTTGGGTGTTCCAGAAGGGGGCAAGGTGGCAGGTGGGCCCCTTCCTGGTAGCCTGGCTGGAAAGCTGTACCTAGGACTTTACTAAGCGTGCAATCAGATGGAAATAATGGGACCTGAGCCAGGAGACCAGACTGGGTTCAAGAAGCAGTACAGAGGCCAAGTGGCCCTGTTGTTCGCCCACAGCCTTGGGGTCCCCCACCGACCCTGGCATTTTATTCCTCCCCTGCAGATGCTGGCTGCTGAATCCCAAGGTGCACAGTGTCCTGGTCATGGGCTATGGTGGCCTCACATCTCTTTTCAACCTGGTGGTGCTGGCCCGGGTGCTGCAGGCCCTACGCAAGCTGCGGGAGCGGGAGAAGGCAATGGGTGCTCGGGCCTGCCGGGACGCCATCACTGTGCTGGGTCTCACAGTGCTGCTGGGCACCACCTGGGCCCTGGCTTTCTTCTCCTTTGGCATCTTCCTCCTGCCCCAGCTCTTCCTCTTCACCATCTTTAACTCGTTCTACGGTAGGGCCTTTGGGTACCCCAGAGGAGTTCCCAGGGGGTCGTGTACAGGGGTGGGGTGTTCATTGGCAAAGGGTGCAGCTGAGGGGTGAGTTGGGGGCTGAAATCCAGCCCTCAGCTCCACTTGCCAAGCTGGGATGGGGCTACGTCTGCCCAGAGGAAGGGGTTTTACCTTCTAATTTGCACAAAGGCACCCTGTGGGCTAGCAATGGTCTGATCCTTACACTCCTATACTCCATCCCTCTGGCCTCGAACAGCAAGGGATTCTGGGAATTACTCATGAGCCCTGTTGTTGTTGTTTTGGGTGCTGTCCAGTCAATTCCAACTCATAGCCACTCTATCTGACAGAGTAGAACTGCTCCGTAGGATTTTGTTGGCTGTAATCTTTATGGAAGCAGATCACCAGGTCCTTCTCCTGTGGAGCCGCTAGGTGGGTTCAAACCACCAACCTTTGGGTTAGCAGCCAAGCACCACCAGGGCTCCTTTCCCCCTAGCCAGGAGGTCCTTGGATTCTGGATGAGGTCCATGCTCCTCCTATGATGGTCCCACTGACGAGCCTTTTGCTTGCAGGCTTCTTCCTTTTCCTGTGGTTCTGCACCCAGAGGTGCCGCACAGAGGCGGAGGCAGAGGCGGAGGCAGGGACGGAGATGGATGCCTTCAGTTCCTCCCAGGTGGTGCAGTAGTCTGGATCCTTTCGGCTTCAACCCAGGCCTCTCTGACTGCCTGCAGCCCCAAGGTCCCCAGCTCCCACTGGAGAAGGTAGCCTACCTGCTGCTGGACACCTGAGACCACTGTGCCCTCCAGAGAGATGATCCCACCCGTGTGGCCTCCCTAGGCCCAGAGAAGGCAGGACACGGCTCTGCCTCCCCCTGATGTTCTGTTTTGGGGCAGGTCTAACCCCACCTGGGGGCACTGAACTTTGCCCTGGCGCCACAGGCCCAGCTGGCCTGGCTTACAGGCAGAGCACTGGCCCAGGAGTCAGGAGGCCCAGTTTCAAGGCCTGGCTCTGAGTCTCACCGAATGAATGACCTTGGGCCTGCTCTTCCTCACTGACCCTTGATTTCTACATCTGTGACATGAGGATGAGTGGCTCCAGTCCTGTCTACCCCAGAAACTTTGTGAAGACTGAGTAAGACCAAGGGTGGGAGAGGGTTGGGGTTGGGGTGGGGATTCCCATTCTGGCCTCACTCAGTGACCTCTGCCTGCCTGCATAGGGTTGGGGTCTCAGCCAGCCTGCTCTGGAAGCACTTGCTGGTCCCTCCCACCTGCCTCCTGGGGAGAGCCAGACTGGACCCTGGCCCAGGGCCCTGGCCCAGGGCCCTAGCCCAGTGCTTGGAAATTGTCTCAGATTCACCAGCCTATGTCAGGGGCCCCTTTTCCTTTAACCCCCAAATTGCAGTGACTCCAAACCTTCACATTCCAAGGATTGGAATCCAGTCCTTGCCAGGGGCACTTCTCCAGTGCTCTTGAGGCCCCCGAATGCCATGTAGACCAGCAGCTAGGGCCATGGAGCATCCTCAGAGTAGGAGAGAGACGCCCCTTTCTCCTCCAGTGGGTAAGCTGGGCCCCAGTGACCCAGCTATGTGATGATTGGATGGGATTGAATTTCCCCTGGAGAGCATGAGGGTATGGGTTCTAAACCCCAGTCACAGAGAATTATCATTGCCCGTGACCCTGTCTGGTCATATTGGAGACAAATACTCCTGAGACCAGCGCCTTTCCCAGGCTGCACACCAGAGGGTGATGTCTGCCTGTGCTCAGAGGCCTTGGCACCTGAGAATGCTGTGGTCACCTGTTTGTGGGCAAGCAGCTCAGCTTGGAGAGGCCTATGCCTCTGGAACTCTGCTTGCAGAGTGAATGGCAGGTGGAAAAGCCAGCACTGTTTATACAGCTGGCTGTTTCTCTCTTGTCCTGATGCAGCTGTCCCCTCTTGGTCTTAGGGCAACTGTCTGAGGTGGGCTCTCGGGGCCCCACTGCAGTCCACCAGACAGGTTTTAATGAGCTTAAATGCCACAGAAAGGGAAATGGAGCCCGATCTCTTTTTTTTCCAGGGGGATCTTCTGCCCTATGCACATTTCTGGATGCAAATAGCTTTTTATGAGGTGTTGCAGGGCGCAGGTTCTGGAGCTAGACTGCCCGGGCTCACATACCAGCTCTGCCACTTGTTAGCTGTGTGACCATGGGCAAGTCATTTAACCTCTCTGTGCCTTAGTTTCCCCATCTGTAAAATAAGGGCAGTAATAGTACCTGTTTTGAGGATTAAATAAGATTTGTTGCTGCTGTTGAGAACACACACAGCAAAGCATATACCAATTCAAGTTTCTGAACATACAATTTAATGACATTGATTACCTTCTTTGAGTTATGCAACCACTCACCCTCCTTTTCTGAGCTGTTCCTCCCTCATTAACATAAACTCACTGCTCCCTAAGATTCCTATCTGATCTTTTGAGTTGCTGTTGTCACTTTGATACCATAATGATAGCTCTTAAAAGAGCATAATGCTCATGGCAGACCTTTTTTTACTAGTTACTAAACTATTGTTTTGGTTTTAAGATAACATCAGGGGATATTTTTGGTTTAAGGTTTAAAGATGATCTCAGGGCAATAGTTTCAGGGGTTCATCTACCATCCGTGGCTCTGGAAAGTCTAGAGTCCATGAGAATGTGAAATTCTGTTCTGTATTTTCTCCCTTTTGATCAGGATTCTTCTATGAAATCTTTGATCAAAAAGTTCAGTAATGGTAGCTGGACACCTCCCAGTTCTTCTGGTCTCATGGTAAAGGAGGCAGCTGTTCATGGAGACAATTATCCACACATTCCATATCCTCCTCCTATTCCTTACTCTCCTTCTTCCTCTGTTGCTCCAGGTGAATAGAGACCAATTCTTGTGCCTTGGATGGCTGCTCTCAAGCTTTTAAGACCCCAGGCACTACACAACGAACTAGGAGGTAGAACAGAAGCACTAAACACGTCCTTAGGCCAGTTAACTGGCATGTCCCATGAAACCATGATCCTAAACCTCCAAACCAGGGAGCCAAATCCCATGAAGTTTTTGGTTGTACATAAGCAGCCTCAGTAGCTATCTACTCTGTTTTTTGTTGTTGTTGTAAATGTATCTGTCACACAACCTTTGCCAATTCAACTTTTTATAAGCGTACAACTTACTGGCAGAAATTACAATAATTGGCTGTGCAACCCTACCCTTAATCAATGCAATTTTTTCTCACTGTTAACCCCCCTTTTTCCCATCCTTCCTGCCCCTGGTAACCACTAATAAACTTTGTTCTCTATACATTTGCCTTTTCTTGTCTTTTTATATAAGTGAGGTCGTACAATATTTATCCTTTTGTGACTGGCTTATTTCGCGCAGCATAATGTCTCCAAGCTCCAACCATACTTGATATATCAAGACTTCATTTCTCCTATTGGCTGAGTTGTATTCCATTGTAGGTATGTACTCCATTTTGTTAATCCATCCGTTGATGGGCATTTAGGTTGTTTCCGCCTTTTGGTTACTGTGCATAGTGCTTCAATGAACGTTGGTGTACACATCTCTTTTTGAGTCTTTGGTTTCAAGTCTTTGGTGTAGGTATATACCTAGGAGTGGAATTGCTGGGTCATATGGTAGTTCTATTTTTTAGTTTTTCGAGAAACCTTTACACTTCTTTTCAAAATGGCTATACCATTTTGTATTCCTATCAGCAGTGGGTAAGGATTCCAGTTTCGCTACATCCTAGCCAATGTTTGCTATTTTCTGCTTTTTTTTTTTTTAATCTTAGCCATCCTAGCAGGAGTGAAATATTATCTCATTGTTGTGTTGATTTGCATTTCTCTGATGGCTAATAACGCTGAGCATCTTTTCACTTGTTTGGTGGCTATTTGAATGTCCTTTTTGGTGAAACGTCTATTCAAGTCCTTTGATCATTTTATGATTGGGTTATTTGTCTTTTTATTGCTAAGTTGTCAAAGATATATATATATATATATATATATATATATATATATATATATATGTTATTAGATTCTTGGCGGATATAGGGTTTCTTATTCTCCCAGTTGGTAGCTCGTCTTGTCACTTTTTTGGTAAGTCTTTTGACGAACAAAAAAATGCTTTAAATTTTTTTATTGTTCTTTAGATGAAGGTTTATGGAGCAAACTAATTTCTCATGATGAACAAAATTTTTAATTTTTATGAGGTCTCACTTATTTATTTTGTCTTTTGCTGTTTGTGCTTTTGTTACTAAAACCAAAACCATTGAGTCAATTCTGACTCTTAGTGACCCTATAGGACAGAGTAGAACTGCCCCATAGGGTTTCCAAAGAGTGCCTGGTGGATTCGAACTATCAACCTTTTGGTTAGCAGCCGTAACTCTTAACCACTATGTCACTGGGGTTACTGTATTAGATAATCCATTGTTGAAAGCTGGGTCTGATAGCGTTACCCCTGCCTGTTCTTCTAAGAATTTTATTTTAGTTTTAGTTTGACATTTAGCTCCTTAACCCATTTTGAATTTGTTTTGTGCGCAGTGTGAGGCTTGGACCCTGTATCATTTTTCTGCATGTGGAAATCCAATTTTCTCAGCACCATTTATTGAAGAGACTCTTCTTTCTCCATCGAATGGACTTAGCACCCAGGATTAAATAAGATTTAATCTATATAAAGAGGCTTAGCCCAGAGTAAGGCCTCAATAAATGATTGTTATTATTGTCATTGAAGTCCCTGGGTGATGCAAATGGTTAGTGAGCTCGGCCGCTAACCAAAAGCTTGGAGGTTGGAGTCCACCCAGAGATGCCTTGGAAGAAAGGCCTGGAAGTCTTCTGAAAAATCAGCCATTGAAAACCCTATGGGGTGGGTGGTGGGGAGAAAACCCTGTGGAGCACAGTTCTACTCTGACATGCATGGGGTCACCATCAGCCAATTGCAACCCTACAGTAACTGGTTTTTAAAAATTGTTATCTTTAGTTTTTTTGCTATTATTTTTATTAACAGTATCAATCGTGTCTCAGAGGCCAGCCCATCTAAGCCCCAGGTCCAGGTCTGCTCAGCATGACAGGCCCAGCTCCTCTTGAGGCACATCCTGCTCCCCCTCTGCTTCCTTGGTCTCTCTCTTGCCCCATTGTGGGTTCCACTCCAGCCTCAATGGCCTTTTGCTCTCCTGGGAATATTTCCCACACAGGACAGCCTCCAGACCTGTGCCATGTGTCCCCATATCCTCTATCTATTTAAATTCCTGGGCGCCCATTTGTCACGGCTTCCGTGAAATCTCGCCCAGCCCCACCACAGGGAGGGCCTCTTTCCCACTCGGACTCCGGGCAGAGCCCTCCAACCTCTCTCAGGTGATATGAGCCTGGGCCCCAGCTCCTCTGGGCTAGCCCAGCCCTAACCTGTACAAGGATCCCAGGCTTTGGGGTGGCCCCAGGCTAACGAGTATACCCCAGGATCATGGGAACCTCTGGCTCCTCTCTTGGGAGCTCCAGGGAGAGGTGTCCCAGGCTCCTGCTGTGGTGGGGTCTGTAGCCCACTGAAGCAAGGCCTTCTCTAGGACTCCCAGCCCAGGGCCCGGCCTCTTAGAGCTCACCGAACCCAGGGCTTGCCGCAGGAGGATGTGGCTATGGCGACTTGGGATGGATCTGGTGGTTCCAGGAAACAACCCCAAGCTTGTGGCCCTGAGCCCCACTGGGGCTCAGGCTTTGGGCAGGGACCACTTCCTGGAAGTGTCCCAGCTGGGTATAGGGGGGAGGACTGACGGAGAGCGTGCAGTGCCAGGCTGGGCCTACCCCATCATCTCCTTTCTCTAAGCAGAGTCCCGGCCTAGCTTAGATGCAGGTGCTGGCCCAGCTCTCCAGGGCTTCCAGTCTAGAGGGAAGATGGAGCTGGTTGGAGGTCTAGAGGCCTCAGTACAGGGCCAGGAGACACTAGGGTGACATTTGAAGAGATGACAAATAGATGCCAGAGCACTACAGGCTAAGAGGTTTCTGTGTTTTTTTTGTTACTGCTATTCAGAAAATGCATAAAGTGTGTGTGTGAGAGGGTGAGAGGTTGAAAGTGGGATTGCCAGATAAAATACAGGACACCCAATGTGTGGGACATACTTATATTAGAAATGATTCCTTATTTATTTGGAATTCAAATTAAGCTGGGCATCATATATGTCCATATCTATCTATCTTTTTATTTATTTTTTCTCCAAATCTGGCAACCTTAGTTGAAAGGAGCGCTGGCCGAGAAGTCCAGGGTGTGGACTCTTTTACCCTTCAGATCAGCCCAGTCTACTGAGCGGGCAGCCTCCTGCCCACCAGATGAGGCCTGCTGACTCAACTCAAGGGTCTTCTCCCAGTGCCACCCTTGGTGGGTCTCTCAGGGAGGCAGGGAGCCAGGTAGCTAAGAATAGGGGGATCCCAGACAGCCTAGGTTCAAATCTTGGCTGAGGGGCAGACTCATTCACCATGGACCTTGGCAAGCCTCTTGGCCTCTCTGAGACTTAGTTTCCTTACCTGTGAAATGGGGGTTGTCCTAGTTGTTACCTCAGGGACTGATGTGAAGGGTCAGTAAGAGAAAGGTATGAGTTCCCAGCATGATAAACAATGCTTACACATGGGTTGTTGTCAGTCACCCCAGGGGCTCCCTCTATGCCCTCTCTAACAGGGCTTGGCCAAGAGCAGACCCTCCAGAGTGTGAGGGAATGCCTAGTTCGGTGCCCCACATGCCATAAAACCAAACCAAAACCAAACCCATTGCTGTTGAGTCAGTTCCGACTCATAGCAATGCTACAGGACAGAGTAGAACTGCCCTATAGGGTTTACAAGGCTGTAATCCTTATGGAAACAGACTGCCACATCTTTCTCCCGTGGAGCTGCTGGTGGGTTTGGACTGCCGACCTTTTGGTTAACAGCTTAGCACTTAGCTACTGCACCACCAGGGCTCCCTTCCACACCGTGGGTCCTGTGAACTGTGTCTAAAAACATATGGTGAGAGCTTCAGCCTAGGGTTCAGAAGGTTAGAGTCTGGTTGTGAGGGTGCAGGTACACTCCCCAGCTGAGTGGGCACAGGTAGGGCAGCCAAGCCAGGCTGGGGTGGGGGTGTCATTCCCATAGTGGCCACCAGGGGTCAGAGTCGACCACATCTGCCTTCCTCCCTGTTGACAACGCCTGAGGGAGGCCTGCAGAGTAGTGGGGGCACCCAAATCCCTGCATTCTGTGAGGTGGGGCATTTCCAGAAAGAGCATATTTGAGTCCTGACTTGACTTTCCCAGCTGTGTTAAAGAAGAAAACTGGCCAGTCTGTCCATCTGTCGGGCTGTCTATCATTCTTACTTCCATCTGTGTATTTGCCATCCATTTGTCCCTTTGTCCATTCACCTGTCAGTTCATCCGTTCAGCCTTCTGCCTGTCCATCCATCCATTGCTCCTTCGTCTTCTATTCATCCATTTAGCCGTCTGATATCTATCCATCTGTCCACTATCTTCCATCCATCCATTTATCCATCTGTCCCTTTATCTGCCCATCTGTCTGTCCACCTGTCCATCCTAATGTCTGTCAGTCCATCTGTCCATATTTCTTTATTCATCCATCCACCTATCCATCCAAACATCTGTCCACCTGCCATCTCTCCAACCCAACAATCCATATGCTGAGCCAGGCCTTGCTCATCCCTGTGGTACCTCATGAAGGGAAAAGACCCAGTTCCTGCCCCCTTCCTGAGCTCACCTGATAGGGACTGGTGATCTACCAAATAGTGATGACACAGTGTGATGTGTATGGACAACTTGTTAGTTGCTGTCAAGTTGGCTCTGACTTATGGCTACCTTATGTATAACAGAATGAAACATTGCCTAGTTCTGCTCCATCTCCATGATCATTAGTATATTTGAGTCCATTGTGGCTATTGTTTCAATCCATTTCATTGAGGGTTCCCCTCAAATTTCGGGATACAAAAATAACACACTTCATTATTTTTTTACAGCACGTTAGACTCCAAGGCCTGGATGGGTAGGAAGCTCAGTTTGTCATTTGTAGAGAAGGTCCTTTGATTAAACAAAAATCTGGGAGGTTTATGTTGCTCCTGGAAAGAAAATGGGGAAAGGGCCCCTGGTAAGCTTCAGCCGACCATGGTCACTGCTGATGTCCTCATACTTGGCCCATGGGGTCTCTTATGTCATCCCCCCCTTACCCTCCCCAGGCTTCCTGGTACAGGAAAACTGTGCTGAGGCTGAAAAGCTGGTGTCCCAGAGGCACCCTAGACATTCCTTCAGGTTATTCCCAGCAGTGGGAGCCTCTGGTCTCGGGCAGGTCCCAGTGTTACTCCCTCACACCAGGAGCCCAGGATGCAGGAACATCAATCTTCCAGGAAGCCCAGGCCCTCTGGGCTTGCTGCTTCTTTAGGTGTAGTACTACGGTGGGTGAGAAGCCTAACCTAGCCTGGGTGAGACGGTGGGGACAAGAATGTGCCATATGGGAGGGGGCTTCTAAGCCAAGACCTCAATGTTAAACAGGGTTGGGCAGGGGAAAGGGGAGGGTGAGAATTGTTTCAAGCAAAGGTTTGGGGTTAGGAAGTGAAGGGGAGGGAGAGAGAGTGCAATCAACAGGCTTGGTGAGCTGGGTGGCAGCAGGAGGGGCAAGAGGAGAAACCAGAGGGCTAAGCAGGAGCCAGATCAGGGAGCTTGGGCAGTAGGGAGATAACGAAGGTCTTTGGGCAGAGGAATTCGTGATCTAGCGTCCAACCTTCATGGAAACAACTCTGGAGCTCCTCAGAGGCCTTGGAGGTCCTGAAGGAATCCAGTCCACCGTCTACAGCAGCGACCTCGATAACTCCCTTACGTTGGGGTTTCTACCTTCCTGCTCTCACTCTCCCCACCCTTACTCCTGCTCCTGGCTTCACCTTCCAGACACACTGCCTGCACCCACATCCTTGTCTCAGGCTCTGCCTTTCCTCTTTTTCTATTGACTTGTAAGAGATACTTAAGTATTCTGGGTACTACTCCTTTGTCAGTTATATTATTGCAAATATATTCTTCTACTCTGTATGGCTTGTCTTTCCATTTTTTTTTTCTGTTGTCTTTTGATGAACAAAAATTCTTCAGTTTAATGCAGTCTAATTGATTCATCTTCTACTTTATAGTTAGTGCTTTGTGTGTTCGTTTAAGAAATTCTCCCCCGCTCCGAAGTCAGGAAGACAGCCTTCTATATTTTTGCCTAGAAGCTTTATAGCTTTTCACATTTAGGTCTTTAATCCATCTGCAATTGATCTTTTGTGAATGGCATGTGCTAGGGTCAAATTTCACTTTTTTCCCTATGTGTATACCCAGGTGTCTTAGCACCATTAATTGAAAAGTCAACTCTTTTCCCAATGCTCTGAAGTGCCACCTGGGTTATAAGCCAGGGAGCCACGTGTATGTGGGTCTGTTGGTGAATGAGTCTGTCTCTTTTTACACCAGTCCCACACCATCTCTCAGTTAAGTTTTGAAATCTTATCTGATTAAGCTTTGCACATTGCTGGTTAGATTTATCACTAGGTACTTGATATAGTTTGAAGTATTGTAAATGGTGGTTGTATTAATTCCTTACTGATGTGTAAAAAATTACCCCAAAACCTAGTTGCTAAAACAGTGGGCATTCATTAACTCCCAGGAATTCAGGTGTGCCCTGGATGGGTGCCTCTGGCTCAAGGTCTCTTATGAGGGTGCAGTCAAGCCAGTGGCCAGGGCTGTGGTTTCATCTGAAGGCCTGATTTGTGGCAGGACACACGGGGCTGCCTCATGACATGGCAGCTAGCTTCCCCCAGAGCAAGTGGTCTGAGAGAGAGTGAGGGAGAGCACCCAAGATGAAAGGCACAGTCTTTTTATACCAGAATGTATGAAGTGACATCTCAGGATTTCTGCCATATTCAATTCATTAGAGGGGAGTCGCTAAATAGAACCCACAGTCATGGGGAGGGTATTACACAAAGACGTGAATATCGGGAGGTGAGAATCACTGGGGGTCATCTTTGTTTTTAGGTGCCATGGAGTTGACTCCAACTTACAGCAACCTATGTACAACAGAACGAAACACTGCTGGCCCCTCACCATCCTCACAATCGTTGTTATATTTGGACCCGTTGTTTTGGCCACTGTGTGAATCGATCTCATTGAGGGTCTTCCTCTTTTCTGATGACCCTGTGCTTTACCAAACATGACACCCTTCTCCAGGGACTGGTTCCCCAGATAACATGCCCAAAGTACGTAAGACAAAGTTTCATCATCCTCGCTTCTAAGAATTCTGGCTATACTTCTTCCAAGACAGATTTGTTTGTTCTTCTGGCCGTCCGTAGTGTACTCAATATTCTTCGCCGACACCAATTAGGAGGCATCAGTTCTTCTGCGGGCCATCTTAAAGGCTGCCTATTACAGCCATTTTTAAGAATTTCACTTTCTAGTTGTTTGTGGCTATTATATAGCTTGCATAATGATGTTTTAATATTGATTTTTTTTTAAATCCGGCAAACTTGCTAAGCTCTTGTTATTTCTAATAGTTTATCTGTAGACTCTTCTGTATTTTTTATGTATGCCTTATATCATCTGTGAACGAAGCTTGTTTTTATCTCTTCAATCCTTGTGTGTTATATTACTTTCCCTTTCCTTACTACACTCTCTAGGCCTTACCAAACAATATCAAACAGCTGTGGATTGAATTATGTCCCCCCAAAATATGTGTTGTAAATCCTAACCCCTATATCTGTGGTTATAATTCCATTTGGGAATGGGTTGTCCTTGTTACATTAGTGAGACAGGATTAGTGTAAGGTGTATCTTGAGCCAATTTCTTCTGAGATATAAAAGAGATTTAACTAGCATGGCAGAAGCAGAGATGGGGGAAGAGAGATGCCAAGGCACACGAAGATCGCTCAGGAGCAGAAGCTCAAAAGAGACAAGGACATTTCTCCAGATCCGGCAAAGAAAAAAAGCCTTCCCCTAGAGCTGGCACCCTGAATTTGGGCTTCTAGCCTCCTAAGCTTTGTGTTTGTTAAAGCCACCCACCTGTGGTACTTCTGTTACAGTCTCACTTGATAACTAAGGCTTCCCTATCTTGTTACCAATCTCAAAGGAAAAGTTTTCAACAGTTTCACCTTTAAGTCTAATGCTGTAGTAGTTTTTTTCTTTTTTTTCATATACAGTCACGCGCTACGTAATGTCTGTTCAAGCAATGTCTGACTGCATATACATTTGCTCTCCAACAAGGTTATACATAAGTTGAAACAGGTACGGTTGGTTCGTAACTAACTTTAGGTAGTCAAATGTTTGTTCTAGTATATAGTATGCAGTATATCTTTCAATGCATAAAAAAACTTTAAAGAAACACTTGCAGATACACTAAAACATCTTTAACATAATAATACAGTAGTAATAATAATGTTTTGATGCAGGTCACAAAGTAGTGCCTGTTTATTATGAACCGTTGTCTGTACCTGGGTTTTTAGTATAATAGGCTTTATGGGGGTTGGATCATAACTGCGGGTTGTACGTAAGTCGGACGTTCGTAACCTGGGTCCTGCCTGTATATAATATGTTGTCCGCACATCACATAACACCCTGTTTTGCAGAATGTATCTTGGATGTTAAGCGACTCATAACAGTGTTATGTTTATTGACAATATATGTAGTTTTTTTCTTCATAGCCTTTCACTATGTGATTTGTTTTCTTTTCACATTGATGATGGTTGTTCTGTTATTCAGGAAAGTTTGTATTTTTTTTTTTCTATAGTTACCAATATAATAATACCGTACACATTTAGGCCTCCTTTTGCTACAAATGGTGACTATTGGTTCCCTATAGATTACATTCAACAGCAGGAAAACTAAAATCCTCACAACTGACCAATAAGCAACATCATGATAAACACAGAAAAGACTGAAGTTGTCAAGGATTTCATTTTACTTGGATCCACAATCAACACCCATGGAAGCAGTGGTCAAGAAATCAAATGACATATTGCATTGAGTAAATCTGCTGCAAAAAGACCTCTTTAAAGCGTTGAAAAGCAAAGATGTCACTTTGAGGGCTAAGGTGTGCCTGACCCAAGACATAGTCTTTTCAATCACCTCATATGCATGTGAAAGCTGAACAATGAATGCGGAAGACCAAAGAAGAATTGATGTCTTTGAGTCACAGTGTTGGTGAAGAATACTGAATATACCATGGACTGTGGCCAAAAGACTGATCAAATCGGTCTTGGAAGAAGTACAACTGCACTGCTCCTTGGAAGTGAGGATGGTGAGACTTCGTCTCATGTAGTTTGAACATGTTATCAGAGGGACCAGTCCCTGGAAAAGGACATTGTGCTTGGTAAGGTAGAGGGTCGGTGAAAAAAAGGAAGACCCTCAACAAGACCGATTGACACAGTGGCTGTAACAATGGGTTCAAACAGCAACGATTATGAGGATTGCGCAGGACTGGGCAGTATTTCGTTTCCTTGTATATAGGGTCGATAGAGTCAGAAGCAACTCGATGACATCTAACAACAACAACAACATTGGTTCCCTACCATCAACCACAATGTAGCTTATACATTCTTCTCCCCCATCATCTAATTTTAGTGTTTTCCTTTGGACCCTTGAATACGCTTCCGCTTCTTCTTCATTTCTCAGCTTTCAAAGATATCCTTTTTTTCTTAGCAAATCCTGTGAAGCTGTCTGTATACTAATTATGCTTTCTACTTTCTTTCCCTTTCTTCCACTTTTTAGTTAGTTCTGGTCTTTGTACATTGTCAGAGCCTGTAATATTTACCTATATTCTGTCGCTCTTATTCCTACCCTTTTCTATAGGTCTATAGGTCCCTGGGTGGTGCAAACTGTGTGCTCTCAGCAACTAATCAAAAGAAAGGTTGAGGGTTGAAACCTACCCAGTGGCACCGCAAAAGATAGGCCTCGTGATCTGATTCCATAAAGATTACAGAGAAGAAAGCCTTATGGAGCTCAGTTCTATTCTGCAACACATGGGATCGCCATAAGTCAAAATTTACTCACTAGCAATGGGTTTGGTTTTTTGGTTTTTAACCTTAGTTCTACAGTTAAATCGTTTTAGTGCGCACCACTGGTTCTAATGCCAAAGTATCTTCAAATAATATTCTGGATGTCTGAAGCTTTTCCTCCTGTGGATTTCTCATGAGTCCAACAAGTCTTAAGTTCTAGTTTATGTTCTACATTCAAAAATAGTTGTTTTTAGCCTTATACCTGAAGAACAACTTGACGGTTATAAAATCCTTGAGTAACATCTTTTATTATTATTATTATCGTCTTGTAGGTGTTTCTCTACTGTCTTTCAGTGTTGAATATTGCTCTGAAGAATTCTGGTTGCACTTTGATTCTCTTTTTCTTATAGGAGACTTGGTCTTTTTGCTGGGATTTCCAAAGAATTCTTTCTTTATATTTTAAGCGTAAAAGTCTTATAGGCTAAATTGAATATTCTGGGTCAGTTTTCTCAGGTACATGTGCCTTTTCAATATGCAGATTCAAATTACATTTTGTTTTAGGGATGTGTTCTTGAACTATAGTTTAAAGTATTTGTTCTGCTTCATTATTTATGTTTTCCTTTTTAGAACCTCCAATTATACATATATTGCCTTTCCTCCATGAATATCACTTTGTATTGCTTTGTTTCGCTTTTCTTTTCCTTTTATTTTTTATTTATTTTTAGTTATTGATTTTGTTTTTTCTATTCTTTTTATGTCACTTACTGGAGCCCTGGTGACATAGTGGTTAAGAGCTCAGCTGTTAACCAAAAGGTCAGCAGTTCAAATCCACCATCCACTCCTTGGAAACCCTATGGGGCAGCTCTATTCTGTCCTATAGGGTTGCTATGAGTTCGAATCGACTTGAGAGCGATGAGGTTTTTTGCATGTCCCTTAGTGTATTTCCTGTAGTTTTTGTTTTCACTTATGCTTCCTGTAATTTAGTCTTTGTTTCTGAAATGATTTTGCTTTTTCTTAAACTCGTTTCCTGCCTTCTGTCTGTTCCTATTTTATATTCTTCTGTTTTCTGGCCATTTCATTGTTTTAACTGACCATTTCTTTGTTCAGTTCCTCTGTTTCTCTTTTGTATTATTCTTTTTGTAGCTTTGATGACTTTAGGTTTTTGTGTTTTATTTTTTAAGTTCATTTTGTTATGTTGTGTTTTAGCTTGCATCTGAGTTTATTATTTCAGATGAGTTTATTTAACTGTTGGGAAATTATGTCGCTCATTTTCAAGATTTTTCTTATCCTTGTATGAAAGCAGAAAAATTATTTTTTTATTACTCGTGTTTGTGTAAGATAGATTTTCTTAGACAAGAACCAGTAAAAGGAAGAGATAGTAGTGTTCCATACTTTAAAGCTCAAGTGCTTCTTTTTCTAGTGTTACAGCAAAGGCCTTAAATGTGGCTCTCTGTATAACCCTTCCATCTCACGATGTTTGACCCTAGACTGGTTGAGGCAAGTTTCTGCCTCCAGCCCTGTGTTTCCTTTAATTCTTCACACTACAAGGTGATGCATTCACTTTTAGAAGTTGTTAATTATGGCACCTATTCCCAAGTAGTTTTCTAGCCTACTCTTTCTTCTTCCCCCTACAGTACTTTTATGTTTAATCTAGGTCCTGTTTTCAGTAGTTCCCTCTCAGGGTGAGGTCTTTTTAATCTTAAACCAAATATTAGCTAGAGATTTCTGAAACTCTCCCAAGTTTTTAGAATCTCCCTCAACATTCTCCGTTTTTCCTGAGGCCCCTTTGCAACTTCTGTTTAGGCCTCCTATTTGGCAGAGTTTAGTTGGAGTTTGGGTTTTTTTTTTTATGTTCCTAGTTCTGTTGTTTATTATTTGATTCTTATTTGATTCAGTTACAACAAGTTTCATTCAGAGTGGGTCTGTCATTCTGAGAGTGAATATTTGCTAATTTTTTCTGAGATCTATCACCTCAAGGGCTTCTCATCATTATTTGGTTTTGGTTGCTGCCTTCACCACACTGTTGTGGTTACTGCAACAATTATACTATTTTGGGTGTTTATGGGTAACACTTACACATAATTTAGAGCTAACATATTTTTTCTCCACCAGTTTCATGAAAGATACAGTATATGAAACTGCTGGGTTTCCTCCCCCGTCCCCCATCATTCTTGTTTCTTTGTATAGTTCTCAGGAGAAATGCTTGAAAGATTCAAAACTAAGCAGCCATTGTGCTCCAGTTCAACCTTTCCTTGCCTTTTTGACTGTTGGTTTCCTAGGATTCTGACCTTGGCAATCTTCTTATGCTATGCATACTCTCTATAAGCAGTCATGGTTCTGTTCCACATACGTCTTCAGCAGCAATGGTATCCTGACAATGGGCAGATTCCCATTTCAATTCTAGGCCTATTCTGAACTCCTGATCTGTATATCCAACTGGATATTTTTACCTGCATATTCCTCAGAAACCTGACATTCTGAATGTCCAAAATTTCAAACTTGATCTCCCTCCTTCTTGCAGGCTGCCTCCATCCAACTCATCCTCTCATGTTTCCTCACTTGTGTACCTTACTGTTTAAATTGGTCTCTAAACCTATTTCTGCCATACCCAAGTTCAAATTAGTCACAGAGCTTTCAATATACGCAGTAGATATGTGTGTGTGGTTTGTGTAAATAATAACTTTTACACTGTCTCCTCATTTATTGACTATCTTGTTCTCCGACATTTCACTTTTACGACAATTGTAAAAAATCTACTATTTTGCACATTAACGACGTACGTCTGGCAGTAACAAACGCCGAGGTGTGAGGTGAGAGTCATGCTGGCTTTGATGGTTAAGGTTATGTGTTATTCTCGGTGGTTTGGCAATCATGCAATGACGTAGTTATCTTCCATTTTGTGATCTTATGTGGCCATCCTCCATTTTCTCATAACACTGATTTCACATAATGACCTGGTCTTTGGAACCTAACCATGTGGATAAGTGAGGAGAGGGTGTATTTTTATATGATTTTGGATTTCCTGAAAAGTTAGAATAGTACAGAGAAGTTCCATATAACTTTTCCTCAATTCCTCATTTATATTTTCCTTTTTTGCTTTATTTTTATTTCTCTCTTTCTTCAAATATGTATGTGTATGAGATTTTTTTTTTCTGAACCATTTGACAGGAAGTTGCAGACACGCCCCCTTTATCCATAAATGCACACTTCAGTGTGGATTGCCTAAGAACATGGACATTCTCTTTTCATAATCACAAATGGTGATTAAAATTGGAAGACTTAATGTTGACAATTATTTTTATCTAAAGTCTATATTTAAATTTTGTCAATTGTCTCAATAATGTCTTTAAGAGATTTAAAAAAATTATACATATATTTTTATTGTACTTTAGATGAAGGTTTGCAGAACAAACTAGTTTCTCATTAAATAGTTAATAAACATATTGTTTTATGACATTGGTTAACAGCCCCACAACATGTCAACACTCTCCCTTCTGGACCTTGGCTTCTCTATTACCAGCTTTCCTGTTCCCTCCTGCCTTCTAGTCCTTGCCCCAGGGCCGTTGTGCCCATTTAATCTTGTTTTGTTTTATGGGCCTGTCTAATCCTTGGCTGAGGGGTGAACCTCGGGAGTGACTTCATTGCTGAGCTAAAAGGGTGTCTGGGGGCCATACTGTCATGGTTTCTCCAGTCTCTGTCAGGCCAGTGAGTCTGCTCTTTTTTTTGTGAGTTAGAATTTTGTCCCACATTTCTCTCCAGCTCTGTTTGGGACCCTATATTGTGACCCCTGTCAGAGCAGTCAGTGGTGGTAGCTGGGTACCATCTGGTTGTACTGGACTCAGTCTGGTGGAGGCCATGGTAGATGTGGTCCATTAGTCCTTTGGACTAATCTTTCCCTTGTATCTTTAGTTTTCTTCTTTCTTGCTTGCTCCAAAGGGGTGAGACCAGTGGAGTATTTTAGATGGCGGCTCACAAGCTTTGAAGACCTCAGACACTACTCACCAAAATAGAACGTACAGCATTTTCTTTATAAACGATGTTATGCCAATTGAGCTAGATGTTCCTTGAAACCATGGTCTCCACAGTCCTCAGCCCAGCAGTTTGGCCCCCAGGAGTTTGGGATGTGTCTATGGAGCTTGCATGGCCTTGCCTTGTACAAGTTGTGCTGGCGTCCTCAGTATTGTGTACTGTCCTACCCTTCACCGAAGTTACCACTTATCTATTGCCTATTCAGTGTTTTTCCATCCCCACCTCTCCCCTCCCTCGTAACCACCATCAATTGTTTCTTTTTGTGTGTAAATCTTTTCATGAGTTTTTACAGTAATGGTTTCATACAATATTTGTCCTTTTGTGATTGACTTATTTCACTCAACATAATGCCCTCCAGATTCATCCATGTTATGAGATGCTTCGAAGATTCCTCGTTGTTTAAAAAATGTTTTCTGAATGAATGGATGGGCATATATTTATAGGATATTTCTAATATGTTATTGTTTAATCAGAGTATAATGCAAACAAGGTAAAATTAGGACTCTAGGAAAACTGTTTTTTTTACTCCTGAATAATGTCAGAACAACTCCCTGTGCATTGTATCCAGGTGGCTTAGTTCTGATAGGTATATGTTGCTTGTTGCTGTAGTCGAAGATATGAGTATTAAATCCAACAGTTAAAATCCACTTAGGAACCTGTGCAGGACTGTGGTGCTAGAGACAAATAGCCACATAGAGTATGAGCAGCTTCCCCATGTGAGTTAAATTCTGAAAGTAAATTTCTGTCCTTTTTCCCCATTTCTGAAATGTGTGGAGACTAAATAGTTTAATGGGTGTGGTCCTGAAATGCAGAATTCCAGGAGTCCTAGGTCCTTTGCCCACAAGATTGTGTGTACTCCAACCTCTAAGGCAAAAGACCATCGCTTTGTTTTTTTTCACAGGGTTGCTTCCTTTTGCATTCTTGCAGACTGCACCTTCCTCATCCTTGCGAAGGCCTGGAGGCCCCAGGGCTTAGCCTGAGTTTTAGGATGGTACTTGATCCAGCATTAACATTCTAGTACTGTGCCATTTCCCCAAAAGCAGGTAATAAAGTGATCAAGCTATATGTAACTCTCTACTGAGGCAAGAAGATGAGCCCTGGATGGTGGAGAAAGAAGTGAAAAGGAAGTCTGTCCAGGTGGGTGAATGACATGAGTGAAAGATAGCCAGGGAGGTCATCATTCAGGAAGAACTGACTCCTCCGAAATGTTTTTTCAAGGACATTTTCCGATAGGCCCTAGTCTTGGAGTATCCGTTGGTGTGAATTCCTTAGATACCTGAGTGACATCCCCAGTTGTCACTTTTCTGTTTCAATACTCTACTTTTTTTCATCAGATTCTAGAAAGACTGGTGCCCCTCTTATCTCTAATCTGGATGTCAACACTTCATGCTCTGTTTGTACTGCCTCTGTGATTGTCCTTGCTTTCATTATAACACCCTCAGTCTGGTATCCCTCTGTGGGTGTAGACTCTTTCCCTCATGTACTGTCCTTACAGGTCTAAAGTCTTTACATATTTTTTGACATTTAGGTTCCTTTTTATTACTTACCACTGTCTCTCTTTCAGTGGTCAAATGCGTTGGAGTTATATTTTACATCTGTAGTCTTACTTCCTGTTGTCTTCTCACCCACTTCCGCCATCAGACATCAACAAACTTCTCCCCCTTCCCGGTCCCCCGTGTATTCCTATCAGAATTTGCTGGCTTAAAAACCAGTGCTGCCTTTCTGCTACTGTTTTTATGTGTGCGTATATATTTATGAGCTTGGGTGTATTTGTTTTTTAATAAAATACGTGGACTTGGAAAAATTTTTGAACATCAAGGTGTATACTGAAAAAGTCACTTCTGGTCTCTGACCCTTAGTACTACAGTTCCTTTTCAAAGATGTAGTCACTTTTAAAAGTTTCACATGTATCCTTCTTGAGATGGTATATGAATAAATCAGCATATATTATGTACCTGTGCTGCAAATATATATATATATATACATATATATATATGTATATATATATATATATATGTATATATATATATATATATATGTGCCTGCCGTTTTTCTTTTAATGGAAATAGTGGCATATTATACATTCTTTTGTGGTCTTAGTTTTTTTTTTTTCTTGGAGAGAATTCTCTATCGATACATAATTTATTTATTCAATCTCTTATTAATGGACCTTTAGGTTGTTTCTTGAAGATGCAAACACATATCCCTGTTTGTATTGCTTTGCAGAGATGTACAGATGTAAATATGTACATGGTCATTTATTCTAAGTGGAAGTGATGGGTCAAAGTTATATCTGTTCATAAATTTGATAGAAATAGACTCCCTGCTCTCAATAGAAGTAAGCCAATTGACATTTCCATCAGCATGGTATATTCATATGTTAAACAGGTTTTTACTGACTGATACGTATTAGGTTCCCTTTCAGTCCTGGGGGAATGCCAGCTATCAAAATAGTTAAAAAATTCCAGCCTCCTGGAGTCTATACTGTAATTACGGAAGATGGACTGTAAGTAAATAAGTAAAAAACGTATATTCTATCTTATATTTTATAAGTCTTATGGAGAAAAATAAAAGCAAGGAAGATGGGCATAGAGAGAGCCAGCTGGGGGTTGTCATTTTAAATAAGTTGGTCAGGAAGGTCCTACCGAGAATGTATGTCTGTGTAAAGATTTGAAGGATCTTATGGGGCCAGAAAGAACAAAAAAAGGAAAAACCCTAAAATAGGAACTTGGTGTCATGTTCAAGGAATTGTGACCAGAGTAGTGGTCTAGAGTAGAGTGAGCAAAAGGGAGTAAGAGGAGGTTTGGATAAGCAACAGGCCAAATCACCTAGGAATCACCTAGGAACATTGTAAAAACTTTGACCTTTGTTCTGAATGACTTGGGAAATTGTTAGAGGTTTGGACCAGAAGAGTGATAAGACCAGAATTACATTTCGAGGGGATACTCTGGCTGCTCTACAGAGAATAAGGTACAGGGAGCCACTGGAAGGAGATCAGCTGGAGACCTTTGCAGTGATCCTGGAGGAAGAGTGGTGGTAGTTCAGCTAGTGAGAAGTAGTCAGATTCTGAAGGTATTTTAAAGGAGTTGACAGGTTTGGCTGATAGACTGAATATGGGTTTTGAGAAGAAAAAGGAGTCGTTTGGATCAAGGTTTTGGTTTGAACAACTGGAATAGAATGTACTGAGACTGGAAGGCTACAGGGATTTTGGAAGTATAGAGCAGGAGTTTTGAACTTGTTAATTGTGACACGGCTATTGATCCTTTAAGTGTACATTCAAGTAGGCAGATGGGTATACCGGTCAGAAGTTTGGGGAGATTAAAAAGTTATGACCTTTTCTATCCTGTTACATGCTCTTTTATTCAAGGATGGCACCCTGTGCATTTCCTTGCTCAGCCCTATATTCCCTACCATCCAGGAATGCCAATGCATCCACCAAATGGTAGGTCTGGTGACACAATAGTTAGCTCAGTTGCTAAGTGAAAAGTCAGCAGTTTGAACCCATCAGTGGCTCCATGGGAGAGAAGACCTGGTGATCTGCCCCTATAAAGATTACAGCCTTGGAAACCCTATGGGGCAGCTCTACTCTGTCATATAGGATCACTATGAGTCACAATTGACTTGATGGCACACAACAGCACAATATTTTGTTTAGACCCTTCTGACCTGGAACTGAAGCCATTCCCAGAGACCACCTTTCACCCAAACAATAGACAGTCCCCCAAAATAAACAGTAAGACCTAAGAGAAACATGTTACCTACAGCAATCAGTATACTAGATCAAAAGGACAACACTTGCCCAAAAGCAAAGATGAGAAGGCAGAAACAGGTAGAAAATTCAGATGAAAGGGAACGGAGAACCCAGGGTGGAAATGGGGAGAATGCTGACACATTGAGGGGAATGCAACCAATGTCATGGAACACTTTATGTACAAACTATCCAATGGGAAACTAATTTGCTCTGTAAACTTTCCCCTAAAGCACAATAAAGTTGTAAATAAATAAAAGTCATCTCTTCAAAAAAATTTATGTGTATTATTATCTATATTATTGAGAGATAGTAGTCTGTAATTTTTCTTTCCCATATTGCCTCGTTGGCTTTTGGTATCAAGATTATGCTAGCCTCGTAAAATGAGTTTGATTCTTCTTAAGAGCTTGGGCCAGTTGAAGTTACTATCTATTCCTAGAATGTTTGGTAGAATTTGCCCAAGATGTTTGAGTTTTCATTGTGGGAAGATTCTTGCCTATCCCATCTTCTCTTCTATAGATATAAGTTATTTCATGTATAGGACTGTTGAGAATTTCTATTTCTTCTTAAGTCACTTTAGGTAAGCAATGTTTTTCTCTAGGACTTTTTAAAAATTTAAATTTATTGGCATAAAGTTGTTTATAAACCTTACTTTTATACGCTTACTGTTATTGCATAGTGATTTGCCCTCTGTGGCATAGGTTATTATGCATTTTTTTCTGTATCAGTTCTCCAGAGGTTTGCCAATTTTACTATTTTTTTCAAAGTGTTAATTTTAATTTTTGTTGATTTTCTTAATTTGGAGCTTGCTTCTATTTTATTAACTTGTAATTTATCTGTATTATTTTCTTCCTTACATGTTTTTGGGTTTATTTTGCTATTCTTTTTCTAACCCTTGAGATAGGTGTTTAGCTCATTAATTTTAAGTCTTTATTATTTTCTAATATGTGCTATATATTTCTTTGTAAGTTTTAACTTAGATACATTCCTAAAGGTTTTGATATATTATATTTTCATTATTGTTCAGTTCAAAATATTTTTAATTTGATTTCCTCCTGATCCATGTGTTATAAAGAAAAAAAAAATCCATGTGTTATAAAAAAGTGTGTTTTAAAAAATTTCCAAATATATGGAGATGTTCTAGTAATTTATTTGCTATTGATTTTTAGCTTAATTGCATTGTGACTGAAGAAACATTAGCTGAATACTTTAAATCCCCTGAAATTTATTGAGATTTGCTTTATGGCTCAGAGCCCTGGTGGCGCAGAAGTTAAGAGCTTGGCTGTTAACCAAAAGGTCAGCTGTTTAAATCTACCAACAGTTCCTTGGAAACCCTATGGGGCTGTTCTGCTGTGTCCCATAGGGTCAGTATGAGTTGGGAATTGGCTCAATAGCAACGGGCAATGGGTTTTATGGCTCACAATATGTGCCGTATTTATAAATGTCATGAATGTGCTTGAAACAAATGTGTATTTTACAATTGCTGTGTACAGTGATCTATTTATGTTCATTAAGTCTAGTTCATGAAGTAGGCTCTTCAAATCTAATCCCCATTATTTTAGTCTCCCTTTTCTCTCAAACTGAGAAAGGTGTCTTGAAGTCTCCTATTATGGATGGCTGTTGATTTGTCTATTTTTCCATGTAATCTGTTAAGATAGGAGCCAGAATTGACTAGATGGCGATGGGCTTAGTCAGTAAAGTTTTGCCTTATGTATTTTCAGCATATGTTATTAGATGCATACAAATTAAATTTTTTTTTATATCCTGCTAGCAAAATTAACATTTTATCATTATCTTTATCTCTGGCAATGCTTTTTGCCCTAAACTCTATTTTCTATTAATACAGTTACACAAGCTTTCTTTTTACTAGTATTTTTATCTTATTACTTTAAAATTTTTTGTATGCTTTGTTAACATAGTAACAAAGTTATCACAAAAAAATTTTGAAGGGGTTCCCCTAAGGTCTGGAATGGAAGTGCTCCCTCTAGGCTTTTCTTTTGCTTCTGCCAGGCGGTTAGAGCACTTTCAGATGGAAACATTTCAGACCAAGTTCAGAGCTTGAGGTTTCTTGGCTATCACAGGCTATTGTTCCTGGGTAGCGCTGTGTGTGAGGGCCAGTCTCTGGTCATGACTTCTCAAGAACGGGCTCCTTCCCCTTCCCTTTTTTCTTTGTCTCTCCTCAACACTAAGCAGCTTTATGGGCTCAGGGGGAGGAGGCATGGTTTAGCTCTGGTTTACTCTGGCCCTGAAGAGGGGATCCCAACTTACATGGAGAGAGTCTGCTTTAAGATTCCCCTCCCTTGACTTGTTCTGGGCCTTGACTTCTGTCCTGCCTGCCCTGAGAGTCTCTAAACCTAAGCCCAACTCTGTAAAAAAAAAAAAAATTTTTTGTGGCATCTGCAAAATGCCCTTAATCCGGAAGTGGCTTTGGCGTTCTGTTATTTTGCTTACCTCTGTGCATTTAGATTTTCTCCTTAAATTTAGCCTGCTGGTTCCACGTGATCTTTTTAGCTCTTCAGTGCTATAAAATCTTTGACACCTGTTCAGTGGGAGGTTTCACTGACATAGCATAGCCCACTATAACTGAAAACAGAATCTTAACGTCAGTTTTAGACTTGTTGAGTGTGAGAGCCTGAAGGGACACATCCATCAAGTGACCATTCTGTGTTGATTTGCAGAAAAGAAGAAAATGAGGGGACCATTCCTTTTATAACACCAGTCTTCGCACACATCCACCTTACAATTGGCCGCCACTTCTGTGTTGCACTGCCAACATGAGGTGTCTTTTGAGATGTGAGCAGGATTGAGATAGACGCGGCAGACAAGAACTCAGGGAAGTTTAGATGCTTTCCCTTCCTTGGGGAGGTAGAAAGATGGCGCCCAACTATTCCCATGTCTCTCAGTGACTTTCCTGTGTCTACCTGTCCTCTAAACAGCTGGCCTAAGGGCCTCTTACCTCCTCCTCCGTGGATTGTTCATGAAATGATGGGCTGTGTGGTAGTTGGTTAAAAGCATAGACTCCAAAGACAGGCTGGCTGGGTGGAAATCCTAGTGCCCCTCCCACCCCTCAACACTTGCTAGTTGTATGACCCAGGCAAGTTATTTAACCTCTCTCCACACTTGAGTTTCCAGATCTGCAATGTGGGGATTATAATAATGGTAACTAACTCATAGAGTTGGTAGGAGAATCAATGAGTTAATAATTGCAATGCACTTAAAGGATTGCATTGTATGCAATAAGAATTATAAAGCATCTGTTTAAAAAAAAAAAAAAACGGATGATAAAGCCGGTTTTACTTACCTTCCAAGGTCAATGAGAACAATGGGGTAATTATTACTATTGTTCTTACTATTTTTATCTAGTGCAACCTCTTCATTTATAGATGAGAAACTGAAACCCAGAGAGGGCAGGGACTCAGCCAAGGCCACCCAACAGGCCACTGGCTCCCTGACCTGGGCAGCAGGACTCCAGGGTTCTAGTCCTTGCTCTGCCACCACTGACTTGCTGTGTGACTGTGGCCTAGGCTTATCCCTCTCTGGGCCTCAGTTTCCCCTTCCGTGGAGGCAGGGCCCGTAATCCCTCCTCCTGCCGCTAGCTCTGTCTGATCTTTGGGGGTGTTATGATCAGACCCTAGGGTCTGTATCAGGAGATTTGGGGGCTGTGGTTGCAAACATGACTTAGGGACCCAGAAGGGCTGGGGCGCGTGGGGTAGAGTGATGAGTTGAAGCTCCTAGGACCCATAAGCTTGAGCATTTCCAGCCTCAAACCAAGTGCAACCATGCCTGTAGCACTTCAGTAGGTGTTGTCTGACATCTGGTTTGGGTGAGCAGCTTCTCACAAGAGAGGGATAGACCACAATGCTTGGTGAGAATTTGCTTCAGCCCTTTGGCTGTGTGCCCTCAGATCTCTGAGCCCGCCTCAGTCCTGCCTTCCCTGAGCTGAGGCTGAAGACTGGGTTCTGTCCTTTAACTCTCTGCCTTTAGCCTGTCCCTGTCCCTCTCTGGGTCTCAGCTCCCCTCACTGAAATGGGGCAGGGGATAGGGTAAATAAGTCTCAAGAGTCCCTCTTGCCCGTCCATCAGGCAAATGTGTGACCTGTGCCTCCTTGTGTGTGGCTCTGATCTCCATCTGCTCTTAACCCAGGGGAAAGACATTG
This sequence comes from Elephas maximus indicus, assembly GCF_024166365.1. Lineage (NCBI taxonomy): Eukaryota > Metazoa > Chordata > Mammalia > Proboscidea > Elephantidae > Elephas > Elephas maximus. The sequence goes on from NC_064839.1 coordinate 24,482,306, forward strand.
TTGAGTGTGACCGCTGGGCAACTGTCCCTGGCCACCTTGCTGCTTGGCTTCCCAGGGCCTCAGTGTTCCTCACCTGTGCACGGGGAGAATGGCAGACCCACATGGCAGAGCTGGTAGTCTGACCTAAGGTAATTCACCTGGTGCTAGCTCAAGGTCAAACCAAAAAAAAAAAAAAAAAAAACCAGTTGCCATCGAGCCTATTCTGATTCATAGCGACACTATAGGACAGAGTAGAACTGCTCCATAGAGTTTCCAAGGAGTACATGCTGAATTCAAATTGCCGACCTTTTGGTTAGCAGCCAGCCTCTTAATCACTGTGCCACCAGGGCTCCAGCTCAAGGTCAGTGCTCAGTAAATGCAAAAAGTAAGTCCCAATCTACCAATGTCGCCTCCTGCCCCTGACAGGCCTCCAGAGCTAGATTCAGCTCCCAGACCCCTGCAAGACCCCACATTTCCAGCCCCAGAGTAGCCAGAACTGGGAAGAGGCCTTGCCTGGGGCAGTTCCAGAGCCCCTCTCTGAGACAGGGGCTCCCACACACCCAGATCCTGTCCTGCCTCCAGGCCAACCCCCAAATTAGTATCATTTAGTGAGGGCCACCAGCCTGAAGGCAGTTAATTGCTGCCATTAGCAAAACATTAAGACTTTAACGAACAATTAATTAATAAAACTGGTGACACAGAAGAACTAGATGGTGCCCGGCCACAACCAATGACTGCCCTGACAGGGAGCACAACAGAGAACCCCTGAGGGAGCAGGAGAACAGTAGGATGCAGACCCCAAATTCTCATAAAAAGACCAGACTTAATGGTCTGACTGAGACTAGAGGAATCCCGGCGGTCACGGCCCCCAAACCTTCTGTTGGCACAGGACAGGAACCATTCCTGAAGAGAACTCATCAGACATGGAAGGGACTGGACAATGGGTTGGAGAGAGATGCTGACGAAGAGTGAGCTACTTGTATCAGGTGGACACTTGAGACTGTGTTGGCATCTCCTGTCTGGAGGGGAGATGGGAGAGTAGAGAGGGTTAGAAACTGGCAAAATTGTCATGAAAGGAGAGACTGGAAGGAGGGAGCGGGCTGACTCATTAGGGGGAGAGTAAGTGGGAGTATGGAGTAAGGTGTATATAAGCTTATAAGTGACAGACTGACTTGATTTGTAAACTTTCACTTAAAGCACAATAAAAATTATTAAAAAAAAAAAACTGGTGACAGCCAGAGCCGATTCTTTCAGCAGGGACTAATTTTATTAACTACTCGGTTACTGGGTTTGCATCTGCCAAGGCCCTAGTGAAAAAAAGATAACTGGCTATAATTCATAGAGGGTCAACTCTGTGCCAGGCACTGTACTTTAAAACCCCCATCTTATTCAATCCTCACGGTGAGGTACTATAGCTATGCCCACTTTACAGGTAAGGAAACTGAGTCCCAGGAAGGCTATTCTTCTCCCGAAGGTCACATAACTGAGTCCTTGAGGTCAAATGGATCCCAGGCTGTCTGACTCCAAAGGTTTTTCCTTTGGAAAGCCAAAAAGCCAGTTGCTGTTGAGCAGATTCCCACTCATGGCGACCCCATGTGTTTCAGAGTAGAGCTGTACTCCATGGGGTTTTCATGGTTGGACACTTTCAGAAACAGATCACCAGGCCTTTCTTCTGAGGTGCCTCTGGGTGTGTTTGAACCGCCAACCTTTCCATTAGCACCCCAGTGCTTAACCGTTTGCATCACCCAGGGACCCTTCTGTTTCCTTTGATGGTTGGAAGGCTCCAGAGCCTGTGAGCTAAGGAGCCATTGCCTGATCCCTCAGGTAGAAGGGATGGATGTTCCCAGAGTGGCTTTCACTGCTTTAGTGATGAAGAAAGCCCTCGGGCCCTCAGACACACTCCTCCCTTTTATCCCCTCTCCTCAAGCCACATGCCTCCACCCCCACTTTCTGGATCCTTCCTCTGCTGCTTGCTTAGCTCTTCCATGTCTGTTGCTTTTCCCCTGAGGCAGTATGACCTGATTTTAGATGGCACTGGGGGAATAATTTTTAATTTTAGTATCATGAATTGCCCTTCAATAATTATGGCCTGTGACCCTGGTCATTTAAAGCACAGGTATTAGTTTTCTTCTAAAAAGCAATCCTTTTGAATTAAATAATAATAATAAAAGATTAATATATCTAAAAGAAAATATACTGTAAATATTTGGGAGATTTGGGGTGTGACTTGGGAGAAACGGTGAGAACAGAACTTGAACTTGCTTGTCTGAAGTTGGCAACCTGGTCTGGGTTACCCTATCTCTTTTAACCAAACAAGCCCAAGGAGGTGTTTTTCAGCCCTAAGAGAGAAGTCCTTTGCCTGGGGGGAAGTCAGCCTTTTTCCTCAGCCAACGGGCTCACGCCGCAGCCGGGTTATTTATTTTTCTAGAAATGTTATCAATGTTCTACACACACTTGGTTTAAAAATAATTGTGGTTGCCTGGAGCAGGGGTGGAGGGGAGATTGACGGCAAGGAGCACTAGGGTATTTCCTGGGAAGATGGAAATGGTCTATAATTTGATTGGTATCATTGTCACATACGCGTACACATTTATTAAAAGTCACCCACCTGAACACTTAAAATGTGGAGATTTTATCATAGGTAAATAAAGTTGATTTGAAAACAAAATCAAAACTGGAGCCACAAATATTCCTTTATGTTGGGAACTGCTCTTATTTGTTTTCAATTCTGGGTTCTGAGACCCGTGCTTTGCTGCACTACACTTTACGCTAGGTCTCATGCAGCCGTCCTCTCAGCTGCTCCCAAAGCCAGTATTGACAGGGTTCTGCCACGTGCTGGGGACAGCAAGAACTCATAAAGTGCCAAAGGGCTACATTTGGCAAAGCGACGTTATGAGTCAGCCTGGAAAGAGTGGGTTCATCCATAAACGTTTTTGGGACAATTTGCTCTCCACTAATAAGAAAATAAAATTAGATCCCTACCTCACAACAAATATACGTGCGTACAAATTTCAGGTGGATTAAAATTCTAAATGTTAGAAAACTATCATACTACTAAAAGAAAATAGAGGAGAATATCTTTGTAAATGTCCTTCATGAAAGAAGTCACAAGAGAACATCACATTTGACTATATGATAACTTAAAACTTCTTTATGACCAAAGACATCAAGAATTTAGTTAGAAGGTATTCAGCGGACCACAGGAAAATGTTTTCCACACAGGCAATGAAGAATCAAAGTTTCTAACATTACAAAGAAGTCCTATAAATCAGTAAGAAAGTGACAAAAATCTAATTAAAAATGGGCGAAGGATGTAGACAGTTGTTTCACAAAGGAAGAAATTAAAAATGAATAGTGAAATTACAAAAAGATGTTCAGTTTTCTTTGTGGCTGCAGATATGTAAATTAAAACAATGAGGTTAGCTCTCTCCAGGTTAACAAGTGTTAAAAAATACTGATGTGGGTCTGGGAACATGACTATTTTCATACAGTATTGATGGGAATCCAAACTGGTACTAACTTTTTAAGGAGGGTAATTTGGCAGTATGGTGGCGCGGTGGTTAAGAGTTCGGCTGCTAATCAAAAGGTCAGCAGTTTGAAGCCACCAGGCGCTCCTTGGAAACGCTGTGGGGCAGTTCTACTGTGCCTATGGGGTTCCTATGAGTTGGAATCGACTTAATAGCAATGGGTTTGGGATTTTTTTTTTTTTTTTTTGGTGTAAACATTTTAATTGTACCAGCTCTATGACTCAGCAATTCCTCTTCCAGGAATCGCTCAGAAATAATTACACAACTGCCCAAAATATATGTTAATTACTGTGAAGAGTATTATACTGAGACTTGGAATTCACCTGAATTTCCTTCAATAGGCGGTTAGGGCTAACGTTTACATTTTGCATAATGAAATTCCTGCGTGAATTAAAAAAATGAACCGGAACTCTACGCATGGACCTAGAGAGATGCCCATTATACTTTGACAAGTGAAAAGAAAACAAGTCGCAAAAACTATGTAGAGCATACGAATCCTATCTTTGTAAAACAATTAATTGTATGTGTGAATTATGTTTTTGTACGTGCCATTGAGTTGGCCCCCCGATTCATGGCGACCCCTGACTCGTGGCGACCCCATGCACAATGGAATCTGATCGTTGTGTTCCGGAGCATTTTCATTGGCTGGTTTTTTGGAAGTAGATCTCCAGGCCTTTCTTCCTAGTCTGCATTAAGCTGGAAGCTCCACTGAAACCTGTTCAGCGTCATAGCTATGTGCCTCCACCGACAGACGGGTGGTAGCTTCACCTAAGGTTCATTGGCCAGGGCTCCCACATCAAGGCAAGAATTCTACTGAACCGCCACCGCCCCCCAATATGAGTTATGTTGTTGTTAGGTGCCATCTGGTTGGTTCCGACTCACAGCAACCCTACGTACAACAGAACAAAACGTTGCTCTGTTCTGCGCCATCCTCACAATCTTTGCTATTTTTGAGCCCATTGTTGCAGCCACTGTGACTTTGGGTGCCTTCCAGCAGGAAGGGCTTATCTTCTGGCACTATATCAGACTATGTGCTGTGCTACTCATAAAGTTTTCATAAATTTTTTCAGAAGTAGACCGCCAGGTCCTTTCTTCCTAGTCTGTCTTAGTCTGTAAGCTCCGCTGAAACCTGTCCATCAGGTTTCAAATACCAGTGGCATAGCTTCCAGCATCACAGCAACACGCAAGCCCCCACGATGCAACAAACTGACAGATGACAGCTGGAATATGAGTTACGGGGATACATGATAATATGTCCAACACTTACTGAGTGCTTACTGCACGTGCCAGGAGCGTGAAATTAGTAGCATTCCTAGTCTATCATTGAGGAGACAGGCACAGAGTAGTTTAGCAACTTGCCCAAGGTGACACAGCTATAGTTTGCAGAGTAGAGATTTGAACCTCGGCAGCCTGACTCCACAATCTGAGCATTTGACCTTCCGGATAGACTTTTAGGCATAAAAACTTCTATTAACAGAGGTGACCTCCCAAAACAACATCGGAGAAGCTGAGTCACTTTTTAATAAACAGGACTAATAAACAAATAGGCACCTGAACTGGTATAAAGGACTTAGGATGCAAAGCCTTAGTTTCCTGCAAATCCCCTCTCCGGAGGCAACCACTTTTAGCAGTTTTAGTTCATGTGGTGGTTACCTCCAGGGCAGTAAATAACATGCTTATACTGTTATTTCCTGATTTATTAACCTTGGGTGTTATCTACTAACTGCTGCAAGCACTCAAAGGAAAAAAATCAGCTTTTCTTTTTTCTGCCTTCCTGTTATGGTGTTTCTTAATAACAGGGCCGTCTGTGGCACTGGCTCTGTGCTGGACCTGGGCTGGGTACTTTACCTGAATTGTTAGTGAGACTAGGCCCACTGAGGCTCAGGGTTGTGAATGGACTTGCCCAAGGTCACTGTGAGTTGGTGATGGAGGGGGACTGGACCCCTGGCCTGTGTGACTCTGGGGTCAGGCTCTTTTTGTGGTGCCCTGCAGCCCACCTATGGGTGACTGTGATGTACCCTGGCCCACGAGGGCCTCTCTCACTCTGGCAGAGGCTCAGCGTGGCCTGGGTAGGGTGACCCTGGCTAAGTGCCCACACAAAGGCTGGGCTGAGGACTCCCACTGGTTGGTGACAGTGGCAGGCATGTTTGCAGAGCGGCAGGTGTGGCCTCCTCGTGGTTAGCCAACAAAGGGTTTTCTTCTTCACTGCCTAGACTTTGACCCTTGGGGGCCTCTTCACAGCTGGACTTCCAGATTACTGCCCCAAGGCCCCCAGATCTCCAGGGCAACAGCTGAGCCAGTGGCTGAGGCCTGTAGAGGACTGGGTGCCTGATATCCAAAACCCCAGGGAAGAAAGCATCTCCCTCCCATTCCCAACACTGGGGTCTCCTGCAGGGGTGTTGCGGAGGGAGGGGGTGCTTTCAAAAACACCAGTGCTAGGCCCCATCCCTAATGAATTAAATCAGCAATTGGGGTGGGAGGGCCTGCAGTCTAAATGGAGAGGAGCCCAGAGAAGGCGGTGATTTGCTGGAGGTCACACAGCAGTAGTGGGATGAGGACCTGGAGAGAAGCAGGCTGAGGGAGGGCAATGCAGAAAATGCTTGGGGTTTAATTGTGGGACTTGTAGGGGTCCCTGGCAGTGGAGGGAGGTCTTGCCCATTACACTGTGGCCCCTGAGGTGGCATGGGTGGTATTGACTCCACTCCTGTAGCTCCTAACCCTCTAGATCATGAGTGTCTTGCAGGTTTGTCTAGGGTAGAGGAAGGGCCCTATTGGTGTTGTGTCTGCACTTAGAGAGGCCATTGTACGCATTAAAGTTACTGACTCTTCAGTTCTCTGCACCTCGATCTCCTCATCCGTAAAATGGGTATGTGGGCAAGGATGGGGGAGGTTGAGGATTGTGGGAACCTTCTGGTTCTAAAATAAAGAATCATAAAGAAGACCCCTTAAGGAGCCAGCACTATCTTTGGAAACCACATATCCCCGACAAGACTCTAATAACCAAAATATATGTAAAACTGCAACAACTTAACAACAAAAAGACAAACACATCACTAAATCAGCAAATGACTTGAAAAGACATTTCACCAAAGTTGTTGTTCGGTGTCCTCAAGTCAGTTCCAACTGATACTGGCCCTGTGCACAACAGAATGAAACACTGCCTGGTCCTGTGCCATCCTCATAGTCATTGTCATGCTCGAGCCCATTGTTGCAGCACTGTGTCAATCCATCTTGTTGAGGGTCTTCCTCTTTTTCACTGACACTCTGCTTTACCAAGCAAGATGTCCTTCTCCAGGGACTGGTCCCTCCTGATAACATGTCGAAAGTACGTGAAGTGAAGTCTCTCCATCCTTGCTTCTAAGAAGCATCCTGGCTGTACTTCTTCCAAGACAGATTTGTTCTTTCTTTTGGAAGTCTATGGTATACTCACTATTCTTCACCAACAAAGTAATTCAAAGGCGTCAATTCTTCTTCAGTCTTCCTTATTCATTGTCCAGCTAAGAGGACATTTACGTGGCCATCAGACACATGAAAAGATGCTCAACATCATTAGCCATCAGAGAGATGCAAATCAAAACCACAATGAGCTGTCATTTCAGTTCCACTAGGATGGCTAAGATAAAAAATAAAACAAACAAAACCCCCCCAGAAACTAACAAATGTTGGCGAAGATGTGAGAAAATTAGAACCCTTATCCATTGCTGGTGAAAATGCAATATGATACAGCCATGTGGGAAGCAGTGTGGCAGTTTCTCAAAAAACTAAAAATAGAACCATCATATGACCCAGCAATTCCACTCCTAGCTATATACCTAAAAGACTTGAAAGCAGAGACTCAAAAAGAGATGTGTCCACCAATGTTCATTGCAGCACTATTCACAGCAGCCAAAAGCTGGAAACAACCTATGTGCCCATCAACAGATGAAAGGATAAACAAAATGTGGCACATACATATAACCGAATACTGCTCAGTCAGTAGGGGAAATGAAGTCCTGATACATGCTACAATATGGATGGAGCTTGAAGACATTATGCTGAGCAAAATAAGCTAGTCACAAAAGGACAAATATTGTATGAACTCACTTATATAAAAAGAAAAGGTGACTGTTTATTAGTGGTTACCATGGGTGAGAGAGGGGGAAAAGGGGGGTTAACCGTGATGGAAAAATTGTATTGATTGAGGGTAGGGTTGCGTAGCCGATTATTGTAATTGTTGTCAATAAGTTGTACACCTGTACAAGGTTGAATTGTCAAAAGTTGTGTGATAGATATATGTACAACAACAACAAAAGAGTAGGTAGCTGCTGAGGTTGCTTATGTACAACCCAAAATCTCATGGTTCCTTGGTTTGGAGATTTAGGGTCATGGTTTCATGGAACATCCTAGTTAATTGGCTAATAACGGGTTTAGTGTTTCTGTTCTATCTCCTAGTTCATTGTACAGTGCCTGATATATTAAAAGCTTGCAAGTGGCCATCCAAGGCACAATAATTGGTCTCTATTCACCTGGAGCAACAAAGGAAGAAGGAGAGTCCGGAATAGTAGGAGGATACAAAATGTGTGGCTAACTGCCTTCATGAACAACTGTCTCCTTTGCCAGGAGACCAGAAGAACTGGATGGGACCTGGCTGCCATTACTGAACATTTTGATCAAGGATTTCATTGAAGAATACTGATCAAAAGAAGGCAAATGCAGAACAGAATTTCAAATTCTCATGGACCCTAGACTTTCTGAAACCATGGAAGGGTGGATGAACCCCTGAAACTATTGCCCTGAGATAATCTTCAAACCTTAAACCAAAAAAATCTCTGAAGTCATCTTAAAACCAAACAATAGTTAAGCTTCACTAGAAAAAATGTCTCCCTTGAGCATTACGCTCTTTTAAGAATGACCTGTATAGGATCGAAATGACAACAGCAACTGAAAAGATTAGGTAGGAACCTTAGGGGGCAGTGAGTTTATGTTAATGAGGGAGGAACAACTCAGAAGGGTGAGAATGATTGCACAACTCGAAGAATATAATCAAAGTCACTAAACTGTACTTGTAGAAACTGTTGAATTGGTATATGCTTTGCTGTGTATATTCTCAAAGATAACAATAAAATAAATAGAATTTAGGAAAAAAAAAAAAAAAGAGCCAGTGCTAGGTGGGCTAACTCTTTGGCTGCTGTAATACAGAGATGCAGAGTAAAGCATAAATGAAAAGACGTTCACACATGTAATGGTCGAGGCCACACAGGGTAAGTGTGGTGACTTCAGGGTCTCAGGGATCCAGGCCCTTTTCCTCTTTGGCTCCTCCTTCCCCAGGGTGTGGTAGTCACCTACATGGTCGGTGGCCACGACCACGACCATGTGCCCTCCTTCCAATCATCAGGGAGGAGAGAAGCAGGAAGGGAAGTGTGTGCCTCTCTCTTCTTCTGAAAGATGTGATCCAAAAGTTGTAGCTATCACTCCCATTCAGGTCCCGTTGTCCAAAACTTGGTCACATGGCCACACTTAGCTATACAGAAGGCTAGGGAATGATGTCTTTATTCTGGCAGGCCGTGAACCCAGCCAAAAGCCGGAGGTGTATTTATATACGAGGGGTGAGTGGATATTGGGGGACACCTAGAGAGCCTGACATGGAGTCCAGAGGTTGCCAGCTGGAGGCCCCATGGGTATTTTCTGGCCTGAGACATGCTTTGTTTGACTTCCAGAGGCCTTTAAATCCATCTGAATTAATTCCCAACATTTAGCAATTCAGATTTTCAAACTAAAATTGGATTTCTGGCTTCTTTTGAAAAACTGAACGATCAGGCCCTGCTGGGTCCAAATTCCCTCAAGTGACAGTTCACTGGAGCTGAGTAGTGTTCCCCAACATGGCCCGTACTCTCCAGTTTGCCTCAGGCCCCCACTCCCTATGGCCTCCCACCCACCCACCTACTTTCCCCAGCTTTGCCTGCCTGCTCCCTGTGGGCACTGGAGTTTGTAACTCCCGCTCACATGCAGCCATCAGGTTCTGCAGTTGAGGAAATTAAGGCACAGAGAAAAGAAGGAACTTGCCTGAGATCACCCAGTGAGCCTGGGAAGAGTTGGGACCCCAACTCCAGACTGTGAATTTGGACTTCAGCATGTGTTCTGCCATGTCAACCACCTGAAGATTAGCTCATGTGCTTGGGAGGGCGATAGCCAAGTGGGTAAGCTAGTGGGTCCTGGAACCCAATGGGCTTTGGTTCAAATCTTGGCTCTTTCACTTTCTAAGACAAATATCATTAGCTCTCTAAGCCTTGGCTTTTTGGCAATGAGATGGGGTACTAGTAGAACCTGCCTCATAAAATTGTAGAAGAATTAAAGTGAGATGCAGGGTTGCTGGCCCCTGAGAGTGAGTATCTCCCTAAATTTTACACCCTACGTGCTTCACTCACCTCACCTTGCACGAGATGTACTAACTCTTGGGGAAAGAACTCAGGCAAGTGCAAAAGTGGTGGGCTTTATCTCCCTGTGGACTGGGAGGGGAGTCCCTGGATGGTGCAAATGGTTACCACCCTTGGCTACTAACCAAAAGATTGGAGGTTCGAGTCCACCCAGAGGTACCTCAGAAGAAAGACCTGGCAATCTACTTCCAAAAAACCAGCCATTGAAAACCCTGTGGAGTACAGTTCTACTCTGACACACATGGGGTCGTTAGGAGTTGGAATTAATTCAATGACAACTGGAGCTGGAACGGGACTGGGAAGGGCTGTGGCCACCCTTCCATGTAACTGGGCAGGGTTTCCTCCCTCGGAGGCCACAGCTGCCCCAGGTTGCTGAGGCCTCCCTCTCTGCAGGGCGCGGTGACAGAATCTGTGTCAGGCTGCGGAGGTGGGCTTGTGAGCAGTGCTTGTGCTGGGCTGCTCTGGAAACACAGACACCCTCTCTGACTCAGGCGTGCCCCTCCCACCACCTGTTCCTCAGCGGGAGCTGTCTGCCCAGGCTATAGTGCTAACACACGTTGGCATAACCTCCGGAAGTCACCAGCTGCACCTCCTGTCAGCTGCTCTGAAGATAACCCCCCAAGAGTGGCATGCTTCATCATCAGGGGGCCACCCCCACCGTGCCCCCCACCGCCACCGCAGTGCAACATTTGGTTTCAGGCTTTATTTATGTAATCGATATACATAGATATTTGTTTTTGTTTTTGTTTTTTAATTGCACGAACTACATTAGAATGGCCAGAACGGAAATAATGATAAAATGGACAGAAAAACAAGAACAGCCACAACGCCATCAGCTGGCTTTGCTTCCTGATAGCATTGCTTAAGTGCTTATCGCCTGTCAGGCTCTTTGCGAAGCGCTTTCCGTGGGCAATCTCGCTGAGGTTGAGGTGGGAACGTGAGACGGGGAAACTGCGGCACAGAGCAGTTCAGTCACCTCCTCAAGGTCACACAGCCAGTATGAGGCAGAGCTGGGCCTCGAACCCCGCTCCAGAGTCCCTGCATTTACCCACTTCTCAGGTTGCCCCTCCTTGCCCCACCTCCCTGCTACCTTTAGTCCTGACCCAGAAACACAAAGTCCACGTTAGACTACGAACAACTTTTTCCATTGCCTCCAGGTAACAACCCTGCTTCAGAGTAGATGGGAAACAGAGCCCAGAGACACGTGGAGCATCCAACTCTTCATTCTGCTCATTTTCGCTGAATGTACCGTTATAAGCATTGTCCTCTTGTGGTCAGAGGACCATGAAGTGGGAGTGACCAACTGCCCCAGTTTGCCTGGGACTGAGGGGTTTCCCATGGTGGAGGACTTGAAGTGCAAAAGCAGAGACCAGAAAAAAACCATTTGCCATCAAGTTGACCCCGACTCATGGCAACCCCACGTGTGTCAGAGTAGAACTGTGCTTCACAGCGTTTTCTTTCTTTTTAAACAATTTTATTTGTTGTTGTTGTTGAGAATATACTTACTGTGCGTCAGGTATGTTAGGAACACTCTAGAGTTTTCTCACGGATACTGCTATTATCCCCATTTTTCAGATAAGCAAACCAAGGCTGATGCCCTCCATAGGGTTTTCTTTTTTTTTTTCATAGGGTTTTCGATGGCTGATTTTTTGGAAGTAGATTGCCAGACTTTTCTTCCAAGGTGCCTCTGGGTGGACTTGAACCTCCAACCTTTTGGTTAGAAGCTGAGGGCATTAACCATTTGCACCACCCAAGGACTTGGAATCAGGGACAGTCATAGTCAAATCTGGACAACTGGTCCACTTCCGGAGCTGAGCTGGACTGGGCTATCCAAGCCAGTCCTGGTGCTGGGCACTTGGACTGCATTCGGCTCTTCGTTGACCAGGGTGTGGCAGCTCTGTGACAGCAGCTTGTCACTACAGCATCCTTTCCTTGGGGGTGTGTAGGTTCAGAGGTTCAGAGAGTAAAGTCCTAAGGGAAGGAGGGGATGACTCTGAGAGGGCTTCTTGGAGGAGGAGGTATTTGAACTAGCCCATAAGGGGGAGGGAGGTGGGATTTCTACTAGGTAGGGATGAGGGTGGGGAGATCAGAAGAAGAGGGACACCTGGTCCCAGTAAGTGGTCACTGGGCAGGCCAGACTTGTGGCCAGGGCTGTGTTGGGGTGCCCTTCATTTTTCTACCAGCTGGTGGGCACCAGAGATAGGCCAGCAAAGTTTGTCCTGTTCTAGTATACACGGCCTTGACATTTGAGCTTGCACCCATTTCCTGTGTTTGGTTGGCACATGGGGAGAGCCTCGGCTGATAAGACCCCAAGAGGAGTGACTCAGCTTGCCCTGACCCCGGCAGATCTTAGTCAACCTGAGATGTGGGGTAAATCTGGAGAGGCCCCACGGGGCTGCACAAGCACAGCTCCTGCATTGTCACGGAACGCCAAAGATGTGGCCTGATGCCACTGACTCCTGTGGGCTTAGGCAAATCACTCTGACTCCTTGGGTTGCCTTCAGTCTCCTCATCTGTAAAATGGGGTCAGAATAGTCCCCAGAGTTGCTGGGATGGCCAAGTGAGCCCACTGGTTGACATAGTGCATTTCAGATTAGTTTCCCCCTAAGTCTCCTGATGTGATTCACTTGAAAACAATGTAGGATAGCTTCCCTTATTATCCACATTTCACAGATGGGAGGTGGTCTCCGGGAATGGCTTTAGTTCTAGGTTAGAAGGGTGTTTTAGGTGATAGTCTCAGGGGTTCTTCTAGGCCAGTAAGTCTGATCTTTTTGTGAATTTGATTTTTTGGTCTACATTTTTCTCCTGTTCTGTCTAGAACCTCTGTTGCGATCCCAGTCAGAGCCGTCAGTAGTGGTAGTCGGGCAGCGTCTAGTTCTGGTCTTGGTGGTCATGTAGGCTGTGGTTCTTGTGGTTCGTTAGTTCTTTGGACTAATTGCTCCATTGGGTCTTTGGTTTTTTTCACTCTCCTTTGCTCTGGATGGTAAGAGACCAATAGTTGTGTCTTAGGTGGCCGATCACAAACTTTTAAGACCCCAGATGCTACTCACCAAAGTAGGATGCAGAGCATTGTCTTTACGAGCTATGTTGTGCCAGTTGACATAGATGTCCCCCGAGTCTATGGTCCTTTGCCTTCAAGCCTAGGAACTTCATCCCATGAGGTGTCTGGTTATATCTAAGAGGCTTCCCTGACTGTGGCCCCTGTGTGCTCTGTCGTCTATGTACCTTTTTATTCTTTGTACTATTTTGTATTATCTAATTTATTGTTAGCAATGAATCTATTTACAAAATGGAAAATTCAACAATAAAGCATCTCAATGAATTGATGACAGTAACTTAGGAAAAAAAAAGAAGTGGCTCCCTTATAAAGAGAAATGATTTCCTGACGCATGCCCCAACGTGAATGAGCCTTAAAAACATCACGCTGAGCAAAATAAGTCCGTCACAAAAGGATGAATACTGTATGATCTCACTTACATGAAATAAGCAAATATATACCCCCAAACCAGCAAAACCCATTGTCAGGGAATCAATTCCAACTCATAGTGACCCTATAGGACAGAGTAGAACTGTCCCATAGGGTTTTCAAGGCTGTGATCTTCTTTTTTTTTTTTTGTCCCCTCCAGGGCTGTAATCTTTATGGAAGCAGACTACCACATCTTTCTCTTGCAGAGCAACTGGTGGGTTCGAACGGCTCAACTTTCAGTTAGCAGCCAACCACTTAACCACGGCACCCCTAGGGCTCCAGAAGCAGATATATAGAAATTTTTTTTTTTTTTTTTTACCATGGGTGGGTGGGAGGGGGAGAGAGGGGGTTGTAGCTTAGGGGATATGAAGTTTCTGTTAAGGGTGGTGGAATAATTTGGAAAAGGATAGTGAGAATGGTCACACAGCTTGAAGAATGTGATAAATGTCACTGAATTGTACGTGCAGGAACTAATGAACTGGTGTGTTTTGTTGTTTGTATTTTCACCACAATTAAAAAAAAAAGTGGCTCCCAGCTCCTAGGGGCCTCCCAGGGGGTAGTGAGGAGGCAATGGGACAACCCACATGATGAGTTTAGCACAGTGCCTGGTTGCCATGGTTATTATTATTATCATCACTCTCGCCATCAGATATGAGAATTGCTTATTTGTTATGGCGTGTTATTGTTATAATTCTATTTCATTTAGCCCTTTGTTTCAGGAGTACTGGGCCAGGCCCTGGATTGTGGAGCCCCAGACACCAAGTCCCCGGCCCCACAAATGCTCCCCAGGTACCTGCTGTGGCAGCGTCCTGGGCTTTGCTGATGTTGATTGCTTTGCTGGCCCCATCCTGTTTCCTGTTCCAGCCTCTGGAAGGCAGAACGGCAAAGGTTTCCTTCTCAATTAATAGATGACCTGAGGCACAGAGAGGTTAAGCAACTTCCCCAAGTTCACTCAGTGAACCAGCTCCAGACCCAGCCCTTGATGTTTGATGGGCATCACAACACTTCCCATCGCCCTGGGGGCAGGATGTGGGGTGGGGGCAGGGGACGTGGGTGTTGGGAGCAGAGAACTCAGCTTTGGGTATCTAGGAAGTCACTGAGACTCCCCTGGTGTCCTTATCAGGGTGGGTGGCATCTCTGGGGTCATGGGGACAGTCCTCAGGACCCTTGGGAAACTCCGGGGCTTTAGGAGTCAGGCTGTCCTCCTGCAGACTCGCTGCTCTCTGGGACACTCCATTTCCCTCCTGGTGCCCCTTTTTCTGCTCAGATGGAGCAATCCACAGCTTCCTGCTGGGCAGAGCAGAGGAGGCATTAGCTTGCCAGGGAGAAGAGGGGTGGGGGTCCCTGGGGTCTGGGCTGGCCTCCAGGTATGAGTCTGAGCTGAAGCTAACAGCAGAGCCCTGCCCACCTTCTCAGGGGATCAGAGCTCTCCAACGCTTCACCCTACCTGGATCCATCCTCCCTCTCATCCGTTCATCTGTCCACCCGTCCACCCGTCCACCTGTCCATCCGTCCATCCGTCCATCCATCCCACTTCCTCTCCCTGGCCTCATTTCTACCCTGATGCCTTTCATTCAGCAGTGTCGGCCTCCTCCTTGTTCCTTAAACCCACCAAGCACCCCCCACCTCAGGCACCTGGCATGTGCTGTTCGTTCCTTCTACCTGGAATGCTCTCACTCCAGGCATCCCAATGGCCACCTCCCTCTCCACCTTCAGTCTGTGCTTAAATCAACTTCTCAGAGAGAACCTAAAACAACCCCCTCTTCCATCCTCTCTTTCCGCTCCCTCTGCTTTATCTTTCTCTGTAGCTCTTACCCCTAGATGTATTTCATATTTATTTGTTTATCGTCTATCTCCTCCCAGTTCTAAGAGGGCAGAGATTTTCACGTTTTATTCACTGCTGCATCCTCAGAGCCTAGAACAGTGCCTGGCACACAGTAGGCCCTCAACAAACACTTGCTAAACAAATGGCTGAACGCATCCATCTTTCTGCCCTTCCATCTGTCCCTCCATGCACTCTTTCTTCCCATGGCTTGGAGATCTGTTGGGGCACACAGATGAGGAAAGAGATCATTCAGACACTGGTCCCAGGAGACGGGGAACTCCAGGGACTGTGGAGATACAGAGGGGTTGGGGGAGGTGAGGAAAGGTTCCTAGCGTCTTGCCCGGGGCCTAGCCCACAGTGGCACCTGATCCAAGCTTTGTTGAGAGAATCAGGGACTAACTGACAGCTTCTTGAAAGAAGTGGCATTTCAGTGGGTGGTTCTCAGCATTGGGGGAATCAGGAGCTGGGGACGTTTAAAAACACACATCGCTTACCAGGCCACCTCCCTCCACTACGGCACACCAGTATCTGGGGAATGGGTACAGGGATATGGGTGCTTTGAAAAGCTCCCCTAGAGAACTGCTGTTCTGAGTAGAGGCCTGAAGCTAGGGCAAGGGTCAGGCAAGCAGGGTGGAGGCGAGTGCAGGGTGCCCTTCATGTGGATGGGAGTGGTGTGCCCAGGGCTTCAGGGGGCAGCTCCTTCTGGGCCCCTCCCTTTGGGCCTCTCCCGGGGTACCTGGAGCAGCTGCTGTCACCCCCTCTCCAGGAAGGAGTCTCCCCTCCCTGCCCTCCCCTTTGTCCGCCTCTTCCCCAGTATGTCCTGCAGGAGGAGGCTGGACTTCAAGAAAAAAGGGACTGCGTTCCCATCCCCCTGTGCCACACCCTGTCCCTTGCTTCCTGCCTCCAGCCAGTTGCTGGCTGTTTGCTTGTTTTTATTGCAGGCAGGTAAGTCTGGGCCCAAGATTCAGGAAGAGCCTGAACTCAGGAGGAGGCAGGAGGGAACTCGCAGAGTCCACAGATTATAGACCGAAAAGTGGGAGAGGACCTCAGGCGGCTTTCCTCTATACACCCCCCAACAGACCTGAGGCTCAGAGCCATTCAGTGACTTCCTGTGTTCACCCAGTAGCCAGGGGTAGGCCAGAAGTCCCCAGGGGCAGTTGACTTGCACCCCTGGGGGGCGGTGCCAAAAGCCTATGAAGGGATGAGGTGAGAGGAGGGGGTTACTCAGCCCCCAAGGGGTCAGTTCAGCTTCTGCAGGGAGACCCAGGGATAAAGAAGGTGGTGGCAACTGCTGCTGTGGGGCCAGTCGGAAGTGGGGCTAGCGGGCAGGTGGAGCTTCACCTGGGGCCGCCCCTCACCTGGGGCCCGCCCACTGGGACAAGCTCAGACTGGGTGCCTGAATCCCTGGAAGGAGGTGGGAGGGGAGGAGGCAGGATCGACACAGTCTGGTGAGGGCCCTGCCCAGACCCACAGGTAAGAGGCTGTTGTTCAGGGTTGGGGGCAGGGGCAGGAATGGCCAGCCTGGCCCAGTTGACCTTGGGTAGCCTCTCAGGTTCAGTTCAATGCCAGTGGGCACCTGTGTGAGGCCGGGCCCTTGTCTGTTCAGGGTTCTAGGCATCTCCATGGAAAAGACTGGATTTGGAGGTCCCGATTGTTCCAGGGCCCCTGCAAGCTGCTCAGGGTAAGGGCTGGTATGCTCAATAGGTCATGCGGGTACCGGGAAGCTGGCTGGGTATAGGTGTGCTCCCAGTGCCCAGAAGAGAAGGTTGCAGAGCGCCCAGGGCAAGGCCAGGCTGTGAACCCTGGGGCTGGGATGCGGAGGCAGGAGGCAGGAGGCAGAGACTGAGTGCCTCCCACCTGTTTTCTTCCCCAGTGCAGGGAGCCTATTTTCTCCAGGGATCCCATGGGAAACTGGTTTGGGAGCAGGTTGGTCTGGGCTGTTTGACTTCTGACAAGGAGAAGTCAGCCTCTCCAGGTGAGCCAAGTGTAGAACAGAGCCCTCTGCCTCACCCCAGCCCCTGTCATGGCCTTCTGGGCCCTGACTGGAAGAGGTAGGCGGTAAAAGTCAAATTGCCCCTCCACAGGCCGTTCCTCTCCCTCCTGCCCAGGCCCCTCTGGTGAGACCCTGAACGGTAGTGGCCTAGGACATAGCGGGATGGCAGAGCCATCACGGAAAAAAGGCCTGGCTCTGCCACTGAGTCCTGTGGGACCCAGTCCAGCCCCTTCCCCATCTGCACCACGAGGGAGATGGGAAAAGCAGTGGTTTGAAAGTGAAAACTGGAGCGGTGGGCCCGCGCAAACCCAGTCTCGTGGGCCCCACATGCCAAGCAGACAGAGGTGGGTGGCTGCAGCCGGAGCGGAGCTGGCGCCATGCCTGCTCTGCCTCTCCCAGCTTAGCTCCCTGGGGCGTGTGGGCAGCCAAATGGGCCCCCCACGTTCCCTCCGTTAGTTAGGAACCCTTGCTAATGAGTGGCTGCCGTTGTTGCTCCATTACGCTTCCTAAGCCATCTGTGCTCCAGCACTCAGGGGGAGACCTCGGGGGCTCCCTGGCTGTGGGGGCTGAGGCACACGCAGAAGGCAGCCCTTCTGGGAGACATTGTGGGGCGTTTCCTGGAGCAGGGAGCTGGGTGCTTCCGTGGGCTTTCCGCAATGTTCTTCCAACTCCAGCTCCTTATTTTACTAAATTAAGAGAAGTGGCAGCAGCCTTGGCTTCTGGGTGAGGGAACCGAGGCACTCTTTTTATGACTCCCTAGGTGAGTCTCCTGCAGCCAACATTTAACCCATTTCTGAACTGGCACCTCTGTGCATGCGTGCGTGCGTGTGTGTGTCTGTGTGTCTGGGCCTGTGTGTTTGTGTGTGCGTGTGGGGGTGAGCAGCAAGAGCTGCAGGGGGAGATCAAAGCCAAGATTCTGGACCCTGAAGATGCATAATAGTCAAGTGAGATGGCACATTGTCACCTTCATCAAACAGAAACAAGTCCTGCCATCTTTGCACCCCGGCTGTGCTGCCTGGGGATAGTTATTGAACCTCTCTGGGCCTCATTTGCCTCCCTTGGAATGAGAGTGTTGCTGCCTCCCTGACTGACCAGGGGCACCTGGCTCAAGCCTTAGGCATCTGAGCAGCTGCCACCCAGACCTTACAAGCCAGGGCCGAGGGAGCTGCTGAACGAAGGGACACTACTGTGGAGACATTACCAGCAGCTGTGCTGGCCTTTGGGAGAGGGGATGCTGGTGACCCCATGCTAAGTCTGGGCCCTCTCATTTAGTCAGGGAGGCTCTGATGAGAATACGACAGAGAATATAGAAGCCTCTTCTGCCTCCTGCTTACTGGGGGAATTTGCATTTTTCAAGATAACCCAGTGGGGAGGATAAAGCTACACACAAAGAAAGAATAATGACAGTGACTCTTACTGGGGTCTGGGCAAAGCACTTGGCTTTTCCCAGCGGCCCTGCAGGATAGGCCCTGTTATCCCGCATTTTACACTGAAGATACTGAGGCACAATTTGATGCCAAGGCTCATGCTCTGCTGTTTGGAGGACTTTGCGGCAATGTTGGGAGGAGACTGGAGGGAGGATGAGGGGCAGTTTGGAGCCTCCCAGTCACTGGGTCTCCCCCAGGCAAGGCTGCCTCTGCCAGGGTGCCAGGCATTCTCCCAAGACTCAATTCTGAGAAGGGGGCAGAGCTTCTGGCTCCAGAGGCAGAGAGGGAAGGCACCAACCTGGCCACCGAGCTCCAATCCCCTGATGCCCAGAGATGGACAGGGCCTCATTTGAGGAACCCAGGCATCTGGGTTCCCAGCCCCCTGCACCTGCTTCCCTCTGCGAGATTAGAGCAGACTGACAGGCACGTGACTGGGGTGGGGAGAGGGCTTGTTTGAGGCGGCCCATTCTTGTCCTGGGCTCAGGGGCTTCTGAAGGTAGTAGGTGGTGGCATGGCCAGAGTGACCTTCCAGGCCTGTTCTGACTGGATCCAACCTTCCCGCCAGGGGCCCTAGGTATGGATTCAGACATTTCGTCATGCCCAGGAGAGGGAGCAGCTGCTGTCTACCTTCTGTCTCGGCCAGCGGGGCAGCCAGGCGTGCCTGTCTCTGGGAGGTCAGCAAGGGGTGGTCCTCAGAGGCCCAACCAGCCTGAACTGTGTTTAACGGACTGCATTCTGCTGTGGTACCCCCCCAGCAGGCAGGAACAGGGGTGACTGTGGTGGGGGTGGGGGAGATGTCTGTCTGCCTGTCTGCCTGGACTGGGCCCAAGGCCACTTCTTGTTGGCATGTGGTCAAGATACCATTGGAACTAGGACAGGGGGTAGCTGGGGAGGAAATGAGCCATGAACTCAGACCCTGTATGACCTTGGGCTGACTCCCCTCGCTCTCTGAGCCTCAGTGTCCTCCTTCAGCAAATGGGGCAAGGCCTCCCTGGCTGGGTTATACGAGAAAACCCAAGTCACTTGCTGGTACACAGTAAGTGCTCGACAAGTGAGAATGGTCTCTGCGTCTGGAAACTTCAGGGGAAGGGTGGCAAAGGCCAGTGCTAGGGGCCAGGTGTGGACACAGGGAGCCTGGCTGGCATCCGGGGAGTGTCTCCTTCCTCACCACAAGCCCCAGTGCTTTTGAAACCTGATGCAGGTAAATGTGGGCGGGCAGACTCCTCCCCCCAGGGAGCCAACTATGTTGAATCTGTCCTTGGAGCTCCAAATAAGGTCTTGGAAAACAGGCTTAGACCTGGGCGGTTTCTGCCTCCTGCTTGCCTGGACCTTCATTTCACCATTTAAACTGGCACCAGTCTCTTGTACCCCGTGGCTGGGCTTGAATCTCCACTAGACTTGTCCCACGTTAAAGGCCTGGCATGGCTATGCTCTCTCCACATTTTGGATACAGCAGGCTCCCTGCTCTTCCCATGGCTAGGAATGGGTGGTGGGTGGGGGAGGCAGGCCTAGGGCAGGAGGCACACTGCTCCCTTTGTGAGGGCGGCTGAGTCACGTGGGCAACGCCATGCCCGCTGGGCTTAGGGTGAGTGTGACGGGAGATATCATTATCATGCGGCTGTGGCTGCCCCCACGCTTCTGAGCAGGAGGCTTTCCCATGGGAATGAGCAGGGAGGTATCCCAGGAGCACTGGCCAAAGAGAATGTGGACCTGCGTTTGAGTCCCGACTCTGCCGCTGACCAGCTGTATGGCTTTGGGAAGGTCTCTCTGAGCCCCAGTTACCATCTCTGTTAAATGGGAACAGGCATCACTGTTTTGTAAGGCCGGTGACTTAGTTTCCTAGTAACAGAAATACCAAAAGTGAGTGGCTTTAAAGATCAGAAATTTATCTTCCCATGGTTCTACAGGCTGAAAGTCCAAATCAAGGTCTGGGCTGGGTAGATTCCTTCCTTATAGGCAGTCCTGAGCGCTCCTTGGTTTCTTGGCTGGGAGGCTACCCTCACATGGAATCTGCTATGCCCCCGCCCCCTCCTGCCACCGTCTCCAGCCTCTGTGTGTGCAAATCTCTGGGTCTAATCTGCTCTTTCTATAACTCAGAGGTGAATAGATTTAGAACTCACCCTACTCAGGTAAGATCTAATTAACATAACAAAAAATCCTATCTCCAAACAGGATTACATCCACAGATGCAGGGGTTAGGATTCTGACACATATTTTGGGGAGCATAACGTAATCCATGCCAGAGAACGTGCAGTATAGAGGAAACACTGGACACGAAAGGGCTTTGCAAACTCTGGAGTGCTGTGCCTTTGGCATTTGTGTGGCTTTCTGATAATAATGATGATTCTGGGTGTCCTAGTCATCTAGTACTGCTCTAACAAACATACCACAAGCGGATGGCTTCAACAAACAGAAGCTTATTCTCTCACAGTCTAGTAGGCTAGAAGTCCAAATTCAGGATGTCAGCTCCAGGGGAAAGCTTTCTCTGTCGCCTTTGGAGGAAGGTCCTTGTCATCAGTCTTCCCCTGGACCAGGAGCTTCTCTATGCAGGAACCTCAGGTCCAAAGGATGCACTCTGCTCCCGGCACGGCTTTTTTGGTGGCATGAGGTCCCCTGTTTCTCTGTTGGCTTCTTTCTTTTATGTCTCAAAAGAGATCGGCTTGAGACAAAATCTAATCTTGTAGATCTCATCAACCTAACTGCCTCTAATCCATCTCATTAACACCATGGTGATAGGATTTACAACACAGAAAAATCACATCAGATGACAAAATGGTGGAAATCATACAACACCGGGAATCAAGGCATAGCCAAACTGACACATATTTTAGGGGGACACAGATCAATCCATGACAATGGCCAGCCTTTATTTGGCACCTGTGTGTGCTAGGTGCTGTGCACAATGGTTTACGAAGTCACTCAGCTTGCATGGGGAGGAGCCAGGACTTGAATTGCTCTTGTCCAATAATAACCCACCTAGGAGCTGGCAGTAGCTGTCCGCAGCCCCTCACCTGGGTGGGCGCAGCTCTTCACTGTTTGGGTCACACTCAAATGATGTCCTGGCTGGAGGGCTAGAGATAGAGAAGGGTAAGGCCACCAGGAACAAGGGGCTGAGGTCCCCTCTCAGGCCTCCTATCTCCTGCCAGTCCCAAGGTGTCCTCCCACTCATCCAGGCCTCTGTCCCCGCAGGCATCATGGATTTCTGTCCTCTGATCCTGTCCTGTGCTCCATACATTCTCCCAGGTCTCCCCGCACCTCCCTAGTGGCCCCATCTCATCTCCTCTGCAGGCTGCTCTGAAAAACGGCCAGCAAAAATGTGAGGCGCGCTCATTGGGGTGGGCCTGGGCTATGAGCTTCACAGATAATCTGCCCAGTAGGTGGTGCTATCATTGTCCCCAAGTGATAGGCGGAGAGGCGGATGGCTAGAGAGACGATTGCCTGAATCACCCAGCTGGCAAGCAGGAGTAGAAGCCAGCTGGCCTAAGCCCAGGGCCTGGGCACAGCTGCTCTCTCCTCTGTCCCTTAAAGTGAAGCTTTTCTGCCACTCTGCCCTTCTGCGTTCCACACCCCATCTGGCCTGTTACCAGTCTGCTAGTGCCCACAGCCTTTTCTGGGCCCAGCCCCTCACCCCTGAGCCCAATATAGCATTCCCAGCTGCCTGTTGGAGGGCTCCGGCACATGTCCTGGGGGCACCCACTGTGCCCAAGAGCAGCCTCTTCCCTGCCTCCCAGACCCACACCCCATCCTGTGTCCCCCATGCCTCGGCAGCGTATGGCATCTTCTTCCCTCTCCCCGTTTCCCAGTCTTCACACGTCGGGTGTCAGGGTGGGAGTCCCAGCTCTGCTTCTGGCCTCTTGCATCAGAGTCTCCTCCCTCTCCCTCCATCCTCCCCACCCCCTGGGCTGGACCCCAGCCTCGCCTCCACCCCTCCATCCTTCCCACCACTGGAGTCTAGACCAGGATGTCTCACACTTCAGTGCCTACCGGGTCACCTGGGGATATGGTTAAAATGCAGATTCTGCTTCTCCAGGTCTAGGGCCCACCTGAGACCCTGGGCTTCTAACAAGTCCTCAGGTCTGTGAACCACATTTGGAGCACTCGCTACACCCCTCCCCACCCACACACCTTCCCTGGCCCCCAGTGCTTTTGATCGAACCTCAAACTCCATGCTTCCAAAGTCTTCCAGAATCTGCCCCTTACTCCTCTAATTAGATCCTACTTGCTACCAAGCATCACCCAATGTTCCTACCTCTCCACTCTGTTTATGCCGTTCCCTCTACCTGGAATGCCCTTCCTGCCTGTCTCTGTTTATCAAAGCCCCCTCCTCCTCCTTCAACTCCCAGCAAGGGCTCCACGCATTTGATTAAAGCTCTGGCTCTGTCACTCAAAGGCTTGGCAAGCCACTCCCTCTCCCTGTGCAGCTGAGGCTGCCCCAGGTCCCTGCTGGCAGGGCCCTAGGCCAACCTTCTGTAAAGTGATGATGATAAAGTACCCAGCAAGGGCCTGACAACTTGTAGGTGTTTGGTTAGTGCCCACACATCTTGAGGCCCAGCCACGTACCAGCTGTGTGGCCTTGGATAAATTACTTTGCCTCTCTGATCATCTCTAAGACAGGAATACTAAAAAAAGACAGGAATGCTAGTGGTATCTAACCCATAGTGTCAGGAGGATGAAAAGAGAATGACCCACATAAAGCAGATGATCTTACACAGTAAACCCTCCAGATATTGCAGCCATTATCAGTACTGTTATTGGTACTAATAATAAAACCTGTTGCTGTCGAGTCCATTGTGACTCATAGCGACCCTACAGGACAGAGTAGAACTGCCCCAGAGTGTTTCCAAGGCGATACAGAAGCAGATTGCCACATCTTTCTCCTGCAGAGTGGCTGGTGGGTTTGAACTGCCAAGCTTTTGGTCAGCAGCTGAGTGCTTGACCACTAAGCCACTAGGGCACCTTAGTAATGATAACTTATTTGGTCCCTCTCCTTTGATTCCCAGAGCCCTCCGTTGGTTGCTTGTCTTCCAGGCCAGACTACTCAGAGCTGGGGTTTGCCTCCCACGAAGACTGGCTTGTTGCCCAGCACATAGTAGGTCTCTGAGAAGCCTGGCAGTGACTTGGCAAGCTGACTCCTGCCCTGGCCAGGCTGCCCAGCAGATCCTTTCTATGTGGCCACAGTGGCAGCTGGCTCCAGGCTTCTGGGTTCCTCCCTTGGGTTTCCAGATTGGCTGGGTTCCGTCATCTGTAGAGAGAGTGGGGCCTCCAGCTCTTCATCTGTGCCCTGCTGGTCTGTGCCCTCTGTGGTGTGTGGGTGGGGGGTGGGGGGCAGCAGCCCTGCTGGCCTGGCCTCTGGGGACAGCTGAGGCTGCCCTAGCTACCAGGACGCAGGGCTCTCCAGGATAGGCATTGGGGAAACTGAGGCTAAGAGGGATGACAACTCACCCAGAGCACACAGCATGTCAGAGGCTCCCCATCCTTTCCCGGAAAACTCACCTCCACTCCCTCCTGCCCCTGGCAATAACCAGGTGCCACTGAGGGAGGAAGCATCAGACCTGAAATAGTCAAGTGCACATGGCACCCCGTGGGGAACGGGGCCGTTAGCTTGGAAAGCACAGCTCTGCTTTCTGGAACCTCTGGACTCAGGGACTCCCTGTAGCCTTGGGATGGCTTTGCTGCCCTTCCTCCTCCTTGCAGCCAGCTTTAGGGTAGATGGGCAAGGGGTATATTTTACCTTCAGCAACTCCTGGCCTCCTAAACAAATAAAAAAACCCAAAAACATTGCCGTCAAGTCAATTTCAACCCATGGCAACCCTATGTGTTATACGGTAGAACTGCTCCATGGAGTTTTCTTGGCTGTTGCAACAGTTAAGTGCTTGACTGCTAATGGAAAGGTTGGTGGTTCGAACCTACCCAGCCGCTTTGTGGGAGAAAGACCTGGTGATCTTCTTCTGTAAAGATTACAGCCAAGAAAACCATAAGAGGCAGTTCTACCCTGTTATATGGGGTCGCTATGAAGTCAGAATAAACTTGACATCACCCAACAACAACACCAACAATCTTCATGGAGCAGATTGCCAGGCCTTTCTTGCATGGCACCAAACTTTCAGCTAGTAGTTGAGCGCTTAACCGTTTGTACCACCCAGGGACATCTCCTGGCCTCCCAGGCTGTCAGAAATGCCTCCATTCATGCTCCCTGCACGTGGCATCAGGAGACTTTCCAGGCCCTTCAATTAGAATGCAGATTCCTGTGAGACAGAACGGAACCAAAGTTCCCGGAGCATCTGCCGTGTCCAGGTCCTGTGCCGGAGGTTTGGGAAGGCCAGATTTATGTGTGGTAAGGAGTGCCACTGTGAAGTCAGGCCACCTGGGCTCCAGTCCCAGCTCCGCGGCTCCCCAGCTATGTGACCTTGGTCTGGCTAATTCTCTTCTCCAAGCCGCATTTCTCCTCCTTGTCCTCTCCCTTCTTCATCATCATCCTTACAGTGAATGTTTATTGAGGGCTCACCAAGTGCCAGGCGTTTTACTCCTTGCCACCACCCGTGGCACTATGGAGACAGTGTGAGGGAGCACAGAGCGTGGAATGTGGTAAACGGTCAATGTGTGACTTGGGAATTATTTATCTATGCTGTAAGGATGAGGAAAGACTGGAAGTCTCACTCCCAGGGCGGATGAGTTTTTTCTGAAGCTTCCAGAAGGTTAAGTGAATCTTAGCAGTGGGAGGCAGCTGACAACAGAAGCGAGTGGCTGGAAGGAGGATGGGGATGTTGGCCCATTTCCTAAGTTCTCTATGAGCTTTTGAAGCCATCAAGCAAGAACGGTTCCTTGCCTGGGCCTCAGTTTCTTCTTTGGCCCAGCAGGTGGACTAAGGAAGATCATTTCCAGAAGCCCCTGGCGCATCAGAATGCTGAAGCCGGGTGCATGGTTTAGGGGACGTCCAGATGGCCCCTTTGCTGTTCAGACTACCTGGGGCTCAGAGCGTGGGCACGAGGCCAGCCCGCCGTCATGCGTGGCCAGGCTGGCCTCATGCCAGGCTTCATAACCCCGCCCGGCATGTCTTCCGCTCTGCTGGTCAGCGCCGGCTCCTGTCCAGCCAAGGAGGCTGGACTCTGCTTCAGGAAGGGGCAGTTGTCGACTGGGCCTGGGGGTGGGGGCAGCATCTGCAGGTCTGTTGCTGTGGCAACACTGGCCTCTCTGAGGAAAGTTCAGGGTAGAACAGCCCCGGGGAAGCGACAGATGGAAGGCGAAGTGGCAGCGTTACCCCGGTCTGCGTCCAGAAGCCTGGCACCTGTCTGCCTGGATGGGGGTGAGGTTGAGGTCCCCCTGTGCCGGGCGCTGAGTCATGGTCATCCCCCAGGGTCACTGCCTCCATGCTCTCAGCCCTGCCCCCCTTGGAGACGTTCGTGAGTCATATAGCATCATCGTCCCAGCCCCAGGAGGAGGGAGGGACCCAGCTGGGGCGGGAGGGGGCGTCCCCCCAACACACCCCGGCTCCTCCCCCCTAGCTTCACACTGGCTGCCCGCCCTGTCCTGCAGCAGGAGAGGGGCTGGGAGGCTCCCACGCTCACCAGCTCCCATGGCAGCGGGACCAGGAGGGCTGGTTAAGCCTTGAGGGGGATCCCGAAAAGTGGTCCAGCCACCTGGCCCCACGCAGGACCCTCCACCTGGCACCAGGTACCAGACCAAGGGCTCGACAGCAGGAAGGAGGAGGGATAGAGTGTGTGTGTGGCTGGTGAGCAGAGGGTGGGGGTAGTGAAATGAGGAATTGGGTGCGGTGTCCTGGCATCTTGATGGGATCAAGCCCAGATGGCTGTTGCTGTGGGGGGTGGTCCCTAGAGTTGGAGGTGCATGTCCTAGGAGATGCCTGGAAAGGGGATGGGGCCCAAGAGGAGCCGAACCTCTCAGAACCACTAGTTATTCGTTAGCTGGGGAAACTGAGACTCAGAGTGGCACAGTCGCTGGGTCCAGCAAGCTGGGTCTGCCCTCTGGGTTGTGGGATAACTGTCCACTCCTGTCTCCACTGGAGAGATGAGAGGACTGAGAGGGCAGGTGGTTGGCTCGAGACCACACAGCAAGTCCAGAGATGGAGAGAGGTCTAGGGAGATGGAGCCAGGGTCCAGCCTTGGGGAGGAGAAGGTGCTCCTGAGGCTGGCATCCCTGTGGCTACCCTGGGGGCTGGACCGGGCTTCCAAGTGAACCAGGGTCAATCTGCCCCTTCATCACCCATGGGTGTAGATGATCCAGCAACAGGGTCAGGGCAAGAGCCCACAGGGTGAAAATGAGCCCTGGGAGCTAGGGGTAGATAGGTGGGGAAGCAGAGGCTGGGGGCTGTTGAGTCCCCTGCTGGTTAACCACCAGACCTCAAGACTCCCATATGCTTGGGACTGATAGGACCTGCCCACCCTGGTGCCACCGCAGTGCCCGCCCTATTCCACACAGGAGGAGGGGTGGGAAACCGATGTTCCTGTACTCCCCTCTCCCCAGCCAGCTTCCTTTTTGTGGTGACGAGTGTGTCCACATGGGAGGGGACTGGTGCGCATTTTACTGAAGGGGACATGGGGGGAGTAAGTCGGGGCAGGGCTCTCTCCCCCCTCCCCTGGAGCAGCTCTGACCTGGGGTAGGGGGAGCAGGTAAGAATAGCCTTTGTGTATGTGTGTCGTTCCTTTGGAGGGCCAAGCAAGTTATTCATCTAAACATTTATTGAGCACCTACTGCATACCTAGTACCATCCTTGGAACTCCAGGGTGCCACAGACCCAGAGCCAGGCCCCCTGCCTCTTCCCTGTGGGGCACTCCAAGGGGAGAGGCTGGCTCCCTGGGGTCAGGGACTCAGTGAGAAAGAGCATCCCTGGTTGATGAGAGCCATCAACTGCTGAGTTGGTTCCTCAGTGTTCAGGCTAGGAGTCTGGTGGGGTCTTCCCTGCCAACGTCCAGGGTGGGACTAGCTCTTAGGGCTGGACCTGACCCCCTTTTCCTTATCCCAGGGGCCTAAGATATGAATCCTCCTTGCCTGACTTTCTCTCCGGGACTCAGTTGCTCCAGCTGCAAAATGGGTGTGTGGGGGGTGATACTAGCTTCCCTGCCACCCGTGGTCCTGGGGCTTGGCTCTGCGAGGATCTGGTCATTGAAGATACCTCTCCAGGCATAGCTGTGAAGGAGAGGCTGTGCCAGGCAGCCTGCACTATTGTTGCTGGCTTTGGTGCCCTGGATCAGCCTAGCTGTGACGCCCGGACTTGTCAGGACACAAACAAACAAGACAGTTAAGATGTGAAGCTGAGGAGTGAGATAAGCATGCTAATAGAGGCCTGGAGACCTGGATGGACATGGGGAGGCTCTTTGGAAGGCAGTTAGGCTGGGCTTGGAGAGTGGTAGGTGGCTGGGTGGGGGGTGGGGAATGAGTAGGGGCTGGGAGTGGGAGGCAGGGGTAAAATATGTGTGTATCAGGTTGGGGCTGTGCTGGGGGTGGGAGAGGGGCTGGGGACATGCTTTCTGACCTCTGCCTAGCACCGGCCTGCACTGGCACTAGGCGGGCTTAGGCACCTTCACAGTCAAGGGGGAGCAGGGAAGGCATGCCTGGTGGAGGAAACTGCGCAGTTTGGGAAGTGACAAGGGGCAGGGGCAACGGGGTGTGTGACTGCACAGATATCTGGCATGGGTCACCTAGGACGGGTCACCTAGGGCATTGAGCACCAGGCTGGCAGGTCCTAATTGCTCTGTGTGTGTGGGCGGGGGGGGGGTGACGGGCAGGGCCGCAGTGAAGGTAACAGCACCCAGGGACAATCTGTAAGTTGCACCCCCTCCACCTGATTTCAAGGCGAATAGATGTTGATCGTGGCAACGCATCAGCAGAAATGCC
Organism: Elephas maximus indicus; assembly: GCF_024166365.1. Lineage (NCBI taxonomy): Eukaryota > Metazoa > Chordata > Mammalia > Proboscidea > Elephantidae > Elephas > Elephas maximus. Next base: position 24,510,788 of record NC_064839.1, read on the forward strand.
TTCCCTCCTCTTGTCCAGTGGCCTCAGTCAGGTGCCTTTCATATTTGTGGCACATTGGAATGTCATTCGAGCCTCATTTGGCTCCCCCTTGGACTTGCACCTGGGGGCAGATGTCCCCCTCTGCCCTCCCCATGCCTCTGGTGGTGGGAGGACCAGCAGCCAGGCCAGGTGGATGCCATGGGTAGGCTGGGTGGCCTGGCTGCAACCCCAGCCGAATGGGGAGGGCAGGTTTGTGATGTGGGGCTGGTCTGGCTTCCTCGGCCAGGGGTTGTTGGCCTCCAGACTTGTGCGTCAGGGGCAGCTGTGTGGCTGTGGGGGAAGAGGGGCAGGTGGAAGAGGCGGCAGAGCTGGGGCAGAGTCTATGTGTGTTATGGGATAGCCCTCCTAGCAGGGACACGGCATGACAGAAGCTGGATGTGGGAGAGGGCAGGGATGGCATGGAGGGGACCCCCACTGTCTGCACCTCAGCTGAGCCAGGCCCCGGTAGCTTCATCAGCAAGAGCGCATGTGGGTGGCAGGCGATGGTGCTGGGCCTGTTTCAGTGGTGCAGGGAGGGGAGCTCCCGCCTCCCAGGTGTGAGGAGTTGGCGGCTGGGTCCTGAGAGGCCACAGGGAGGCAGGGATGGCTGGGGGTGGAAGAGAAGTGGCAACGCAGCCCCCATCCCTGAACTGCCCCTCCTCCCTGACTAGTGCCCTAGCAGGGATCCCCTCCTCTGGGGCCGCGCTGTGGGCCCGCCTTCTGACTCACAGCAGATGGGGCATCACGTGAGCAAATCCACAGCCAAGGGTGACCAGGACCCCAGGGACCAGGCAGATGGCAAATGGGGGTGGGGCAGGGCTGGCACAAAAGGGCCTCTCAGATAGGGTGGAGGCGGGGCCCTGGCTGGGCCTCAGCTGCCCCAGCCTGCTGCCTCAGAGCCATCACTTGGCTGAGACCTTGGCATAGTAACCCACTCCAGTCTCTGGTCTTCACACCCCATCTGGGGTTCCTTGAAGCCCTTGGGGAGTCCCACAGATTCTGGGGTCAGGCCTGGGCTGCTGGGAAGGGGGGCAAGGGTTAGGGCAGAGGCTTGGAATGCAAGTTTTCTGACCATCTCTCGGCACCAGCCTGCTCTAGCACAAGGTGGGCTGAGGCACTTTCTAGTCCCCTCAAGCCCCAAATTCCCTGCTTCTTTGGTGGCTTGGCCTGGGCTAGAACAATTCCAGACTTTCTCTGACCTCTGGGCTCTGCACTTTGCATGCATGTTTATTTCTGTGAAGCAGGTGTTACTGCTCTGCCCACTTCAGAGATGAGGACACCGAGGCAGGGGGGGCTTACTCAGGGAGTAACCTGAGTCTTTGGGGCTCTAGATTCTGGGCTCTTGTCCGTGTGCTCTTCTGCCTCTTTCAGTGGCGAGGGGCTCCTCGGCCAGGCCAGACTTCGTGCTGGGCGTTGGAGGGTATACAGCATTGTCTTAAGCCCCGCTACTACCAGTGCCAAGCCCGTGTTCCTCTCAGGCAACAGGACCCACTGAAAAAGCAAGGCTGGCTTGCATGGGGAGAATCCTTTGTTCCTTTCTGGTTGTGTGACCTTGGGTGTGTGCCTCAGTTTCCTCATCTGTAAAAAGTGGGTAATAATAGTACCTTTAGGAACCCTGGTGGTACAGTGGTTAAGCATTTGGCTGCTAGCAGAAAAGTCTGTAAATCGAACCCACCAGCCGCTCCTCAGGAGAAGGATGTGGTAGTCTGCTTCCTTAAAGATTTACAGCTTTGGAAATCCTATGGGTCAGTTTGGCTCTGTCCTATAGGGTCACTATGAGTTGGAATCAACTTAATGGTAGCGGGTTTGGTTTTGGTTCTGGAAATGATACCTACTTCAGGGACTAGCGCGAGGTTTAGGGGAGTTAACATAGTAATGCATTTAGCATAGTGTCTGACCCATGTATATGTTAAAAAACAAAACAAACAAAAAAGCTCCCAAAAAGCCAACAGTGCAGTTGCGTTGACTCTGATGCATGATGACCCAGTGTGCCTCAGACTAGAACTATATGCCATAGTTTTTTCAGAAGTAAGTTGCCAGGCCTTTCTTCTGAGGTGCCTCTGGGTGGACTTGAACCTCCAGGTTTCAGTTAACATTGAGCACATTAACCATCTGCACCACCCAGAGACTCCATGTAAATGTAAATGTTAGCTTTTATTATTCTCTCTCCCATTGGCCAGATGGGCACACTGAGGCCCATAAAGGCACAGTGCCTCTTGAAATAACTTGGAAGCCCTTCTTCCTGCCCCCTGGGAGAAGTGGGGCCACCTGGGCCCTGGTGGAACCCATCCCCAGCTCTCTCTCAGCCTGACTGCGCTTTGGCAGGCGGGCCAGTGTGGTGGGCGTCGGGATCTAAGGTTGGTGTCTACTCAGGCTCACGTGGTTTGTGGTACATTTGGCAGTTCCAGGAAGACCTGAAGCATTGGGCAGAGAAAAAAGCTTAGCCCCAGCGGAGCTGGCAGATCTTCCAGGCACCAGTGGACAGGACTCTCTGTATAAGTGGGAGATGGCCTGGGGGTGGGGACTTGGTTGTCCAGGAGCCAGTCCAAGCTCCTGTCCTCTGAAAGGCCTGCAATTCTGCAGCTCTATGTATCTGGCCTGGCTCCCCAGGCTCAGGGCCACTTAAGCTAACTCCAGAGCAAGCAATAATGAAATATTAAAACCACATCTGCCACCTCTCACACCCTTTCCAGTTCAGAATCTACTCCCTAACGCTTCGCGTCCTCAGGCCTCTGTTTTCCTCCCAGAAGCCCTGGCCTGCGTTCTTCAGGCCCATGAAGGGGGCACCAGTTGCTGTCCAGTCGATTTTGACTCATGGTGACCTTGTGTGTGTTAGAGTAGAACTGTTCTGTAGGGTTTTCAATGGCTGATTTTTGGAAGTAGATTGCCAGGCCTTTCTTCCATGGCACCTCTGGCCTTGCAGCCTTTGGGTTAGCAGTTTAGCTCATTTGCACTACCCAGGGACTCCATGGAGAGGGGCAGGGGAAAGCAAACTGGTTTTGGAGGCTTGTATTTGCTGACAAAGGTTGCAACCTCTCTGGACCTCAGTTTCCTTGCCTGTAAGATGGAGTTAACAATACTACCCCTTGCAGAGCTGCTGCTGGAATTTAGGGCAATAAGGGTCGCAAAGTATGTACTTAGCACAATGTGTGGCTTCCAGAGGTCCTCCATCAACCCAGCTGAAGGTTTAATCTAGGCAGCCTGGGACTTCCTTTTGCTCCTTGAGATCTGAGGCCTGACCTGCTTGGCCACTGTCCTGGGCCTGGTGGGGAGACCTGGGTTTGAGTTGAGCAGGTCTCTATGGTCACTTCTCTGCTGGAGATGAGTTCCTTGGGCTCCTGGGGGTACAGCTAGAGGGCTGACCCCTCCTAGGTCCCCAGCTGAGTGTGGCCTTCAGGCTGTGATTCTGTGGTTGACACCTGGGTCTCTGGCCATGTGGCAGGGGAATGACTGGCCAGACCCATCTGCCTCAATGGCAACAAATGCAAGGGGTGAACCCCAGGAGCTGGCCAGGGTGGCTGAGTCACGCTCAGCCCAGTGCCTTCTGCCCACGGCCCCTTGGCTGTGTCATTGTCTGAGCATGTGTCAGGCGGTCTGGGGGATACTCATGACCCAGATAGCCTTTCTTATGTGCAGAGCTCCACTGCCGATAGAGACTCTTGTTCACTCTTGGCTGCTGCTTGCCTTCTGAGATTTGAATCTTTAACTCACATTCAAAGATGAGGAAGCAGGTCAAAGTTCCCCGGCCAGTCAGTGGTAGTGAGGACTTGAATGTGGGTCTCCTGCCTCCTGGAATGGACTTTTTCCCAAGGCACCACAGAAGGGCTGTTCCCACTGGAGGGAGTGAGTTTCCCAACCTTGCAGGCATCTAAGTTTGTCAGGGCAGCTGTAGAGGGAACTTGGGCATCATGTGGGTTCTTTCTGGCTCCTTCTTACCCTGAGATTTTCTGATGCTGGTGGAGAGGGGCACCCATTTCCCACTTTCTCCCTAGCTGTTAAATCTCTTAGCAGCTCATGGGTCATTCTTGGGACATCAGGCAATGCTTGTGGTCATGGCACTTCCATCTAGAAACCCTCTCCATAGCCTTGCCTGCCACCATGCCTGAGATTCTACCATTAGCGCCATCCAGTTGCATCTACAGGAAGCTCTTGTTGGCGTGTAAATATCTCCGTGAGCTGGATGGGTGCCCCAGAGGGTGCGAGGGACTCAGCGGAGAGAACTGAGGGGAGGTGGAGGGGGGCTGCCGGAGGGGTTGGGAAGGGGTGGAACATCCACCTCCCAAATCCTCAGGGAGCGGCGCTGCACTTGCTGTCCCTTATCCAAGAGGCCGGAGCCTGGGCCAGGTTGTTTCTGATCCCATGGTGCTTTCCCCTCCCACATACCCGCAGGTGACATCACCTTGCTGGAGCCGTGGGCAGTGGGCAGGGCCCTGAAGCAATCCTGGTGCGTGGGTTCCTCAGAGCTGTATGTACTTATCCTATGTCCACTGCCACACCTGCTGCACCCTCTGTGGGGGGAAGGGTCTGTTCTCCAGCTCCTCAGCTGGGAGCCCGGGCTGCCTGGGGGCCTGGTGTCTGACCTGGGGAGAGGAGGAGCTGACCTGGGTGCAGCACTCAGCACCAGCCATGAAGGAGGACAGCCAGTCCCTCTCCATGGAGATACTGCGGTAGATGACAGTACACGTAGGACTCCCAACTCTGCTCCCACACTTGGGCTTCGGGAGCCAGAGGCAGGAGCCATAGTAACTGCCATCCGGAAAGAATGACCACAGGGAGCATCTAAAGACCACAGCGAGCAGTGAGGCAGTAAGCGTAGGGTCAAAGGTGGTCTGGCCTCTGTTCCTGGGCCATTAGGCCTTGGACTCTGCTTCTGTGCAGTGTCCGGCTCTTACTTCCATGTCAGGGAGACTCCAGGGCAAGGGCGGGGCTGCCGTGCAGGACAGTGGTGGCAGCACTGGCTAAGGGGTGGACAGAGCTGGATTTCAATCCAGTTTTACCAGCTGAGTGACCCTGGGCAAGCAGCTCCTCCTCTCTGAACCTCAGTTTCCTCAGCTGTAAAATGGGAGTAATTATACCTCATCATGGGTTGGCTGTGTGAGTGATGAGAGGTCAAGTGCATATCCTGCTGTTTGTGCTCCATGTAGTTCCCTTCCCTGCCCCAACTGCCTTGTGGGGCTTTGTAGGCTAGTCCTTGGGTATACCCTCTTTCCAGGTTCCTAGACCCCAAGTCCCCCCTAGCCACAGACGTCGGCCATTTCCTCTCTCTGCTACACCTTGGGGAGCCCACATGGAGCCCAGGAGGAAGCTCAGTGGTTGCAGCAGTGAGAACATGACCCACCCTCATTGACAAACCCCCTCCCTCGGTCTCCTCTTAGCCCTGGGTCATAGGAGTGGGCCTTTAAGGGGTGTGGGTCCGCTAACTTTGCCTTTAGGGACAGAGAAAATCCAAGATTTGGCGCTCACAGGTTTAAGATGGCATCTCAGCCGTCATCTACTTGAACGACTGTAGGAATGTGTCGGTGGCTGTACGGGTTTAGGAAAGGCTTGGGTTGCCAGACTTTTGTACCACAGGACTTCTCAGAGCCTTTACCAGGAGGCTATGTATTGTGACTTCTCCAGGAGGGGGAGCTAGGCTGGAGTTTCAGGTCCCACCCCTACTCTCAGGCTGTGCACAGTCTTGGGGGCGCCTCCCTGGACAAGCATCTAGCAGAGGCGTGTGTGCCCCTGACCCCAGAGAGTCAGAGGCTGGGGAGCGGGGATGGCTCAGGACTGGGGCCCCAGACTCTGAGTGGCACCTTTGTGTTGGAAGCACAGCATCAGGAATTGGCTCCTATGGGGAAGAGACTTGGAGCCTGCCTGACCTGGGCTAGAGCCCCGGCTCTGTCTCATCCATTCATTTATTCGATTACGCATTTCTTGAGCATTTGGTATGTACCAAGTACTGTGCTGGGTACTAGACGTACAAGTGGTGAACAAGACAGACAAGACAGAGCGAACATTGAGAAATGGATACTAGGTATGCAAATAGCAGGGTAATTTCAAACAGCCTTGAGCGCTGGAAAGATAATAAGACAAGGTGTGGGAGGGAGTGAGGATAGGGACGTAACTCTGGTTGGATGGTCAGAGAAGGCTTCATAGGGGATGGGACATTTGTGAGACGGAGCTAGCCAGGGGAGGGGTCCTGGAAAGAATGTGCCATGTTGAGCAGAGGCCCTGAGATGTGTCTGAGGACAGTAAGGAGGCCAGAGTGACTACACTTGGTGCAGGGAGAGGATGGGGATGAGATAAGGCAGGAAGAGTAGAGTGGGGCCACTAGCTTGTTATTATGCTGCTCTCTGAGCCTCCCTGATGGCATAGCAGTTAAGTGCTACAGCTGCTAACCAAGAGGTCTGCGGTTCAAACCCACCAGGCGCTCCTTGAAAACTCTACTGGGCAGTTCTACTCTGTCCTATAGGGTTGCTACGAGTCAGAATCAACTCGACGGCACTGGGTTTTTGGTTCCTGAGCCTCAGTTACCTGGCTTATAAAATATACCTTACAATTTTTGTCCCCTATCCCCCTTCTGGAGGCACTGGCGATTCAGTGGGGTAGAGTTCTTGCCTTCCCTGTAGAGACCTGGGTTCAATTCCCAGCGAAATCACCTCAAGAGCGCATACACTACCCGACTGTCAGTGGAGGCTTGCATGTTGCTATGATGTTGATGTTTCAGTGGAGCTTCCAAACTAAGCCACACTAGGAAGGAAGGCCTGGCGATCTACTTCCAAAATCAGCAAGTGAAAATCCTGTGGACCACGACTGTCTGATCTGCAACTGATCATGGGGATGGTACAGGACTGGGCAGTGTTTTGTTCAGTTGTGCGTGGATTTGCTATGAGTCAGGGGCCCATTCCATGGCAGTTAACAACCACGACTCTGATCAAGACTGTTGTGGGTGTTAAGTGAGAAGGTAGGCTGTAAATCTCTTTGTCGGAGACTTGGCTCTGGGCAGCAATGAGCTATTACAGGTATTTTTATTATTACAAGTGAGTGGATGCTTGGTGACCATGGATGGGACCCAGGGTACTGTGCCTCTGTTTTTCCGGGCATCCCTGCATCAAGTGAGGAGCGCTAAGTGCATGTAAAATGTGAGGAGTGCCCATCTGTGGCCTCTCCCCAGCCCGCCCCCTGCCAGCTTCTTTTATATGCAGGGTCCTCTGATCCAACAGTGGCTGCCTTCTCAGACCCAGCCAGCCTGAATACTTTCCGGACAAAGGTTCTACCAGAGAACAGCAACTCCTTTCTTTGCTTTCTTTTCCTCTTCCTCCGGGGGCCCAAAATAGTGCCTGAATAGGACTCAGCTCTGGGCCAGCAGAGAGACAATAACAGCCTGCTGACTGAAGCCACCTCCTGGCCCTGGCCCATCAGTTGGCGGTGGGGAGTGGGGGGTGGGGGGTTGGCGGATGGAGGGGTGCTGCAGGGGCACTCCATCCCCACGACCCCAAGTCCCCACTGCCTTTCCTATGGCCTCTGCCAGAAACTGTCCCCAAGCACCCCCACTTGGTCTGGGAAAATGCTCAAAGCTGCTGGGCTGAGACCACGGATCCCTTAGCCTTGTGAGCACCCCCCCACCATTTCCCCCTCTGCTGATGGTCTGGAGCTGACGGCCTTGGGGGGTGCCCACCTCATGGTTCTCTTCCATGCTCTGTCTGGCACATGGAGGCCACCCCACCAGAGGCGTATCTAAGGTGTGACAGGTATGGCATGTGACCTGGGTGCCACTTGAAGGGGGAGGGTGCCATGGGTGCAGTTTCTCCTCCCGCAAGCCTGGTAGACACAGAGGCATAGTGAGAGGCAACAGAGAGGGGCACTTGCCTCTGGGGCGCAATCTCAGGGGGGTGCTAGAAGAGGCATGGAATGACATTCCGAGGTGCCACAAATATGAAAAGCGCCTGACTGAGGCAGCGGACAAGAGGGGGGAAGGTGTTTCTGCTGACAGTTGCCATATCAACCTCTGTTCATCTTAAAATTGGGGGGGGGACACAACTTAGAGATTGTCCCTGGGCCCTCATTACCCTCTCTATGCCCCTGCAGGGGCACAATTTCAGTACTTGCCCTAGGTGCTGTTTTGCATAGATACGCCTCTGCACTCCACAGCTTTGATGTTATTTTCACTTTGACTCAATAGCTATGAAGACCTTTCAGAGCTCAAAGGAATGTGACCTTTTGGGAGGAAGCGAGCTCCTTGTCACTAAACCAAAAAAACAAACAAACAAAAACCAAACCCACTGCCACTGAGTAGATCCTGACTCAGTAACCCTATAGGACAGAGTAGAACTGCCCCAAACAGTTTCCAAGGAGCACCTGGTGGATTCAAACTGCCAAACTTGTTTTGGTTGGCAGCCGCAGCTCTTAACCACTACGCTAGAGGGTTTCCTCCTTGTCACTGGAGGTGATCAAATAAAGTTTGGATGTGTATCGGATGGAGGGAGGTGACGGGGTAGGCATTTGGTCCTGAGGTCTTTGTGTCTCCGGGAAGATCTGGGTTGGAATTCCATATCCCTCCCCTACCAGGTGTGTGGCCTTGGGCAGGTCACACCACCTCCCTGAACCTCTGTTTGCCTAGCTATAAGATAGGCTCAATAAGACTGACTGCAGAGAGCAGTGAAAATGGATCTTTAAAGCACCGTGCAGTGCCTGGCACATAGTAGAGCATCTAGAAGCTTTGCCTCTGTGGGCACAGAAAGGAGCCTGACCCACGCTTGGCTCCCAGGTACCCCTGGAAGAAGGCCAGAGAGAACCTCTGGTGGATCCCTGGTGCACTGTGGCAATCTGGGAAGATTTTCTGGAAGAGGGGGGTCCTAAGAATTTTGCAGGGAAGTGTGGCACACATTCTGAGCTCGTAGCAGCCAACGGTAGGGGCTTGGAGTGTTGTCCGGCCTGGGTTGAGGTCAAGGTCACAGGCCGGCAGCCTCCAGGGGCCAAATCCAGCTGCCAACAGGTGCTATTTGGCTACAAGAGTGGCCCCCATGGGGTTCTAAAAAGACTTGAGTTTAAGTCGATGTCAGACTGGCAGATTTCAAGTAAAAATCTGGGTTTCTGCTTCTCTTGAGAAATTTGAAGCACTGGCACTTTGAGGTCCCTAACAGACAGGCAGGTGTTGTGTTCTCCAACGCGGCTCATAGCCTGTGGTCCTAAACCCTACCCTGCCTTATGCTAGCCTTCTGCCTGGCAAAGGCAGCCTCTGAGTTGGGGGATTTGGGTGCTGGACAAGCTGGACGTCGTGCACTGCACTGGGTCGGGGCCGGGCAGTGACGTAGTCCCTGCAGCTGCCAACGGTTGCCAGGGGAACGGTTGCCAGGGGCTGCTGTCACCTGCGCCCCTTCTCCCCGACTGGCTGCTGGGGCTTGTCAGCCCATCTTCCCAGGCTGCCCCCATTGTCTGGAGCTCCTGTGAGGGGGTGGTAGCTGGGGCCGCCCAGCTTTTGAGTCTCCTCTGGCCTCTGGAACTGGAAGGAAACTGATCCAGCACCCCAGCGGAGCTGCAGCGTGCAACCAAGGAAAGCCCCTGGCTCATTCATTCACATTCACACCCTGTATGTGTTTGCAGTCCACCTATGCCACGAAGGAGGAGTCCAGGTAGGATTCTTCCCCTCTGCCCCTGCTCCCCTCCATCCCCACCCTCTCTGTCCTGGCCCCTCTCCCCTGGCGCCCTCCCTTCTTGTCCTCCCCCTCCCCTCTTTACCTACCTCTCTCCTTGTTTCCTTCCCTCCTCCCCTTTTCCGTCTCCTCCTCCCTTCCTCTCCCCATTCCTTTTTCCTTCTGTCTCCCCTCCCCCCCATCCCCCTTGTTCTCCCCTCCTCCCCTCCCTACCTTCCCTCCCTCCCCCTTACTGTCCCTTCCAAGCCCTTGTTCTCCCCTCCCCTCCCCTCCCAGGTTCTCTCCCCTCCCCTCCTCTCCCCCTTCCCGTCCCAGCTTCTCTCCCCCTCTCCATGCCTCTTGCTCTCCCCTCCTCTCCTTCCCCTGCCCTCTTGTCTCCCTGCCCTCCTGTCTCCCTCTCCATCCCATTTCCCCCCACAATGATAGCACAACTGCAGGGTAGGGTAGGGCAGGACTTGACACAGGGACACTAGGGAGCCATATAAGTCTTGAGGGTCTCTCTAGGGGAGTTGGCCAATTACACCAACAGCTTCAAGAACTACCAACAAGTTGGTGAGGGCCCCACACCTCAGTCAGACTCCCACTGAAGATTTTTCTTGGTTCTCGGGCCACACCCTCACAGCCTGAGAAGTGCTGGGAGGAGCGGGCCCAGGGCCTGAGGAAGAGGCCTTAGTGCTGGGGTGAGAAGAAGGAGGGGGTGCTGAGGATGAGGGGTGATTTGGCAAGTTGTGATAGCTCCCGTGACTGGGGCCCTCAGGGAGATGGCGGTTAGCTAAACCCAGGGAAACACTTTTCAGAGGCATGTTTCCTGTGAATTTTAGAGAACAGCACTTTCTAGCAGGTCAGGCCAAGGGGAGGTGGGCTTCGAGACAAGCCTGGCTGCTCAGTTCATGCTCGTCTCCACCAGTGCTAGCTGTGTGACCTCCCAGGCCTCAGTTTCCTTATTTGTCAGTTGGGTGCAATGATATGTCTCCAGGTTCTTGGGAGGATGAAATGTGTGCAAAAAGTGTAGAACAACATGTTGAGTTTTCAAAGCGCTTGATTGTCTCATTGGTGATTCCTGGAGGTGTGCGAGAGCGGGGGACCCTGATGCTGAGAGATTCTGTGCTGGGGGCTCAGTGGGCTAAAATCTTGCTCCGTGCCCTCACTCCCTTCCCTGAAGGACACCTGGGCACAGTGTCTAGGGACTTGGGTCAGGGTGCCTCCAGGACCCCCAGCCCTGCACAGACCCCAGCCTTAGTTGCGGAGGGTGCCCAGCTGTGTGTCCTGTCCACCCCTCAGCCAGGGACCTGGGACTTGGAGGAGGGCTATTGGCTGACCTTGACAATGCCATGGGTCTCACATTCCAAAGATGGGCGTGTTGCCAGACCCAGGGTAGCTGAGCTGCAGCCCCCAGAAAACAAGCAGGGAGGTAACCACTGACCTTGGGGCCTGGCCTTGGGCACCATGGGAACACAGACAAAGGAAGGGGAACTGCAGCCAGACGGCTGAGGTAGCAGGCTGTGGCTTAAGAGGAAAGAGCCTGGCCAGGGTGGAGGAGATGACCCGCCATCCTCTTTGCCCCTTGCTGCCAGCCCAGAGGTAAGTCCTGCCTTCACCTGAGGGCCTTCTGAGTCTTGCTCAGTTTGTATGGGACCCTGGAGGGCCCTGGGCTACAGAAAATGTAGGCAGGGTGCAGAGATCCTAGTCACCCACTCAAAAGAGGAGGAGACTGAGGCCTTGAGAGGGGACAGGCTAGCCCAAAGGTCCCAGGACTAATTAGTTGGTCACAGAGCTGGTCCTGGACCTTGTGACCCTGACTCTTGGTTACCCGCCAACCCTGCTGTGGAAGCCTTCACTCCCCGGGACATGTGCTGACTGGTGTACGTCCTACTTAGTGCCCTACTCCTCGGGGGACGAGGCTGAGTGGGGACTCAGCCATGGCCTCTGCCTGGCTGCAGACCACCAGGGCCTGGAGCATTGGCTGGCATCAGGGTCCCTGGACAGCTTGTGAAAAACCTTAGTGCCCTAATCCTGCCCCAGACAGGGCTGATTCTGGGGCAGCCAGATCTGGGGCCCACGATCTGCATGCTCCTAATCCCTTCTCCTCCCTTAGGTTCTATGTCTCTTCAATCAATCCCAAAATCCTAAGAGCCTTTGATTCTCAGCTCCCACAACCTCTTGCATCCTTACCCCGCCCCCCCCCCCCACCCCTCTCTCTCTGTCTGTCTCCCTTCTAACATTCTGAGTGTCTCAGCGGCTTGGGGCAAGGCCGAGGGCCCAGCTGGTCATGGTTGACTTTAATGGAATGACTGACCTAGGGGATGAGGCTGGCAGCTTCCCTTTCCCCATGAGCTGGTGCTGTGGGCAGAAGGGAGGTGGGACGGGCTGAGTATACCCCAGGCTCTCCAGGGCCCTCTCGCCTGAAAGTGTCAGTGACAGTTATGAGTTGGTGATGAGTTGCCCTGGGGAACACCGCAGCCTAAAAGGCTCCTGTGGCCCATTTCATGCTAGTTAATGGCCTCTGGGACAGCCCAGAGGGGAGGGAGCCAGAGAAGAGGGCTGGCAGGTTTATTTGTGGGGTCATTTTTTAAGGTTTCTGGAGGGTATTCTTCATGTTGATAACAGGTATCTGTCTAAGAAGGACTTCACCATCACATTGGGCTGGGGGAACTGTCGAACCAAGCTCTGTGGGTTTCTTGCCTGCAGGACTTATCAGAGCCTTTGATGTACTAATAATGTATAATAGCAAATACAGCCTGCAGCACTTCTCAAACCTGGGGACTAGCGCTCCTTAGAATGTGCTTTGGCAAGTTCCCTCATGGTAAAGATGGGGAGACTGAGTTACGGAGACGGGAAGGGACTCAGTGAACCACAATAACTGAAAGCATGGGCACTGGGGTTAGGTGGACATGGGTTTGAGTACTGGCTTGGCCACTTTGGACTTCAGTTTCCTTATCTTTAAAGTGGGGATGCTAGTAGTATTTGTTTCATAGGGTTGTTACGAGGATGACATGATTCCATGATTAATAGAATTCGTTTCACAGAGTTATTGTGAGGATTATATGATTAACTTGTGGAAAGTGCTTTGCATGATGCCTGACACCCACTGAGCGCTTGTGACGGGGGAACTGGACTCCTCCCTTCTTTTGCGTGGATTCCAGGCTCCTTTCCACTGGGCCAGAGAGACTCCTATGTTTCCCACCCACCAGCTGGTGTCCTGCACTGTGGGGCCAGGTGGTGGTGGGGCTGTGGAGGCCTGAGGCCCCGGGCATTGGGGTCCTTGCAGACGTGTCATGAGGCTGGCATGCAGGGAGGAGAAACAGTGTACGCAAAGCCATGGAGGTGGGAACGTGTCAGCCCAGGCTCATTTCTGGCTGGGTGACCATGCTGGTCTCCCTGGGGCTTCTTGAGCAGATGCCCCGTTCCAGATGCAGGAGGCTGTGGCTAGGAGGACTCAGTCCCTTCAGGTGGGTGGGCCCTTCCCCACTCCTCCCCTTCCTCAGCCTCCCCATGGGCCAGGGCTCATCTGAGTATGCAGAGGGACTCTTGGCCCCAGGTCTCGGCTGGAGCAGAAGCGGCAGGGAAAGGTCTGCACAGGCCAGGCAGCCCTCCAGTGGGTCCAGTGCAAGACTGTGAGCCTCACCCTGGGCATGAGTGGGCAAGGCCTTGGCATCAGCCAGCTTCTGGGGGCAGGCACCTAGCTGAAGTTTTTCCTACTTTACGTAGGCAATTCCTGACACCTGACATCACTCTGCTTCCCTCAGCTCCCAGAATGCCCTTCCTAGGGAGCTCTGTGTGGTCACCGAGCATGGCCCTCAGCAGCCGTCAGTGGGGTGAGGACAGAGGGAGGGGAAAGCAGCTCAGCATTAGCAAGCTGTGCTCTGTGGAGCTGTGGGTGCTGCTGAGGGGCTGAGGTGCTGGAGTGGGAGTAGGGTGTGGTCCTGAGTCCCACCTGGGTTTGACAGGGGCTGGGGGGGCACCTCCACTTTGATCATTGGCTACATGGTAGTTCTAAGTAAGACTTACTTGCATACAGAAGTTTGGAACCGTTGGAAGGAGGGTCCTCTCAGCCCCCACCCTCAGCCCTTTGGAGGAAGCACCTGCAGAAGTTTCTGCTTTCTCTAATGTGCCCCTTGCCCCCAATGGCTGGCCTTTGAAGTCTGTCCTCTGTCCTTCTGAGCATCCTCCTTTGTTTCGCTTCTCCAAAGAGCTAGCCCGTCTCCGCCCCCAGCCTTCTTCTGCCTGCTTCCTCCTCCCCATCCACCCATTCACACATGAACACACACATATACACACCCATGCACCTCGCAGGCACCCCCACACATGAATATACTTGTACCCACACAAAAGACACAATGCACCCATCTACCCACACGCACACACATGCACCCCCTCACATGCATACACGTGTACCCACACAAAATACACAATGCACCCATCCACACACATGCACACAGGTCCACCCACACATGCATACATATACACACATGCCTGCACATACATGTACCCACACAACACACACATGCGCCCATCCACACACATGCACACAATGCACCCCACACATGCACACATGCGTGCACACACACGTACCCACACAAAATACACACATGCACCCATCCACATGCATGCACAGCCACCCACACACACACCCATCCACACACATGCACCCCCACACATGCATACATGTGTACCCACACAAAATACACAATGCACCCATCCACGCATTGCACACACATGCACCCACACATGCATACACATGCACACATGCGTGCACACACATGTACCCACACAAAATACACACATGCGCCCATCCACATGCATGCACAGGCACCCACACACACGTACACACATATGCATCCCCTTTGCACACATATATGCACATGCATCCCCCTCACACACATACACTCGTGCACCCCCTCACACACACATACACACACATGCATACCCCTCACACACATACACACAGATGCATCCCCCTCACACACATACACACAGATGCATCCCCCTCACACACATACACACAGATGCATCCCCCTCACACACATACACACACATGCATCCCCCTCACACACATACACACACATGCATCCCCCTCACACACACATACACACACATGCATCCCCCTCACACACATACACACACATGCTTGCTTACACTTTCGAGGATTCCTCCTCTGCCCTCTCCCTGCCCCTCTCCTGGGCCAAATCCTTCCTCCCCAAGGCCCTTTACCCAGGGCTTGGCCCCGAAGGTCGGGGAGTCGGCAGCTCCATGTGGACCCCCCACTGGACAGCAGCTGAGGAGCGGGGTACGGAGGTGCACGGGGAGGGGGGGCAGAGGAGAGCTGAGCTGGGTTCTCTCCCTCTGTCTCTCCCGTTGAGGGACCATTGAGGAGGAGCCCCTAGGTGGGCAAAACCTGACTCAGATATGAAGATTGACTCTGGGGCTCCCTCCCTCCCTGGGTCTCTCCCCACCCACCAACCCAGGCCCTCCCTTTTACCAGCCAGCTATCCTTTAGGAAACCCCTCCTGGGTTCCCGACATCCTGCTGAGCGCTGGGAGCACCATAGAGGAGCATGGCACACCCTGGCCCCGTCATTCACCAGCTCTTCCTCACCTCTCTCTGTAAAACAGGGCTGCTGTTGCTTATCCCAAGTATGTAAACCAGTGGTTCCCAAGCCTGCAAGTGTCACTCAATGGGATACTTATTAAAGCCTGGCCCCTGTGCCCTACCCAGACCTGCTGCGTCAGACCCTCAGTGCGTGGGCCCTGTGAACCTACATTTTAGCAAACTCTTTGAGGTGCTTCTGCCCCCTGGCAGGTTTGGGCACTTCTGATGTGAGCACCTTGCGGCAATGGGGACCATGTAGGTTGAGCATGGCCTGTGGGCCAGTAATGGTAGCCAGTTCTGATGGGAGCTGGGGATTAGGTAAGATTTCATGGGAAGGATGTCAAAATATGGTCTCAAAAGATGAGCTGGGTTGTCACAGGGATTACCACTTGCTGTCAGGTCTACTCCAACTCATGGCCACCCCGCGTGTGTCGGAGTAGAACTATGCTCCATAGTAGAACTCAATGGCTGTGCTTTTGGAAGTAGATCACCAGGCCTTTCTTCCAAGGCACCTCCTGGTGGCCTCAAACCTTCAGACTTTCGGTTAGCAGCCAAGCTCGTTAACCATTTGCTCCACCCGGGAACTCCGTTACAGGGAAAGGGAAGGCCACGGGAGCAAAGGTCTGGGAGTGGGACGCGTCAGTTTAGGATTGGCCAGTGAGCCACAGTGTGTGGAAAGGGAAGGAGAAGAAAGGGAGGGGGGCCGGGTTCAGGGCATCTTCCTGGCTGGAGGTGTCGCCTGGCCGGGAAGGGTTAGCCCAGAGCCGTCTAGTCCTGTCCACTCAACTTCCACCTCCATCCTCCGGAGGAAATGGGTTTTCCAGGAGCCTGATCTGGACCGGCGGTGATCGTGGCTCCACTAGGCATGGCAGGGGAAGTGACTCAGTCCCCTAGGGGAGAAAGTGAGCCGTGGGTCCCCTGCCCCCGCCCCGCCCCCCCCCACCCCCCGATGCAGAGGGGCAGGACTGGGCCTGAGTTGGAGCCCCTTCTCCTGGCCCAGTCAGCTCTGGGGTAAAAATGAGGGTCTCAGCTTAGGCAGGCCCCAGCCGCCCTCTGCTCTGCCTGGCCTCTTGGGAGCCCTGGGATGGTGGCCCCCATTGTATCTGGCTAGGCCGTCCTGTTCTGTTCTCTGACTGTGTTTACGGAAGGCCTGAGGTCAAGGCTGCTCAGGAAGTGGAGGTGGGGAGGGTGCTCCCCTGGGGGCTTGGTCACAACCCCTCTCTCCCAGACTAGAATCCTCTACACTGCGTGTGGCCCTGGTTGTCCCCCATTTTATCTCCTGAGGACCTTGGTCTACCTGGCCCCCCAAGCCAGTGGGCTTGGGTGAGTGCGAGCATGTTCTCTAGAGTAAGTCTGATTTTGAACCCTGATACCACCCCTGTGTGATCTTGGAACCCATAGCTCTTCTTAGACTCAGTTTCTTGATCCGTAAAATGGGAAAGCAATAGAACCAGCCTCCCAGGATGCCTCTGAGGATTTAATGTGATAACACAGATGTGTCTACTGCTGTTACTGTGTTGTTGATAGAACACCCCTTCTCAGTGACTCCCCTGGCTCTGGGGGCCTCTCTGGCCGCAGTTGGTTCTGATAGGACTTGATGGCTTGAGGCCAGTCTGTCCAGCTCTGCATCTACCTTTCCAGAGGCCTGGGGGTCTAGGCCTGTGTGCAGGCTCATGTATGGGCTCCTGGCTCCTGGTGCTGGGATTCAACCTGCAGAACAAGCCTCCCCACAGCTGTGCCTCCGATCCTGTGCCTTGTCATGGATTCTGACTGTGAAGGAGAAGGTGTGGTGAGATGGGCCCCAGGAAGGGTCTCTGTGGTGTGGTGGAGGGGTGGAGTGGGGGTAGGACAGCGCCAAGTGGACATTCAGGATGATGCCCTCTCCCTTCCCCATCTGGGTTGGAATCTTCTTCTTGTCCCCAATCTAGCCCTCTTACCCCTCAGCAGGTTCTGGAACAGCCTGGCCAGGGCTGCAATGAGGGAAGTTTTCTGGGTGGGGTTTCAGCCTTCTCTTTGCCCTCCCGGAAGGGAAGTTTCATGCTTGAAGAATTTCCCCTGAAGGTGCTCTGGAGCTGGTGTGGAGACTGTGCGGGGTAGGGGAGTGGCGTGGGGGGACTGGGAGCTATGACAGGCCAGGGGTGGGGGGTGAGTCCGGGGCAGGCATGAAGGAGCTGGACAGGAAGTATACAGAGGGGTTTATTTAACACCTATGGCGCTTACCATGTGTATGGCCCTGTTCTACCGGGGATCAATTCATTTAATTTTCACAACTACCCTCGAGGTAGGCTCTGTTTTTATTCTTATTTACAGGTGAGGGAAGTGAGGCCCAGAGAGAGTGAACAACTAGTGCAAGGACACACAACTAGAGAGTAGGGGAGCCAGGATTGAACCCAGGCCGTCTGGCTTCAGAGTCTACTCCACTGACTAAGGGTGGGTTAAAGGAAGCGAGACTGTCCCTTCTAGACCCCTGAGAATGTTGATAGGGACAGAATTATCTACTTTGGAGCAGCTGTTGAAAGAGGTGGGGTGGACAGGGCATAACCCAGAAACCGTCAGGGTCTTGCAACCTTCCCTCTTATCTGTGTTTGGATCTCTTCCACGACACCCCATGGTGGTTCGGCCTCACTCGTGTTCCTCCACTAATGGGGAGCTCACTCCCTGGCTCTACCCCCGATGCCCTCAAGCACAATCCAGGGGGCTGATGCAAGGCAGATGATTCTGCCCCACCCTGGGGCTTTGTCCTCCAGCAGTAGTGGTCCACTCTGAAGGCTAGTGGGCCGGAGAGATGCATGGGTTCTGGTCAGCTCCACTCTGCTTGCTGCGTGACCTCAGGAAGTCACTAGCCCTCTCTGGGCCTTGGATCCAGACACCATAAAACAGGAAATTGAGGCTGGTGCTTAAGGTGATGTGTGAGCTATGAGTTCACAGTGCAGTGCAGTGGTCACAGCCTGAGGGCTGCCTGGAGGTGGTGACACTTGGATAGGGGCTTGGTATTAAACAGAAACAGAAACTGGCAGAAAGGAGAAGTAAAGAGGAGGTCTGGGATGTTGGGTTTCCTTCTGGTAACCAGAGATGGTGGGAGACAGTTTCAGAAGGAACCAAAATGCTTAGAAAGGACGCAGAGTGAAACCTTACAATCATATTTTCGGAAACAGTGGCTGTTCCTGAAAATGCTTTCACGTCCTTCCTCTTCAGGATGTGATGCCACCAGGGAAAAACGAGGAGCCCACTCAACATATGACTGGGCTGATGAGTCTGAGAAATTGGTGCTCTACTCTACATGGTGGGACATTGGGAACCGGCTCTGGCTTGGAGGGGCCAGATTGGTTCAGGAAGGTGAAAGTGAGCACCTCCCTGGGACACTTCTCCCTGTGATACTGCCCTCAAACGTGCAATTTGAAAGTCATCTCTTCCTGGAAGCCCACCTTGGTTTCTCCCTAACACAGATTCCTTGCATGCCTCCAGGGCGCCAGGCCTCTCTTCATCTGGCTTGTGGGAGATGGTTGCATCTGTCACCACCATCAGATGCAGCTCCCCACAGGATGAGGGTGCCTGTTCATTTCTACACCCAGCTCTGTCACGGGGTTGGGCAGCAGCTGGCAATGGGGAGGGCCAAGCCATCTGGTGTATCTTTACAAGTGCCAGGCACAAAGGTTCCCAGACAGATGCTATGGTCCTGTCCAGGGGGGGAAAGCCCTGGACTCTGGAGCAATCTTAGGCTAGTCATTTAACTCCTTGGGCCTCCGGTGGCCAACAGGAGTGTCCACTTCACAGTACTAGAGTGAGGATTAATGCATGTGCGGGGATTGGGAGAGGTCAGCACAGAGGCTGGCAGATAGTAGGTGCTCAGCTAATGGAGGCCTGAGGGGGGCAGAGGCGCCCACTCTACCCTGGGGTGGGAGGTGCTGGACCACCCAGCCAGCCATGGGGAGTTCTTGTCTCCTGCAGAGACAGATGTTCCCCTCTTTTGTTCCTGCTGCCCAGGGTCTTGGAACTGGCCCCCTCTGGTGGTCATGATAGGAAGTGCCTCTCTCCTCTAGCCCCTGTAGAGGGTGCTGTGGGCACGTTGATTTCCGTTTCCTTCACCTGGATTCCCACCAAGCCTTTATCCCATTAAGTCTGTGCGCCAGGCCTCGGGCAAGGAGAGGCATCAGGGGTTCTCTGGCTGGCTGAGGAGGAAACAACACGATCCTGCACTGACTAGGGAGGCATTACAGAGGGGATTCTGGTCAGTGGTGGGAACCAAAGGAGGTCAGGGTCAGGACTGACTCTGGAGGGAATTGAGGAAGGCTTCCTGGAGGAGGTGTCCCTCGGACTGGGTCCCAGGGTTGGTGATGGTGAGGTTCCTGGTGGAGAGCTCTGAGAACCTCATTTCTTCTGTATCTCCTCCAGATCTGGTGGGGGGCAGGGTTATGGTGGTTCTAGGTGATACTGCGGACACTAGACAAGATGTCACGTCACTCCTGGGCCTGGGAGGGAGGCACTATTATTATTTCCATTTTTGGCAACTTACACAGGGTCCTGCAGCAAGTGAGAGGTGGAGCTGGGCTTCGGGCTCCACTGAGTTCCGGACAGCTGCTGCCTCTTGATGCTCAGCTTCTGGCAGCTCTGAGGAGGTCCACGGGCTGTTCCACACTCAACTCCTTGCCTTGCCTCCTAAATCCACGTCACGCTGGGCTGCTCCTCTGCAGGACTGGCCCAACCACCCTGCGGTCCAGGCCCTTGGGTAACACTCCTGGCCTCTTGCAGGCGGTGACTTCTCTGTGTGACTTCTAGGAAGGAAGATGGCTGCCCAAGGGCTGCAGACAGCACTGTTCCCACTGGTTGTGCTCCTACTTATCCAAGGTAAGACTTTCTAGGGCAGCTGCCAGTACCTAGGATAACCCCTCTGTGCAGGCATGAGCCTGCAGGCACAATTTAGCAAGTGGATGGTGCCTTTTAGCAAAGAAGAAGGCTCCCCTTCTCCTGAGAGATGCAGCCCCACACCAGGGTGCACAGCTCGGGCTGGGAGACATGGGTTGGATTTCAGTCCCACTTGCCTCTGCAGCCAGAGCATCCTTGTGCAGTGCACAGCCTACATGACTGTCCATGGCAGACTTTGCCTCATTAAATACTTTATTGCTATTAAAATACTTTTTTGCCTTTGAAATTATTCTTAATTTTGATTTTGCTCTTTTCTTTTTATTTTTTAAAGCCAGTGATTAAAAAAAATTTTTTGTGTGTGCTTTTAGTGAAAGTTTACAAATTGAGTCAGTCTCTCACACAAAAACTTATATGCACGTTGCTACATAATCCCAATTGCTCTCCGCCTAATGAGACAGCCCGCTCCCTCCCTCCACTCCCTCTTTTCTTGTCCATTTCGCCAGCTTTAACCCCCTCTACCCTCCCATCTCCCCTCCAGGGAGGAGAGGCCAACATAGTCTAAGTGTCCACCTGATCCAAGAAGCTCCCTCCTCACCAGCATCCAAAGCCAATGATTTTTGAGGAGACAGACTCACATTTTTGTAGACCTTTTGAAGTGTAGGTCCTTGGAATGTGTGTAAACCCCAGGGCCGTGCGTTCTGGGCCCAGGGCCTTTACTTTCTCATGTCCTGCCCCTGAGCCCCACCTGTGGCCTTGGCTTCCCCCAGGTACCCTCTGTGGGGGCCTCCAGGAAGACTTCCGCTTCTGCGGCCAGCGGAACCAGACGCAGACGAGCAACCTTCGATATGAGCAGACAGCAGTGCTGCACATCTCCATCAAGAACTCCGAGGGGGCTCTGACAGTGCACGCCCCCTTCCCCGCAGCCCCTGGGGCTTCCCGAGTCCTCCCTGACCGCAGAGGCCTCTACCACTTCTGCCTCTACTGGAGCCGCCACACTGGGAAACTGCACCTCCGCTATGGCAAGAACGACTTCTTGCTGAGTGACCAGGCCTCTGGCCTCCTGTGCTTCCGGCACCAGGAGGAGAGCTTGGTCCAGGGCCCCCCACTGCTTGCCACCTCTGTCAGCTCCTGGTGGAGCCCCCAGAACACCAGCCTGCCCGGGGCCACTGGCTTCACCTTCTCCTTCCACAGTAAGAGGACTCCCAGGCAGAAGGGAGAGCTGAGGCAAAGTTCGGGAGCAGGGAGGGCAGGCTTGGAAGCTGCCTGGGCTCTGTTAGGTCACGGAGCCTGGGCTTTGTACAGGTAGTAGGGACCCACTGACGGCATCTGAGCAGGGGAGGCGCCTGATCCAAGGTGTGATTCTGAAAGCTTTGTGGGAAGGTAGGGCTGAGGTGAGAGGGGCAAAATCCCATTCCAAGGCTTCAGGGAAGGTGCAGGAGGTTGAGATCTGAACAGGGCAGGAGTGAAGAATCACTGTAGATTACTTATCCCCATTTCACAGAGGAGAAAACTGAGGCACAGAGAGGCTACCTAGAGCTACAAAGCTCTTAAGTGAGGGAGTCAGGATTTGAACCGGGCAGCTGATTGGATTGAGGTGGAGAATGGGTACAGCAAGAGAGGTCAAAGTTCAGGAAAGCTTTCAGGCTGACTCTGGGACGTGGAACTTGTGTCTGTCCTGCCTGAGGGGGTGATGGGGGTGAAGCGGCTGCTGCCTCTGTTAACTACTGATGGGGGTGGGGTGTGGAGATGGGAGAGGAGAAGGTGGCCAGGGGAGTTGAGGCTTTACAAGGGCCTAGAATTCCCTGATTCTGGTTCTTTCTAGGCACCTCTGGTTTGGGGTGGGGCTGTACCCGAGATGGAGGGTACGGCACTTTGGAAATGTTAGCCAGCCCAGGCTCCTGAAATAGCCTGGGGTGGCAGGGGCAGGTCCGTCTCCTGGCCGAGGTGCCATCCAGCGCAACAGGCAGGGGTAGAGGCAATCAGACGGGCTCTCCACCCCCAGGCTAGGATTCTACCCTCCACTTGGGAGGATTTGGGGCAAAGTTACAAAGTGCCATTCTGAGAATGGATCTGACCTGGTCTGGTTTGCCCTGTGGAGTGCTTTTTAAAATTTGAGCCAAGGTTTTCAAATCCCCTAAAAATCAGACTTTCTGGCTTGTAAATTCAGATGTGGTTACCCAGGGCCTTGATGGCACGGGGCATGTCCCCTCCTCACATGCCCCACACCCCCCTCCCAGTCTGCCTACCTCATTGTGTCCCCTGTCTGGCTCCTGGAGACACCTGGTCTGCAGCCCTGGGGAGGGGGCCGGAGGCTGGGGACAGGGAGGCCAGCGGGCGTGGAGTCCCTGAACTACTGTACAAGCCGCCCATGTTCCTCCTGACGGAGGCCAGGCTAGGCCAGGCCCTGAGATGGCCTCCATTTCCCCGTGTGCAGATAGAGGGTGCCTGGGTAGGTTGTTAGGCAGGCCAGGCCCCACCCCACCTGCTGGGGTTGGAGGTGCTGGAGGGCTGCATGTGACAGAGCCCCTTCTAGCTGGCCTCATCTCTCAGTAACTTTAGGCGAGTCTGTACCACCTCTTGGAGCCTCAGTTTCCTCTTCTGTAAAATGGGGGTAAAAACATTCAGAGTCCTGGTGAGGCTTAACTGGGAGAATAATGGGTGTGGCCCAGGTCCTCAATCAACAGCCTTCCAGCGGGTCTGTCCATTCCTCTCCCCCAGAGCCTCCCCAGAAGGCTTCCCACAATGCTTCGGTGGACATATGTGAGCTGAAGAGGGACCTCGAGCTGCTCAGCAAGCTTCTGAAGCATCCCAGGAAGAGTTCAAGAAGGCCCTCGTCCACCCCTGCCCGACAGTGAGTGTGGCTGGCTCAGGGGGTGGGGGTGGAGGGAGGTACCCGCCAGACCTGGTCCTGGATGGGCTGGGGACCTGGGGCTGGGAGGCACGTTGGAGGCCTCTGCTGGGGCTGGAACATTCTCTGAACTTCTCTGGCTCGTCTTTTCTTCTCCTCCTGGAGTTGCTGAGACACAGCCACCCAGGCTGGGCCCCTCACCAGGCTGAGCCCCTCACCAGGCTGAGCCCCTCATCCATGTGAACCAGTAAAAACAACCCATTCACAGCCATCCTCCTGGAATGGCTGTTCTCAGGTCCCCCTTTCCTGAATAAAGGAGAGACTGTTGGCCCAGTTTAGAGCTCAGCAGACTGAAACCCAAGGTGGACAGGGCTGCCCCATGACCCAGAGTGGGTCAGCCCAGGCAGAACTGGCAGTTCTAGAATAGTTGGTGAGCTGCCCCCGGTCTCTCTTCTGTTCTATCCATCTCTGCTGCTCCAGCTTCCTCTCTCCCCCCTCACCTGGCCATTCTCTCTCTCCCACACTCACCTGTTTCTCTCTTGTCCCCCTTTTTCTTTCCCTTGCCCTCTTCCTCAGTCATCTAGTGCTGCTGTAACAGAAGTACCACAACTGGATGGCCTTAACAAAGAGAAGTTTATTCTCTTACAGTCCAGTAGGCTAGAAGCCCGAATTCAGGGCACTGGCTCCAAGGGAAGGCTTTCTCCTTCTGTCGGCTCTGAAGGAAGGTCCTTGTGATCCACCAGCCTTCCCTTGGTCTGGGAGCATCTCAGCTCAGGAACCTCAGGTCCAAAGGATGCGCTCTGCTCCTAGCACTGCTTTCCTGGTGGTATGAGGTCCCCAACTCTCTGCTTGCTTCCCTTTCCTTTTATCTCTTGTAAGATAAAAGGTGGTACAGGCCACACACCACGGAAACTCCCTTTACTTGGATCAGGGATGTGATATGGTACAATCCCACCGTAATCCTCTCTAACATAAAATTATGATCACAAAATGGAGGACAAGCACACGGTACCTGAAATCATGGCCTAACCAAGTTGATACATACATTTTGCGGGGGGAGGGGGGGGAATGATTCAATCCATGAAACCCCTCTTCCCCTCTCTCTGCCCCTGCCTCTTCCTTATGTATCTGCCTGAGTCTCTTTGTTCTCTCTCTCTCTGCCCGCCTTCCCTGCCCACCTGGTCCCCTCGCCCACAGTCACACACCCCTCTTTCCTCCCCACCAGGCATCTGCAGAGCCTCGAGTCAAAGCTGACCTCCATGAGATTCGCAGGGGACACAGTGTCCTTTGAGGAAGACCGGATCAATGCCACAGTGTGGAAGCTCCAGCCCACGGCTGGCCTCCAGGACCTGCACCTCCACTCCCGGCAGGAGGTCAGTGCCAAGCCAGGGCTAGGCCAGAGTGGGAAACAGACCTGGGGCCCACAGAAGTGGAGCCGGGGGTGTGCCTGCCAAGCAGCCCCCTCCTCAGCCTTTCCCCAGGCTCTCTGTGGGGCAGAGGCGAGCTGACAGGGAGGCCCTCAGGCTCAAGGATAACCCTCCTCAGTCAGTGTCTACCCCATGGTACTGACGACCCAGTGGTGGAGACAAGCAGGAGGGGGAACTGTTCTCAGCCCCAGGGGCTCCTGGGACACACCTCTATGAATGCAAGACCAACCCCAAAATGCCTATCCATGCACCCTTCAGTGGGTCCCTTTGGCTACCCATGTGGCCCACCACTCCAGGTGCTAATAGGCAGGGCTGGGGTCTGAAGCCCTGGACAAGAGAACAGGCATGTGATTCTCCCAGCCTGTTTGCCCCTGGGCCTCTGGGCTCTAACCACAGGGCCCCCTAGCCAGAGCTGGTGCCCAGGAGGGAGAAGTGAGAAGGGTTGTGGTAAGTCAGCATGGCTTCCTGGAGGAGGTGGGTTAGAGATGGCAGCACCCAGGAAGGGATGTGCTGGGGGCTGGGGGGCACCTCTGGCTGAGCCCTGAAGGGACTCTGTTTCTGCAGGAGGAGCAGAGTGAGGTCCTGGAGTACTCGGTGCTGCTGCCCCGCGTGCTGTTCCAGAGGGCCAAAGGCAGGAGGGGGGAGGCCGAGAAGAGACTCCTACTAGTGGACTTCAGCAGCCAAGCCCTGTTCCAGGTATGGGGCCCTCATGCTCATGCCCTCCCCTGGAGAAACCAGTTTCTGATGGAGAGATGGAAGGAAGGCATGCAGCCAAGTCTCAGCCTCCAGGGGTCAAAGCCTTTCCTTGTGCAGTCAGAAATTGAGCTGCAAGGTGAAAATCTCCCCAGGAGAAGTCCAAGTCATGTAGTTCTCACTACAGTGTAAATGATTACATGGGCAAGAATCGTTTCCAGAGAGAAATTGCATCTCAGAGAAATGTGCTGGGGGGAGAGAAGAATCAAGAAAGCCTTGGGGACTCCTTGGCCTTTCTTCCTCAGCCTTGAGCCCCTCTCTATACTCTTCCCCCAATCCCATATATCTAGGACAAGAATTCCAGCCAAGTCTTGGGTGAGAAAGTCTTGGGTATCATTGTGCAGAACACCAAAGTAGTAAACCTCTCGGAGCCTGTGGTTCTCACCTTCCAGCACCAGCCACAGCCGGTGAGCATGAGAAAACCAATCAGAGGGGGCAAGCATCCCTGGCTTGGCCGTATCCTCCTTTTGACCCCTCCCTCCTATCTCACTTATCCTTAACAAAAAGACTGCCTGGCTGAGGGTAGACTTCCTCTGCCTGGGCCTTTGCAAAGGGATGGAATGTAATGGGATCCACTCTCCTTTCCTTTTCCTATAGAAGAATGTGACTCTACAGTGTGTATTCTGGGTTGAAGACCCGACATGTGAGTACAGAGGGGAGGTCTAGGCTGGGCAAGTATCTGGAGGAAAAAGAGGGTCCTGGAGTGTGGGGATGGGGAGTTAATCAGGGAAGACTTCCTGGAAGAAGGTAAGCTTTGAAGAGAGAGTGATGGCCAGCTAGGGACCTGCATTTAGGGGGTTAGAGTGGGGTCCTTGGGGACTGGGCTTGATCAGAGCAGCATACTGTCCCCTCAGTGAACAGCCCAGGGAGCTGGAGTGACGCTGGGTGTGAGACCCTCAGGAGAGAGACCCAGACGTCTTGCCTCTGCAACCACCTGACCTACTTTGCAGTGCTGATGGTGAGTGGTCCTCCGCCTACCCCCAGGCACCATAGCTGAGTCCTTGTTCTGTGCCAGGCACGTTTCACACATTATGTTATTTATTCCTTGTAACAACCCCCCAAGTAGCTCCTGTTGTTGTCCCATTTTATAGATAACAAATTGAGGCTCAGAGATGGTAAGCAGCTTACCCAGGTTCACACAGCTGGAAAGTCCAAGATCTGGTCTGTGCAGCCCTTGCTCTTTATTCCCAAATTTTGATGTGCATTGGTATCACCTTGGGAGCATGATTAAAAAACAGATTATGGACCCAGCCTGGGATTCTGATTCCACAGGGTTGGGGTGGGGCTGGAAGTGTATTTCTAATGAGCTCCTGAGGGGATACTGAGACCCTGCATGGAGGCCCCTGCCTGAAGTGGGCTCCAGTGCCCCCAGGATCATAGAAGCTTTGTATCCTAGGTTCATACTCCCAGAATCCTAGGATTCTAGCATCTGAGGGACTCTAGAGGCCACCAGCTCTTCCTGTGGTTGTCCAATTGAGTGTCCCTGGTGGTGGGCAGCTCACTCCCTCACAGGAAATCTATTCCCATGTTGAATATTGTAGAAAAAGTAAGTGGCAGGACAGAAAAGACAAATAGAACAAAAAAGAGTTCTTGACCTTTGTGGGTGAGGAACCCATTTGAGAATGTGGTAAGAGCTACTAAACCCCCTCCAAAAGAATACACTTATGAGGACCATATTCTGCTCGGGTCCAGGGTGATGATTCATAGGCTCCCATTTGGGACCCATGGGTTAGTCCCCATCCAGGGCAAATCCTCAGTGTTGACTGGGACACTGAGGCCAGCCCTGACTTGTCTCCCGGCCCAGGTCTCCTCTGTTGAGGTGGACGCTGTGCACAAGCATTACCTGACCTTCCTGTCCTATGTGGGCTGTGTCATCTCTGCCCTGGCCTGCGTCTGCACCATTGCTGCCTACCTCTGCTCCAGGTAGGGCCTGGGAGGGGCAGGAAAAGGGGAGCGAGATGCTCCATTCCAGGGCCCTAGTCTGGGACCCCATAGCCATGGATACTGGCCTCAGAGATTGCCACCGCACCCCCGCCCCACCCCCTGAAATGTGTGCGGGGGTGGAGAAGCCGTGGGGGTGCTGTCTGCTAAGCTTGGGGGTGGGGAGTGAGATGGCAGGGTGGGGGGAGCAGGGCACACCGTCTCCTCAGATGTCTGGTGTTTGAACAGCACAGCATTTAAAATTTTAATCAACTGCCAAAATTTAAATATTGGGAGAGTTCACATAAAAACCTAGATTTCTGCCTTTGAATAATCAGATGTGATACCTCTGGGTCCAAGTAATAATATAATGGTGATGATAATGATAACAGTTAACACTTATATTGTGCTTCCCGTGTGCCACCCACTGTCCTGAGTGGTTTACCTTAGTAACTCAGTTCATCCTCACAGCAACACTATGAGGGAGGCTCAGAGAAGGCAAGTGACTTGTCTAAGGTTGTACAGAGAGGAAGTGGCAGAAGCAGGCCTACAACCCTGGCAGGCTAGCTCCAGGCCCACATGGCCACAGTTGCCAGAGCCGAGCTGCCACTGTGGACAGGCATAGTCTTGCCAGCTCTCTCTAGCCCCCATTCCCTCGTTTGAGAGTTTTAAGGCCTGTCTCCTGCAGATATTTGAGTTTGACCCTCATGGGGCTTTTGTCATCCCAGTCCCAGCTGAGTTAGCTGGGGAAGAAGGAGCCCTGTGCCAAGCTTTTTTTTTTTTAATAATTTTTATTGTGTTTTAAGTGAAAGTTTACAAATCAAGTCAGTCTCTCACACAAAAACCCATATACACCTTGCTACACTCTTCCCCTAATGAGACAGCCTGCTCTCTCCCTCCACTCTCTCTTTTCTGTGGCAAGCTTTTGCCTGAATGAAGAGTGCCTTCTTCATTCACCCTCAGACTGGCTGGCTATGGTGATTGTGGTGATGGGGCGTGTTGTCTGCATTGTCAGTGCTTGGCTTGGCCTAAAGTGGGGTCTACCTGCAGTCAGGTTCTGGGCCTGTTTGGGTGGAAGGGAGACATCCTTAGTTCTGTGGACACCGGGGTATCCTCCCTGTCTTTCACACTGGGGAAGGGGAGGAAGAGCTGTGTGCGTGTACATACATGTATGTGTGCCTGTGTCATGTGTGTCCACAGCTGTACACGCAGTGGGGCTGGAGCAGATGATGTGGAGGGATGTTTGACGGGCTCAGGGGAAGCCTGGGGCAAGGATGGAAGTCCCCCATCACTACTAGTTGATTACAAACATGCCGGAGAACATGGGACAGGAACCCTTAGGAACTGAGCGTGTTATCTGTGCCAGACGTTTTACTTCTGGGTAACCCTCACCCCGACTCTGGGAGGGAGGTGTTGTGCTGCCACTTCACAGATGAGGAAACCGAGGGTCTGAGGGGAAAAGGGCAGACCAAGGTGGAGTATTGTGCTAGGAACAGGGTGGGGTGGGAGCCTAGGGTGCTGGGGTCTGTGTGCTCTGTAGCACCTCTGGGAGCCAGCTGTCTGCAGGCAGAGCACTGTGGGGGGATGAGGAGTGGGAAGCCATGGAGGAAAGCTGGCAGTGCCGTGGACCACTTAGAATCCCATGGGAGTTGTGCAGGCCCAGACTTGCTAACCTGCAGACAGACAGATGCTTGCACCCAGGTTCACAGCTGTGGAAGCACAGCCCTGCAGACATGCAGGCAGATGCAAAACATGGCATCGATTCTCCAAAACAGCAAAAAACCCCAAATCTTTCCCCTCCAACTGTGGGAGTGTCTGGTTTATTGTAATAGCTGATTTGGCTTCCTCACTTGGCCTGACTAAGTCTTCTATTAAATGCTCACTTGGTGCCTTGCCTGTAGGTACTGGTCGCATGTGCACACGGACAAATAGGAAGCAGACTGGCTATATCCATGAGAGTAAGATAGGGTGCGTGCGTGTGTGTGTGTGTGTGTGTGAAGCCTGGGAAGGCTTCCTGGAGGAGGAAGACAAGTGGGCATACCCCTGCCATCCCCTTCCCACACTGGCCAGCCAGAGTGACCCTGTCCCTCCCCCTGCACAGGAGGAAGCCTCGGGATTACACCATCAAGGTGCACATGAACTTGCTGTTGGCCATCTTCCTGCTGGACGTGAGCTTCCTCCTCAGCGAGCCGGTGGCCCTGACGGGCTCTGAGGCTGGCTGCCATGCCAGTGCCATGCTCTTGCACTTCTCCCTACTTGCCTGCCTCACCTGGATGGGCCTCGAAGGCTACAACCTCTACCGACTTGTGGTTGAGGTCTTTGGCACCTATGTCCCTGGCTACATGCTTAAGCTGAGCCTCATGGGCTGGGGTAAGAGTATCTCCCTGGCTCAGGAGGGGTGTTGGTGGGCCTCCCAGACCTGCCTTTCCCACTTGACTTTTGGCAAAACTCAGGTACCTGTTTCCATTTCTTCACCTACCTCTCTGACTGGTCCATCTCTGTTTCCTTCACCCACTCATCCTCAGGGGTCCTTCACCTTGGTGGGGTCAAGGTCCCTTTTAGGAAGGCGAGGCAGTGGGTCCTCTCCCCAAGAAACACAAATTCCCCACATCGCTCATTGCATTCAAAGGGGTTTCAGGCAGGGCTGCCATGTATGGATGTGCAGCTGTACCCATCAAAAAGCACCCAGCTTTGGATGAATGGGGCTGAAATCCAGTCTCCTCCACCTCCAGGCTGGCGGTATCCCTCAGGTAACAGATTCCCTGTGGCTTTGGCCATGTTCTTGGCCAACAACATCCCAATTCACCTATGGCCCAGGCCTCTCTTGTGTCCGGGCCCAGGAGCTCACATCACAAGTCCTTTTGGACATTTCACAGGCCCCTCAACCTCCATGTGCCCGACCCCAGCTTGCTCCTCCTCCTGTGTTTCTCACTTGTTCTCTTTGTTGACTCCATCCACTCACATGACACACTTCTGTGTCAGACCTGGGTGTTGGCTGTGGGCGACCCCTCCAGGGAGCTCTCCCTCTGTACCTCATGAAAGAGATCTAGGCCCAGCCCAGACATCCCCTGGGGGCAGAACTCTGGATGTCCCCCTTCTACTCACTCCCACCCACTAGTGCTCCGTCGTTTCCTTTCATCTCTCATAACTCCAGCCCCTTAGATGGGAACTCCAAGCCCTTTCTCCCAGGGCCCCCAGGTGGTGAGGGGATAGGGTAGGGTCAGGGGAGATGGGCCCCCTATGGGAAACCCAAACTAGAATGGGGAAGGAGAGGAGCCAAACTCAGGGGCCACTTTCTATGAATGTCGGGGGACTGGGCAGGCTCTGGGAGCACAGGCTCTAGAGGAAGTCTCACCCTTAAGGCCCCCGTGATGGCCAAGAAAAGAGTGGGCCTTGGGAAGTGGGAAATGGAGCTCCAGGGTTTGTCATCCACAGGGTTCCCCATCTTCCTGGTGACACTGGTGGCACTGGTGGATGTGAACAATTATGGTCCTATCATCCTGGCTGTGCACAGGACTCCAGAGAGAGTAATCTACCCTTCCATGTGAGTGGCCGTGTGAGGTGGGGGCAGGAATGTGGGCCTCAGGGTACAAAGGCTGGAGAGCAGACCTGGGCCCAGGCCACGCTGTCTAGGAGACTCCTGGGTTCCAGACTGCTGGAGCTATTGGCCTGGGAGTGGCTGGAGCACTAGGCGGAGGACCAGGAGGGTGAGAGCAGGCCTGACTCTGCCATTCACTCACTGGGTGACCTTGGGCAGGTCCTGGCACCTCCCTGGGCCTTAGTTTTCCCATCTATGAATGGGGGAGAGTTGAAGCAGATGAACCCCCACTATGTTCCTTTGTTGCTCTTCTGTCTCTTCATGCAGATGGAAAGACTTAGGCCTAGAAAGGCCAGAGATCCCCTGCCACACTGAGGGGCAGTAGTAGAAGCAGGACTAGAAGCTGGGGGGCTCCTGAGGCCCAGGCTGGGAAGGAGTCTTTTTTACTGGCTCAGCATTTTGAAAATTTCAGCCCTTCACATCCTGACCCCATGTTTTTTTCCCTATCCTTGTACCATCTGTATTATTATTTACTTAATATTTTTCTTTAAATCATCTGACTCTTTAGCTTAAATGTACTTTGAAATATTTATCAACACTATAAATAGAAAACAAACACCGCATGTCATAAACAGCAAGAAGTCATGAAAACAGACACAGTGACAACAAAACCTTGTTATTAAATTACAGCTTGATCATATTGCAGGCGAAGGCTGAGCCTGAGGCCTGCTGTTTGTTGAAAAGGGAGACTAGCAAGTGTTAAAGGCATTAAAGACATGTTAGTACCAAACTGAGTCTTTTCCTTGACTAAAGGAGAGGAATATAAGAGAACTGAAATGGGAGTGATTCTCTCATTTGTAGCTCAGGTTCACTACAGGGCACAGCCCTGGTCCAGGAAGCTGTGCCAGCCAGGCCATGAGCTGAGCCCTCACATCTTGCCTACAGGTGCTGGATCCGGGACTCCCTGGTCAGCCACATCACCAATCTGGGCCTCTTCGGCCTGGTGTTTCTGTTCAACATGGCCATGCTGGGCACCATGGTGGTGCAGATCCTGCGGCTGCAACCTCACGCCCAGAAGTGGCCCCACGTGCTGACACTCCTGGGCCTTAGTCTGGTCCTCGGTCTGCCTTGGGCCCTGGTCTTCTTCTCCTTTGCCTCTGGTACCTTCCAGCTTGTCGTCCTCTACCTCTTCAGTATCATCACCTCCTTCCAAGGTAGGCATTGACAAGACTCTTCCCCTCAGCCCAGGCAGGGTGCCATGTGCAGAGCACAGGGCAGAGAAGAGAGGACTTAGGGGACTTGAAGGCTTCCCTTCTCAGTCTTCCCATCCATAAAATGGGGGCATCCAGGCCACATCAGCAAGTGTTTATGGAACACCTACTATGTACAAGCACTATGCTAAGCTCTGGGGTTACATTCATCAGGTTGGCCAAGTGAGGACTCTGTTCCCATGGAGCTCACATTCTAGTGGGGAGGACAATGGACGAGCAAGCTACCAGCCACCAGAGGTGACATCAGAGAGTAGGAGAATAATAGCAGACAACATGAGGAACAATGCCAGTGCCAGAGGCCGGAGAGGCCAGGGAGCCTTCTCTGTACGAGAGCCATTTGAAGGCCCTCCCCAGGCTCTCATGTGTGCCGTGAGGCAGCTGACTTTACCTTTGAGTCTTTGTTTTCTAATCCATGATATGAAAGGGACTTTGAAGATTATAATTCACCCAGCCAACATTTATTGAGCCATAAATAAATCATGTATTATTATTTGAAGTGTTGGCAGTTCGAATCCGCCAGGCGCTCCTTGGAAACTCTATGGGCAGTTCTACTCTGTCCTACAGGGTCGCTATGAGTCGGAATTGAATCGACAGCACTGGGTTTACTGGGTATTATTATTTGGGGGAGAAGCAATACAAGGTGGTGTTTAAGTGGGTGGGCTCCGGAACCTGGCCACCACTGTTGGACTCCTGGCTCTGCCATTTCCTGCTCAGCCAAGCCCCCTTACCTCCCTGGGCCTCAGTCTCTTCATTTGTAAGATGGAAATAATCATGAACAGGACCTCATAGGACCCTTAAAAGAATAAAGCGAAAGGATGTGTGCCAAGGACTTAGTCCAGTGCCTGGTGCATAGTGGGTGCTCCTGAGTGGTATTACATGTCATGTGGGTGCCCGATAGCATGTGTGGGGAGAAGGGTGGGATAGGGAGGGGGGGCAGAGCTGAGTCAAGGTGGCTCTGGGTGGGGAGGAGGTAGAGTGGAATGGGCTGCTCCCGACTCTGAGCCTGTACCCCCTCTACTGCCTCCAGGCCTCCTCATCTTCCTCTGGTACTGGTCCATGCGGCTGCAGGCCCGGGGCGGCGGCTCCTCTTCCCTCAAGAGCAGCTCAGACAGCGCCAGGATCCCCATCAACTCGGGCAGCACCTCATCTGGCCGCATCTAGGCCACCAGCCCATCTGCCAGCATGAGGAAGCAGAGACTCGGCTGCTCCTCACCACAGCCTTTGGCCCCCACAGCCGGGCCCAGCCCTTGGCTGGCCAACCTTGGAAATTGAGAAGGCCCAAAGTCCTCAGAGGGACGGGGCTGTTGCCATGGGGACCAGATTCCCAGGCTGGGCTTTCTGGGTCCAGCTCCCAGTGGGCTCAGGAGTGCACGGCTGCACTGGCAGTGGGATCACCCCCAGCCATCCTAACTGAGGCTGAGGCCAAGCTGTTCATCACCTCTCTCAAGCCCGGCCTCGCTGCTGGGCTTGGGACCTGCAGGACCCAAGATCAGGTTTCACTCTGTGGAGTATATTCTCATCCCTGTGCCACTGTTTCAGGGCAGAATGTGGCCGTGGCAGCTCAGTCTCCGGTGACCACGACGTAGCACTCAACCAGCGCTCCTGCAGCCCCTATCATTTTAACCTGAGGGGAGGCAGAGCTTTGGAGCCAGACCCTGGAGGAAGAGTGGCCCCTCCCTTGGGCATAGTGGCAGCTCCCCTACCTTCAAGCCTAGGGCCCCCTCCCTCCCTCAGCATCCCAGCCTTCCCTCCTCCCTCCCAGAGGTCCCTCTAATCTCCCTCCTATCCTAAGAGCATCCCCAGCCCTCATCCTCCCCTCAGGCCTCCCCAGGCCCTCCCCCATGGCCAACTCACAGCCTAGGGTCTCTAATTCCAATGCTGTATTTTGGGTGGTGGTTTCCAAGAGCCGCCTGGTGCCTGCTGTAAACCTTTATGTACTGCACAGACCTCTGCCTGTCCCTGACTCAGACTTAGTATAGATGTTCTACGCTGGGCTGGTCCATCTCTCCTTCTGGGTGTCTCTACAAGCTGCATCACCCTTGCTCACACCTGCCAACCCTATACCTCAGGAGGGTCTTGGCAGCTCCTGAAACCCTTTTGGGGCAAGAACTGTGGAGGGTAACAGTCCAAACTTCTTCTACTCCAGCACTCTGAGGACTGAGACATACCTCCCCTGGTGACACTGGCCTAGAGCCTAATGCTCTCTCAAGGGGTCACCTCCGAATACCTGCAAACAACCTTGTGCACACTTGGCTGCCCAGCACAGTTGATTCCGTGCAATAAGCACACACCGATCAGTCCCTGGCTGTGTCCAGCCCTGTGCTAGGTGGTGGGGACACAGACCCAGCCTCTCCCCTCCGTGAGTTCTCAGTGGAGTGCAGGAGGCATGCACTAGACAAGAGCTCCTGGAGCTACAGGCACAGGGTCGGGGAACCATCATCCTTGGCTGGGAATCCAGGAAGACTTCCTGTAGGAGGTCACGTATGAGCTCAGTCTTTAAGATGGGGAAGGTTTTCTTTTTAAGTACCAGTTCATTTGTCTTTGATTATTTAAGATAAAAACAAAAACAAACAAAAAAACCCTGTTCGTTGTAGAATATTTGGAAACTGTAGAAGAGTATAAAGAAGAAAATAAAAATCAGCTGTCATTGTCACCTAGCAAACCAGCATAAACATTTTGGAGCATTTTCTTCTGAACCTTTTTCTATTTTATTTTTTTGGTAAGATTCACTCATTCAAGTGCTTTGAGGCCAGACAGGTGACAAGAAGGAGAGAAGAGGGCCATGTGGGAAAAAGAATAAACTGCTGGAAATCTCATCAAAGAGGGCACGTGCTGGGGAGGCAGCAGGAAGTAGTGGGGTCTGGAGAACTGGAGGTGGCAACCCCAAGCCAAGGAGCCGCTGCCGCTTACCTCCAGCCAGTCACTACTCTGTAGGGATAAGAAATCCCAGAAACTCCAGATGGTGGTGTGAAATCCCTTGATTTAAAAAAAAAATTTTTTTTTCACTGGCCAAAGAAATCACATTTGAGGGCTGGATTCATTCCTTGGCCAGTATCAGGATGCACATAACCAGCATAAAGACCATTCTGAAGTAGGAGGGCTGCCAAGAACAGAATGAGTGGACTTTTCTCCCATTACTGCTGTCAACCCAGGGCTTCCAACCATGTTCATTCAGATTCAGACTCCTGCCGAGGCTTTGCTTTTCTAACAAGTTCCCAGGCGATGCTAATGCTGCTGGTTAGGGACCAGTTCTGAGAGCCACTAGCACAGTAGTGATTCCTAAAATTTATTATACATAAAAATCACCTGGGGATCTTGTTAAAATATAGATTCTGATTCAGTATATCTGGGGGTGGAAATGCAAATTCTCAGCAGCGGTTCGAACTGGGATGAACCAGGCTGAAGCACTGTGTCAGCCTTGTCCCATCAAATCTCCCCTCCCCGCCCTGTGACAATAGGTGAGGTGGATCTTGTAGGTTTCCAGCCCTGTTCAGTTATGAGAACGGTCATGCTTGATAATTACTATTCCTGTTCAGGGAGGAAAGTCCAGTCTAGTCTAAACCAAAGCCCAAAGCAGGCTGGCATGAGAGCTTTCTCCCCTCTGCAGCCTCCTCCCCTATCCCCTGGCTGCTCAGGTGGGCACAGGTAGGGCAAAGGAGCATAGGATCAGTGTGATGCCACCTTGTGGCCAGAGGTGGACTGGCCATGTCCCCAGGCTGCGGAGCATTTACATGTTGGCTCTTTTTTGGGAGGTGTGGAAGGAACATGGGTGTGGGATCTTTGGGCGCCTGCAGGGAATGTGACATATGGGCACCCCCTGTGCCCACCTCAACCCTTCCTCTTTGCTCCTGCCTCTTCCATTGGCCTCCCTGCCTCTTTCTCCAGACAAGGGGTGGAGGAGGGTTCTCTTCTGCCCCTCAGCTCCTGATATTTGAAGCCAAACCTTCACAAGTACCCCCATTTGGCAGCTCAGTGGGGTCAGCACGGCTCCCCTCCTTACAGGCTTTCAGTCTCTGTGAGAGGGTCTCTCTGAGCCCCATCACTTGGCTAGGGCCAGCTGGCTGGGGAGGGGGCACTCCCTACCTCTCTGATCTTCAGTGGGAGGGGAAACAACCAGGTCTCCTCTCACAGGCAGACAGGACTCCCCTCAAACAAATTCTCTCTCTTCAAAGAACTCTCTAGAACGTCTCGTTTCTGTTTTCGAGGCTGGCTTGTGTAGTGGGGAGAGGGTGTTAGGTCTGGTCCCGTCTTCTTGTGGCATGCCCTGGTGGGGGCACCTGGCAGCTTTGTGGTTATGGGCTGTGGGGCTCAAGACCACAGGACCACTGTTCCCACCAGGCCGTGACAGGTTGGCATCTGGAAACATCTCTCTGGTGTGGAAAAAGGATTGGTGCAGCCAGAGGTGAGTCAGCTGGCCCAGTCTGGCCAGATGACTTGAGGCCTTGCCCCTGAAGTCAGTGTCTACTTGGAGCTGCTGGGACAACCATGGGGGCTACAGCACAGAGAAGTGGAAGTCACAGTTCTGTTTACCCCAGGAAGGGGGCTTCACACCAGTCCCTACCCCTTGGAGACCTAGAAGGAGTTCTTTTAGAGAACAGACTGTCGGGAGAGGTAACCCTCCTCCTGGCCCGGCCTGAGTCTCCCCAGCCCCTTTCCCAGCCCCCTGGCCCTGCCTTCTGGATGTGCTTGGCACTATGTCTTGGTCTGCAGACTCCAGGTGCTTCACAGACAGGTACCCCTGAGCCCCTCTGAGGGTCAAGGCTTTCTTTCTCTGCAGGCTCTGGAGGAAGGTCCTGGTCTCTTATGAGCTTCTGCTCCTGGGTGGTCTTCACGTGTCTTGGCATCTCTCTTCCTCCATATCTGTTTCTTTCATTTGCTTATTTGATCTCTTTTATATCTCACAAGAGATTGATTTAAGACACCCTACACTAATCTTGTCCATTAACATAACAAAGACAACCCATTCCCAAATAAGATTATAACCACAGGCATGGAGATTTGGGTTTACAACACATATTTTGGGGGGACAAAATTCACTCTATAAAAGTAGGTCAGGCTTCAGGATGGGTCTCTGAGGTGGACCCAGCACGTCACAGTTCACAAAGCCCTTATCCATCACGTCCACCATCTCCCCTCATCCATGGCCAGGAGGGCAGCAGGCAGGCAGGCAGGTCAGAGGAAGGCTGGCTGTGGTGCGGTGGGAGGGGCAGGCCCAGTGGTTCCTATCTGTGCTTCAAGCCTTCCTGAAGAGGAAGTGCCTGGGGCTCAGGAACCCTGGATTCTGACCTGTGCTCCATGACAGATTTGCATCTGCCTCCCACACCCTGTGAGTAGCCCAACACTCCCTCCCCACCCCATCAGAGGACTGAGTCCCGTCTGGATACCATGTGGGAGGAAGAGGCCAGCTGGGGCTGGACGGGCCCTAGTGAGACTCCAGTGTGAGCAGGGCCATCTCTGGCCCATGGCCTGGGGAGGGTGCTGGTGAAGACACCCCTTCATGAATGTGCCCTTTGCCTCCTGTTCTCGGAGGGGCCCTGCCTCACCCACATGACTCCTTGGAGCCATAAGAGTTGGAGCCTGAGTGGTCAGCTTTCTCCCTGCCCCCTCTCCCATGCCACACCTGGTATGTGTTTGCAACCCCCATTTCCCGCTTGGGCCCCTTGTGACCAGCTGGGAGATGATGACAATAATTTCACAGCAATGATCATCATAAAACAAGAATGATAACAGTGGCCTTGCCCACTGACTGAGCAATCCACATACATCCCCTCATGAGGCCACCACATCCCTCAAGAGCGGGCCAGAGGCAGACGATAGCGCACGCAAGGTCACCGGCCAGGAAGTGGCCAGGACGGTCACCGCCTTGCTGCCGCTCTGTGCCTTGTACTATCCAGCGTGGTGGGGGAGACCCGGGTGTGGGGCCATCTCCTCTCCTTCCAGGCTCCTGCAGGTGTGGGCCTGAGCCTATTGTGTTGCTGTGTGCCATCTAGTTGATTTCAACTCATAGTGACCGCACGTGACAATAGAACTGCCCCATAGGGTTTTCATGGCTGTGCTCTTTATGGGAAGAAGCTCTGGTGGTACTGTGGTTAAGCTCTTGAACCCACCAGTCATTCCAAGGGAAAAAGATGTGGCAGCCTGATTCCATAAAGATTACACAGCCTTAGAAACTGTATGGGGCAGTTTTACTGTGTCATGTGTGGTTATTATAAGTAGGAATTGACTTGACTGCAACAGGTTTGGTTAATCTTTATGGGATCAGGTTGTCAGGTCTTTCTCCCTTGGACCCGCTGGTGGGTTCGAAGCCCTAACCTTTTAGTTAGTAGTTAAGCTCTTCAACTTTTGTGCCACCAGGCCCTGGCCTTGTTCAAACCATAGGAAGGAGCTTGAGCACCATCTGCCTCTCCATCCTCATCCTGCTGCCAGGCCCTCTGCCCGACAGGCACCTCCTCCCCCCAAGGCAGCACCATCACTGTGTCTGCTTCACAGAGAGGGAAACTGAGGCTCAGAAAGACCCATCCTCCAACTGAGGCCCCAGCTGGGAGGGGAGGGTCTGAGCTAGGTGTGCCCAGCTCTGAATTCTGTGTTCATCACCACTTCCCAAGGTCTGCTTGGGTGTGGTTGCCTCTTCCAACGTGAGACTTACACCCACAGCCCACCAGGCAGGGCCCTGGGAGCAGCGACCCTGGGTGGGCTCAGGAATACCTGCCCAGTCTGGCTCCCTCTGGAGGTGGTCACAGAGTAGGCTGAGACTGGGAGCACTGCCCAGTTCCCTGTACTCGCCTTTCATAACCCAACCGATGGTGCCATTGAGCAAGAAGAGTGAGAAAGAGGCCACAGGAAATGGCGGGGGTGGGGACAGGCGGTTCAGTAGAGCCTGGGACCAGAAGGCCAGGAGGCCAGACAGCTGCAGGGCTCCGGCCAGGTCAGACAAGGCTGGACAAGGATGGTGACACCCAGGAGCTTCAGGGTCCTACATTTCCTGCTCCTTCTGCTCTTGGCTTCAGGTGAGCAGGTCCATTCGTCCTCTCCTCCTGCCAAGCTCTGAGGCCCTGCTCTGCTGAGGGGCCAGGTAGGGGGAAGGTCCGAGACACAGCAGGGGTGGAGAGTGGGGGTTTCTGGGGTTCCCTGAGGAGCCTGCCCTGACCGGTTCAGCACCTTTGCTAGCCTTGTCCCTCTGGTCAGTCCTGTCGTCCCAAAAGGCTTGGGTCAGCGCTGGGCCTCAAGTTCCCTTTCTTTCCAGAGTGCCTTTGTTGGGGTGGTACAGAGTGCTTCCCGGCTCCCCCACTTCCAGGCTGTGGGTCCCTGACTGGCCTGGCTCTGGGATGTGGCTTCACTGGCCACTGAGCTCCTGGGGAAGGGGGACAGAACCCTTTGGAAGCTGAGGCCAGGCAGGCTCACACTGCCCTCTCCCCACCCCTTCATCGGGCCCCTCCACCCTCACATACCACCCACACCAGCTCCCCCTCCCTGTCTCTGCAAATGGTCCCACAGCCAGCCAGAAAAAGACTCCTCCCACTTCTTCTCTCCCCAGCCTTGTGTAGACAAACACCTGGTGGGTGGTTCTCGAGGCTAAGCTGGGAGCTCAGGCCTTTGCTGCTGTGGTCCTTGCTCTTGGGTCAGCCACCTCCACTCATCGTCCACCTGGTCTGTTCTTTACTCTTTTTGTTCGCTCTGTGACATTTACAGCCATCCCTTTGGGCAATGGGAGATGCTCCCTCTGCCGTGTTCCCATCTCAGCTCCATGGTCCTACTTGCTCCTGATTCAGTGAGTGGCTGTGCGTCTGTCTCCTCTGTGTCTGTCCAGCATGGAATGAATGGCCCCACTCTTGGACCCAGGGAAATGTGGATTTGAAGCTCAGCTCCCGTGTGCTGGCGGTTGACTTTGGGCACATTGATCAGCCTCTTTGGGCTTTAAGAACCCTGCTTCCTTGCAAATGTCGGGGGATTCAGTGAAGCGTGGAGTTCAGTCCCCAGTTCAGAAAAAGGGTGAAATGACAGCTCGATCCTCCCAGAGGCTTGGTTCAGAGAAGTTCATTGCCAACACTTGACGGATAATTTATTATTAACCAGAGAGGGGCTGCCACCAGGTCTCAGTAGATATCATAAGGATGCTGGGTCCTTCACAAAAGCTGTAATGCACTGGTTGGGCACTCATGGCTCCTCCGAGTGAACACATCGCCCCTGTGGTGCTGGCGGCGCTCTGGTTTGGGCAAAGCATTAGCGATTTGAACAGTGTGAGGAGCTTTGAGATGTTTACATCTAGAGGTAATCCTTGTTCCTTTGTGGAGGTTTATGGGTGAGTCTCCATCCACTCATTTGTTTATTCACTCATTCATTCATTCCCAAAACACTGACAAGCCCTATAAGCTGTGCCAGGCCCTTTGCTGGTTACTGTGGTGGTCCCTACCCTAGGGGGCTCTCAGTCTAGCAGAATGACAAGGGTTGGGGAGGTGGGAGCCCAGCATCTGGGGACTCTGAAGTCAGGAACCAGCAGGTGACAGATTCACACTGTAACGAACAACCGAAAAAAACAAATTCATTGCTATGGAGTGGATTCCAACTCATAGCAGCCCTGTAGGACAGAGTAGAGCCGCCCCATAGGGTTTCCAAGGAGCAGCTGGTGAATTCGAACTGCCAGCCTTTTGGTTAGCAGCCAAGCTCTTAACCACTGTGCCACCAGGACTTCTAAGGGGGACCAGAGAGAAGCTTTAATAAAGGAACAGTTTACAAAGGCGTGGGCACGGGCAGAAGGACCAAGAAGGGGGTGACGCACTAGGGCTGGCACTGAGGGAAGCTGTTAGCATCCCTGGGCCTGAGGGCAAGGGAGGGAGTGGGCACCAGACAGGAGAACAAGCTGCGGCTGTAGGAGAGATGGGGCCACAGGGGCAGAAGGAGAAGCAAATATCCACCTCTCCTACCCCCCTGGCCTCCTGTCCACTCTGCATTTACTGAACCCAAATGGAAGCCAAGAGCACAGAGCCCTGTGGGTGCTAACCTTGGAGGCCCACCTCGGCCGCAGAGCGGTGGACAAGTATGGAGTAAATGTGAAGGCAGAGGACGCCACTGCATACACAGGAGGGGAGATGGCCTAGTTCAGGGTCTCATGTCTGGTCTAGATGCTTCCAAAGTCTTCAAGAAAGAATTTTGTGATATTTAAGTATTTGTTTGGTGCTAGGCACTAGTCAAGAGCACCAAATACATGACAACACCGAAATTTCGCAGCAGGCCAGAGGGACACTGTGTTACCACCCAGCAGTGGGTACACCCAGCACCCATTCATAACCCCATGGGCATATGGGGGGCTGGGATTGCAAAGATAATGGTACCTCCCTTGAGTTGCCAATTTCCTCTCCTCTCTTTTCCCCTCTTCCTCGCTACCTTCTTTCTCTCTCTCTCTCTCCTTTATTTAAAAAAAAAAAAAATCCCAGAGTTGCCCTCAGGTGGATTCTGACTTATAGCAATCCTATGTGTGCTGGAGTAGAACTGCTGCATAGAGTTTTCAAGGCTGTGACCTTTTGGAAGCACATCGCCAGGCCTCTTAGGGTGGATTTGAACTGCCAACCTTTTGCCTAGTAGTTGAACACTTAACCTATTGCACTACCCAGACACCTCAAAAAAGCAAAGGTGGATTATATTATATAAATGATCATCTGCTGCCTGCTTTTCTCACTAAACGATGTGTCGTGATTATCTTTACAAGTTAGCAGAAGTTTAAGGTTCCTTTATAAAAGCTAATTAAAACAGCATTGTCATACACAGATCTGATCATTATAAAATCTGCTCTAAAATATAATTTTTTGCCCTAAATTTCCTCTAGCTTTGCTGTCTTTATCCTTACTGTGTATTTCATTTTTATCTTAATGATTAAATATTAAGTAGTTTTTTAAATTGTGAAAGTAGTATTGTGCATAGTTTTACAAAAAAAGCAAACACTGGAGGACAGCATAAAAAATGAAAAGTAAATGTCGCCCTGCCCACTTCACCCCAGCTCCATATATTTCACAGGTAGCCTCCCTTAACAGTACCTAAAGTGTTCTTCCGGAAAACAAGACCCACCCCGACGCCCAAATGGGTAAAGATCAGGAGGAAGTAGTTCACAGACAAAGAGATAAAAATGGCCAGAGAATATATAGATAGCTACTTTTTTTTTATTACTCAAACTCCTTAAAAAACAAACCCAAACCTGTTGCTGTCGAGTTGATTCTGACTCATAGCGACCCTACAAGACAGAGTAGAACTGCCGCGTAGACTTTCCAAGGAGCGCCTGGTGGATTCGAACTGCTGACCTTTTGGTTAGCAGACATAGCACTTAACCACTACACCACCAGGGTTTCCTCAAACTCCTTAAAGATGTGAAAATTAAAAAGAGATTAGTTTTACCTTTCAGATTGGCAAAAAATTTAAAAGTTTGGTAAAATCTAGGATTGTGAGCATGTGGGGAAATAGTCACTGTTGTCTGCTTTTGATGGGAGTGGAAATAGGTACATTTTTGGAGGGAAATTCAATAATATCTAACAATTTTTAAAAGCACATACATTCCTATTATAAGAATGTTTTTTATGAATTCTCAGCAGGGACTGGCAAATATGTACACTCTCAAAGATTGTCATTGAAGCATTGTTCAAATAGCAACAAAGAAACAAAAAACAAACCCACTTAACTGTCCATCAATAGCAGACCTGTTGCGAAAGTGTCGCAGCGCCTGCATGATGCAATAGTATGCAAGTGTTGAAAGAATAATATGGATTAATGTGTGCTGATGTGGAAAGCTCCCTAAGATGTAACGGATATATAGCTTAGAGATCCCATTCATGTACATTTTTAAATAATCTACATATAAGTATTTGTGTATGCATAGAAAATTTCCAGAAGGTTGTGCAATCAACTGTTAAAAGTGTTTACCTTTGGAGTGTGGCCTGGAAGCTGCAGGAAGGGAGACTTTCACTTTTTATTTACGTCCTCATGTACTTTTTAACATTTTTAAAAACTCTATGCATGGATTGACTTTTGTTGAGAGGCAGGTAATATCTGGACGCCCAGACATACATCCAACGCAAATATACAAATAATCTTAACAATGAAGTTCTCAACTCCT
Organism: Elephas maximus indicus; assembly: GCF_024166365.1. NCBI lineage: Eukaryota > Metazoa > Chordata > Mammalia > Proboscidea > Elephantidae > Elephas > Elephas maximus. The sequence goes on from NC_064839.1 coordinate 24,553,748, forward strand.
GGAATAAGTCATAATGGCTCTTTGAACCCCTACAATGGGCTATGTTCTTTACGTTATGTCCCAGAACTTGGAAGGAGGGTATTAGAAACCCCATTTGCAGGTGAGAAGATTGAGGCTCAGAGAGTTTAAGTAACTTGTCTGAGGTCCCATAGCTAGCAAGTGACCTAAAGCTTCCACTCCATCACCTCTACCAGGTGAAAGAGAACTGGACTAGAAGTCACGAAAGCTGGTCTCTAGTCCTGGAGCAGCCTCCAACAAGTTGGTGGCCTTGGACAAGTGACTGCGCCCCAGGGGGCCTCAGTTTGCTGTGTTCTGTACCTTCCTCAGGAGGTAGCTGTCAGAGTCCTAACGTGAATGTGGGAGAATGAGGCAAACCAGGACAGAATACCCCCGATAGTTACATCGTGCAGCCACAGTTGTCAGGGCTTCGTAAAGTCTGATATGGAACACTCATGGAAAGTCAAGAAGACTCCACGGGGGAGGTGATAAAGGAGTAATAGCACTAACATATGGACCTTTTTATCTACAGAGCCACATGCTAAGCCCTTGGTATGTGTTTTCCCCCAAAGAATCCCACTGTAAGGTGGGGGCAGTATCTCTTTCCACTTTGGAAACTGAGGCCAGGGTCTGGGTTTGAGTCCAACTCAAGTACACACAGCCAGTGTGGGTGGACTGGGATTCCAGCCCATACCACCAGAATCTGGAGCTCAGTCTCCTTCTCAACCCCCTGCTGTCTCCTCCCCACCCAGCCCTGTCACACTCTCTGTCTCCCTCCCTCAGGTGAAAAACATCCCGAGAAGCCGCGAAACGCCTGCCTGGGGGAGGTCAATTCGGGCCAGTATGACTCCTTCAGCCTGAACAGCACTGCCACGTGCTTCACAAAGTGTAGGCGGAAGGATGACTCCTGCAATCTGAAAAACTTGCAGAGGTGAGGGGGCCCTCGAAGCTGGGGCAGAAATCTGGGGCTTTGGGATGGGGGAAGCAACCAGGAAAGGGATGGAGCCATCAGCCCCCATGGCCAGAAAACATAGCTCCCATCTCATTCTTCTATTTGTTGTTTGACATCCAGACCTCCTGGGAATCAGGGGCCCTGCTGGTCCAGGAGATGCAGAGATTAATCAGCTCTGCCCTTGGGAGTTGTGGAGCAACAGACATGGGCCCAAATGTTGATGACTCCAGAGTGTGATCATACAGATCTAGAAAGGTGAACAAGGTGCCAGTTGAGCCCAGAGAAGGAAGCCTGCCATGCTTCACCCATGAAAGGAGACAAACCATGAAACGGCTTCGAAGGTTGCACAGGAGTTTTCCAGCTGGATTCAGGCAATGGTGGGGGATACAGTCAGCAGAACCTACTTGAACATTGAAGGAGAACTACAGAGCTTTGAACTGTGAAACAGTAAAGATCGGAGGGAGAGAGCTGTCAGAGAGAGGGGAACAGGTGGGGGATAGGCCTAGAAATGTGAGTAGGGACCAAAGTCCAAAGAGATTGCGAGCTCTGCAGAGGAGTCTGGATTTTATTCTATACCAGTGGGGGGTCGGGGGGGGGGGGAATGGGAGCAATGACATATTTTAAGCAGAGGAAGAGCATGGTCAACTTTGTGTTTTTAGGAAGACTGCTCAGGCTTCTGGGTGGTGACACAGGAGGAGACATGCCCAACTGGCACCACGCACCAGGAGAGGAGAATGGATGAGAGAATTGCGTGGTGTGTAATCAATAAGACCAAGAGACCAATTAGATGAGGGGTGAGGGAGAGGAAGGTGTTTAAGGTATAGCATCTCCGTGAGTCATCTCCAAAAATACTCTGCTTCTCTCTCCTCCACTTCCAATAAAAGTTGCCTATAACTCTTCAGGGATACCCAGAACAGTGCCTGGCATATTTGCTATTGTTATTGTTAGGTGCCATCCAGCCATTTCTGAGACAGAGTAGAACTGCCTCATAGGGCTTTCTTCCTGTAATTTTTATGGAAGCAGATTGCCAGGTTTTTCTCCCGAGGAGATGCTGGGTGGGTTCAAACCGCCAACCTTTCGGTTAGCAGCTGAGCAGTTAACCGTTATGCCACCAGGGCTTCTTATACCTGTTGCCATTGAGTTGATTCCAATGCATAACAACCCTATAAGACAGAGTAAAACTGCCCCTTAGGTTTCCAAGGAGCACCTGGTGGATTCAAACTGCCGACCAGGGCTCCTCATAGTCAGCACTAAATAAATATTTGTTAAATAAATGAATGAAAACCCTGCCCTCTCAAGCTTGGTGTTAGGAGAGCAATCTGACTGAATGACATCATTTCAGTGGCCTGGAAACACCCCAATGTCCACCTGCAGTTTCTTAGCTCCAAAGAGCCCTACAGGGGCTCCTCTTTGTGCTGCCTTATGGTGGCATTGTCATGGAAAAAGCAGGGCTCTGAGATCAGAGAACTTGGGTTCTATCCCAAACTCCATCATTTATGAGCTGTGCCAAGTGCCTTCAGCTATCTCTTCTATCTTCACAACAACCCTACGAGGTAGGTCTTGTTATCAACCCATTTTTCAGATGAGGAAACTAAGACTCCAGAAAGTCAAATCCCAAAGGTTAAATAACGTTCCCAGCTGATAAGTAGCAAAATGAAACATGAAGCCAGATCTAGAAGGCAGTTGAGGGGTATATAGTATTATATAGGCTGAGGTCAGATTGACAGTGCTCAAAAGTGGCACTGGATGTTGGACAGGTTGTCTTTCAGCTTGCTCATCTGTAGAGTGGAGTTAAAAATAACACCCAACTTACAGAATTATTGTAAGGATTAAATATATAATTCATACATGTCAGCTATTATCATTATCTCATTATTAGCATAGTTATTTTACTATTATTCCAAAGCCTTCATTCTTTTTTTTTTTTTAACTTTTATTGAGCTTCAAGTAAACGTTTATAAATCAAGTCAGACTGTCACATATAAGTTTATATACACCTTACTCCATACTCCCACTTGCTCTCCCCCTAATGAGTCAGCCCTTCCAGTCTCTCCTTTCGTGACAATTTTGCCAGCTTCCAACTCTCTCTATCCTCCCATCCCCCCTCCAGACAGGAGATGCCAATACAGTCTCAAGTGTCCACCCGATATAATTAGCTCACTCTTCATCAGCATCTCTCTCCCACCCACTGTCCAGTTCCTTTCATGTCTGATGAGTTGTCTTCGGGGATGGTTCCTGTCCTGGGTCAACAGAAGGTTTGGGGTCCATGACTGCCAGGATTCCTCTAGTCTCAGTAAGACCATTAAGTATGGTCTTTTTATGAGAATTAGGGGTCTGCATCCCACTGATCTCCTGCTCCCTCAGGGGTTCTCTGTTGTGCTCCCTGTTAGGGCACTCATCGGTTGTGGCCAGGCACCAATTAGTTCTTCTGGTCTCAGGATGATGTAAGTCTCTGGTTCATGTGGCCCTTTCTGTCTCTTGGGCTCATAGTTATCGTGTGACCTTGGTGTTCTTCATTCTCCTTTGATCCAGGTGGGTTGAGACCAATTGCTGCATCTTAGCTGGCCGCTTAGCATTTAAGACCCCAGACGCCACATTTCAAAGTGGGATGCAGAATGTTTTCATAATAGAATTATTTTGCCAATTGACTTAGAAATCTACTTAAGCCATAGTCCCCAAACCCCTGCCCTTGCTCCACTGACCTTTGAAGCATTCAGTTTATCCCGGAAACTTCTTTGCTTTTGGTCCAGTCCAGTTAAGCTGACCTTCCATGTATTGAGTATTGCCCTTTCCTTCACCTAAAGCAGATCTTATCTACTAGCTAATCAGTAAAAAAAAAAACCCTCTCCCACCCTCACTCCCTTCCCCCCTCGTAACCACAAAAGTATGTGTTCTTCTCAGTTTATACTATTTCTCAAGATCTTATAATAGCGGTCTTATACAATATTTGTCCTTTTGCCTCCGACTAATTTCGCTCAGCATAATGCCTTCCAGGTTCCTCCATGTTATGAAATGTTTCACAGATTTGTCACTGTTCTTTATTGATGCGTAGTATTCCATTGTGTGGATATACCACAATTTATTTAACCATTCATCCGTTGATGGACACTTTGGTTGCTTCCAGCTTTTTGCTATTGTAAACAGAGCTGCAATAAACATGGGTGCGCATATATCTGTTTGTGTGAAGGCTCTTATTTCTCTAGGATATATTCCGAGGAGTGGGATTTCTGGGTTGTATGGTAGTTCTATTTCTAACTTTTTAAGATAACGCCAGATGGATTTCCAAAGTGGTTGTACATTTTACATTCCCACCAGCAGTGTATGAGTTCCAATCTCTCTGCAGCCTCTCCAACGTTTATTATTTTGTGTTTTTTGGATTAATGCCAGCCTTGTTGAAGTGAGGTGGAATCTCATTGTAGTTTTAATTTGCATTTCTCTAATGGCTAATGATCGAGAGCATTTTCTTATGTATCTGTTAGCTGCCTGAATATCTTCTTTAGTGAAGTGTGTGTTCATATCCTTTGCCCACTTCTTGATTGCGTTGTTTGTCTTTTGTGGTTGAGTTTTAATAGAATCATATAGATTTTAGAGATCAGGCGCTGGCCGGAGATGTCATAGCTGAAAATTCTTTCCCAATCTGTAGGTGGTCTTTTTACTCCTTTGGTGAAGTCTTTAGATGAGCATAGGTGTTTGATTTTTAGGAGCTCCCGGTTATCTGGTTTCTCTTCATCATTTTTGATAATGTTTTGTATTCTGTTTATGCCTTGTATTAGGGCTCCTAACGTTGTCCCTATTTTTTCTTCCATGATCTTTATCGTTTTAGTCTTTATGTTTAAGTCTTTGATTCACTTGGAGTTAGTTTTTGTGCATGGTGTGAGGTATGGGTCCTGTTTCGTTTTTTTGCAAATAGATATCCAGTTACGCCAGCACCATTTGTTAAAAAGACTATCTTTTCCCCAATTAACTGACACTGGGCTTTTGTCAAATATCAGCTGCTCATATGTGGATGGATTTATATCTGGGTTCTCAATTCTGTTCCATTGGTCTATGTGCCTGTTGTTGTACCAGTACCAGGCTGTTTTGACTACTGTGGCTGTATAATAGCTTCTGAAATCAGGTAGAGTGAGGCCTCCCACTTTCTTCTTCTTTTTCAGTAATGCTTTACTTATCTGAGGCTTCTTCCCCTTCCATATGAAGTTGGTGATTTGTTTCTCCATCACATTAAAAAATGACATTGGAATTTGGATCGGAAGTGCATTGTATGTATACATGGCTTTTGGTAGAATAGACATTTTTGCTATGTTAAGTCTTCCTATCCATGAGCAAGGTATGTTTTCCCACTTAAGTAGGTCCTTTTTAGTTTCTTGTAGTAGTACTTTGTAGTTTTCTTTGTATAGGTCTTTTACATCTTTGGTAAGATTTATTCCTAAGTATTTTATCTTCTTGGGGGCTACTGTAAATGGTATTGATTTCCTCTTCGATGTTCTTTTTGTTGATGTAGAGGAATCCAAGTGATTTTTGTATGTTTATCTTATAACCTGAGACTCTGCCAAACTCTTCTAGTAGTTTCATTAGTTTTCTGGAGGATTCCTTAGGGTTTTCTGTGTATAAGATCATGTCATCTGCAAATGGAGATAATTTTACTTCCTCCTTGCCAATCCGTAAAGGCTTCATTCTTAATCTCTCTAGTATACCTTCCTCATAAGGTTGTTGTTGATATCGAGATAATGCATACAGAGTTATCAGCAAAAAGTAGAAGCTCAGTAAATGTTTATGTTCTTTATTTTAATGACTTCTTCTGATTATAAAAGTAATACATATTCATTGTAAAATACTTGGAAAACAGCTATAGAAAAAAAGGAAATTTCCCCTAATCTCAACATCTAGGGAAAAAAAAAAACAAACCAAACCCGTTATCATCAAGTCAATTCCGACTCATAGTGACCCTGTAGGAACTGCCCCATAGGGTTTCAAAGGAGCAGCTGGTGGATTCGAACTGCTGGCCTCTTGGTTAGCAGCCGTAGCTCTTAGCCACTACACCACCAACAGGTAACCATTATTTTTATTTTGGTATATTTCTATTTAGCCCTTTATGTAATATGTAAGGTAATATATAAACAGACATGAAATGTATGTATTTATAGTTAACTAATTGACATCACATTCTATCACAACTCATTTATCCATTCTACTATGTTAATGGATATTTGGGTGATCTACAGTTTCTGGCTTTATTCATATAGTGCTGCTATGAATATTCTTGTTGATGTGTTTTGGTGAACATATGTATTTTGTAAGATATATCCCTAGGGATGGAATAGGTAGATAATAGGGTAGGCACAGGAGCCCTGGTGGCACAGTGGTTAAGCATTTGGCAGCTAATCAAAAGGTCAGCAGTTCAAATCCACCAGCCACTCTGCTGGAGAAAGATGCAGCAGTCTGCTCCCATAAAGATTTGCAGCCTTGGAAACCCTATGAGTCAGCTCTACTCTGTCCTATACGGTTGCTATGAGTGAACTCGATGGCAATGGGTTTGGTTGTGGTTTTTTTTTTTTTTTTTTTTGAGGGTAGGCAGAGACTGTCAAATAGTTTTCCAAAGTGGTTGAACCAAATTTCACTTCCACCAGAAGTATAAGATAGTTCCAGTTACTTCACTTCCTTGACAACACTTGGCATTGTCTACTTTTTCATTTTAGTCATTCTGGCAGGTTCGTAATGTGTATCATAGTGATTTTAATTACACTCCCATGATGACTAATGGAGTTTAAAACCTGGACATTTGGATAGCCTCTTTGTGACATGCCCTTTTAAGTCTTTTATACACTGCTCTATGGGGTTATTTGAAATTTTATTAGTGATTTTTAGATGTTCTTTATATATTCTGAATACATGTCCTTTTGTCAAATGTATATACTGTGAATATCTTCTCCCTCATTGTAGGTTGCCTTTTCATTCTTGTAATGCTGTCTTTTGAGGAAGGGCAGAGCTCCTCATTTTAATGTAGTGCAATGTATTACAATTTTTCTTTATAGTTAATGCTTTTGTATCCTGTTTAAGGAATCATTGCCTACCCCAAGATCATAAAGATACTCCTCTGTGTTTTCTTCTGAAAGTTTCATTGCTTTATCTTTCACATTTCTATCTACAATCCACAACAATAACAGTAACAAACTGTGGAAAATCTGCTCTGCTTCTCAGAGGTTTACAGTAGCAAGTACTTAAAGTGCCTTAGTTAGACATCAGTGAACTAGAGGGTAGGAGATAAACCCTACAGGTATTCATGGGCCCCGCACCTCAGTAAATTTTTGGAACGCTCAGAGGCCTGGAGAAGGCTAAGCTACCCTCTCCATGGTGAAAGACAAAGTGTTGAACCTCTTTGCCCTACCATGAAAAAAACAGGCACAATGTGGAAAAACACATGCCAAGAAGCTATATTAATCTCAGACAAAGAAGATGATGCTTAAACAGGTATTCACTTTGTAATTATAAATTCAACTATACATCTATGTTTTAGAGAATTTTTGAATATGTTATATTTCATGACTAAAATAACTTTTTTAAGTGCCCTGAGAACCAGATCAGAAAATCTCCCTTTGAGAAAGTAAATTGTACTTCTTTTGTGAGGCCAAGGAATTTTTTTTTAGGTACATGAGGTGAAATTTACGTGTATGTAGTGAAATATAATTCACTGTTTTATTTGGTAACAATGAAAATTGCAACACTTCTTTGTCTAGATTTCAAAAAGGCAAATCAAAGCTGGGATCAATTTGGTGTTAGCTCAGTCAATGGATTTGAACAATCCGGTCCCACTCTTTCTAGCTGGATTGTGTCCTTATTGTCTGTCCCACCCAAGTACGTTTGGCTTACTCTTTCTGTTGTGCAATATTTTTCCTGTGATCTCATTTCTTTCCCCCCTTGGTAACTATGACTGTTCAAAAATTATGCCAAATGAAAGCTTTCCTTTTGTCTCCCTAGAAAGCCCTCCATAGCTTCTCCTTTCCAATAGTCTTGGTCTGGTTGTACCTGCTTCTGTTTCCCTTTTCTTCCACCGCTACCCTGGTCCTTACCTGTTCAGAATTGCTGAGGGATCTCACCCTAACAAGATTAGCACTAATCCAGAGAACACAAAATAATAAATGTTGGAGAGGTTGTGCAGAGAATGGAACACTTATATGCTGCTGGTGAAAATGTAAAATGGTATAACTTTGGAAATCAATTTGACGCTTCCTTAAGAATCTAGAAATAAAAGTACCATACCATCCAGCAATCCCACTCCTTGGAATATATCCTAGAGAAATAAAAGCTGTCACATGAATAGATATATGCACACCCATGTTCATTGCAGCACTGTTCACAATAGCAAAAAGATGGAAACAACCTAGGTACCCATCAACAGACAAATGGATAAGCAAATTATGGTATTTACATACAATGGAATACTATGCAATGATAAAAAAAAAAACAAAGATGAATCTGCAAAACATCTCACAACATGGATGAATCTGGAAGACATTATGCTGAATGAAATCAGTCACAAAAGGACAAATATTGTATGAAACCACTATTATAAGAAATCAAGAAAAGGCTTTAACACAGAAGAAAACATTCTTCGATGGTTACGAGGGTGGGGACAGAGGAAGAGGGGGATTCGCTAACTAGATAGTAGAAAGCAATTATCTTAGGTGAAGGGAAGGAAAACAGAATTGCTTACGGAGGTTAGGCAGCAGCGTTCAGGATCCAGGTATAGGAAAAGGAATCGTCCCCTGGAGTGCAGGGAGGTTCAGTACCACGGAGAGCACCCAGGGCTTGCTTTCCCCCTAACAGTTCAGCTAAGGGGCCCTGGTGGCACAATGGTTAAGTGCTCAACTTCTAACCAAAAGGTCGGAGGTTTGAACCCAACCCTCTGTGAGGGAGAAGATACCTGGAGATCTGCTCTCGTAAAGATTACAGCCTAGGAAACCCTATGGGACAGTTGTACTCTGTCCTATAGGTTGCTATGAGTCGGAATCGACTTGACGGCACACAACAGCCACAACAAGGATGGCAACGCGACAGCAGTAAAATAAGTGCCAGTTAACTTTTGTGTTCTATGTGGTTCCCAAACCAGCTCTGTTGCAAGACATGCTTAGTTTTTCAGAGGCTAAGACATCCTTAATCTTCAAAGGCTGAGTTCCCAGTGTTCAGCTGGCACTCAGCAAAAGTGGTGACATGCTCAGTTATGCCACACAGCCATCTCCTCAGAGTTGAAAGTACTCAGAGGGGCAACCATCTGGAATCCCTCAGGATCAGCCCACATTGATCCCAAGCCACCCCCTTCCTCCTGTAGCAATCCCAGAGTCTGCTATTTGGTCTTCTGGGCCACCCTTCTCACCAAAGAGTCTGTCGATTGCTGCGCGTGGTATCTCTCCTCCTGTCATCCAGGCTGGGGACCAAGTAAGTGAGTGGGTAATTCAGCCTGTAAGATCCTATTCTCTCTCCTGACCCCTGGCCCCCTGCAGATACTGGCTAGATTATGAGACCCACCTGGTGGAGAACACTTTGATAGAGATTGTGAATACATCTTTTGTGAAGACTTTGGTCCATAACTTCAGCACCGACACCTCAGATGACCTGTATTTTTCACTGACCCCCTCTCAGGTAAGGGATCCCCCCCATCCCTGTTGGCTGGTCCTGGGTCTACTTCTCTCAGGCAAACTTTTCAGAATTCTGAGACAGTCATGGTCTGTGCTTGGTACCCGTCAAAACTTATCCCTTCTGTGTCCTATTTTGGCAGTTCTTTCTCCTTGCTAACAAGTGCTAGTGAGTTCACTGTATGAGTGGATCGTGGTAGTAGATTAGGCAGGGTTGTAGTAAGAATCGTTTGGAAAAGCACAGAATTGAGTGTCAGCAAAACTGGCTTCCAGTCCTAGACTTTCCACCACTTCGCTAATCTCCTCCAGGAAATCCCATCTCCTCTTTGAGCCATACAGTCCTCACCTGTAAAATGAGTTCTAAATCTCCTCCACAGTCTAAAATTCCCATGATCTCTTCCACCCAGAGAACAATTTGAAACCAGATAAAGGGCACATTTGATAGTATAGTAAAACAGTTAAATTGGCAGACCCTGGTTTACATTGTTCCTGATTCAGATCCCAGCTGTGCCCCTTACTATCTATTGTGATCTTGGGCAAATTACTTAACTTTCCTGAGCCTCAGTTTCCCCATCTGTAAAATGGTGATGGTATTGCCCACTTTCAAGGTTACTGGGAGGAGCAAACTAGATGACGGACAGGGAATGCCTACCACAGTGAGGACTCAGTAATGGTCATCAGCCTTCCTTAAGGAATGAACGTAATGGCGAAAGTTTAAGCACACAGGAAAGTTGGTTAATGTGAAGGAACTTTTTGGTGTATTTGGAGAAGGAGAGGTGGAAGACAGATAGGGTCTTTCTCAACTCTTTTTTTTTAAGCAGCTGAGCCCTCGGCATGGGGTACACACTAGCCACAGGAATCGCCCACGTATCCCTCTGACACAGGGTCTGGGCTGGGAAGGGGAAAATTGAGGCCTTCAGCTCCACCTCGTAGCTCCGTGTTCCAATGCCTCTGGAAATGCTTTTAAGGCAGGCACCAGGGGGCATCAGGCTACAGTCCCAGGAAGAAGAGGGATATCAGAGAATGAACACAACTTTTTTTTTTTCTGTAATTACCAGTGAAATTTATCTTAATGTTGTGACCGTTTTCAGTTTTTTGTTAATTTGTCATTGGTCGAGGGGCAGGAGGACACATGCTCAGTGTGGATTCTTATGGGCTCCATTTCTGCCTCTGCCATCTCCCTTCCTGAGCTCCAAGGGAGTCACACTTTTCTGATGGTCTTATTGTTTCCCTTCATTCCCCAGTCTGGAGCTAGGCACCATCACCATAAACCAAAAAACAAAAACCCTTTGCTGTCAAGTCGATTCTGACCCATAGCAACACTATAGGACAGAGTAGAACTGCCCCACAGGGTTTCCAGGGAGCGCCTGGTGGATTCGAACTGCCAACCTTTTGGTTAGCAGCCATAGCTCTTAACCACTGCACCACCAGGGCTCCACCATCACTATAAGTCCTATTTAAAAACAGAGGCTGTGAGGACCTGGCCAAAGCACGCCACAGACAACCACACCTTCCTCACACTTGCAAACTGACTGCCACAGTCCAGGAGCTCTTCCACATGTCATCTGTTCACAGCCTTTCTGTTTGACAGGTGGCCATAAGGCACATTGTTACCTCCCTTCTCATATAGGGGACACTGAGGCTCCATGGTGCCATGAATGTCCAGGGCCTCACAGGCTGGGAGGTGGCAGAGCTTGGACTGTGTCCCAGGTGTCCTGCCTCTCAGAGCTTATGTCTTCAAGTGCTGCCCTTCCACCAGGATCTGCCTCACGTTCCCCTCCCACCTGGGGGAGTGGCAGAACTCATGGGGCTGGAATCCTTGGGTAAAGATGAGTGCTGCTGTGGCTGTGGTTACAGATCCCAAGGCAGGTGATGGAGAATGAGAACAAGCCTCCTGATAGAGTCCTGCTTCCCAGGAGTTTTTTTGAATCCTTGCGGCCCAAGAGGTCTTCAGTCCGGTTGGCCGTAACCATCCTGGATGTTGGTCTGGGGAATCTCTTCAAGGTAAGGAGAGGCCTGGGTGGGGCTCAGGGTAACTCAGCAGTTAAATGCCAGGTTCACTTGGGTCCCAGGCCCCAACTCACCCTCACTGGAGTCTTTGCTGAGGGGCTGGTTGGGCATGGTGGGGCAGCAGGTCAAGCCTCGAGAATGTTTCAAAAGCAGCCTCATGACCATGGTCACCCCAGGCCCCTGTCTCTGAATCACCCACTCAGAGGTCTGGCACCCCACACACCAGAGCTGTGGACTTGAATATGTAGCCCAGGTGTGTTCATGTGCTCACGTGTCCATGTGCAGGCACAAGCACGCAGATACTTTTATATCAGCACGCTAATCATGTGTGCCCAGGCGTGGCCATGTCCACATGAGCAAGTGTCCCCACACCCTTGAAAATATGTCTGCCAGGTGTGTGTACCCAGGGGTGTAGATCTCTTCATGTGCAGACGTGGACCCCTGAGTGTTGTTGTGGCCAGGGGCACCCCCTGTCCTCCATTTCTAGGCTGAAATTTCTTCTGGCCTTGTGCCCTCTGGTTAAGTGGACAGAGGAGCTCTGGAGGCCTACAACTGAGAGGCATGAGTTTGGCAGCCGGTTTGCCTGGAGGGGGCCCCTGGACCCCTGGCCAGTCTTTTCCCTCCAGGCAAGGGCCATGGGTCCTGGAGGCTTCCAGGGACCCTCAGTTAGGGTTGGGGCTGGGGCAGCCCTTCTGCAGCCTGGCCTCCCCCTACACAGGGCCCCCGGCTCAGCCTGGAGGATGGCAGCAGCGTGTTGAACAATCGCCTGGTGGGCTTGAGTGTGGGCAGTACGCCTGTCACCGGGTTGGCCAAGCCTTTGGAGATAACCTTCTCCCACCAACGTTACCTCCCCGTAAGTCCCCTGCCCAGGCCTGGCAGTCACAGTGGGGCAGACAGCCGGGTGGGCACACATGGGCATATGGGCTCTGAGCAGACACGCATAGGACACTGTGCCTCCTAGGCTTACACGTGCACACAGGACTATGCATTAGGGCCAGAGACACTTGCCCGCCCTGTGCATATATGCCCACGTGCCCCCAGACAATACCCACTTGCTTGCTCATAGAGGTGCACATCCAAAAAACCAAAACCCACTCCCATTGAGACCTGGTAACCCACATGCATGCATATGATGTCACATCCGTCCACCTCCATGTGCCCCTAAAGTCACATGCACACAGACACGCAACCCCCCTCCAGCCATATGCCATATTCACTCCCCTCACACGCTGATCCAAGGTATATGAAATGATGCAGTTTGTTTTCCTCTGAGACCCATGGGACTGAGCCTTGTTTTCTACCCAATGCACACATGCTAAGACACATGGGAATGTGCTACCCTCCTTCCCCCGTAACTTTCACCCTCTGGTTTCAGAACATGACCCTCAGCTGTGTATTCTGGGATGCGACTAAAGGTAGGGCCTGGAGGACTTTCTTGGCAAGAGATAGTGGGGAGGGGATGGATCCCTTAGCAGGTGGGGTGGCCTTCACCCTCAGAGTTCTTCCTCTCCCCTCTCTCCCCTCCCCTCTCTTCCTGGTGCCTCCTCTCTCAGGGCCGACAGGAGACTGGGCATTCAAGGGCTGCTCCACGGAGCACAGAGATAGGAGTACCGTCTGCCGCTGTGACCACCTGACCTTCTTTGCCCTGCTGCTGGTAAGGGTCCCAATCTACCCCGACCCCAGCAGTCCTGGAGGCTCCTGCCTGGGGAGGGGGTTGCCTGGCAGGGCCAGAGCCTGTGTAGGGTGTGGGCCAGGCCTCTGCTGAGAGGGTTCTGCTTTGGGGGGGGTCACCCACAGAGGCCAATCCTGGACGAGGCCACCGTGCAGGTGCTCACACGCATTTCCCAGGCGGGCTGTGGAGCCTCCATGCTCTTCCTGGCTTTCACTATTGCCCTCTATACTGTCCTGAGGTGAGTGACTCCACTTCCCACCCCATGCTTCCCTCCTGCCCTCAGGGAGGCGGTAAGGCAGGGTAGAAAGCACCCTGGCTGTGCAGCCTTGTACTGACACCCTCTCCAAACCTCAGTTTCCTCATCTATAAAATGGAGTTAGAGGTTGAAATGTGGCAGGGCTATTTCAGTAGCAAATGACAGAAACTTGACTCAAATTGGCTTACACATAATAGGGCATTGTGGTTTCCATAATTGAAAAATCCAAGGAGAGTGGGCTTCAGGCATGATTGGGTCCAGGGGCTCAAAAGATGTCACCAGGACTTGGTTTCCCTCTGCATTTCACAGCTTGGCTTTCCCCTTTATTAGTCATGTCAGGCAGCTTCTCCACACTCAGGGGCCTCTGGGAGCCCCAGGTTTTCATCACATCTTCTTAGCAACTCAGGCAGAAATAAAAAGGGGTTCCTCTCCCCCAATATTTCTACACTAAGTCCCTGAATTGGGGTGGTTTTTTTTTTAATTTTATTTTGAATGTTTTTTGTTTGTAAAATATTTTATTTTATTGCTTTCCAAAATATTTTATTTTGAAATAGTTATAGACTCATATGAAGTTACAAAAATAGTACGTAGAGTGCTGTAGACCCTTTACTCAGCTTTCCCCAATGGTGACATCTTACAACTGAAGTACAATGTCAAAACCAAGAAATTGACATTGGCACAGTACTGTTCACTAGACAACAGGCATTACTCAGTTTTCACCATTTTTTACATGCATCCATTTGTGTGTGTGTGTGTGTATATGCAGGATTGGCTAAATCATTTGCAGGGCCCAGTGCAAAATGAAAATATGGAGCCCCTTGTTAAAAAGTTTAAAGCGCTTGGCTGCTAATCAAAAGTCCGTGGTCGAACCCACCTGCTACTCCATGGGAGAAAGGTGTGGCAGCCTGCTTCCATAAAGATTTATAGCCTCGGAAACCCTACCGAGCAGTTCTACTCAGTCCTATAGGGTTTCTATGAGTTGGAATTGACTTGATGGCAGAGGGTTTGTTAAAAAGTTTTTAAGAATTTTAAGACAGTGACAGTGACTGTAGAGCATTAAAAACCAAGCACAGAGCCCTTCTGGGCACCAGGTCTTGTGGGACTGTGAAGACCATGCATCCATGAAGCTGTGTCTTATGTGTGTGTGTGTGTGTGTGTGTGTGTGTGTGTGTGTGTGGTGCTATCCCATGTATAGACTAGGATTGATCTTTACTGGCCTGACCTGGATCAATGTACCCATGACTGAACTGATCATGGTCTTCGAAGGATGGAATGCACAGATTGGCCAAGTCAGGCCATGTGCCTGCTGTTGAACTTGAGATACCAAAGGGCCAACCCCACCCAAACTTCATGGCTGAATGTGGAGAAGGGTGTTCCTTAGAGGAACTTGGGGCTGATTACAGAAGGGGAGGTGGTGAGTGCAGAATGGGCAGAAACAGAGAGATGGCCTAACCCCACTCTCCTAGGCCCAGGTTGTGGCTGAGGGACCCACAGGACCTTTTGAAGGAGCCTATAGGGAGCCTGTGGGAGCAGCCCCATGCCTGGCCTGCCCTGTCTCCACCTCCTGGAGGTACCTTTGGGCCTCCTGACTCCTGGACCAGTTCTCTCTCACTGCCCTTCTCGACGTGCCTCTTTGCCTCCTTCACCATTTGACCCTGGGCTTCTGCCCCCCACCAGCCCCACCCAGTCCATCTGAAGCTGAACTATGAGCATAAGTGGTGTCACCTCCACCCCCCAAGCCTTAGCCTAGGACAAGCTAAGCATGACTTTCCAGCCAGCTGCATTGCTGGATCCTGTGAGCCAGGCTTGGAGCATCAGAAGGAACAGTCACCAGCTCCCAAGGGTGGGGCCTCGTAACTCAGGTGAGGTGGACATCATCCTGCATGCCCCCTGCAGGCAGCCCTAGGCTCCCATCCCTCTGGTGAGAGTCCTTTGGGATCTGATTTCCTAAGAATGCATAATGGGAGTTCGAATGGGGGAGATGAGCCTGGGGAGGCAGCCCTGGGCAGGGAGGCTAGAGCCCAGAGTCAGAGCTCCTGCTCTGCTTGGTGACTCCCTGTCCCCACTCTGGGCCTCATTTCCCCACCTATCAAACTGGGTTAATGATACTCACCCTACCTCCACTGTAGGCCTTGACATCCATCCATCTGTTCATCCACTCACTGAACCAACAGGAAGCAGGGCCTCCTCCTGCCCGCTGTGCTAGGCCTTGAGTTCATGGAGAGATAAGGGGCAGGGTAGAGTTACATTGTGATGGTGAGAAACTTCTACATCCACCCAGGCTAAGGGGCCCTCAGGAGCCCTGGTGGCATGACAGTTATGTGCTCGGCTGCTAACCAAAATGTTGGTGGTTCGAACCCATCCAGTGGCTCCACAAGAGAAAGACCTGGCAAGCTGCTTCTGTAAAGATTACAGCCAAGAAACTCCTATGACTCTGTCACACAGAATCGCTATCAGTTGAAATGGACTCAATGGCACCCAACAACAACAACGAGGGGCCTTCAGAGTCAGCCTCCTCAGAAGGAAAAGTCTAAGGGGAGTTCTGAAGGTGGAGGAGGAGTCAGCAGGCAAAGAAGTTGGGAGGGCCTGAGAGGCAGGGACAGGCATTGAGAGCAGAGTGAAGAGCGTGGGTGAAGTCCAGGAGGTATGAAAAACAGAAGGTGTTCAGGGAATTACAAGGTATACAGTTTGGGTAAAGCATCAAGCCAAGGGGTGAGGCCGGCAGGACCTGGAACCTGTAGGGTCCTGTGGGCCATGAGAGAGGTCCTGAACTTGAACCTGAGTGCATTACAAACTGGCTGCTGGGCAGGAATGGAAGCTGGAAGATCAGGCGAAGAGCCAAGGGCTCATGGTGGAACAGAGGAGGTGGGGTGGAAAGGCCTGGGTGCCCCATGAGAGTTGTGGCCCCTTGTGCCTTTCACTGGCCCTTCTTGGCCCAGGTTCTTCCGGCAGAGGTTCAAGTCAGAAGATACCCCCAAGATCCATGTGGCCCTGAGTGTCAGCCTGTTCCTCCTGAATTTAGCTTTCCTCATCACTGTGGTGAATGGCTCGCAGGGCTCCAATGCTGCCTGCTGGGCTAGGGGAGCTGTCTTCCACTACTTTCTGCTCTGTACCTTCACCTGGATGGGCCTGGAAGCCTTCCACCTCTATCTGCTTGTCATCAAGGTCTTCAACACCTACTTCGGGCACTACTTCCTGAAGCTGAGCCTGGTGGGCTGGGGTAGGTGCTATCTGGATTGTCAGAGGAGATGGATGGGGTGGACATTCCCTCCAGCCAGGCCCTGGGGGGCCGGCTAGGGGCATTTCCCTGGGGAGAGAGGAGCTGTCAGACAGGCTCAGGGTTCAAGGAATGGGCAGCTGGAGGGGTTCTGGAGGAGGGCATGCCCAGGGAGGCTGCAATGCCTTAACTCCTCCCCTTGCTCCCAGGCCTCCCTGCCCTGGTGGTCATTGGCACCGGGAGTACCAACAGCTATGGCCGCTACACAATCCAGGACAAGGAAAACCGTACCATGCTGGAGCTGTGAGTGGCGGCTGGGGGAGCAGGGCTGATACCAGGTTCCAGGCTTCACATATCGGAGCCGGAGGGAGGGGGAATGGAGGGAGTCCTAGGACGAGAGATTCAGTGTGATGAGGCCAGAAAAATCTTCAGACCCAGCTAGCTCATGGCATGCAGGGGTAAATTGAGGCCTGGAGAGAGGAAGGAAAATGAGAGAGGGGAGCTGAAAAGGGGGAAAGAGAACTGAGCCAGGAGGCAGAATACTGGGCTCTAGCCTGGGCTGCCACTAGCCCATACAGCGCCTTTGGGCAAATTGAAAAATGTGCCCCACCAGACGCTTAACCTGGTAAGTGGAGGACATGCTGGATTTCAGCTCCCAACTGCCCCCTCCACCCATTGTACAGTGCACAACCTGCCCAACCACTTGTAGCAGCCCTGGTCCTAGTCCAGGCTGTACTCTTGACGTATTGTGTGACCTTGGCCAAGCCCCTCAGGGCAAGCTTCAGTTTCCTCATCTGTACCATGGGGATGATCAACATGCTCTTTTAGAGCCTTTTGTCCTTGCAGTACAAAGTGGAGCTGAGCTGAGCCTTCAGACTCCTGCCCTGGCATTCTCATGGTGCCCACCCCTGAGCCCACAGCCAGCACAGAGCTGGAAAGGGCCAGCAGGGCCTTGGGCCTGGCCCCAGAGTATCACATCAGGGGCCAAAGGGGCTGGATGGGAACTGTGGTGGAATGGCAACCATGTACCTACTCACTGAGTCTTCAGGAGGCCGTTTGGAGCTGCCAGATGTAGGGTTTTACAAGAGAAGCTGACATCTGGATATTTATGCCAAACCTGTTTTTTAGAGGATAGCTATTAATTCAATTTTTTTTTTTTTTTACAATATATGTGGAGCATATGAAACATGCCTTTGGGGCCAAATTGGCCCTTTTGCACACACGGTCTAAAGAGGCCCTTGAGCACCTGCCCCAGGAGGAAAGCGGGGTAGGTGGGTGGAGATAGGGGAAGACATTTTGGTCTTCAAAGGTCAGTCAGGGGAGACTTCCTGGGGGCTTGCTGGGCAACGCTCTCCTCTCCTTGTCCCAACGGCCATCCTCTTCCTCCAGGTGCTGGTTTCGTGAGACGACTGCCCTGTATGTCACCGTCCATGGCTACTTTCTTATCACTTTCCTCTTTAGTGCCATGGTCCTCGGCCTGGTGGCCTGGAAGATCTTCACTCTGTCAAGTATCACAGCGGGCAAGGAACAGGGGCTGAACTGGAAGGGGGTTCTCACTGTGCTGGGCCTCTCTAGCCTGATGGGCATGACGTGGGGGCTGGCTATCCTCACACCCCTGGGCCTGTTCACCATTTATATCTTCGCAGTGCTCAACTCCCTGCAAGGTGAGGCACCTGTACACACACACACACACACACACACGAATGCACGCGCGCGCGCACATACACACACAGGAGCTTTCTGTGCTGGATTCTAGTGTAATTCCTTAGCACTATCTTCCAAATCCCTGCTGTCTCTCAGTTTATCCCATCTAGTTATCTTGGAGCCCTGGTGGAGCAGTGGTTAAGAGCTCAGCTGCTAACCAAAAGGTCAGCAGTTCAAATCTACCAGCGACTCCTTCGAAACCCTATGGGGCAGTTCTACTCTGTCCTATAGTGTCCCTATGAGTTGGCATCAACTCGACAGCAACAGGTTTTTTTGTTTTTAGAGTTATCTTGACTGTTAAGCTTTTTTTTTTTATTTCAGAGATCCTATATTTTTACTCTTTTTTTTATTGTGATTTAAGTGAAAGTTCACAATTCAAATCAGTTTCTCGTACAAAAACTTATACACACATCGTTATGTGACCCTAGTCACTCTCCCTACAATGTGACAGCACACTTCTTCACTCCAGCCTGTATTCCCCGTTTCTACTCAACCAGCTCCTGTCCCCTTCTGCCTTCTCATCTTGCCTCTGGACAGGAGCTGCCCATTTAGTCTCATGTGTCTACTTGAGCTAAGAAGCACACCCCTCACCAGTATCATTTCATGTCTTGTAGTCCAGCCTAATTTTTGTCTGAAGAGGTGGCTTCGGGAATGGTTTTAATTCTGGGCTAACAGAGAGTCTGGGGGCCATGTCTTCTGGGGTCCCTCCAGTCTCAGTCAGACCATCGAGTCTGGTCTTTTTACTAGAATTTGAGGTCTGTATTCCACTTTTCTCCTGTTCCATCAGGGACTCTCCGTCGTGTTCCCTGTCAGGGAGGTCCTTGGTGGTAGCCGAGCACCATCTAGTTCTGGTCAGAGACCCTATTTTTAATTTCCAAAATTTCTATTTGGTTCTTTTCTAGAAATAGGTTTCATTTTTCCCTGATTTTTTCCCTAATGTCTTTTAAGCAGTTTTTAAATAGCCCCCCTCCCTGCATGTCCCCACCCACAAGCTCACTGCTACCCCTTTTCACCCCCAGGCATCTTCATCTTTGGCTGGTTCGCTGTCCTCTACTTCCCTAGTCAGAGTGCCTCCTCATCTGCAACTACCCAAGCCGACCAGACCCACTCGGTGTCTCATGGATAAAGAGGCTGCCAAGTGGCTAGGCTGGGAGCTGAGCCCTGAGCTCTGGACTCAACTCTGACTTACTGGGTAACCTTGGGTCAGTCCCTGCTTCTCTCTGGGCCACAGTCTCCTTCTCTGCACACTGTGGCTGAGGAGGGGAGATGGAGACCAGGTTGGACCACGTGGCCTCAAAGGTCCCATCCAGACGCATCTGTGGTTCTGAGAGTTCATGAATCCAGGAATGCAGAAGGTTAACGCGCTCATAATCCTGGGCCCCCTCCCAGCATACAGTGATGCCTCCCCTCCCTCTCCTGCTCACCTTGGTAGCAAAGCAGCCATTCTTTGCCCTTACCCACCCTCTGGTCTCAGGAACAGCCTAAGCTTAAATAGGAGAGTCTCTTGTAGGCACAGACCCTTGAAGGAGCCCCAGCCTCTCCCCTTACCCCTGTCACTTCCCTCTCAGACTCCAACTTCTGGCTGCTTGTACCTGTGAGGGGAGGTTTCCAGGAGGTCATTGTCCCCTCAGGCATTGGAGGAGTTGTTGGCTGAACTTTTTAGGTGGGGGGTTGATCCTCCTACCCAGCACAGCCCTGGTTTCTGCAGTCCCACCTGGGTCCATCCTCCCTGAAGAGCCTCTACCATTCAGGGGCTGCCAGCCTTCAAGATGTCTGGGGACATGGCTTCAGAGAACGTCACAGACTCAGTGGGTATGACACCTCAAGCAAGTCTGAGTCTCCACTCTGACTGCCAGGCGGGCAGCTGGACCTCGGATCTGCAGTCTTTTGGGAGTGGCCAGACTGTCACATGCATACTGCACACCTGAGGGGTGAGCATTTTTGCTCCTGTCTGTTCAGTGTGTGGGTCAGGGGGCTGAGGGTGGGGGAGCAGGCTTGGCATTTCCACCAGAATTGGAACTCCAGTGGAGCAGGAACCATGACTGCCTCCTCACTGTTTCCGCCCAGCCTGAGCTCAGGGCCTGGTGCAGTTCAGGCCCAGAATAAATATTTGTCAGTTGAACGAATCCATGTGCAGGTTTGGCTCCAACCTGACAGGGCCCTGAGCCAGGAAGTGTTTCTCAGGCCAGATCAATTTGGGTTTGTTGTTTTTCCTCGTGGCTGTCCCTCCATGTCTCCATTGCATTTTGGTTTCTCTGGTAGGAAACAAAAAGAGATAGAGATCGTAGAGGTAGAGGTAGAGAGAGAGAGAGAGATAGAAAGAGAGAGAGATAGAAAGAGAGAGAGAGAGAATTAGCAGACAGGCTAACACTGAGAGAGAACAGAGACAGAGAGAGGAGGCAGCCCCCTGGCCTGCCCCAATCCGAGGGTGGCGAGCATTGATGTCAATTCCCTCCTCAGGTCCCACCTCACAAGTTCCCGACCCCATTAGCCTTAACTCTAGCCTTAACTTACTAAGTGCCGTGGGAAATCTCACCCTCCCACACAACCTCTAACTTTTCCAATGTGCTTTGGACACTGCCAAGTGCCTTACACAGGAGAGAAGTTATTATTACTAGACCCTCCCTCACAGCCCCAAAGCTGTGTGAGCTACCAGCTGCCTCCCCCTCCCAGGTGCTGGTGCTGATGTCTGACAGGAATGGAGGTGGTGCTCCCAGAAGCCCTTGCTTCCCCCTCCTCCCACCCTGCAAACAGACAGGAAGGCTTTATGCAATTCACTGTGTTCCTGGAAGGGAAATCCTGAGGTGTGCACACTGCATCTGTTGAGCCTCATTATCAGTTTTTGTGGACAAACTTGCTAGGTTTCAGACTTATCTTCATAGACATCTGTTTTTCAAGGGGAGGGCTAGGTGCCCTGACATCAAAGTCTCAGAGTTAGCAACCTGTGCTCAAAAGGAACAGCTGTTCCAGGGTCAGACAGGCCTGAGTTCAAATCTTGGTTCTGCTACTTAGGGTTTGTTACCCTGAGAATGTCACCTCACCTCCCCAAGCCTCAGTTTTCCCCTCTGTAAAATGGGGATCATAGAACGTCCTCATCTTGTCCAGAGAGCATTGAGACGACAACAGTAAAGTGCCTGACAGTAGGAGTAGGCTGACTCTCCAAGGCCTCCTTGGTTAAAGAAAAACCAAGCAGAACCTTCATGAAAAGCAAATCATGACCCTCCGCAGCCTAGATGTAAAATAAGAGCGTGAGGTTAAAGGTCCCTTCCAGATTTCCTCTATAACTCTGCCAACAGACCAGCTCTGCACTGGGACAAGGAACTGGAGCCCCAGAGAGGCCCAGCAACCTGCCCAGAGCCACTCGGCAAGTTGGGCTGAAGCTAGGGCTAGGTGCCCTAGGGAGCCCTGATGGTGCAATGGTTAAGCACTCAGCTGCTAACCAAAAGGTGAGTGGTTCAAACTTACCAGCCACTCTACAGGAGAAAAGACCTGGCAGTTTGCTTCCGTAAAGATTACAGCCTTGGAAACCCTATAAGGTAGTTCCTCTCTGCCCTACAGGGTCACTATGAGTCAGAATCAACACGATGGCACACAACAACAACAACAGGCGCTTCCCGAGCTGCTGACACCTCCTCCCAGGGCATTCCCTGGATTCAAGAATTATCGTCTTGTCCCTGACCTCCTAGTCTCAAGGGAAACCCTGGCCTGTGGCTTTCTCAGACATGCTCACCAGTATGTGGGGCTAACCAAATCGCAGGCCGGAATGGGCTCATTTCCTGGTACAGATGGGGAGATGTAGCCAACTTTGGGGTGTGCTCCTGTTCTAGCTGGTTCTCCACCCTAGGTCCAGGCAGGGGCTGAGGGGCTAGGGTCCCTTATCACCTGGGGTCTCTACAAACTGTGGCTCTGAGGGTCAAGCTGGACACTGTGCTGAGGCCAAGAGGAGTTGTGGCAAAAACATATCCCAAGGCCTAGAGTAGATGGACAGGGTTCCCAACCATTGAAGGGTAACAAACACAGCCCAGGAGGTGGGATGGCACTGAGGGTGAGAGTGCAGACCCTGAGGTCTGCCTGCCTGGTCCAAATTCTGCTTCTGCAACTTGCCTGGGGCAAATTCCTCACCTTCCTCAGCCTGTAAAGTAGGAGTACCTGGATGGTGCAAATGGTTAACTAGCAGCTGCTAGCCAAAAGATTGGAAGTTCAAGTCCAACCAGAGGTGCCTCAAAAGAAAGGCCTGGCAGTCTAATTCTGAAAAACCAGCCACTGAAAACCCTATAGTCTGACACACACAGGGTCACCGTGATTTAGAACCAACTTGATGGCAATAGTTTTTTGTTTTAAAGTAGGGATAACAGTAGCTGCCCAAAGGGTTGATGAAGGATTAAATTAGAGACCAGTGGGCATGTGTGTGGCTAAGCCAGGCTTTGTCCTGATCATCACCTTATAAGGTCTTAGGGTCCCGTGGTGCTCCAGGTGCCACAGGGAGTGTCCTCTTCACCTCGGCACCCTGCCTGTTCTCTCTGTTCTGCCCAAGTTTCTTCATTTCTAGTATTTTTTCATTATAATATAAAATATACAAGGAAATAAGATGTATTTACTCTGTGCTCTCAGATAGACAACTTAATATTAAAATATAAACCCCCCTCACAGAGAATTTATTAATTCAATGAAATTACAATAAAGATTCCAGTTGATTTTATTTTATAGACTCTCAAAAAATTTATTCTGTGGTTTATATGGAGGCATGTAGTCCTCAAAGAGCTAAGTCAACCTTAATGAAAGAAGGGCTTAGAAGGAAGACTTGCCTCCAGATATGAAGACATTACAAGGCCACGGTGGCAATCTGTGCAGGAATAGGCAAGACCACTAGGGAAACAGACCAGAGGCCTCAGTGGCAGACCCATGTACCCCTGGGACTTAAAACACAACAAGGTGGATCACCAAGAAGGGACATATGGCCTGATAGATGGTGCTGGAAAATTGTCTCATTATACATAGAAAAATAAAACAGGATCCCTACTTAACCCTTCATACAGAGCTGGGCTCTAGGCAGATTAAAGATCTTACTGGGGAAACAGTGCTGTATAGTTAAAGTTGGAAAGTATCTTTGTGAGTTAGGGGCAAGGAAGGACTTCTCCAACAAAAATTCAAAATCACAAAACATTAGATCAAAGCCAGATACATTACATCAAAATTAAGGCTTTCTGTTTAATGAAGGACCATGGACAAAGTTATCAGACATATGACAAAATGGGAGAAGATATCTGCAACATCAAAAACCAACCAGAAATTAACATGTGGAAATTTTGCCAACCAACACGAGAAGACTTCCTCAATAGATAAAAACGGGCAGAGGTTTCAAACAGGCGTTTTCAGAGGAGGAAACATCTAAGACAAACAAGTTAGCACACGAAGACAAGTGTAAAATCATTCATAACCGGAGAAATGCACATTAATAATCAGCTCTTGTGGGCTCATATAAGCTGGCTTCAGTACCAGCACCAGCAGAGGGACCTGTACCCAAGGGTCTTCTGTGCCTGAACCTGCAGTCAGAGAAGACTACATTTCCCAGAAGCCTCCTCTCCCAAGACCCGCCCCCAGCTTCCGGAAAAGTGTTCCTATGGAGATGGGCTAACAGACACTACAGGCTGTCCCTCAAAGGGGTGAGGAGAGAGCAGAGGACTGCGGGTGGCTAGACCCTACCTGACAGGGTAGTGGTGGTGGTGGTAAGAGGGCTTTTCAGCCTGGAGGCCTCCCGCACTAACTTTCTGGGGAAGTTTTCTCTGTCTCTCTCTGTCTCTGTCTCTCTGTCTCTGTCTGTCTCTGTCTCGTGTGTGTGTGTGTGTGTGTGTGTGTGTGTGTGTGTGTGTGTAGGAAGAGGCTGCTGCTGGGGAGGGGGTTCAGAGTCCATGGCCTCTGGAGAGGGCCCAGGAAACTTGGAGGGTGCAGGAGGTGCTGACCACACCGGTGACACTGTCAGAGGGGGTGACACCAAAATGACTGTCTATAAAATTTTTGTGCAGTGTTTCAGCAGAAATTTATTATTTTTAATAAAAATATCCCTATAGTTAGTTATAACAACAAAAACATTTTTCACGAGCCCAGCTTACATGTATCACTCTATTTACAAGGCCGAAACTCTAGGCTAATTTACTTTTTGAACCTTCTAATGCCCTCCGGTCGGAGCTGTCTTTACCACCCAATTACAACTGTGCTTCGAATTGCGTGGTTTCGTTGGCATGCTACATACACTTGCTGTTGGTGTTTTCCTAGTTGCTGATTTTGTCAAATTTTCTGATGTTTTAGCTACAATATTGTTGTAATTAGTACTTGTGGACCTGTATCAATAACGTTTTTGAGAATGCAGTAGTAATTAAAGGAAAAGAAGGGGTGAGATACGGGAATTACAATTTATGGGTAACATTAGTACAAAAAACATTGTTAAGGATTCTTACGGTCTGGTATGGGAGGTGGTCCATGAGGGAGGGGGTGACACCGTGAGTTACCACACTGGGTGACACCAATCCCAGTGATAGCAGTGTCTCTGGCACCTTGGCCTTTTCCAGTCACACTTCTTTTCTTGCTCACCTCAGTCTCCACCTCCATCCCCACCATCCCTCTGAGACTTCCCCCATCTCATTAGGCCCTTAAGAACGTGGATTTCAGAGCCAGAAATATATGGGTTCAAATCCCAGATCTGCCTGCCACTTACTAGCTTTGTCAGTACGCTTAGCCTCCCTAGGCCTCAATTTTTCCATCTTTTTCTATCATAATAGTGTCTACCTCATAGAATCGTCACAGGTTCAGGTCCAGGCAAGCATGGAAGCTGCTCTGCCACTTGGGCCGTATAATCTAGCAGATCCAATGGTACTGTAAGTGTCCGTGGCAGATAGAGATGCTGTTGACAGCCCCCTATTGGTAAATCAGGAGTCCTGGTGATGCAGTTCCTAAGTGCTCGGCTGCCAAGCAAAAGGTTGGTGGGTTGAACCCACCAGCTGCTCCGAGGGAGAAAGATGTGGTAGTTAGCTTCCATAAAGATTTACAGCTTTGGACGCCCTGTGGGGCAGCTCTACTCTGTTCTGTAGGATTGCTATGAATTGGAATCAACTTGATGGCAATGGGGTTTTGTTTGTTTGCTTTTAAATTGGTAAATCACAGTGCGGACACCTAGCTTTTGGACGAAAGCCCCGCCATCCTCTGCAGATAACTACTCTCCTTTGAGAAACAGTTTTTGGCTTGTTACTGAGCCTTTGTAGAGGCTGAATGCTTAACTATGAGCCACCAAGTCACCAGGAGCCCTGAGCTGCCCATCATGAAATGGGTGTTGTGTGACACACAAAGTCATAGAGTCGGACGTGCACAGCAGCACTCCATCATCAAATGGAAGTGGTATATATGAGATCGGACCAGGTTTTCCCTCCCTAACAGGCTTGGTCCAAGGCTGGTGGCCAGTCACTCGCCTCCCCAAGAAGCTGAGGCAGCAGGGCAGGGGTGGGTTGTGGGGAGGGGGCTAGCCTTTCCATCCTGGTCCCTTTTCTTTACTCAGTCCTGGCTCCACCCTTGCTCTTTTCTCCCCAGTCCTCAATATCACCCCTACTCATCCCCACATGCATCCTGTGGGTCAGTTCTCCTCTCTGGACCTGTGCTCTGTTTGTTGTGAAGAAAATAGATATTTGAGGTGGGGTGCTAGAGAGAGCTGAGCTGGAGGCAGGAGGCTGGCAGATTGGCTGGGACAGGGCTCAGCAGCTTATAGCAGAAACCTGGTGAAGGCGGTTTAAACAATAGAGGCTGAGTTTTCTCACACGGAAGTCTGGAGGTGGCACTCCAGGCCTGAGATGGTGGCTTCACAGTGCCACTAGGGACCCCGGCTCCCCCAGTGTTTCCACCGTGCCTTAGCAGGACTTCCATCTTCGTGTGGGTCATCTCATGGTCACACATTGGCTGCCCCACCTCCTACTTGATATCCCTGTTCCAAGCAGGAGGAAGGAGGAGGGCAAGGGCAAAGGGTCTGTGCCAGCTGGGTCTGGCCCTTTTAAGTCTTCCCAGAAATCCCTCCCAGCAACTTCTGCTCACATTTCATTGGCCAGAACTGGGTGATATCACAGGGCCACCCCTACTTGCAAGGGAGTCTGGGAAGCTGAGAATTTTAAACTGAGCAATTGCTACCCGCAAAAAATTGTGGTTCTGTAGTTTGGAAAGGGGGGCTGGATATTTGGCTTGGTAGCTGGTGGTCAGCTTTGCTCTGTGGCCACCGCTATGGCCTTTCTAAGTGCCCTGGTATGGCTTGAAAAATGGCACCCATATTTGGGTTGACACAGGTGTTGGCCAGGAGAGCCCAGACTGTGTGTTCCCATCCCCCACTCTGCCCCTCATCCGGGTGCCTTTGCCCTGCCCTTCCCCTCTCTGCGCCTCAGTTCCAAATTTGGTGAGATGAGCTATCATTCACCTGCCACCTTCATTTTTTTTGTTTTTGTTGTTGCCATATTCTGTATCACCTTACTATCATACTTTAAACCAATTCACTTATTGGCCTTGTTGTTAGGTACCATCAAGTCGATTTTCAACTCATAGAGACCCCACGTGACAGAATAGAACTGCCCCATAGGGTTTCCTAGGCTGTAATCTTTACGGGAGCAGACCACCGTGTCTCTCTCCCATGGAGCCACTGGGTGGGTTTGAACCCCCAACCTTTGGGTTAGCAGCTGAACACTTAACCACCAAACCAAAACCAAGCCAAATCCATTGCTGTCAGTTTTAACTCATATTGACCCTATAGGACAAAGTAGAACTGCCCCATAGAGTTTCCAAGGTTGTAAATCTTTACGGAAGCAGACTGCCACATCTTCTCCCATGGAGTGGCTGGTGGGTTTGAACTGCCAACCTTTAGGTTAGCAGCTGAGCACTTCTACCACTGAGCTACCAGGGCTCCTCGTTGGGCCACCAGTGCTCCTTTATTGGCCTTAAGGAGGCTTTATAATACTACAGCATTAGCATCACTTGCTATAAAGACAAAATAATTGTTAAATATACTAAAAGGAAATCAACCTTAAGTTTGGGTCACCTCCTGCTGCCCTGACAATAGCTGAGGCCAGCTTTGCCTTTGTTTTAAAGGGAGATTTGCGAGTGTTAGAAAGAAGTTACAGATGTGCTAGCACCAAAGTGAGACTTTCTCCTCAACTGAAAAGGAATTTAAAAGGAATCACTGTCTCCCTCTGTGATCTAAGCCACTTAAAACCACCTCGTAGGCCCCCCAGTGACACTAGTGGGCTTGCTGGCTCCTCCTTCCCCGGCTGCCAACCAGCCATTCTGAGTGCTTTTGTCCCTCCTCCATTTCCAGGGCTGCGCCAGGATGGAGGTCCTGAGGGAGAAAGTGGAGGAGGAGGAGGAGGCCGAGCGTGAGGAGGGGGCAGAACGACTCTCGAGGCCCGAGAAAATGCCTAAGCTGCTGCGGAAGGAGGCAACCACCCTGACGCCGGAGTTGCTGAGAGACATGGAGCAGAAGCTGTCAGAGATCAAGGTCCCCATCCCAGGGGACCCCCCGTGAGTGCCAGGGTTGGGGCTTCAAGCAGGGCTGGGGACCAAGGAGCCAGACTGAATGATGGTGCCTGGGCTGGGAGGCAGGGCCAGGACAGGACAGGGAGATGGGTGGATAAGAGTGAGGGCTTGGCTTTCAGACTGCCTGGTCTGAGTCTTACTAGCTATGTGACCTTGGGCAAGTCACTTCACCTCTCTGTGCCCGAGTTCTTCTGTCTGATAATAATACTTGCCTCCTACGAAGTTGTGAGGATTAAATGAGGGAGGGGTAGAGTCTATCACAGCTAAGGTGGACTGAGGATCCCCTATGTGCCAGGCATGGCCTCCCACGAACTAACGCCACCCCTCTTGCGGGCACAGGACTGATGATACCATTGACATCGCCAATCTGCCCCCTTCCTACAAAGTCAACACACCCAGGGAGGAACAGCTGCTACAGGTGGCAGACAACTTCTCTCGCCAGTACAGCCACCTGTGCCCAGACCGCGTGCCCCTCTTACTGTACCCGCTGAATGAATGTGAAGTGCCTGTAAGGCCGGGGAGGACAGAGGATGGGGAAGGGTGGATTGGGGGGGCGGGACAGAGAACAGAGGGTGGAAGGTGGAGGGTGGTGGGTTGGGTTCTCCAGGGTCTGCAGCCACAGCACAGACCTCCCGGGGGTCAGAGCAGAGTCAGGCCCCACCCAGCTTCTAATCTGCAGGGGCATAAACTCAAATGCCAACAGGCCCCAGCCCAGGGGGTCCACTAATGGCAGGGGAAATGCAGACCTTGGGTTAGCAGATCAAGAGTTGAGGGGAGCTGGGATTTTGGGGGAAATCTCTGGTTTGTAAATGCAGGCAGCTAATACAGATTTTTAAAAATCACCTGGTGGGCCAAATAAAACAGGTCTGTGGGTCCCTGCTGGCCTGTGGGCGGCCGTTTTGCAACCTTTGAATTAATTCCACGCCTTCCATTTACAGATGGGGAAACTGAGACCCAGGGAGGCTCAGAGACCTGCTCTGGCTCACAGGGCTGGAAGGAATGATGGAAACACTCAGGCCCTGGGACCCATCCTGGTCTACTTGGTCTTATTTCTCTGCCCTTCGCTGGACAGGGCCGACCTCTGGGGCTGGAGGCTGCACTGGCTGTGCAGCTGTCCCTGGCCCAGAACCTCCATAGGCCCAGGGGAGGGCATTACACCTGGGAAGGAGACCAGGACACTACCAGGACCATAGTGGGGGAGCCCAGGAAGCAGAAGACCGGGGCTCCCTGTTCAACTCCGACTTGCTGGGTGACCCAGGCAGTGTTCAAAGGCCTCTCTGGGCCTCACACTCCTCCTTGGTCTCCTGGAGGTGGGAGGAAGACATCTTTCAAAGCCCATTCAGCCCACATCCAAAATAAGCTGGTATGTCCCCTGGGTGCCAGTGATGTGATCGGGGCCTCCCCAGTCATCCTGCCGCCCCACCAAGTGCTGCCATATGCCTGGCCTGTGCATTACCTTCCCAACACCCCAACAACTGTAAAATTAAAACAAACAAACAAACAAACGGTTGCCATTGAGTTAGTTCTGATCATGGTGACCCCATATGTGTCAGAGTAGAACTATGCTCCACAGGGTTTTCAGTGGCTGGCTTCTCGGAAGTAGATCACCAGGCCTTTCTTTCAAGGCACCTCTGGGTAGACTCAAACTGCCAGCCTTTCAGTTAGCAGTGGAACGTGTTAATCACTTTTGCTACCCAGGGACAACTATAAGATAGGTCCTGTTATTGTCCCCATTTACGGATGAGGAAACTGAGGCTCAGAGAGGTGAGGGGACTTGCTTTGGCTTACACAGTCGGTAGCAGAGCTGGGGTCTAGCTCTAGGCCACCACCCAGTGTGGGGGAACTGGTGCTACCAGGGCCAGGGGCTGCCCTGCCACCTGTTGTTCACAGGGCCTGGCCTCCTGAGCCTGCTCCGGCCTCTAGGGCCTTCCCTGTGGATTTGAGGAAGGTCCCACCTAGCAACAAGTCTCACAGGGTCCCCACTGCACGTGGCCTCCCTTGCCAGGGTCTTAGTCATCTAGTGCTGCTGTAACAGAAATACCACAAGTGGGTGGCTTTAACAAACAGAAATTTATTTTCTCACGATTTAGGAGGCTGGAAGTCGGAATTCAGGACACTGGCTTTTAGGGGAAGGCTCCCTCTGTGGGCTGTAGCTGGAAACCCTTGTCTCAGCTTCTTGGCATTCCTTGGAGATCTCCAGGTGGCATTTATCTTTCCTCCATTTGTGCTTGCTTGTCCTATGTCTAATCTGCTCTTTTTATATCTCCAGAGTGACTGGGGTTAAGACACACCCTACTGATATGGCCACTTTAATATAACAAAGAAAATCCTCTGCCAAATGGGATTATACCCACAGGTATAGGGGTTAGAACTCCAGCACATATCTGGGGGGACACAATTCCATACATAACACCAGGTCTCTCCCCTTGCAGAAGTTCGTGAGCACGACCATCCGGCCCACGCTGATGCCCTACCCTGAGCTGTACAACTGGGACACCTGTGCCCAGTTTGTCTCCGACTTCCTCACCATGATGCCCTTGCCCGACCCCCTCAAGCCGGTAAGCACCACTCCAGGATGCATCCTCAGGCCCCTGAAGCTTAAAATGGGAAAACAGACTGAAGCTGGGAGAAGGAGGCTTAGTTGGGCTCAGGCCACAGCCCATGAGCCTGTCTGGCCCCTAGCTCTCAGAGACCCGCAATGGGAAAATGGGCCCAGAGAGGGCGGGGCACTTGCCCAGAGTCACACAGCAAGCCCGGAAGGGGTAAAAGAGTCTCATTTTCACGACTTTAGGGGGTGAGGAAAGGAGAGAGAGGGTAAGGCCCCATGCTCACAGCCCTCACTCAGCTTCAGCTTTGGGCTCCCGACCCGCTCAGTCAGCTTCTTGTTGAGAAGGGAGGAAATAAGGGGCAGGTCAATGGTGGGGAACTGATAAAGGGAAGAGAAGGAAAGGGCGGGGCATAGAAAGTAAGGGGAACTTGGGAGTAAAACAATAAAGTTGCCAATCAGAGAGCATCGGACCCAGAAGCATGCTTAAAGCTTCTCCAGGCCAGACATGGTTTTCCTTCAGGAAATTCACAAGCCTCTTAAAATTATGCAACATGTGGCATGTGTTTCCTGAGCATGGAGTCCGTGGTTTTCATCTCAGTCTTAGCAGGCTCCCTAACCCACAAGGGTTAAAAGCACTGCTGGGGTCCAGCTGGCACACGCTGACAGGTGGGCTGTGCCTGGCGGGATGGCCAGGTGGGGGCACCAGGTGCCAACTGTGCTGACCAGCCTGCTGTGCCCAGCCCACGCACCTGTACTCCTCGACCACGGTGCTCAAGTACCAGAAGGGCAACTGCTTTGACTTCAGCACGCTGCTCTGCTCCATGCTCATTGGCTCTGGCTACAACGCCTACTGCATCAACGGCTACGCCTCACAGGACCTGTGCCTCATGGACCTGACACGGGAGGTGTGCCCGCTCACGGTGAAGGCCAAGGAGGTACGGCCAGGCTCATGTCGCCCGAGGGCATCTCACAGATTGTGCGTTACCACTGCTGTCACTCCCACCCTTAAAGACATGTGGAAGAAGTAGGTGGGAATATACAATGGTGCAGCCGCTGTGGAAAAGTTTGGCAGTTCCTCAGAAAGTTAAACATAGAGTTATTATATCAGTACCAACTGCCATCGAGTTGATTCCAACTCATGGCGACCCCGTGTCTGTCTGAGAAGAACTGTGCTCCATAGGGTGATTTTTTGGAAGTAGATTGCCACACCTTTCTTCCAAGGCGCCTCTGGGTGGACTCAAACCTCCAACCTTTCAGTTAGCAGTCTAGCGTGTTAACTGTTCGCACCACCCAGGGACTCAGCAATTCCACTCATAGGCATATATCTCCCCCCCAAAAAATTGAAAGCAGGGCCAGCTGTAAAGAGATACTTTTTCACCAAGGCTCACTGCAGCACTATTCACGATGTCCAAAATGTGGAAACAACCCAATTGTCCATCAACAGATGAATGGATAAACAAAATGCAGTATATCCATACAGTGGAATAATGGTTGTTGTTAGGACTCGTGGAGTTGATTTCGACTCATAGCAATCCCATGGGACAAAGTAGAACTGCCCCATAGGGTTTTCTTGGCTGTGATCTTTACGGAAGCAGATTGCCAAGTCTTTTTCCCATATATCAGCTAAGTAGGTTTGAGCCACCTACCTTGTGATTAGAGGCCCAGCACTTAACCATTGTGCCTCCAGGGCTCCAGTGCCTGCTATGACATGGATGAAACTTGAAAACATGCTGAGTGAAGTAAGTCAGACAAAAAAGGACAAATATTGTGATCCCACCTACATGCATTATCTGTGTAGGCAAATACATAGAGACAAAAGTAGAACAGTGGTTACCACGGGCTAGAGGGAGAGAGGAATGAGGGGTTATTGCATTAAAAAAAAATAAATATATACACCTACACTGGGAGGTACATGCCCCAAAACTTTTTGCCAAAACATATGGATATCTGGGTGTAGAGGAGAAAGCCGAAGGTGGAAAGTTGGAATATTCCATCTTTTTCCCAGACCTGCTGTATGATTCAGAGCCATGGGTGTGGTTGTGAGGCAGGGCCTCAGTCAGGACACCCTGTAAGAAACAAATAAGCTCCTCAGAGATTCTAATGCCTGGCAGGGTTTGGGAATTGCTTGAGTTTTCAACTTTGTATCCTTAGTACCCACCCAGTGCATGGCATGTTGTCGTTGTTGCTGTTGTTGGGTACTGTTGAGTCTATTTCAACTTATAGCAACCCTTTGTGACAGAGAACTGCCCCCATTGGACTTTCTAGGCTGTAATCTTTACGGGAGCAGATCTCTAGGTCTTTTTTCCCATGGAGCAGCTGGGTGGGTTCAAACTACCAACTTTCCGTTAGCAGCTGAGCATTTAACCATTGTGCCATCAGGGCTCCTTGCCTGGTATGTCATCAATTTAAAAAAAAAAAGTGTCCCTGCAGCCTCTAACCCTGCTCCAGCCCTAGAAGCAGCACTATCACCAGGCAGCCCCTCAGCTGCCCTGGCAGCTTCTACTTGCCATTCGTTCATAAATCCAACCACTGTTGACTTCTCTGCCTCAGCGCCTTACCACATACAGCCCAGTTCTCCAAACCAGCTCTCCCTCCTCCTGGTTGTAACTCAGTTTCAGCTACTATGCCCCCGAGTAGGTAAATTTTGTGAGTTCTACGTGGCTTATAAGGCACCCTGGTATCATAGTGGTTAAAGCACTAGGCTGTTAATGGAAAGGTTGGTCGTTCGAACCCACCAGTGACTCTACAGGAGAAAGATGTGGCAATCTGCTTCCGTAAAGATTTACAGCCTTGGAAAGCCTACGGAGCAGTTCTACTCTGTCCTATAGGGTCACTATGAGTTGGAGTCGACTCAGCGGCAATGAGTTTTGGTGATATGGCTTGCATTTTAAGTGAAACTATTCCAGGAGTCCTGGTAGTGCAATGGTTAAGCACTTGACTGCTAACTGAAAGGTCGGCGATTTGAACCCAGCCAATGGGTCCATGGAAGAAAGACCTGGTGATCTGCTCCCAAAAAGATTACAGCCTAGAAAACCCAATGAGGCAGGTCTACTCTATCACATGGGGTTGCTATGAGTCAAAAATGACTGGACGACACCTAATGATATTTCACATTTACCCTATACACTCGTTAAAAATCTGTCTAGACGTTTTCATGTAATGAAATAACAAACAAATGGACAGACATTTGGTTCTTTTATTTCAGGTAAAAAGGCCCCTTTCTAAGAGCAAAAAAAAAAAAGGTTACCAGCCCTCCAGCAGGTAGTGGTTGTGTTTGTGTTTTTATGGCTGTTGATTGAGATCTCCATAATGGCTGGAGGCTGCTGGGGACACAAGAGACAGCCTTAAATGCATTTTAATTTTCGGAATCATAAAGCATCTCTTTATATTTGGAAAATTGTCGTACTGCACACAGAAGACACTTTAAATGAGCTTGAATGAGCTCTGGAGCTCTGTGGTTAGAGCCAAGCCCCTGTGGTTGTCTGCAAGTCAGGGGTTGGCATCCAGGGCCCCAGAACACCCAGCAGGTATACGTGTACCTGTGTTGCACCTGTGTGAGCCCTGTGGGACCCAGGTGGGTGCTCTGGTGGAGTGAGGGTGAGAAGGAGGGAGAGAGCCTTCCCCCTCAGGCCACCCCCACCCCCACTCCAAGAAAAAACTTTTGGTCCCAAAGGCCTGTGAGCTCACACACAGGCCCATGTCTCAGCCATAGTCAGGATCTTAATAATGGAAACATCAGGACTAACAGATGCAGAGAACTTTCTGTTTTATAAACTGCTTTGATGTCCACTGACTTAGCTACTCCTCACAACTGCCCAGTGTGGTAGGAATTATCACTCCTATTCTACGGATGGAGGCCTGGTGGCACATGACTGGACGACACCTAATGATATTTCACATTTACCCTATACACTCGTTAAAAATCTGTCTAGACGTTTTCATGTAATGAAATAACAAACAAATGGACAGACATTTGGTTCTTTTATTTCAGGTAAAAAGGCCCCTTTCTAAGAGCGAAAAAAAAAAGGTTACCAGCCCTCCAGCAGGTAGTGGTTGTGTTGAGGGCTCAGCTGCTAACCAAAAGGTTGGCAGTTTGAAGTCACCAGCTGCTCCTCAGAAACCCCATGGGGTAGTTCTACTCTGTCCTGAACAGTCACTATCGGTCAGAATTGACTCAATGGCAATGGGTTTGGATTTGGTTTATTCTACAAGTGGGAGTCCATAGGTGATGCAGTTAACACACTCAGCTGCTAACCAAAAGGATGGAGATTTGAGTCCACCCAGAGCCACCTCAGAGGAAAGGCCTGACAATCGACTTCTGAAAAACCAACCATTGAAAACCCTAAGGAGCACAGTTCTACTCTGACACACATGGGGTCACCATGAGTCGAAATCGACTCCATGGCAACTGTTATTCTACAGATGAGTGTGTTCAAATGAAATTGGAAGGTAAAATAATGTGACCAAAGTCACACAGCTGCTCAGTGGAGACCCATGGATGGAAGCCCAGGTGGGTCAGACTCTAAACCCTGGAGATATGCTCTTTCTGCCTCTTAACTGCAGCAGACCCCTTCTGCAGCCTCTGCAGTGGTCTTTTCTGCCAATCTTTCTTGCCACCTTAGCGTGCATTCTTGTACACACACACGCACACACACACACACACATACACACAGAATTTCATCACTTCCCTTTCCCAGCAAACTCTTACTTTAAGTCAACATATGAAACCCTCCAATGGCAAAATCTGAAAATCCTGACACCCTTTTTAATTTGCCCCACTTCGCAGATGGGGTCACATAACTGGCACTCGCTGTGGAGAAAGGAGAAGGCCATGTCTCCTGAGCTCCCACCCTGGGAGGCATCTTACGTGGGCATTTTATTGTGTCTACTACTCAGAACAACCCTGGTTCTGAGGGTGCTTAATATTCTCACTAATATGTTACAGATGAGCCTGGGGTTCAGAGATGACAAGATGTACCTAAGGTCACAGAGCTGGAGCTGAGCCTTTGTCTGCATGTAGGGCCAGAAAACCCATATAGTCAAGGAACTGTGATTTCCTGCCTGGAGGGACTGTTGGGAAGTCCTCAGCTCTCAAAGTGTGTGTGGTGGGTGGTTCAGGGCCATTGACCCATTTCTTCTCTTCGGTGACAGGTGGTCCATGCAGAGGAAAAGGCACCACCTAAGAAGTATGCCATCAAACCCCCCAGGGACCTGACCAGCAGGTTTGAGCAGGACCAGGAGATGAAGAGACAGGAGGAGATCAAAACTGCAGAGGAGAAGCGGCTGAGGGAGGAAGAGGAGCGCCTCATGGTGAGTCCACAGTCCTCAGTCCCCACCCCCAGCTCAGCTAATGAGAAGGGCTGCTGTGAGTGGGGAAACAAACACAGGTCAGGGAAGGAATGCATTTCATGGATTCCCAGTGCAGCTCTGGCACTCTCCTTGTTCCAGACTCTTCACTGGAGACATACCTACATCTACCCTCCCATCCATCCATCCACCCATCTGTCCATCCTCTCATCTCCCCTGACATCATTCAGCCTCCCATATCTCCTCTCATCATCCATCCATCCATCCATCCATCCATCCATCCATCCATCCATCCATCCATCCATCCATCCATCCATCCATCCATCCATCCATCCTCCACCCACCCATCCACCCACCCATCCAGCCATCCTCATCTCTCCTTCCATCACCCATAAATCTTCCTCTCTCTCCTTCCAACACTTATCTATCTTCCCATCTCTTTTTTCATCATCCATCCTCCCATCTCTCCCTCCATCACCCATCCTTCCATCTACTCTTCTACTCCCACCCATCCTCCCATCCTGCTTCAATCATCCATCCTCCCATTCATCCATCCTCCCATCCTTCCCTCCTCCCATCCATCCACCCATCTCCCCTTCCATCCATCCACACTCTCATCCTCCCTCTTTCCATCATTCCCTTCCACCTACCGTTTTCTGAGTTTCCCCCCTGGTCCAAACCCTAGGGATACAATAATGGACATGGCACAGTCAAAGTCCTCCCAGAGGGAGACTGGCAAGGCCGAGCCATATGATGTTCCATTACCCTTCTTTGGATGAAATCTCACCCAGAATCACAACATACAAAGCCAATAAATCCCAGATACCCTAGAATTCCAAAGAGTCCAGTTTGTAAACCATAGTTCATGTGAAAGCCTCCCATTTTATTGATAAGAAAATGGGCTCAGGGCAGGATGATGTCCTCAAGCCAATGGTGCAGTCAGGATCAGAACTAGGCTCTCTTGCTGGACCCCTGACTCTCTCCTCCCCACCCATGTGACCATGGTCTCCCACCTCTCCTGTGCAGGAGGCGGAGAAGGCAGCACCCGACCCCCTGCATGGCCTGCGGGTGCACTGCTGGGTCCTGGTGCTGTCAGGGAAGCGCGAGGTGCCCGAGAGCTTCTTCATCGATGCATTCACAGCACGCAGCTACAGCACCCAGGACAGCCACTTCCTAGGCATTGAGAGCCTCTGGAACCACAAGAACTACTGGGTCAACATGCAGGACTGCTGGAATGGCTGCAAGGTGCCCAGGAGGGGGCCTGGGTGGCTGTGGCTGTGGCAGGGACAGTTGGGGGGGCGGTGTGGAGGGGAAGATGAAAGTGATCAGACCTGTAGGGAGAACCAGCCGCCAAGACATAAGGGCTTTGGACTGCCCCTGAGCTGAGTCCCCATAGCCACCCCTTTGCCCGTAAGTAGCCATTCTGATGTGACTGTTGTCTCTCTTTTGATGGATGTATCCTTTTAAAATGTGGATTGCTTGTGTTAATGAATTTCTAAAAACTCTGTATTGAAGTGTAACATACACGTAGAAAACTACAGCCATCCTGAGTGCACAGCTCAGCGAATTTCCATAGATTGAGTAGAGATGAAGAAATAACAGAACATCAGCCACACCCCAGATGGCCTCCTTGTGTCCAGTTACTAACCGGGTGCCCTGGAGCCGATTCTGACTCGCAGTGACCCCATGTGTGTCGGGGTAGAATTGTGCTCCATAGGGTTTTCAATGGCTGAAGTTTTGGGAAGTAAATCACCAGGCCTTTCTTCCAAGGAGCCTCTGAGTGGACTGGAACCTCCAAACTTTCAGTTAGCAGCTAAGCGAGTTAACCATTTGCACCACCCTCCCCCAAAGGTATACATGTATTTTTAATTTATGTAAATGGCACTGATACATGTGTGTGTGTTTCAGTTGCTTACTTTATATTCTTTTTTTGCTAGAGTGCACAGAAGAGCACTCATACCTCATTGAATTATCACATACCGAACACACCTGCATAACCAGGACCAGTACCCCACAAGTCCCTCATGTCCCCTCCTGGTCACTATCCCTTCCATCCTCCCCAAAGTTAAGTACTATCCTGACTTCTACCAACATACATTGATTTTGTCTGTTTTTGGACTTTGTATAAATTGAATCATACAGTATATACTCTATTATATCTGATACTTTCCCTCAGGATTATGTTTTATGAGATTCATCCATGTTTTGTGTGTAGCTGGAGTTTGTTCATTTTCCCTGTTTATTGATTTCTTTATTGTTGAATATACCAGAATTTATTTATCCATTCCATAATTGGTACACATTTAGATCATTCCAGTCTGGGACTATTTTGAATAGTGCTGCTATGAACATTCTTGTACATGTGTTCTGATGAACTTGTATACTAATTTCTGTTTGGTAAATACCTGGGAGTGGAATTGGTGGCCATAGGATATCCCTGTGTTCAGTTTTGTAGATAAAACGATTGCACCGATCTACACTCCCACTGGCAGCATATGAGAGTTCCAGGTGCTCTACACCATTGTCAACACTAATATAGCCTCTTTTTAGTTTTAGCTATTCTATTAAGTATGTAATGGTATTGCATTATCGTTTCATTTGAAAATGCAGGAAGTTTTAACTTATTAATTATAATAATTGTCTTAGTCATCTAGTGCTGCTATAAGAGAAATGCCACAGGTGAATGGCTTTAATAAAGAGAAGTTTGTTCTTTCACAGTCTAGTAGGCTCGAAGTCCGAATTCAAGGTGCCAGCTCCAGAGGAAGGCTTTCTCTCTGTCGACTCTGGAGGAAGGTCTTTGTCATTAGTCTTCCCTTGGTCTGGGAGCATCTAAGTGCAGGAACTTCAGGTCCAAAGGATGCGCTCTGCTCCCAGAACTGCTTTCTTGGTGGTGTGGGGTCCCGGCGTCTCTCTGCTCACTTCTCTCTTTTATATCTCGAAAGAGATTGGCTTAAGACACTATCTAATGCGGTAGATCTTATCAATGTAACTGCCACTAATCCATCTCTTTACATCATAGTGATAGGATTTACAACATATAGGGAAATCACATCAGATGACAAAATGGTAGACAGTCATACAATACTGGGAATCATGACCTAGTCAAGTTGACAGATATTTTGGGGGGCACAATTCAATCCATGACAATAATTAAGGATTTTCTACATATACAATCCTATAGATGAATTGTGACAGTTTTGTTTCTTCCTTTTCAATCCTTATAATTTTTGTTTCTTTCCCTCGTTTCCTTTCTCTGTTTAGTACCTCCAGTAAAATGTCAGATATAAGTGGGGATTGTGGGCATCCTTGTCTCGTTTCTGATTCAGAAGGAAAGCCTTAATATCTTAACATTTCATTATTCATATGATGTTTACTATAGTTTTTTTTTTTTTTAACAGTTACCCATTTATTATAAGGAGTACTGATGGTACAAATGGTTGAATGCTAGGTTGCTATCCAAAAAGTTGGCAGTTCGAACCCACCCAGAAGGTCTGAGAGAGAGGGATCTGGCAATCTGCTTCCATAAAAATTATAGCCAAGAAAACTCTATGGGGCAGTTCTACTCTGTCATGTGGAGTTGCTATGAGTTGAAATCAACGTGATGGCACCTAACAACATTTACAATAAGCAGTTATTTTTTTTAGTTACCCATGTATTATAACCAGTTTTTTTTTAACTGTAGGTTTTTATTGTAGCTACTGTTTATCAGACTAAGAAGATTCCTTTCTCTTCTTCAGTTTTCTAGCAGTTTTTTTGTTAATCAAAATTTGTTTTTATCAAATGCTTTTTCTGCATCTATTAAAATGATCATATGATTTCCCCCTTTATTCTACCAACTGGGTGAATTTTTACACTGATTGTTCTGCTTTTCTTTATTGAGCTATAATTCACATTCCATAAAATTCATGCTTTGAAAGTACATTTCATTGTTATGGATAGGCCATGATTTGTTTATCTGTTCATCCCCTGATGGACATTTGAGCTTTTTCCACTTTTGGTTTTCAAAGCCTTAAAAAAAAAAATTGAACTTCAATGTTATTTGGCATGATGATGAGTTTATGTATCAATATGAAAGATTCACATCTTAATGCTTCCTACATATTAAGTCACTGAGCCCTGGTGACGCAGTGGTTATGCGCTTGGCTGCTATCCGATAGGTCGGTGGTTTGAATCTACAGCTGCTCCTCAGGAGAAAGAGGTGGCAGTCTACTTCCACCCATGAACATGGCTTTTGTATTTTTAGTTAATTCCTAGATAGTTTATAGATATTGTTGCTCTTGTGGTGGGTATCTTAATTTTTCATTATACATTTTAGTTGGCTATTGCTGGTATAGATAAATATTATTGATTTTAAAGTAGCAAAGCATGATAATAATGATGGCACTGGGTACTTTGTTGTTTATGGAAGTAGAGGGGGTTCAGTGATAGGATCCTTGCCTTCCATGTGGGAGCCCGTGGCTGAATTTCCAGCCAATGCACTGCCACCACCCATCTGTCAGTAGAGAGAGGCTTGCGTGTTGCTATCATGCTGAACAGGTTTCAGTGGAGCTTCCAGACTGAGATGGACTAGGAAGAAAGGCCTGGTTCTGCTTCTTAAAATCAGCCATTGAAAACCCTGTGGATCACAACAGTCTAATCTGCAACCAATCATGGAGATGGTGCAGGACTCGGCAGCATTTTGTTCAGTTGTGCCTGGGGTCACCATGAGTTGGGAGCCCACTCGATGCCACTAACAACAACACTCACTTCTTATAAAAATGACAGAATTTAGGACAAGATTTAAAGAAATGCAAACATCTGTACAATTTGGTTCCTCTCCACTCACCTTTGACTATTCCAATCACTGCTGTACCTAGGACCAGTTCTCTCCCTTCCCGTCATCAGTTCTCTCCCTCCCCCAACCTGCTAGAGCAGAGTCATCCTCAGGAGCCCCGCCAGGGCTCAGACATGATGTTAAGGACTAGGATTAGGGCTGGCCTGCTCGGGGCAGCTTAATGTTAAAGCCCCTTATGGGCAGCTTTTCTTTGACCTTTGATCTTCTTCTGGAACACTGATTCTGGGAGTAGGGCACAAGGTCCTGGGGAGGTGGGTTGGAATGTGCGGTGCCCCTCATCTGCTAGGAACTACCTGGCAAGTGAGCCACTTTGACTGAGGGAACTGATCTTATTCCTTAGGTGAGCTGGGGTCAAATGAAGGTGGAGGACCACAGCACAGGGAGAAATCCCCCATCTGCCTCTTATGTTCGACCTCCACATATGCCCTGCCTAATCCCTTCTCCTGGCATGGGTAAACAACATGTTGTTGTTGTTGTCTTATGCTGTTGAGTTGATTCTGACTCCTGGCAACCCCATATGTTACAGAGTAGAGCTGCTCCAGAGGGTTTTCTGGATTGTAATCTTTACGAGAGCAGATCATCGAGCCTTTCTTCCACAGTGCTGCTGGGTAGGTTTTGAACTGGCAACCTTTTGGTTACCAGCCAAATGCAAACTGTTGTTGTTGTTGTTAGGTGCCATCCAGTAGCTTTCAACTCACAGCGACCCTATGTACAACAGAGCAAAACACTCCCCAGTCCTTCCCCGTCCTCACAGTCGTTATTATGCTCGAGCCCATTACTGCAGCCCCTGCGTCAATCCGTCTTGTTGAGGGTCTTCCTCTTTTTCACTGACCCTCTACTTTACCAAGCATGACGTCCTTCTTTAGGGACTGATCCCTCCTAATAACATGTCCAAAGTATATGAGTCTCGCCATCCTTGATTCTAAGGAGCATTCTGGCTGTACTTCTTCCAAGACAGATTTGTTCGTTCTTTTGACAGTCCATGGTTTATATAATATTCTCCGCCAGCACTGTGATTGAAAGGCATCAGTTCTCCTTTGGTCTTCCTTGTCCGTTGCCCAGCTTTTGCTTGCATATGAGGTGATCGAAATCACCAGAGCTTGAATCAGGCGTACCTTAGTCTTCAAGGTGACATCTTTCCTTTTTTAACACTTTTGTAGCAGATTTGCCCAATGCAATACGTTGTTTAATTTCTTGACTGCTGCTTCCATGGGTGTTGATTGTGGATCCAAGTAAAATGAAATCCTTGACAACTTCAGTATTTTCTCCATTTATCGTGATGTTCCTTATTGGCCCTGTTGTGAGGATTTTTGTTTTATGTTGAGGTGTAATCCATACTGAAGGCTGTAGTCTTTTGATCTTCAGCTAGTGCTTCAAGTCCTCTTCACTTTCAGCAAGCGAGGTTGTGTCATCTGTATAATGCACATTGTTAATGAGTCTTCCTCCAATCCTGATTCCCCGTTCTTCATATAGTCCAGCTTCTCAAATTATTAGCTCAGCACACAGACTGAGTAAGTATGTTGAAAGGATACAAGTTTGACGCGCACCCCTTGTTTTGTTTGAGCTACTGCCTCTTGATCTATATACACGTTCCTCGTGAGTACAATTAAATGTTCTGGAATTTCCATTCTTCTCAATGTTATCCATAATTTGTTATGATCCACACAGTTGATTGCTTTGCATAGTCAATAAAACACAGGTAAACATCCTTCTGGTATTCTCTGCTTTCAGCCAGGATCCATCTGACATCAGCAATGATATCCCTTGTTCCACGTCCTCTTCTGAATCTGGCTTGAATTTCTGGCAGTTCCAGGTGGGCATACCTCAGTAGCCGCTTTTGAATGATCTTCAGGAAAATTTTACTTGCATGGGATGTTAATTGTATTGTTCGATAATTTTCGCATTCTGTTGGATCACCTTTCTTTGGAATAGGCATAAATATGGATTTCT
This sequence comes from Elephas maximus indicus, assembly GCF_024166365.1. NCBI lineage: Eukaryota > Metazoa > Chordata > Mammalia > Proboscidea > Elephantidae > Elephas > Elephas maximus. The sequence goes on from NC_064839.1 coordinate 24,596,380, forward strand.
TCCAGTTGTTTGGACAGGTAGCTGTCTTCCATATTTCTTGGCATAGATGAGTGAGCGCTTCCAGTGCTGCATTCATTTGTTGAAACATCTCAATCGGTATTTTGTCAATTCCTGGAGCCTTGTTTTTCGCCAGTGCCTTCGGTGAAGCTTGGACCTCTTCCTTCAGTACCATCGATTCCTGATCATATGCTACCTCCTGAAATGGTTGAATGTTGGCCAATTTTTTTTGGTATCGTGACTCTGTGTATCCTTCCGTCTTCTTTTGATGCTTCCTGTGTCATTCAATATTTTGCCTGTAGAATCCTTCACTATTGCAACTCAAAGCTTGAATTTTTTTCTTCAGTTCTTTCAGCTTTAGAAATACCAAGTATGTTCTTCCCTTTTGGTTTTTTTATATCCAGGTCTTTGCACATGTTATTATAATACTTTTCTTTGTCTTCTTGAGCTGCCCTTCGAAATCTTCTGTTCAGCCCTTTTACTCATCATTTCTTCCTTTTGCTTTAGCTTCTCTATGTTCAAGAGCAAGTTTCAGAGTCTTTTCTGACATCCGTTTTGGTCTTTTTTTTCTTTTCTGTCTTTTTAATGACCTCTTGCTTTCTTCATGTATGATGTCCTTGATGTCATTCCACAACTCGTCTGGTCTTCAGTCATTAGTATTCAACGCATCAAATCTATTCTTGAGATGGCCTCTAAATTCAGGTGGGATATACTCAAGGTCGTACTTTTGCTCTCATGGAATTGTTCTAATTTTCTTCAGCTTCAAGTTGAACTTGCATATAAGCAATTGATGGTCTGTTCCACAGTTGGCGCCTGGCCTTGTTCTGCCTGATGATATTGAGCTTTTTCATTATTTCTTTCCACAGATGTAGTCGATTTGATTCCTGTGTATTCCATCTGGCAAGGTTCACGTGTGTAGTCATCGTTTATGTTGTTGAAAAAGGTATTTGCGATAAATAAGTCATTGGTCTTGCAAAATTCTATCATTGCAGTCTCCAGCATTGTTTCTATCACCAAGGCCATTTTTTCCAACTAGCGATTCTTCTTCGTTTCCAACTTTTGCATTCCAATCACCAGTAATTATCAGTGCATCCTGATTGTATGTTCAATCAATTTCAGACTGCAGAAGTTGGTGGCAGTGTTTTTGTTGTTAGGTGCCGTCGAGTTGGTACTGTTTGTTATGCTTGAGCTCATTGTTGCAGCCACTTTGTCAATCCACCTCGTTGAGAGTCTTCCTCTTTTCTGCTGACCCTGTACTCTGCCAAGCCTGATGTCCTTCTCCAGGGACTGATCCCTCCTGACATGTTCAAAGTGTGTAAGACGCAGTCTCACCATACTTGCCTCTAAGGAGCGTTCTGGCCCCACTTCCTCCAAGACAGATTTGTTCGTTCTTTTGGCAGTCCATGGTGTATTCAATATTCTTCGCCAACACCACAATTCAAAGCTGTCAACTCTTTTTCGGTCTTCCTTATTCATTGTCCAGCTTTCACATGCATATGATGTGACTGAAAATACGATGGCTTGGGTCAGGCACACCTTAGTCTTCAGGGTGACATCTTTGCTCTTCAACACTTTGAAGAGGTCCTCTGCAGCAGATTTACCCAATGCAATGCGTCTTTTGATTTCTTGACGGCTGCTTCCATGGCTGTTGATTGTGGATCCAAGTAAAATGAAATCCTTGACAACTTCAATCTTTTCTCCGTTTATCATGATGTTGCTCATTAGTCCAGTTGTGAGGATTTTTGTTTTCTTTATGTTGAGGTGTAATCCATACTGAAGGCTGTGGTCTTTGATCTTCATTAGTAAGTGCTTCAAGTCCTCTTCACTTTCAGCAAGCAAGGTTGTGTCATCTGCATAACACAGGTTGTTAATGAGTCTTCCTCCAATCCTGATGCCCCATTCTTCTTCATATAGTCCAGCTTCTCGTATTATTTGTTCAGCATACAGATTAAATAGGTATGGTGAAAGAATACAACCCTGACACACACCGTTCCTGACTTTCAACCAATCAGTATCCCCTTGTTCTGTCCGAACAACTGCCTCTTGATCTATGGAAAGGTTCCTCAAGAGCACAATTAAGTGTTCTGGAATTCCCATTCTTCGCAGTGTTATCTATAGTTTGTTATGATCCACGCAGTCGAATGCCTTTGCATAGTCAATAAAACACAGGTAAACATCCTTCTGGTATTCTCTGCTTTCAGCCAGGATCCCTCTGACATCAGCAATGATATCCCTGGTTCCACGTCCTCTTCTGAAACCGGCCTGAATTTCTGGCAGTTCCCTTTCGATACACTGCTGCAGCCATTTATGAATGATCTTCAGCAAAATTTTGCTTGCGTGTGATATTAATGATATTGTTCTATAATTTCCACATTCGGTTGCATCACCTTTCTTGGAACTAGGCATAAATATGGATCTCTTCCAGTCAGTTGGCCAGGAAGTTGTCTTCCATATTTCTTGGCATAGACGAATGAGCACCTCCAGGGCTGCATCTGTTCGTTGAAACATTTCAATTGATATTCCATCAGTTCCTGGAGCCTTGTTTTTTGCCAATGCCTTCAGAGCAGCTTGGACTTCTTCCTTCAGTACCATCGGTTCCCGATCATATGCCACCTCTTGAAATGGTTGAATATCGACTAATTCTTTTTGGTATAATGACTCCGTGTATTCCTTCCATCTTCTTTTGATGCTTCCTGTGTTGTTTAATATTTTCCCCATGGAATCCTTCACTACTGCAACTCGAGGCTTGAATTTTTTCTTCAGTTCTTTCAGCTTGAGAAACGCCGAGTGTGTTCTTCCCTTTTGGTTTTCCATCTCCAGCTCTTTGCACATGTCATTATAATACTTTACTTTGTCTTCTCGAGAGGCCTTTTGAAAGCTTCTGTTCAGTTCTCTTACTTCATCAATTCTTCCTTTTGCTTTAGCTGCACGATGCTGAAGAGCAAGTTTCAGAGTATCCTCTGACATCCATCTTGGTCTTTTCTTTCTTTCCTGTCTTTTCAGTGACCTCTTAGTTTATCTTTGGACTTAGTGGTCGGTGTGTAAATTGAATAATAGTGGTATTAACTTGTAGGTCTTCCTTGTAGGTGTATGGCTATCACCCTACCACTGAGAGCAGTTGTATTTCAGGATGTATCTTGAAATGTTCTTTTTGACGATGAATGCAACGCCATTCCTCTTCAAGTTGTCATTCCCGCCATAGTAGACCATGTGATTGTCCCATTCAGAATGGCCAATCCCAGTCCATTTCAGCTCACTAATGCCTAGGATATTGATGGTTATGCGTTCCATTTCATTTTTGACGACTTTCAGTTTTCTTAGATTCATCCTTTGTACATTCCATGTTGTAATTATTAATGGAGGTTACAGCCAACATGAGGAGGTCTTATTTTAAACCTGAGGTTTCTTGGGAGTGGTCAGATGCCCCCTCCCTTAAAATCTCTAGAGAGTAGCCTGTCCTTGGCTTGCATTTGCTCTGAACACTGCCCCGGACACTCTCCAGCCCTCGCAGAGTGACCTCCAAATCCAGCCTATCCCAGCCCAGAGGTTTCTGAGCCTCTCACAGAGACCAATAATGGATTGCTTTACAGGGAGATTGGACAACACGCATCAAGTCCCCCCACCACCCCTCCTCTGAGCCTCAGTTTCCTCATTAAAATGAGAAGGGTGGGGATGGACTCTGAGAGGCTGCCTGGAGCTAACATTCTGGCCCTCTGAGACCCGGCCCCAGGTCCCTTCTCTACTCTCAGAGCAGCTGTTTCCACCATCCCTTAGAGCAGATGGGGGTGTGGCGGCAGTGGAGTGCACTCAGTGTATCCCTTCCCCATCAGGACTTGGTCTTTGACCTGGGAGACCCTGTGAGGTGGGAGTACCTACTCCTGGGGACTGATAAGCCTCACCTGTTCACGACCGATGACGAGGATGATGGGATAAATGATGACGACGACGATGTGGAAAATCTGGTGAGTCTCGGTGAGCGCATGGGGCCGGGATGAGGTGTGGGGAGGGCTTCACACCCCATCTTGTGTCAGGCCAGCCCGACGAATGTCCCAATCTGTGTGTGTATGTGTGGGGGTGGGGATGGTCCAGGCAGACCAGTTACATATTCCTCAGGGCAGAAGAACTCTCCTAGCCTGGATCATGCCCCCATTTTACAGAGGGCAAACTGAGGCCCAGACCTGCCCAGGGCCACTGCTGGCTTAGAGGAGGGCTGGGACATGAATTCAGGTCTCCTGCCCAAAACACAGTCCACCGTTGTGCAGGGTTGCCCTGCTCGCTGTGAAGAGCACACCCCTAGAATGGGGTAATATGACCTTCTCACTGAGCCCCTGGGAACTCCAGGGCTGTCTGTTCCTCACTTTCCATCCTTTGTGACCACTTTCAGGCTTTTCTTGTCTGTCGTATTAGCCCTTCTAAAGGTTGTTGGCCTAGGGCCATCAGCATCCCTTCCAGGCAGGTCTTCGGGAGGCCCCGTGTGTGGTGTTTAGGGGCACAGGGACCTTAGTTACTGGCGGTGAACCTGTGCGAATTTCCTAACTGTTACAAGCTTCAGTTTTCTTATCTGTATGTAAAATGGGGGAGGGCATCATAGTGGTATTCATAGTGCAGTGAAATCCATGGGCGCCGGAATTCAATGAGACTGCCTTGTTTTTCCATGTCTCACAAGGTTTCCACCTTTGACAGGGTGCACTGTCCCTTTTCTATCACCCATTTTAGTGGAAAATACTTGAGTTTTCCTTCTCTGACAGGTTTCTGCCTTGCACAGATTCCAGCTTTCACAGGTTTTCCTGTTATACTAATAGTTGGTAACATTCATACGCTCTTACTGTGTACCAGACACTGTTGTCGGTGCCTTACAGTCACCCAGTGAGGTGGCTACTAGTATCATCATCCGTGATTATTATCATCCCATGGTACTGATGGGAAGACTTATACACAGACAGGTTAAGTAACTTACCCAAGGCTGCACAACCAGTGAGTGACAGAGCTGGGATCTGAACCCAGGCAGTCTGGCTCTAAAGTCTGGGTTCTCAGGGAGACTCTGTCCTACCTCCTGGGGCTGCTTGAGGGAGAAACAAGGCCGTGGGTGTGATGTGCCTGGTACAGCAGTATAGGTATGCCTGGGAAATGGTATACTGTGTTCTCAGCATCCTCATCTTTGGCGGACAGGTCCTGGGTCACAGGCGCCCCCTGCTGGCTGACCATGAGGCATAGCCCAGGCAGTGTATAGCGAGGCCAGCCCTGGAAGGAGCACCCATAGCACCCCAGCCCATTGGTCCTCAAGCAGTTCCAGTCACAGGACCTAATTCCATCCTTGGGCCTGAAACCCTTGTTACTGTGAGGACGGTCCAGTGGTGTCCCTATAGAACCAGAGCTCAGCTGTGGGCCCCGGGGAACAAACGGAGCCTCCAGCCACCACCAGCAGCTCCTGCCGGGCCACCTTAGAGATTTTTGAGAAGGCTCACTGCTGACTGCTCACCCAGTTTGTTTGTCACCTGCAAGAAGTCACAACTGGTGCCAGAGGTCTGAGCAATGTCGGTGGGAGAAAATTTTACATGGAGAAAGTCTTATCCATCCATGTTTCCATGGTTACCTAGTTTGAGAACCATTTGTGTGGACTAGGCCTTATTTTATAGATGAGGAAACGAAAGCTCAGAGAGAAAAAATAATGATGGCAGCCAGGCAGTGTCCCAAGCTCTTTGTATACATGATGCCATTTAATCCTTCCAAGAGGTCCATTTTACAGTTAAGGTAACTGAGGCTCAGAGGGGTTAAGAGACTTGCCCAAGGCCCCTCTGCTGGTGTCTGATGGAGGGTGGCGCTTGGATCCACCTGACTCCAGAGCCACTCTCTTGAAGACTAGCCCAATGCTGTGCCTGGCGCCTCGGCTGACCAGTTGAGGAAAGGTGAGTGCAGGGGAGGACACTCTGCCAAGAGGTGACTCCTCTCCCTCCGTAATTGTGGGCTCACGCCTGAAAGGTGTGGGGGTCCAAGCTTCTCACGACCACCGGCTCCCCTAGGGAAGCTGATGACACATCTTGGCTTGGCTGAGGGAATGAGACAGCTCGGGCCCTAACGTCTGCTTCAAGGCCCAGCCCTGACCGGCACCCTCCTACTCCCAACCTCTCTCAACAGGGCAAGGAGGATGAGGAGAAGAGCTTCGACATGCCGCACTCGTGGGTGGAGCAGATTGAGATCTCCCCAGATGGTATTGGCTTGTTCAGAAACCCTTGCCAGGCTCAGTTCCAGGGCAACAGCTAGGCTGGGCTGCCCTGGCCCCTCCCCCTTTCTGCAGCATCCCTGTTCACACACTCTGTGACCTGGCACCCAGGAGGGGGCTCAGTTCGCCTGTGCTCGGTGTGGGGTACCCCGGGGTTGGGTCACATGGAGGACAGGGACACAGGCCTCCCCCTTTCTCACCCCCTCTGCCTGAAGGAGGCACAGGGTTCAGATGGTGCAGGGGGTGTCAGGACCCAGGAAGGTCAAGCAGAGAAAGCAGGAGAGCGGGAATGCTCACGCCCCATGTCGAAACATGCTGGCTGCTGAGCTTCCCGTTTGGGAGCACCCAGACCCATGGGGAGGGCAGAGGCCATTCCACTAGGGTGGAAAGTACTGGAGAGGGTGTCACAGGAACCCAGAGGGGCCCACCTGGCCCAGCTTAGGCGTTGAGGGCTCCCAAGAGGTGGGGCTCCCTGAGCTAAGTTTGGAAGGGTCGGAAGGATTCAGCCCAGCAAGGGCAGGAGGGGACCATGTTTCAGGCAGAGAGACCTGCACAGGCAAAGGCCTGGCAGCCAGGGAGACTGATGTGTCTGGGGAGCAGATGCTCGGGTCGGGCTCGAACCCTGTTCTTGTGGGCCTGTGCCTCTGCCTGGCCTGAGAACGCCCCGAGGGGACTTGGGGCCTGGCAGGGGCAGGAGGGAGCAGACAGTGTGATGGGCAATTCCACTGCTGAGACTCTGTCCTGAGCGAACAATGAGCAAGAACAAAGAATTCATGACACAGGTGTTCATCATGGTGCTGTTTATAACAAAAAGTTGGAAAGAACCTAAATACCCAGCAGTAGGGGATCGGTTATACCATTAGTGCTTATCCATATGTGGAGCTGCCTTCTCCCTCAGGCCTGGGCTCCCCGATCTGGGGAAGAGAGCCCTCAGACCTACTCTGTGCCCACAGCATTCGAGACCCGCTGCCCCAATGGGAAGAAGATAATCCTGTACAAGAGGGCGAAACTGGAGAAGTGGGCCCCGTACCTCAACAGCAATGGCCTCGTGTGCCGCCTCACCACCTACGAGGATTTGGAGTGTACGGGGCAGCCTGGCTGGGGGAGCTAGGGCAGGGGCAGGGGTGAGGCTTGATGTGGGGAGCAGGAGAGCTGGGTCTCCCAGTGTGTCGTGTGACCTTGGGCACATCACTGCCACTATCTCAGTGTGTGTGGGCTCTGCTGACCTCTGTGTGTGGGGAACAGGGGGGTGGAGGCTGGAGGAGCTGGCTGGCTGCAGCAAGCTTCACTCGGCACCACAGGTACCAACATTTTGGAGATAAAGGAGTGGTACCAGAACCGGGAGGACATGTTGGAGCTGAGGCACATGAACAAGACCACAGGCCTAAACACTGACTACTTCAAGCCAGGCCACCCCCAGGCTCTGCGTGGTGCGTGGACTCCATTACTGGTCAGGCAGGAGCCCAGGGCAAGGAGGGAGTACACACTGCCTCCATGGCAGCTGGTATGCGGTGGGAGGAGTCAGCATCCTTGTATGGACGGGGTTCCTGGGTGGCAAGCAGCAGAAACCATCTCTGCCTCCCTAAGCAACCTGATGTGTGGGGAGATGGGGGGAGCTCAGAAAATCCAAGGAGAAGTAACAAATGTTCCTCCAGGAAGTCATAGCTGGGGCTACATGCCCATTCTGTGCTTGATGTTGGGCAGGAAGCCCAGCAAGAGGGCACACAGTGGGGACCACAGTTAAAGGAGATAAGGATGTTGAGTAGTAAAACCAGTAAATGTTCCCCACAAGGGCAATGCAAAGGGCAGATGGTGTGTAAAGTGTGGACATGGCCATGAGCTCAGAAAGTTGGCAAGGGAGGGAAGGTCATGTCTTGGGAGAGAATCAATAACCCTTTTCAAGAATTCGCAAAGGAAAAACATAGGGCCAATACACATTTAAAAACATGACCAACCTCATTTGTTGTCAAAAAAAAAAAAAAAAAGAAACTAACCCAATAAGGGACCATTTTACAACCCTCAAGTTGGTAAAGATGGAGAAAAATAGTCCCACCGGTGTGAACAAGCGTGCAAAGCAGCAGTCACCCTGTCACTGCTGGTAGGAGAGCAAATTGGCACAACTTTTCTGGAGGGCAGTTCGGCAAAATATATCTACAATGGTCTTAAGATGTGTACCCTCTTTGACCCAGCAATTCCACTGCTGAGAATCTATCCTGAGCAAGAACAAAGAACACATGAGAGATGTTCATCATGGTGTTGTTTACAATAACAAAAAGCTGGAAACAACCTAAATACCCAACAATTGGGGATTGGTTATATCACTAATTCTCATCCATACGTGGTGCTGCCTTCTCCCTTGGGCCTGGGGTCTGTTATCATGCCAGCTCTCATAGTTCGGTTGCTCATCTGGCACTTTCTCTCCTACCCTCCCCCATCACAGTGCACTCATACAAGTCCATGCTCCCCGAGAATGACCGAGTTATGGAGTTTTACCAGTCGGCCCGTGTGGATGGCCTAATAAAGCGGGAGGAGACGCCCAAGACGATGACGGAGCACTTCCAGGGACGGCCAGACTTCCTCTCCTACCGCCACATCAACTTTGGCCCCAGGGTCAAGAAACTCCCTCTGAACAGCGCGGAATCCAACCCCCGACCCATAGTGGTAGGAGTTCGCTGGGCCTGGGGACAGGGGGCCCTCATTCCGTGGCAGGCCAAGGTCACCATGGGATGGGGAGAGCCTTGGCTCTGGGGTGCCATCAAAGCCTGAGACATTTCATGAGCACCAACTATGAGCCGGAACCCTGGTGACACAATGGTTAAGAGCTCGGCTGCTTATTAAGGCAGTTCTATTCTGTCCTACAGGGTCTGTATGAGTCAGAATCGACTGGATGGCAACGGGTTTTGGTTTGAACTATGAACCAAGTGCTTTACCAAACGCACCGTCCCAGGGCTGTCTGATGTCAGGCTATGCCCTTAACCGTTGGGCCAAGTATTTCCTCACTGTTCTAAAAAAATGCACACTTGTCACAAAACATTTGGAAAATATGGAGACATATGGAGAGAAAAGTAAATACATCTCAGGATGGCATTTGTCAGAATTACCGTGTATTAATGGGTTTGGTTTTGAGAGTCTTTTCTACCTTAGTTGAGATCCATGCATGTGTAATCCTCATATCATCCACTTAAATTAAAGTGTGCTTTTCCTCTGTGTCATTACAAATTATTTGGCAACTGAGTTTAATGGCTGCATACCACAGCAGCTCTTTCTAGCAGTAAAGGATATCTAGTGATGGTAGTAGGCAACCGGGAGAGGTGGTGAGCTCCCTGTCTCTGGAGGTGGGCGAGCAGTCTTGTTGAAGAGCTAGAGACGTCTAACACCATACAGGGCTGGAGCGGCCTGGCCTGAGAGCTGTGGGGCCATAAGAACCACTGTCTGGCTAGGGGTCTGCTCCACAGGAACCTCCAGAGGACACCAGACCCCAATGTCCCTGAGTGCCCTTGGGGACATGCATAGAAATCCTTCCCCCACCTCCTGTCCTCTGCCTGTTCTGGCCTCACAGAAGATCACCGAGCGGTTCTGCCGCAACCCCGCGAAGCCCGCGGACGAGGACGTGGCCGAGCGTGTGTTCCTGATCGCGGACGAGCGCATCCAGCTGTGCTACCACTGCCGCAACGACCACATCACGGCCTCCAAGCGGGAGTTCCTGCGGCGCACCGAGGTGGACAGCAAGGGCAACAAGATCATCATGACGCCTGACATGTGCGTCAGCTTCGAGGTGGGCCTGGGAGCGTGGCCGCGGAATGCAGCGGGTGGGGGGAGGAGAAGCCGCTCGGACCTCGGTCCTGTCCCAGCAACTTGGGAGAACCAGGACCGGAAGCTCTGGCTCCCAGTTGGAAATTCACCCTGCTCCTTGGGATAGGAAACCCTAGTGGTGTAGTGGTTAAGCGCTATGGCTGCTAACCAAAAGGTTGGGTGTTCCAAACCACCAGGCGCTCCTTGGAAACTATGCGGCAGTTCTACTCTGTCCTGCAGAGTCGCTGTGAGTCGAATCGACCCGACCTAAGCGGGTACGGGCTCCTTGCGATAATCAAAAGCTCCCGTCTGGGTACCCCTCTCTTTGCAGCTCTTTTAAAAATCTCCCCCTCTTCCACCAAGGAGAACCCAATGGGCTGAGACCACTCCCCACCGCTACCCCTGGGCAGGGAAGACCCAGATCCAGAGGACCAATGCTAAGTAGGAAAAGACACCACCACTGTGGTCTGATTTTCTTAGTTCAAATCCTCACTCCTCTGGCACCTTCCTCAATCCCTCTGAGTCTCTGGCTCCTGCTCTGTTACTTGTGTTTTTACAGATGAGGAAACTGAGGCCCAGAAAGGTTAAACAACTTGTTTTAGGTCACACAGCTAGGAAGTGGCAGGGGCAGATTGGAACCCAGGTGGCCTCTCCATGTCAGTGTGCTGGTTGTTGTCCCAGGTGGAGCCGATGGAGCACACTAAGAAGCTTCTCTACCAGTACGAGGCCATGATAAAGCTCAAGAGCGAGGAGAAGCTGTCCAGACACCAGGCCTGGGAGTCAGAGCTGGAGGTAGGGTCCCATGGGAGAGTGGGCAGGTGAGAGGTGATGGGGTGGGCGTGTCTTAATCACACCCCCACCCCCTTCCCCACCCCAGGTGCTGGAGATCCTGAAGCTTCGAGAGGAGGAGGAAGAGGGGCATGTGCTGACCATCTCCATCTATGACACCAAGCGCAATGAGAAGAGCAAGGAATATCGGGAGGCCATGGTGAGCCCCCTCCATCGCTCCGGCCCCAGCTTTTCCTGGACCAGCCTCCCACCCCCACCCCCTGGCTTCCAGGGTGGCAAGAATGACTAGGGATTCTACTGGGAAGCCCTTTGTATAAGGGCATGAAGTTACTGACACCATGGTATTCATCCTTGCTGCTGAACTAGCCATTTCTTTGATTCACCCCGGAGTCCTCATGATCTAAGCCAGGTCTTCCCCCCACTTCCAGGGGCTTCTGGTTAAGCCATGGTCTATACTGTATGTGGGAAAGAAGAAAACGTACCTGTGTACCCGCCTCCACCCTGGACTCCTATGGAGCTTGAAGCCTTTCCCCGAAGCCCCAGCAAGCCGACTGTGGCCACAGGCCTGAGTTCTTAGGCCACCCCTGCAGCGCAGGGTGTTCAAGTTACACCCACAGGTTGCAAGTCCTGGCTTGGTTTCCCAAGCTGGTTTCCGAATCTTCTTCATCAAACAATTGGAAATCTCTAAAAATAGTTTGCAGTTAGTGAGCTGGGGCAGGGCATCAGATGACTGGCTCCCAAACCCGAGGGGGTGGGCGTCAGCCCCCACATCTCCACTTCATGGCCATCTGTGCTGCAGGACACAAGGCCCCAGGATAAAAGGGAAGCATGAAGGCAGTTTCTGGTGGTTTTTAATTTAATGTCATTAACTCCACCACCAGGGAGCCCTGGTGGTGCCACAGTCAAGCACTTGGCTGCTAACCAAAAAGCTGATGGTTTGAACCCACCCAGTGTCTCTGCGGGAGAAAAACCTGGTGATCTGCTTCTGTAGACTGTAGCCTGGAAAACTCTATGGGGCAGTTCTACTGTCACATGGGGTTGGGATGAGTTGGAAATGACTCGACGGCACACGAAACCACCACCACTCATTGAGCAAGCGTGTCGGCAACAGACTATGTGTTTACAGATATGATCTTGGCTGAATCCTCAGAGGAAACTCAGGCTTAGATAAAGAGCCCTGAATTCATGGAAGAAATAAGAGTTAGGCTGTTATCCGTAAGCATGGGTACAAGACACCAGCCCACAGGTCCCCTCTAAGGCCTCAGCCCAAGGCGCCCAGCACTGGGTCCTGGATTTGTGGCCTGATTTTGCACTGTCACAATGTGGACCTGGCTGAGAGGTCCCTGATGCCCCTTGCTGCCCCACATGACCCTCATGCCCACTCCCCAGGAACGCGTGATGCACGAGGAGCACCTGCGGCAGATGGAGACCCAGCTGGACTACCTGGCCCCATTCCTGGCACAGCTCCCACCAGGCGAGAAGCTGACACGCTGGCAGGCTGTGCGCCTCAAGGATGAATGCCTCAGCGACTTCAAGCAGAGGCTCATCGACAAGGCCAACCTCATCCAGGCTCGCTTTGAGAAGGTGCAGCCGAGGCCCTGGGAGGGGCGCGCAGGGTGCCTTGGCACCCTCATCCGGGAAATGGGCCCAGGGCTGTCTGCCCCACCACCTCACAGACTTGTGAGGGACCGAGGAGGGGATGAGCGTGTCAGTGCTCAGGGTTTTCAAATGATGAGGTGTTCTTCCTCACTCTTGTTCATTGGATGGGTGGGTGGGTGGATGGATGGGGTGGGTGGAGAGATGGATGGATGGGGTGGGTGGAGAGATGGATGGATGGGGTGGGTGGAGAGATGATGGATGGGGTGGATGGAGATGGGTGGATGGGGTGGGTGGAGAAATGGATAGAGTGGATCGGTGCATGGGTGGATGGATGGGGTGGGTGGAGAGATGGATGGATGGGGTGGGTGGAGAGATGGATGGACGGGGTGGGTGGAGAGATGGATGGACGGGGTGGGTGGAGAGATGGATGGATGGGGTGAGTGGAGAGATGGATGGATGGGGTGGGTGGAGAAATGGATGGATGGAGTGGGTCGGTGCGTGGGTGAATGGATGGGGTGGGTGGAGAGATGGATGGATGGAGTGGGTGGAGAGATGGATGGATGGATGGGGTGGGTGGAGAAATGGATGGCTGGAGTGGATTGGTACATGGGTGGATGGATGGGGTGAGTGGAGAGATGGATGGGGCGGGTGGAGAGATGGATGGATGGGGCGGGTGGAGAGATGGATGGATGGGGCGGGTGGAGAGATGGATGGATGGGGCGGGTGGAGAGATGGATGGATGGGGCGGGTGGAGAGATGGATGGATGGGGCGGGTGGAGAGATGGAGTGGATCAGTGAGTGGATGGATGAGGTGGATGGGGGGGTAGATGGATGGCTGAGTGGGTGGATGGATGGAAGCGTAGATAGATGCACTGACCCATTTCTGCGGGTCAAGCATGCACCATATACTTCCCATATTATCTTACTGCAAACTGCTCTACAAGGTGGGGGTGAGGGCACAATGAGCTTCAGTTTTCAGTTAAGAAATTGGAGGCTCTGAAAATGTAGGAAATTTGTCCAGAGCTGAATAGTTGTCTCAGTCTTGACCCCTGCTTTGATCTCATGGATATTATGTCCTCCTAAACACAGCCTCAGCAGCCCCCAACCAAGACCCTGTATGGCCTTGGCCTCTGCCTTTCTGACTTCTGGGTGTGGGGGCAGTGGGGCCCTGTCTGGAGACTAGTGGGATTTCAGCCTGCAGCCTGGGTGAGGTCAGCCCCCATCAACTCTTTCCTCTCCTCCCTGTGCCCACAGGAGACCCAGGAACTGCAGAAGAAGCAGCAGTGGTACCAGGAGAACCAGGTGACCCTGACTCCCGAGGATGAGGATCTGTACCTGAGTTACTGTTCTCAGGCCATGTTCCGCATCCGCATCCTGGAGCAGCGGCTCAATCGGTGAGGGGGCAGGGGATCTGGAGAGGGGGGCAGGGGGGCTGGGCCACCAGCTTCATGCTCCCTCACCCCCTGTTGCCCTGCCCTCCAATTGCAGACACAAGGAGCTGGCGCCCCTGAAGTACCTGGCTCTGGAGGAAAAGCTCTACAAGGACCCACGCCTGGTGGAGCTCCTCAAAGTCTTTGCCTGATGTCCCTTCTGCACCTCTGCTGCTTTCACACCCCTCCTGGGGCCTTGGCAGAAGCTGCCAGAAAAAGCACCCCTTCTCCACAGCCTGGCCCCTGTGTTCCCTTCACCCAGCTAAGGATGGCCACTTAGGTGCCCTGCCTCACTGCCACACCACCTCCAGCCCTTTCTGTTCTTGCTTCTCACGACTTTCCTGTAAATAAACTTTTAATTTGCAATTTGCATCTCCTATTTCACAAGCTCCAGCACTTTTTCTCCTTCCCTTCTTTATCTGTAGCCTGGGGGCTTGTCCTCCTCCCTTCTTCTTGGCTATCTTCATTTGCTTCCTTTTCTTCTGCACTTCTGTAGACCATCCCCCTCCCACCCCGTTGCCCTTGAGTGGATTCTGACACAGAGTAGAACTTCCCCTGGGGTTTTCTTGGTTGTAATCTTTATGGAGTGCCCTCCAGGCCTTTCTTTCACAGTGCTGCCACTGGGTGGGTTTCAGTCGACAACCTTAAGGTTAGTAGACAAGTGCAAAAATAACTGGTTAGATCTCAGTGTGGCTAGGGTGGCCCAACTCTTGAAGTGGGATGACAAGGCTAAGGTGCTCACCCCGAAACAGTGGGGCGTGAATCTCAGCTCCTCTTACCAAAAACTTTTTACCCATCTCTGAAATGAGGATGGTGCTGTTGTCATTAAATGAGGTAAGACTTGTAAAGCAGAGAGGACTGGGAGTTGACAAAGAACGCACCCACTAAATGTTAGCGTAAAAAATGGCCAGTAAACATGAAAATGTGGTCAAATTTATTAGTGATCAGGGAAATTTACTACTACAGCACACCCACCGGAATGGACGAAATGAGTAAGTATTGGTGAGGATGTGAAGCAACTGCAACTCTGATACACAGCTTCCCTAGTGGGAGTAAATCAAAGCAACTGCTTTGGAAAACTGGCAGTAAGTATCTAGTAAAACACACATATACCCCGTGGTCCAGCAATTCTACCCCTAGGTATTTACCCAACAGCAGTGCGTACATATGTCCATCAAAAGGCATGTACTAGAAGGTTCATAGCCTCACTATGAATAATAGCCTCAAACTGGAAATTACTCAAATGCTCATCAAGAGTAGAATGGAGAAGATGGCTGACTAGGTAGATGCTACCTCGGATCCTTCTTGCAAGAAAGACTCAGAAAAACAAGTGAATCGATCACATGCATGACAATCTATGAACCCTGACCATCAAACACAGATCTAAAGAGTTGACCTGAGCGACAGAGACTGAGAACGAACAACCACGGGGAAGCAGCAACTGTTTTTGGAGCCTGGAGCCAGCGTCCCAGTCAGGAAACCTTGGCGCCGGGCTTTGGATTGGGTGCAGGGGAGCTAAGCACAGCATCCTGAGACGGCGCAAACACGGGGCGCAGCCCTAGCCCCCTGAACTGACCTCGGGGGAAGCCCAGCCAGTGCCTGCAGGCAGCACAGCCACACGGCTGAAAGGAGGAGAAGTCACCGGGAGGCAGTGACTGGTTTTGGAGCCAGGAGTGCAGCATCCCAGCCAGGGAACCTTGGCGCTGGGCTTTGGACTGGGAGCGGAGGAACTAACTGCGGCTTCTGAGACAGCGCAAGCACGGGACAGGGGCCTGACCCTCGGGGTCAATCTCTACCCAGCCAGCACACAGTGGATGCGCCCCTCGGGAATCTCAGATAAAACAGTCGTCCCAAGTAAGATAAGTAACTTTGTCTATATTCCGGGGTGCTACTCTCTCCTATTTATCTGAACCCCCCCTCCCCTTCCCAGGTGGCTTCATTAACGTTGGAATTTCCTGAGCCAGAGGATGAACAGCACTGCGGTTTTTCTTTCTTTGGTCTTTTCCAAACCCATTCTCCTGGCCTGAGAGAAGCAGCTACAAAAAACCCAGGGACCAGAAATCCTTCCCTAATTGGACTAAAAACACAGAACCAGCTCCAGCCAAGCATATGTGATCCACAGTCTTGGGCTTTCATCCCTACAGGGAACAAGGTGGCTATTATAATGCAAGAGCATTTCTGATAGGGATCTGACTGCAATTGTTTTAGCGGATTTACTGGAAAGACAAGTTTCCCAGGTCTGATATCTCTGCGTATTCAACAGAGCCCTCACTGACCCACAACAGGGAACTGAGGACTGAAGCTCCCCTCAGACTACCTAGCCTCCTGCCTTAGGAGTCTAAGGAGGGTGACACCTACCAATCTGTAGAGGTACTTGCACTGGGGGCCTAAGGTACACCTGCAAAGCCCACCCACCAAGGTGCTTTAGGAATAGAGACACACCTACCTCACTGACACTTAGGAGAAGCCTGTCAGTATCTTGCCCCCACCCTGGACTGTGAACCCCAGCTGCTACTAGAATCTGGTGCACACAACTATCACCACTACTTCTCTAGGTGGATAGGTGACAGTCTGCACCACACACTTGATGACCCAAAATCAGATTCTACTCAAGAATAGTGAATGGACTGAGGCTTATATATCTGGTAACAGCCCAAACCAGCTGGTAATAGGACATAAGTGAGTCAAGGGCTACAACAATCAAGACAGCGCAATCTAGTAGCCCATCTACGTATATTGAAAGAAAACAAAACAAGATAAGACTCAGTGAGCAAATATAGAATAAATCACTACAATATCTTAGTGATGGCTCGGAGACAGCAGTCGATATCAAACCACATAAAGAAGCAGACCATGACTGCTTCTACAACTCCCCAAACTAAAGAATCAAAATCTTTCCCAAATGAAGATACAATCCTGGAATTGCCAGATACAGAATATAAACAACAAATTTACAGAATGCTTCAAGACATCAGGGATGACCTCAGAAATGAAATAAGGCAATCTATAGAAAAAGCCAAGGAACACACTGATAAAGCAGTTGAAGAACTCAAAAAGATTATTCAAGAACATAGTGGAAAAATTAATAAGTTCCAAGAATCCACAGAGAGACAGCATTCAGAAATCCAAAAGATTAACAATAAAATTACAGAATTAGACAATGCAATAGGAAGTCAGAGGAACAGACTCGAGCAATTAGAATGCAGAGTGGGAGATCTGGAAGACCAGGGAATTAACACCAGTGTAGCTGAAAAAAAATCAGATAAAAGAATTAAAAAAATGAAGAAACCCTAAGAATCATGTGGGACTCTATCAAGAAGAATAACTTGCATGTGATTGGAGTCCCAGAACAGGGAGGGATAACAGAAAATACAGAGAGAATAGTTGAAGATCTGTTGGCAGAAAACTTCCCTGACATCATGAAAGGCAAAAGGATATCTATCCAAGATGCTCATCGAACCCCATTTAAGATTGATCCAAAAAGAAAAACACCAAGACATATTATCACCAAACTTGCCAAAACCAAAGATAAAGGGAAAATTTTAAAAGCAGCCAGGGATAAAAGAAAGGTCTCCTACAATGGAGAATCAATATGAATAAGTTCAGACTACTCAGCAGAAACCATGCAGGCAAGAAGGCAATGGGATGACATATACAGAGCACTGAAGGAGAAAAACTGGCAGCCAAGGATCATATATCCAGCAAAACTCTCTCTGAAATATGAAGGCGAAATTAAGAAATTTACAGATAAATACAAGCTTAGAGAACTTGCAAAAACCAAACCAAAGCTACAAGAAATCCTAAAGAAAACTGTTTGGTCAGAAAACCAATAATATCAGATACCAGCACAACACAAGGTCACAGAACAGAGCATCCTGAGATCAACTCAAATAGGGAAATCACAAAAACAAATTAAGATTAATTAAAAAAAAAAAAAACTCAAAACAGGGAATCATTGACGTCAATATGTAAAAGATCACAATAATCAAAAAGAGGGACTAAATACAGGTGGCATAGAACTGCCATATGGAGAGGGATACAAGGTGATATAGGACAATACAAGTTAGGTTTTTACTTAGAAAAATAGGGGGTAAATATTAAGGTAACCACAAAGAGGTATAACAACCCCATAACTCAAAATAAAAGCCAAGAAAAACATAACGACTCAGCAAACATAAAGTCAAATACTATGAAAATGAGGAACACACAATTTACAAAGAAAAACGTCTCAGCACAAAAAAGTAAGTGGAAAAATGAAATTGTCAACAACACACACAAAAAGGCATCAAAATGACAGCACTAAACACGTACTTATCTATAATTACGCTGAATGTAAATGGACTAAACGCACCAAGAGACAGAGAGTCTTAGACTGGATAAAGAAACACGATCCATCTATATGCTGCCTACAAGAGACGCACCTTAGACTTAGAGACACAAACAAACTAAAACTGAAAGGATGGAAAAAAAATATATCAGGCAAACAATAAGCAAAAAAGAGCAGGAGTAGCAATATTAATTTCTGACAAAATAGACTTTAAAGTTAAATCCACCACAAAGGATAAAGAAGGACACTACATAATGATAAAAGGGACAATTGACCAGGAAGATATAACCATGTTAAATATTTATGCACCTAATGACAGGGCTGCAAGATACATAAAACAAATTTTAACAGAACTGAAAAGTGAGATAGACACCTCCGCAATTATAGTAGGAGACTTCAACACACCACTTTCAGAGAAGGACAGGCAGGACATCCAGTAAGAAGCTCAACAGAGACACGGAAGACCTAATTGCTACCATCAACCAATTTGACCTCATTGACTTATACAGAACACTCCACCCAACTGCTGCAAAGTATCCTTTTTCTTCTAGCGCACATGAAACATTCTCTAGAATAGACCACATATTAGGTCATAAAACAAACCTTTGCAGAATCCGAAACATCGAAATATTACAAAGCATCTTCTCAGACCACAAGGCCATAAAAGTGGAAATCAATAACAGAAAAATTAGGGAAAAGAAATCAAATACTTGGAAACTGAACAATACCCTGCTGAAAAAAGACTGGGTTATAGAAGACATTAAGGAGGGAATAAAGAAATTCATAGAATGCAACAAGAATGAAAACACTTCCTATCAAAACCTCTGGGACACAGCAAAAGCAGTGCTCAGACGCCGATTTACATCAATAAATGCATACATACAAAAAGAAGAAAGAGCCAAAATCAGAGAACTGTCCCTACAACTTGAACAAATAGAAAGTGAGCAACAAAAGAATCCATCAGGCACCAGAAGAAAACAAATAATAAAAATTAGAGCTGAACTAAATGAATTCGAGAACAGAAAAACAATTGAAAGGATTAACAAAGCCAAAAGCTGGTTCTTTGAAAAAATTAATGAAACTGATAAATCATTGGCCAGACTGACTAAAGAAATACAGGAAAGGAAACAACTAACCCGATTAAGAAACAAGATGGACCACATCACAACAGACCCAACTGAAATTAAAAGAATCATATCAGATTATTACGAAAAATTGTACTCTAACAAATTTGCAAACCTAGAAGAAATGGATGAATTCCTAGAAAAACACTACCTACCTAAACTAACACAATCAGAAGTAGAACAACTAAATAGACACATAACAAAAAAAGAGATTGAAACGGTAATCAAAAAACTCCCAACAAAAAAAAAGCCCTGGCCCAGATGGCTTTACTGCAGAGTTCTACCAAACTTTCAGAGAAGAGTTAACACCACTACTACTAAACATATTTCAAAGCATAGAAAATGACGGAATACTGCCTAACTCATTCTATGAAGCCACCATATCCCTGATACCAAAACCAGGTAAAGACATCACAAAAAAAGAAAAGTACAGACCTATATCCCTCATGAACATAGATGCAAAAATCCTCAACAAAATTCTAGCCAATAGAATTCAACAACATATCAAAAAAATAATCCACCACGACCAAGTGGGATTTATACCAGGTATGCAAGGCTGGTTTAATATCAGAAAAACCATTAATGTAATCCACCATATAAATAAAACAAAAGACAAAAACCACATGATCTTATCAATTGATTCAGAAAAGGCATTTGACAAAGTCCAACACCCATTTATGATAAAAACTCTCAGCAAAATAGGAATTAAAGGAAAATTCCTCAACATAATAAAAGGCATCTATACAAAGCCAACAGCCAACATTACTCTAAATGGAGAGAGCCTGAAAGCATTTCCCTTGAGAACGGGAACCAGACAAGGATGCCCTTTATCACCGCTCTTATTCAACATCGTGCTAGAGGTCCTAGCCAGAGCAATTAGGCTAGACAAAGAAATAAAGGGCATCCAGATTGGCAAGGAGGAAGTAAAATTATCTCTGTTTGCAGATGACATGATCTTATATATAGAAAACCCTAAGGAATCATCCAGAAAACTAATGTAACTAATAGGAGAGTTTGGCAGAGTCTCAGGTGATAAGATAAACATACAAAAATCACTCGGATTCCTCTACATCAACAAAAAGAACATCGAAGAGGAAATCACCAAATCAATACCATTCACAGTAGCCCCCAAGAAGATAAAATACTTAGGAATAAATCTTACCAAAGATGTAAAAGACCTATGTAAAGAAAACTACAAAGTACTACTACAAGAAACTAAAAAGGACCTACTTAAGTGGAAAAACATACCTTGCTCATGGATAGGAAGACTTAACATAGTAAAAATGTCTATTCTACCAAAAGCCATCTATACATACAGTGCACTTCCGATCCAAATTCTGATGACATTTTTTAATGTGATGGAGAAACAAATAACCAACTTCATATGGAAGGGAAAGAAGCCTTGGATAAGTAAAGCATTACCGAAAAAGAAGAAGAAAGTGGGAGGCCTCACTCTACCTGATTTTAGAACATCTTATACAGCCACAGTAGTCAAAACAGCCTGGTACTGGTACAGCAACAGGCATATAGACCAATGGAACAGAATTGAGAACCCAGATATAAATCCATCCATATATAAGCAGCTGATATTTGACAAAGGCCCAGTGTCAGTTAATTAGGGAAAAGATAGTCTTTTTAACAAATGGTGCTGGCATAACTGGACATCCATTTGCAAAAAAATGAAACAGGACCCATACCTCACACCAAACACAAAAACTAACTCCAAGTGGATCAAAGACTTAAACATAAAGACTAAAACGATAAAGATCATGGAAGAAAAATAGGGACAACGTTAGAAGCCCTAATACAAGGCATAAACAGAATACAAAACATTACCAAAAATGACGAAGAGAAACCAGATAACTGGGAGCTCCTAAAAATCAAACACCTATGCTCATCTAAAGACTTCACCAAAAGAGTAAAAAGACCACCTACAGATTGGGAAAGAATTTTCAGCTATGACATCTCCGACCAGTGCCTGATCTCTAAAATCTATATGATTCTGTTAAAACTCAACCACAAAAAGACAAACAACCCAATCAAGAAGTGGGCAAAGGATATGAACACGCACTTCACTAAAGAAGATATTCAGGCAGCTAACAGATACATAAGAAAATGCTCTCGATCATTAGCCATTAGAGAAATGCAAATTAAAACTACAATGAGATTCCATCTCACTCCAACAAGGCTGGCATTAATCCAAAAAACACAAAATAGTAAATGTTGGAGAGGCTGCAGAGAGATTGGAACTCTTATACACTGCTGGTGGGAATGTCAAATGGTACAACCACTTTGGAAATCTATCTGGTGTTTTCTTAAAAAGTTAGAAATAGAACTACCATACAACCCAGAAATCCCGCTCCTCGGAATATACCCTAGAGAAATAAGAGCCTTCACACGAACAGATATATGCACACCCATGTTTATTGCAGCTCTGTTTACAATAGCAAAAAGCTCGAAGCAACCAAGGTGTCCATCAAAGGATGAATGGTTAAATAAATTGTGGTATATTCACACAATGGAATACTACGCATCGATAAAGAACAGTGAGGAATCTGTGAAACATTTCATAACATGGAGGAACCTGGAAGGCATTACGCTGAGCGAAATTAGTCAGAGGCAAAAGGACAAATATTGTATAAGACCACTATTATAAGATCTTGAGAAATAGTATAAACTGAGAACACATATTTTTGTGGTTATGAGGTGGGGAGGGAGGGAGGGTGGGAGAGGGTTATTTACTGATTAGTTGGTAAATAAGAACTACTTTAGGTCAGCTCAACTGGACTGGACCAAAAGCAAAGAAGTTTCTGGGATGAGCTGAATGCTTCAAAGATCAGCGGAGCAAGGCCGGGGGTTTGGGGACTATGGCTTAAGGGGACTTCTAAGTCAACTGGCAAAATAATTCTATTATGAAAACATTCTGCATCCCACTTTGAAACGTGGCGTCTGGGATCTTAAATGCTAACAAGCGGCCATCTGAGATGCATCAATTTGTCTCAACCCACCTGGATCAAAGGAGAATGAAGAACACCAAGGTCACACGATAACTACGAGCCCAAGAGACAGGGCCACATGAACCAGAGACTTACATCATCCTGAGACCAGAAGAACTAGATGGTGCCCGGCTACAACCGATGACTGCCCTGACAGGGAGCACAACAGAGAACCCCTGAGGGAGCAGGAGATCAGTGGGATGCAGACCCCTAATTCCCATAAAAAGACCAGACTTAATGGTCTGACTGAGACTAGAGGAATCCCGGCGGTCATGGTCCCCAAACCTTCTGTTGGCCCAGGACAGGAACCATTCCCAAAGACAACTCATCAGACATGGAAGGGACTGGACAATGGGTAGGAGAGAGATGCTGATGAAGAGTGAGCTACTTGTATCAGGTGGACACTAGAGACTGTGTTGGCATCTCCTGTCTGGAGGCGAGATAGGAGGGTAGAGAGGGTTAGAAACTGGCAAAATTGTCGCGAAAGGAGAGACTGGATGGGTTGACTCATTAGGGGGAGAGTAAGTGGGAGTATGGAGTAAGGTGTATATAAGCTTATATGTGACAGACTGACTTGATTTGTAAACGTTCACTTAAAGCTCAATAAAAATTATTAAAAAAAAAGTAGAATGGATACAAAAATTGTGGTCTAGAGACATTTTACGCTGTCATAACTTGGGTAGGGAGTGCCATTGGCATCTAGTGCATACAGCACAAGGATGCTGCTGCACCCCCTACAATGCACAGGACAGCCCCCACAACAAAGAATCACCTACCCCAAAATGCCAGTAGTTCTGAGGTTGAGAAACCGGTATAGGGCAATGAAAATGAAGGCCATGGAACAATGCGGAACATGGAACAATTTCAATGTCTCAAATATGCTGTCAAACCCAGAACCAGCTCCTGTCCAGGCATAAACAATTCGTGAACGTTGAGCACCTTTCCCTTCTGCATGGACCTGTGTGGGCCTATTTCAGGAGAATAGGCCCTTATTGGCAAACTCCAACCATTTCAGCTGTGCGGTGGAGATGTGGGTGTTTGACGTTTGACATTGCTTTGCCTATTAAACAAGGTCCTCAACTACCCATATCAGGGACCTAAGGACTGCTACCTCCACTCAGGTCACCCAGCCACCCATGACAGGGGTCCAAAGATAACTGGTACCTCCCAGTCCTTACAACCAAAAACTTTGGGTGCCCATGGTCTGTCTGCAGAACCCACCCACCAGCACGCTCTAGGGAACAGGGAAGCGTTTTCCTCAGAGACACTTGGGGGTCGGTTCTCAGCCCCCTGCCTTGTTCAGAGTGTGACCCCCTGCTGCAATCAGATACCGGTATATACACCAATCACCCCTGCCCCTCTAAGACTGTAGGACAGAGCCTATACCACACACTTGATGATCAGCTACTCCTAGACTTATATACCTGATAACACCTCTAGCCAGCTGGGGACAGGACACCAGAGCTCCAAAGGCAAAAATAATCAAGCTGGCTCACTCAAGCAACGCATGGGGGTATACCAAAACAAAGCAAGAAGCTACGACACAGTAAGCAAGCATAAACAAATACAATAACTTATTGAGTGGTCTCAGACAACAGTCAATATCAAGTCACATAAAGAAACAGACCATGATCACCTCAACAGGCTCTCAAAACAAAGAATCCAGGGATCTTCTAGATGAAAGTGCATTCCTGGAATTACCAGATGCAGAATACAAAAGCTTAATATACAGAACCCTTCAAGACATCAGGAAGGAAATGAGGCAATAGTCAGAACAAGCCAAGGAACACACAGACAAAGCAACTGAAGAAATTAGAAAGATTATTCAGGAACATACTGAAAAGTTTAATAAGCTGGAAAAATCCATAGACAGGCAGCAATCAGAAATTCAGAAGATTAACAATAAAATTACAGAAGTAGACAACTTAATAGAAAGTCAGAGGAGCAGAATTGAGCAAGCAGAAGCTAGAATTTCTGAACTCGAAGATAAATCACTTGGCACTAATATATTTGAAGAAAAATCTGATGAAAGAATTAAAAAAAAAATGAAGAAACCTTAAGAATCATGTGGGACTCTATCAAAGAGAAATAACCTACGAGTGATTGGAGTACCAGAACAGGGAGGGATAACAGAAAATACAGAGAAAATTGTTGAAGATTTGTTGGCAGAAAACTTCCCTGATATCGTGAAAGATGAGAAGGTACCTACCCAAGATGTCATCAAACTCCACATAAGGAAGATCTGAAAAGAAAGTCACCAAGACATATTATAATCGAACTTGCCAAATCTTTATCTTTAACCAAAGATAAAGAGACAAGTATAAGAGCAGCGAGGGATAAACGAAAAGTTTATCCTTTACAAAGGAGGGCCAATAAGAATAAGCTCGGACTACTCGGCAGAAACTATGCAGGCAAGAAGGCAATGGGGTGACATATTTAAAAAATTGAAGGAAAAAAATTGCCTGCCAAGAATCATATATCCAGCAAAACTGTCTCTTAAATATGAAGGTGAAATTAAGACATTTCCAGATGAACAAAAGTCGAGGGAATTCCTAAAAAACAAACCAAAACTACAAGAGTTCTTTGGTTAGAAAATCAATAATATCAGGTATCAACCCAAGACTAGAACACTGGGGAGAGCAACCAGAAGTCAACCCAGACAGGGAAATCCAAAAAGAAAAAAAAAAACAAAGCTATATTATATTAAAAAAAAAAAGCTCAAAACAGTAACAGTGATGTTATTAGATAAAAGAAGACAACATTAAAATGATAAAGAGGGACTAAGAAATGTAATCATACACCTTCCATATGCAGAGGAAGAAACGGCGATACAAAGAAATAAAAGTTAGTTTTAAATTTAGAGAAATAGGGGTAAATAATAAGGTAACCACAAAGGAGACAAACTATCCTAGTCATCAAAATAAAATACAAGGAAAAAATACAAACTCAGCAGAAACAAAATCAACAACAACAAATATGAGGAAAGGACAATATATAAAGAAAATCTACTCAGCACATAAAATTAAGTGGGAAAAAGAAACTGTCAACAACACACAAAAAAAGACATCAAAATGATAGCACTAAATTCACACCTATCCATAATTACCCTGAACGTAAATGGACGACATGCACCAATAAAGAGACAGAGGGTGGCAGAATGGATTAAAAAACAAGATCTGTCTATATGCCGCCTACAAGAGACACACCTTAGACTTAGAGACACAAACAAACTAAAACTGAAAGGATGGGAAAAAAATATATCAAGCAAACAACAATCAAAAAAGAGAAGGAGTGGCAATGTTAATTTCTGACAAAATAGACTTTAAAGTTAAATCCATCATACAGGAAAAGGAAAGACACTATATAATGATTAACGGGACAATACACCAAGAACATATAACCATATTAAATATCTATGTACCCAAGGACAAGGCTGCAAGATACATAAAACAAACTCTATCAGCACTGAAAAGTGAGACAGACAGCTCCACAATAATGACAGAAGACTTCAACACACCACTTTCAGTGAAGGACAGGACATCCAGAAAGAAGCTCAATAAAGACACGGAAGATCTAAATGCCACAATCAACCAACTTGACCTCATAGACATATACAGAACACTCCACCCAACAGCAAACAAGTATGCTTTCTTTTCTAGCGCACACGGAACATTCTCTAGAATAGACCACATATTAGGTCACAAAGCAAGCCTTACCAGAATCCAAAACATTGAAATATTACAAAGCATCTTCTCTGACCATAAGGCCATAAAAGTGGAAATCAATAACAGGAAAAGCAGGGAAAAGAAATCAAACACTTGGAAACTGAACAATACCCTGCTCAAAAAAGACTGGATTATTGAAGACATTAAGGATGGAATAAAGAAATTCATAGAATCCAATGATAATGAAAACAGTTCCTATCAGAACCTTTGGGACACAGCACAAGCAGTGCTCAGAGGCCAGTTTATATCAATGAATGCACACATCCAAAAAGAAGAAAGGGCCCAAATCAAAGAACTATCCCTACAATTTGAACAAATAGAGAGCAACAAAAGAAACCCACAGGCACCAGAAGAAAACAAATAATAAAAATCAGAGCTGAAGTAAATGAAATAGAAAACAGAATAACAATTAAAAGAATTAACAAGACCAAAAGCTGGTTTTTTGAAAAAAATCAACAAAATTGATAAACCACTGGACAAACTAAAAAAAGAAAAACAGGAGAGGAAACAAATAACCCGAATAAGAAATGAGATGGGCGATATTACAACAGACCCAACTGAAATTAAAAGAATCATATCAGATTACTATGAAAAACTATACTCAAACAAATTTGAAAACCTAGAAGAAATGGATGAATTCCTAGAAACACACTACCTTCCTAAACTAACGCAAGCAGAGGTAGAACAACTAAATAGACCCATAACAAAAGAAGAAATTGAAAAGGTAATCAAAAAACTCCCCCCACAAAAAGCCCTGTCCGGACAGCTTCACTGCAGAGTCCTACCAAACTTTCAGAGAAGAGTTAACACCACTACTACTAAACGTATTTCAGAGCACAGAAAAGGACGAAATACTACCAAACTCGTTCTATGAAGCCACCATATCCCTGATACCAAAACCAGGTAAACACACCACAAGAAAATTATAGACCTATATCCCTCATGAATGTAGATCAAAAATCCTCAACAAAATTCTATCCAACAGACTTCAACAACATATCAAAAAAATAATTCACCATGACCAAGTGGGGTTCATACCAGGTATGCAGGGATGGTTCAACATTAGAAAAACAATTAATGTAATGCACCACATAAATAAAAGATAAGAATCACATGATTTTATCGATTGATGCAGAAAAGGCATTTGACAAAGTTCAACACTCATTCATGATAAAAACTCTCAGCAAAATAGGAATAGAAGGAAAATTCCTCAACATAATAAAGGGCATTTATACAAAGCCAACAGCCAACATCACTCTAAATGGAGAGAGCCTGAAAGCATTCCCATTGAGATCGGGAACCAGACAAGGATGCCCTTTATCACCACTCTTATTCAACATTGTGCTGGAAGCCCTAGCCAGAGCAGTTAGGCTAGATAAAGAAATAAAGGGCATCCAGACTGGCAAGGAAAAAGTAAAAGTATCTCTATTTGCAGATCACATGATCTTATACACAGAAAACCCTAAGGAATCCTCCAGAAAACTACTGAAACTGACAAAAGAGTTCAGCAGAGTATCGGGATACAAGATAAACATACAAAAATCACTTGGATTCCTCTACACCAACAAAAAGGACATCAAAGAGGAAATCACCAAATCAATGCCATTCACAGTAGCCCCCAAGAAGATAAAATACTTAGGAATAAATCTTACCAGAAATGTAAAAGACTTATACAAAGAAAACTATAGTACATTTCTATACCTTGCTCGTGGATAGGAAGACTTAACATTATAAAAATGTCTATTCCACCAAAAGTGATCTATACATTTAATGCAATTCCGATGCAAATCCTAAGGACATTGTTTAATGAGATGGCGAAACAAATCACCAATTTCATATGGAAGGGAAAGAGGCCCCGGATAAAGAAGGCATTACTGAAAAAGAAGAACAAAGTGGGAGGCCTTACTTTACCTCATTTTAGAACCTATTACACCGCCACAGTAGTCAGAACAGCCTGGTACTGGTACAACAACAGATACATGGACCAATGGAACAGAATTGAGAATCCAGACATAAATCCATCCACATATGAGCAGCTGATATTTGGCAAAGGCCCCAAAACAGTTAAATGGGGGAAAAGAGAGCCTTTTTAACAAATGGTGCTGGCATAACTGGATATCCATCTGCAAAAAAATGAAACGAGACCCATACCTCACTCCATGCACAAAAACTAACTCAAAATGGATCAAAGACCTAAATATAAAATCTAAAACGATAAAGATCATGGAAGAAAAAATAGGGACAACGTTAGGAGCCCTAATACATGGCATAAACAGTATACAAAACATAATTAAGAATGCAGAAGAAAAACTAGATAACTGGGAGCTCCTAAAAATCAAACACCTATGCTCATCCAAAGACTTCACCAAAGGAGTAAAAAGACTACCTACAGACTGGGAAAAAGTTTTGAGCTATGACATTTCTGATCAGCGCCTCATCTCTAAAATCTACATGATACTGCAAAAACTCAACTGCAAAAAGACAAATAACCCAATTAAAAAATGGGCAAAAGATATGAATAGACACTTCACTAAAGAAGACATTCAGGTAGCTAACAGATACTTGAAGAAATGTTCAGGATCATTAGCCATTAGAGAAATGCAGATCAAAACTACAATGAGAATTCATCTCACTCCAACAAGGCTGGCATTAATCCAAAAAACACAAAATAATAAATGTTGGAGAGGCTGTGGAGAGATTGGAACACTTATATACCGCTGGTGGGAATGTCCAATGGTACAACCACTTTGGAAATCGATTTGGCGCTTCCTTAAAAAGCTAGAAATAGAACTACCATAGGATCCAGCAATCCCACTCCTTGGAATATATCCTACAGAAATAACAGCCTTTACACGAACAGATATATGCACACCCATGTTTATTGCAGCACTGTTTACAATAGCAAAAACATGGAAGCAACCAAGGTGCCCATCAACAGATGAATGGATAAATAAATTATGGTATATTCACACAATGGAATACTACGCATCGATAAAGAACAGTGAGGAATCTGTGAAACATTTCATAACATGGAGGAACCTGGAAGGCATTATGCTGAGTGAAATTGTTGCTGTTGTTGTTAGGTGCCATCGAGTCAGTTCAGACTCATAGTGACCCTATGCACAACAGAACAAAACACTGCCCGGTCCTGCGCCATCCTTACAATCGTTGTTATGCTTGAGCTCATTGTTGCAGCCACTGTGTCAATCCACCTCGTTGAGGGTCTTCCTCTTTTCGCTGACCCTGTACTCTGCCAAGCATGATGTCCCTCTCCAGGGACTGATCCCTTCTGACAACATGTCCAAAGTATGTAAGTCGCAGTTTCCGCATCCTTGCCTCTAAGGAGAATTCTGGCTGCACTTCTTCCAAGACAGATTTGTTCGTTCTTTTGGCAGTCCGTGGTATATTCAATATTCTTTGCCAACACCACAATTCAAAGCTGTCAACTCTTCTTCACTCTTCCTTATTCATTGTCCAGCTTTCACATGCATATGATGTGATTGAAAATACGATGGCTTGGGTCAGGCGCACCTTAGTCTTCAGGGTGACATCTTTGCTCTTCAACACTTTGAAGAGGTCCTTTGCAGCAGATTTGCCCAATGCAATGTGTCTTTTGATTTCTTGACTGCTGCTTCCATGGCTGTTGATTGTGGATCCAAGTAAAATGAAATCCTTGACAACTTCAATCTTTTCTCTGTTTATCCTGATGTTGCTCACTGGTCCAGTTGTGAGGATTTTTGATTTCTTTATGTTGAGGTGTAATCCATACTGAAGGCTGTGGTCTTTGATCTTCATTAGTAAGTGCTTCAAGTCCTTTTCACTTTCAGCAAGTAAGGTTGTGTCATCTGCATAACACAGGTTGTTAATGAGTCTTCCTCCAATCCTGATGCCCTGTTCTTCTTCATACAGTCCAGCTTCTCAGGTTATTTGTTCAGCATACAGATTAAATAGGTATGGTGAAAGAATACAACCCTGACACACACCGTTCCTGACTTTCAACCAATCAGTATCCCC
Organism: Elephas maximus indicus; assembly: GCF_024166365.1. Taxonomy (NCBI): domain Eukaryota; kingdom Metazoa; phylum Chordata; class Mammalia; order Proboscidea; family Elephantidae; genus Elephas; species Elephas maximus. The sequence goes on from NC_064839.1 coordinate 24,626,393, forward strand.
TTGTTCTGTCCGAACAACTGCCTCTTGATCTATGGAAAGGTTCCTCACGAGCACAATTAAGTGTTCTGGAATTCCCATTCTTCGCAGTGTTATCCATAGTTTGTTATGATCCACACAGTCGAATGCCTTTGTATAGTCAATAAAACACAGGTAAACATCCTTCTGGTATTCTCTGCTTTCAGCCAGGATCCATCTGACATCAGCAATGATATCCCTGGTTCCACGTCCTCTTCTGAAACCGGCCTGAATTTCTGGCAGTTCCCTTTCGATACACTGCTGCAGCCATTTTTGAATGATCTTCAGCAAAATTTTGCTTGCGTGTGATACTAATCATATTGTTCTATAATTTTCACATTCAGTTGGATCACCTTTCTTGGGAATAGGAATAAATATGGATCTCTTCCAGTCAGTTGGCCAGGAAGCTGTCTTCCATATTTCTTGGCATAGACAAGTGAGCACCTCCAGGGCTGCATCTGTTTGTTGAAACATCTCAATTGATATCCTATCAATTCCTGGAGCCTTGTTTTTCACCAATGCCTTCAGAGCAGCTTGGACTTCTTCCTTCAGTACCATTGGTTCCTGATGATATGCCACCTCTTGAAATGGTTGAACATCGACTAATTCTTTTTGGTATAATGACTCTGTGTATTCCTTCCATCTTCTTTTGATGCTTCCTGCATCGTTTAATATTTTCCCCATGGAATCCGTCACTACTGCAACTCAAGGCTTGAATTTTTTCTTCAGTTCTTTCAGCTTGAGAAACACCGAGTGTGTTCTTCCCTTTTGGTGTTCCACCTCCAGCTCTTTGCACATGTCATTATAATACTTTACCTTGTCTTCTCAAGAGGCCCTTTGAAATCTTCTGTTCAGTTCTCTTACTTCATCAATTCTTCCTTTTGCTTTAGCTGCTCGACGCTCAAAAGCAAGTTTCAGAGTCTCCTCTGACATCCATCTTGGTCTTTTCTTTCTTTCCTCTCTTTTCAGTGACCTCTTGCTCCTCTTCATGGATGATGTCCTTGATGTCATTCCACAACTCGTCTGGTCTTCGGTCACTAGTGTTCAGTGCATCAAATCTGTTCTTCAGATGGTCTCTAAATTCAGGTGGAATATACTCAAGGTTATATTTTGGCTCTCATGGACTTGCTCTGATTTTCTTCAGTTTGAGCTAGAACTTGCATATAAGCAATTGATGGTGTGTTCCACAGTTGGCCCCTGGCCTTGTTCTGACTGATGATATTGAGCTTTTCCATCGTCTCTTTCCACAAATGTAGTCGATTTGATTTCTGTGTGTTCCATCTGGCGAGGTCCATGTGTATAGTTGCCATTCATGTTGCTGAAAAAGGATAGTTGCAATGAAGAAGTCGTTGGTCTTGCAAAATTCTATCATTTGATCTCCGGCATTGTTTCTGTCCCCAAGGCCATATCTTCCAACTACTGATCCTTCTTCGTTTCCAACTTTCGCATTCCAATCGCCAGTAATTATCAATGCATCTTGATTGCATGTTCGATGAACTTCAGACTGCAGCAGCTGATAAAAAGCTTCTATTTCTTCATCTTTGGCCCTGGTGGTTGGTGCATAAATTTGAATAATAGTCGTATTAACTGGTCTTCCTTGTAGGCGTATGGATATTATCCTATTACTGACAGCGTTGTACTTCTGGATAGATCTTGAAACGTTCTTTTTGACGATGAATGCAACACCATTCCTCTTCCAGTTGTCATTCCCAGCATAGTAGACTGTATGATTGTCCAATTCAAAATGGCCAATACCAGTCCATTTCAGCTCACTAATGCCTAGGATATCGATGTTTATGCGTTCCATTTCATTTTTGATGATTTCCAATTTTCCTAGATTCATACTTCATACATTCCAGGTTCCGATTATTAATGGATTTTTGCAGCTGTTTCTTCTCATTTTGAGTCGTTGCACATCAGCAAATGAAGGTCCCAAAAGCTGTACTCCAACCACGTTATTAAGGTCGACTTTACTTTGAGGAGGCAGCTCTTCCCCAGTCATCTTTTGAGTGCCTTCCAACCTGGGGGGCTCATCTTCCAGCACTATATCAGACAATGTTCCGCTGCTATTCATAAGGTTTTCACTGGCTAATACTTTTCAGAAGTAGACTGCCAGGTCCTTCTTCCTAGTCTGTCTTAGTCTGGAAGCTCAGGTGAAACCTGTCCTCCATGGGTGACCCTGCTGGTATCTGAATACCGGCAGCGTAGCTCCCAGCATCACAGCAACACACAAGCCCCCACAGTACGACAAACTGACAGACACGTTCAGTGAAATTAGTCAGTTGCAAAAGGACAAATATTGTATAAGACCACTATTATAAGAACTTGAGAAATAGTTTAAACTGAGAAGAAAACATTCTTTTGTGGTTACGAGAAGGGGGAGGGAGGGAGGGAGGGAGGGTGGGAGAGGGGCATTCACTAATTACATAGTAGATAAGAACTACTTTAGGTGAAGGGAAAGACAGCACACAATACAGGGGAGGTCAGCACAACTGGACTAAACCAAAAGCAAAGAAGTTTCCTGAATAAACTGAATACTTCGAAGGCCAGCGTAGCAGGGGCAGGGGTCTGGAGACCATGGTTTCAGGGGACATCTATGTCAATTGGCATAATAAAATCTATTAAGAAAACATTCTGTATCCCACTTTGAAGAGTGGCATCTGGAGTCTTAAATGCTAGCAAGCAGCCATCTAAGATGCATCAGTTGGTCTCAACCCACCTGGATCAAAGGAGAATGAAGAACACTAAGGACACAAAGCAATTACGAGCCCAAGAGACAGAAAGGGCCACACGAACCAGAGACTACATCATCCTGAGACCAGAAGAACTAGATGGTGCCCGGCTACAACCGATGACTGCCTTGACAGGGAACACAACAGAGAACCCCTGAGGGAACAGGAGAGCAGTGGGATGCAGATCCCAAATTCTCATAAAAGGACCAGACTTAATGGTCTGACTGAGACTAGAAGGACCCCAGTGGTCATGGCTCCCAGACCTTCTGTTGGCCCAGGACAGGAACCATTGCTGAAGCCAACTCTTCAGACATGGATTGGACTGGACAATGGGTCGAAGAGGGATGCTGGTCAGGAATGAGCTTCTTGGATCAGGTGGACACTTGAGACTATGTTGGCATCTCCTGCCTGGAGGGGAGATGAGAGGGCAGAGGGGGTTAGAAGCTGGCAAAATGGACACGAAAAGAGAGAGTGGAGGGAGAACGGGCTGTCTCATTAGGGGGAGAGTAATTGGGAGTGTGTAGCAAGGTGTATATGGGTTTTTGTGTGAGAGACTGACTTGTAAACTTTCACGTAAAGCACGATAAAAATTATATTAAAAAAATATATTGTCAAACAAAGCCAGATACCGAAAATATGTGTGTATGTGTGTGTATACATATATACGTATATATTTCCACTTATATAAAGAACAAAAACAGGCAAAATTAGTCAATGGTATCAGAAGTCAGGACAGTGGTCATTTTAGGGGTGTAAGGGTTAGTGAATGGAAGGGGGAGCCAGTGGGGCTTCTGGGGTGCTGGTAATATTCTGCTTCTTGACCTGTGTATTTTCTGTTTGTGAAAACTCATCAGCCTTGAACACGTATAATATGTGCCCTTTGGGGTATGTATATTGTACTTCAGTAAAAAGTGTTCTAAAATGCTGGTCACGAATCTAATCAAGCCTCCAGACCTAACTTCCAGTTTATGGGAAATTCAAGAGAAGAGGAACAAGATAAATGACAGGAGGAGGAATCAGACAAATCTACAATGAAGCACAATTTACAGGGTAAATGGCCTGGGGTCTTTTAAAACAGGTTGGGGGACTGAACTAGAATGAGTTTAAAAGAGCCAAGTGTGCTGAATCTTAATTGGTTCCTGGTTAGGAAAAAAAGTTATCAAACACGTTTTCGGGAGGATTGGGGAAATTTGAATATGGAGTGGATGCGAGAGAATTACTAGTTCTCTTAGTATTTTTTTTTAGTATGGCGATAACGGTTATATAAGGGCATTAGTTTTATGAGCTGCAAACTCAGTAGTTTGTGGGGGGTGGGAGGTGGCAAGTGGCATCATGTCTACAACTTTCAAATGGTTCAGGAAAAATACACATACAGAGAACAAGTATATATGGGCCATCATATTCTTCTTTCAAGTTTTCTCTATTAAGTTTCTCAACGTTAAAAGAGTTTTGATCAGATGTCACTCTGCTAATCTAGTCCTCTTTTTAATAATGCCCATTCCCCTCTCAGGGTATGCTTCCCAAAAGTACATAAGGGCTGGACCCAGTTGTCTCTGGCAGAGGGAACAGTAATGGGGAAGCCCCTAGGCTTTGGCCTTAAGAACAGTTACTTTTTGACTGTGTGGCCTGTTACAAGAACTTTAACCTAGGCGTCAGTTTCCCCACCATTTCCTTATTGTAGCAGTTATCATGTTCACCTCACATGCGAAATGTCCCGTTCTTTCCCGGGCGGAAACAACACAAGTTCTTTGGAAACCCTGGTAGCTTAATGGTTAAGAGCAACGGCTGCTAACCAAAAGGTCGGTCATTTGAATCCACCAGGCGCTCCTTGGAAATCCCATGGGACAGTTCTACCCTGTCCTGTAGGGTCACTACGAATCGGAATGGACTGGACGATAACGGGTTTTTTTTTTTTTTTTTTTTGGTTCAGTTTCCCCATCCGTAAATGGGAACAATTTCTATCCCTTTGGGCTATTGTCAGCCTTCACTGACAAAACAAAAAAAAACATATTGTATGATTCCACTCTGACCTGAGGATAAACGGACAGGTTGGAGGGTCTTTAGGCGCTGGACGCTGAGAAAGCTGGGCCACTCTCTCCGCCCGATGGGGCATGACCCGGGGTTAGGCGAGAAGAGGCGTCTGTCGGGCCGAGTCGCTCCCAAGCATCCCCCTGGCCAGCTGGACCACGCGAGGTCCCAACTCATTCCCGAATCCCACCCCACCTAATGAGTCACAGTAGGGTCGGCTTTTCTCGGATTCCTAGTTTGTGATCATCTTGAGGGAGAAGCTACTTGCCCACGCATTCATTCGCAGAGGCCGCGGCTGTGGGCAGCACTCCTGGGCTCTATGCCTGACTCGGACCCGGAATCAGATTCTGTCCCCCGCCAGGCCTCCTGTGGGAGATTCAAGGCGGGGTCCGGGTCAAAGAACGGGGGCAGAAGTCCTCAGACTACAGCAGTATTGCCGGAGGGCAGAGGGAAGAAGCAGGAACTGAACCAAGATGCTGACTCAAGACTCCGCCTCGCTTCGCCCCACTTCAAGATGGAAGGTCCGCAGCTTCTCGCTGCTCCCGAAGTCACCTTCCCATTGGCTTTCTTCAAATTGGTTTTCCAATAATGCGGACGCTGATTGGTCTATTCAGGAAGATTACTAAAGCGATTGGCGCAGCTGCCCTTGGAGGGCGTCGCGCAGAGGTTTCAAACGCAAACTAAGTTTGAGTACGAAAAGGAAAGGGGAAGGGAAGGGAAAGGTTGAGGCGGAGGCGGGACCAAGGAAATGGGAGCTCGCATTGGTTCATTAGAGTACGAGGGGCGTATCTTGGAGGCTTCTTCCTCGTGATTAGTCCGATTCAGGAATAGAGGGCGGGTACTTGGGAAAAGCGGCAGAAGCGCCTGCCTCGATTGGTCAAACCTGGCTGGAGGCGGTGCGTCCTCGGCGGCTGATTGGTGCAGAGGATGAGGTGGGCGGGGATCTGGGGCCTGAGGTTTTGTTGTGAGGGTCGGTTGTCAAGCAGCGGCCAATCAGGGCAGGGGATGGAGGCTAGTGGGGGTCTCGCCGGGAGCGGAGCCTCGGCCTCCGGAGCCACAGCTGCAGGTGAAGTGGGCGAGGGGGCGAGGGCATGATGGGTCCCAGGCTAGGGCAAGCTAGGCAGGGCCGGACTGGGCGGGGCTGCGGCGGAGAGGGCTCCTGGTCCGGGGAGGCAGGAGCCGGCCCCGAAAGCTGAGAGGGATGGGAGGATCAGGCGCGGCCCGGGGGCCAGTCCCAGCCTCTAGAGGAGCAGGAACGTTGTCGGGGCTGGAAGGGGTAACTAGGGAGGCTGGAAGCAGGTCTGGGGGTCTGCAGGAGCATGGGTAATGAATACTAGAGGCAGGAGAGTAAATGAATGGGGGATACTGGTAGCAGAAGGGGAAGGAGAGTTAACGGGACCTGGTGGGGCAGGGCCCAAGTTAGGGGGCTCAGGAGACGGGACGTGCATGAATTAGACACATAGGTGGCAGGAGGAAGGGGCAGTGAACGGAGGACTAAGGGGGCAGAACTGGGAGAGGGGATTCTCAGAAGAAGAGGGATGGAGTGGGAGAGGGTTCGTGGGAAAGAAGTGAGGTGGATGTTGGGTGGCCCCACGAGGTGGAGTCGTGCTGGTGTCTGGAGGCCTAGTCCCCAGCACTGCCCTTGAGAATCGCAGGGGGCAGGAGTGAATTCTCATGCCACAAACAGGAAGCTTGAACCCTTAGGGGTCTCCTTGAGGTCCTTCCCAGAGAGGAGGACCTCAGTGCCTGTCTATGGGGTACCTCTCACAGCCCCTGCAAAGCTTATCCTCTGACTTCTCCCCGCCTTGCCGTATGTCAGACAGAACAGCGACTCCTAGAAATCCATCTGAACTGCAGACATGTGGTCTGCACTGTTGCGGCTGCACTTAGGCAGCCAGCATCCAGGGGCAGAACCTCGTCCCATCATCCTGGCCTCTGGGAGGACCTCTGTTTCCCATTGTTCCAAGTCCCCTTGCTTGAATCTCTGCAGATTCTCAAACCCAATTTGTAGCACAGCTCCTGGCTCTGGTGGCTTTGGTGGGTGTCTTATCTTTTTCAAGTGGCCTTGGTGATCAGGCAGCTGCAGGTCTATAACCCCAGGGTTCTCCTGAGCTCCCACCTCTTGTTTTCTAACCAGCCATCACCTTTGTTTGTGTTCCAGCCCAGTGTTGAGCGGTGATGGCTCAACCCTGATATTCCATGATCCCAGATCCCGACGGGCATGCACAGGCTGCTGTAGCTCCTGTTGATGATTTAAAACCACAAAGGAGTGGGGGGCCAGGACACAAGGCATTCCCTCTGCCTGGATGTGTGGGAACTCCGTGCCAACTTGACTGGTGGATCTGGGGGGGATCCACCCCCACCCCGAGAGGAAAGCGTGTCTACTTGGTGGGCAGAGCTCCAGGTACTAGCCAGCTGAAGAATGGCCACCCCTGTGGTCACCAAGACAGCCTGGAAGCTGCGTGAGTGGTTTCCTTTTTTCTTTTTCACCCCATTTATCCTTTGATCCATTTGTTGCTGGGTCACCTGAACCCACTGCACTGCCTCGGAGTGAGACAGGTGAAGATGTGTAAGATAAATCATGATCGTGGCACTTTCTTAGCTGGGCAACATTGGGCAAGTGACTTAACCTCTCTGATGCTCAGTTTCCTCATCTGTGAAATAGGATAGTCTCATTGACTTTCCAGAGTTGCCGTGAGGGCCAGATGAGATAACGAACATAGACACTTACCACAGGGGCTCACGCTTCTAAGGTCCTTCATTAGTGTAATTGTTTTTCCAGGGGCTGAAAGATTTCCAGTTAGACTGGCGGGAAGGATGGGGTGAGAAATCCTGACAGAGGTTCTTGGGCATTTTCAGACACATCACAAATCAAATTTTCCCCATCAGATAGAGGCGTCTTGGGGTGGTTAGCCGAGCAGGAGACAGTGAGGGGTGGGGAAATGGATGCTGATGGGCCCTGGAATGTAACCCAGCCCAAGCACCACCCACCCACTGGTCCTCTGTACTGTTGTTAGGTGCTGTTGAGTTGATTTTCTACTCATAGCGACCTGATGTGACAGAGCAGAACTCCCCCATAGGGTTTTCTAAGCTGTAATCTTTATGGGAGCAGATCGCCAGGTCTTTCTCCCTTGGAACTGCTGGGTAGATTCAAACCACCAGCCTTTTAGTTAGCTGCTGAGTTCTTAATTGTTGAACCACCAAGGGTCTTTTCCTCTGTACTAGCAGCTCTCAAACTTTCTAGTCTTAAGACCCTTTTATACTCTTAAAAACTATTGAGGATCCCCACCCCCCCACCGCCCCCACAAAGAGCTTGGAAGAAGGGAGAGCAGGATATGGGGAAGGGCTCCATCACTTTGTAACCATGAGACCCTGGACAAAGCCCTTTGGTGGCTTGAGTTTCCTCATCTGTAAAATGAGAAGTTTGGGCCGTTTTCAAATTGTTCCCAAAGACCTGGGTCCTGGGAGAACCTTGTCATGGGCCCCCAGGAGGGTACACTTTGGATGGAGTATCTTTGTGTTTGTTGGGATTATGTATCCATGCCTTCATCATTGGGTCTTTCCTGAGCACAGAGCCAGGCACAGGGGAGCCTTTGGGGGGCAAAACAGACAAGGTCCTTGTGCGCTGGAGCTCAGAGCCTGGAGAGAGTGACAGGCAGGAATTAGATAACCACACCCACACCCATCCATCTCTCCTGCTCTAATTTGAAGCTGGGACATGTGTTTTGAGTCAGTTAACAAGGCAGTAAGGGGTGGGAGAGTGCAGTAGGCTTCATGCACAGCATGTGGAAGGCCCCAAGGCAGGAAGCACAGTGCACTGGAAGGAGGCCAGTGGGCTGCAGGATAGCAGCGTGGGGAGTGTTGTGCCACATGAAGCTGGTAAGGCTTGCAGGGGCCCATGTCTGTGAACCCCAGCCCAAGGCCAAACCACTGAAATGTTTAAGTGGGAGGCAACATACCAGGCATATTGGGCATCTGCCAGTGATTTCATTTGCGTAGCAGTTTTCATGGGTATAAGCTGTCTGAAGAGCCCAGGACCAAATGACCTCTGACACCTTGCTGGGGTCTGGTGAGGATCAGAGGGTGCTTGGCCAGCATGGGGTCATTGAAGCCCAGTAATTTGTACCTTTGGTTTGGGTTGCAGGTCCCCAGTGTCTCTGGCCAGAAAGCCCAGTGTTCCCCAACTCTGGCAGAGATGTGAGGCCCAGCTTTGTGCCACCTGGGCTTGGAAAACTGGTGTGGGCTGTGCCCCTAGGTGGAGCTGCGGCTGGCAACATGGCTTGGTAGTAGATACTGTGAGAATTATTTGTATTAAAATTGGCACCAAAGCCAGGGCCACCCATGGTTGTTGTCCTTCGGGCCAGGCCAGAGGGGAAGCTGTCAGGCCAGTGCCCTGTGTTCCCAGGTGCCTCCGTGAGCATCAGATCAGTCGCCGCTCAGGCTGCTTAAAGGAGAGTGGCCTGGGCCCTTCCAGAAGGAGTCAGCCTCCAAAGCCCCTCAACCTAGCATCTGTGGTTCTGCACGCTGGATGCCCTGTCCCGGGAACATCCGGTCACTGTCGCAGGAAGGCAGAAACCTTCTTGCTCTCATTCCCCACTGCTGCCCCAGTGCCAGCTCCCCAGGAAATATTTATGTCCTAAATGAACAGCAGTCGCTGGGGCAGTAGTCCTGAGCCTAGAGGGCAGCATGCACCCACAGAGGCCCAGTGAGGTGGAACCTTGTGGGATTTCCAGGACAGATGAGAGCAATGCAGACAACTGCGGCCTCAGTGAGAGTCATGGACGGAGGGCAGTGCATGCAGGGATGTCTTGAAGAAGGAGATTAGCTCGTGGCTTGGGGGCAGGGTGCTCAGGGAGAAGGTGGCCTACCCTCCCTGGCCTGGGCGGCCATGTTTTTCCAGCAGAAGCTCTGGAACAGTCCAATGTCTGTGGCTGGAGCACCCCAGGTGTCTGTCCCTGCAGTGTCTAGATGACAGAAGGCTCCATGGGTGAGATGAGGTCTAGAGAGGGCCCAGCTCCCTTGGACCGACATGGCAGGGTTCCTGAGACCCCAGCTGGTGCTCGGGCCTGTTGAGACCTCTCAGCCTTGCTGGGGTTGCGGCTAGGTGCTGCCCTGAGGTGGGAGAACAAGCCTGAGCCTGGTCTCTGGGCATTTGTGAGGGCCCCTCTGAGCCAGGCTGCACCCAGTTTCCCCACCTCCTGTGGTCTGATGCCTGCGCCATGGAGTCACCTATGCAGGGTGGGGCCCGGAACTGGGGTGCAGGAGTACCTGCAACACCCTTTTCCTCGTGTCACCCCAGCCAGCCTCCCAGTTGCCCCAAGGCACTGGTACGTTGGGGTTTTCCCTCTGTCCATGTGAGGAGATTTATCTTTCCCTTCCTTGTTCTCAGGAGCAACCCTCTCAGGGACTGGCACAGAGGCCTGGGCCCACCTCTTGGTTCCTTGCCTATATTTGTTCCCTTTGGAGCAGTGATGATGCCCCTCTGAGGCTTATGTCTGCTGTCCCCACGGCATCCCACTAGTCCAGGCCAGGGGCCCTGATGGCTGCATGCAAGGACCCCAGCTTCCTCTCGTCTGTCAGTGCTCACCTCCTGCCCTCTTACCTCAGACCCCTCAGTCGCCTACCACCTTCCCCTCCTCCTCAAACCCCGCCTGGGGCCCCAGTGCCCAGTGGTGCCCTCAGTGACTATTCCTTAGCCTGCTGAACAACCATGGAGCACTGTCTCCTGACTCGGCAGCCTGCGTATGTTCTCGGTGAATCCTTAGCAACCCAGGAGGTAGCGCTGTCATCATCCCCATTTAACAGACGAGGAACCTGGCACTCAAAGAGGGTGAGTGACTTGCCTAAGGTCGCACAGCCAGCAGCAGCAGAGCCTAGAACCCAGATCTGGCCTCTGTGTCTGTGGGCTGAAGCCCTGTGCAGTCTCACCTGGTGACAGCTTGTCTAGAGCTGACATGAATGATTCTCACAGTGCCTTTCCCAAAGGGGGGTTTGCGTGCCCCTCAGACGGCATCTGCAAGGGGCTTAGGTGGTACATGGGTATATATATTTTAATTTTTTTTTATTGTGTTCTTTTTCTACAGTAGAAAAAGTATACTGAACACATCAAACGTGTAATGTCAGCAATATTATTAAGATGAAGCTAAATAAAAACAGCAAATCCATATAAAAAATCAGTAAGTCAATATTACCAGCCGAGGTGCAGAAAAAGGAAAAAAAAAAAATTGTGAGGCTTAAGGGACAGAAATGACTCAAGTTGAGAGACAGGCCCAGGCACCCGAGCCCTGCACTGTCAGCGGGTCCTGCAGCGCCTGAGAAGGGGTCCTGAGGGAACCCAAGGGAAGAAGGAGGCAGAGCCCCGCACCAGCCTGCGGGTTCTAGAGCTTATAGCCGAGCAGGGTGAGGACCCGCCAAGCCTCCTGACTGTCTTTCCCTCTCCTCTTTCCTGTGTAGAGGAGATTGTCGCCCACGCCAGCAATGTGTCCTCACTGGTGCTGGGCAAAGGCTCTGGGCGGCTGCTGGCTACAGGCGGGGATGACTGCCGCGTCAATCTGTGGTCCATCAACAAGCCCAACTGTATCATGGTGAGCCTTGCTAGTGGTGGGGGGTGGGGAGGGGGGTGGGAGGGGTCACGGGCAAGGGTCTGGGAGGGGGACTGTGCAGGTTCTGTTGAGCTCAGGGTATCATATCATCTGGGGGCCCAGCCAGAGGGCGTGGTGGGGTACACAGCACACCAGTGCCCCCCATGCTGTGTGCTTGGGAAGGCCTAGGACAAGCCAGAATGGCTGAGATAGCGGCTAGCCCTCAGGAATAGGGGAGTCACCTGGCAGTGGGACAGAAACCAGGAGTCTGCATGAGAAAGTTAAAATAAGTCCACAGACCTGTGGTGGAGCCATGAGGCTTACCCCCCCCACCCCACCCCCCACCCCCACCAATCTGCCTGCCTGTCAGCTCCATGTGGGTGTTTATTTATTAATTCATTCCACAAAAGGATTTGAGTAGACCTGGTTGGAGCTGGTTCAAGAGCTGGTTCTTTAATAGCATCTTACCCCTAATTACACAAGTAAGACATAATCAATGGCCAAAACTTGGGAAACAGAAAAGTATAAAGGAGGAAAAGCCACAAAAATTAACTACATGTAGTTCCATTATCCAAAGACCATTACCGTTGGTATTTTGGTGTGTATCCTAGATCCTGATATCAGTATACACACTTGCACATGCGTGTGTGTATTTGCGTGCCTGCACGTGCATGTACACGCAGGTGAGTATCTCTACACACACGTACACATACCTGTTGCCGTCGAGTCAGCCCTGACTCATAGCGACCCTATAGGGTGGAGTAGAACTGCCTCACAGGGTTCCCAAAGCCGTAGTCTTCACAGAAGCAAACTACCACATCTTTCTTCTACAGAGCATCTAGGGAGTTCAGATCGCCAACCTTTCGGTTAGCAGCCAAGTGCTTAACCACTGCGCCACCAGGGCTCCTTACACGTACACATACATGTATAAAAATGTATTTCTAGAATGCTTATTTTTTATCTTACTTACTCTTTTATAGCCTGGGTTTTAAAAATAACATCGTTGTGAGCATTTTCCTGTGTCAACAAATCTTTTTCAACATGATTTTGAGTGGCTTCATGGTATTCCATTGTAGGGAGCGAGCCATAATTACTTTAGCCACACCCGATTTATCAGCATCAAGGTGGTTTCCAGTGCTTTGGCTCTTCTAAACCACAGGTGGTGAACGTCCTCATCTACCTTGTCTTGGAGCAGATCTGTGATCGCTGCATTAAATCCTAGGGTGTGCACCAGAAATCAATTTACATTCTCACAGCGGAAATGGGGGCGGGGGTGGGGTCCGGGCCTCTTCCCCCATCCTTGGCATCACAGGGTGTTATCTTTCTTCTGACTCTTGGACAAAAAAAGGGCGTGATAAAGAGTGGTGGGAGGTGATATTCTTTGTTAGAAACTTATCACCTCAGTGTTTTCGTGAGACCCAGGGAGGAAGCTGAGTTCTGACCCCACCCACAGCCAGGGTTCGTTAAGAACAGGATTGAGATTTTTTGTTTTATTTTCTTTTGCTTTGTGTTTTGGGGTTCAAAATTTTTTTTTTTTTTTTTTCCTGAAATGCCAGAGTAACATACCCAAGTTGAAAAGGAATCAGCAGACTTAAAAAACAGGACATAAAATGACTGCATACTTTTCCCCCCCAGAGGAAGCATGGTGAACATTCTGGCGTCTGGCCTTTCAGACTTATCTCACAACACCAGGCACAGCCGCAAGCCCCCTGGGGACCAGGCCCCAGCCCCCTTTGTGTTCCCCAGCCGCCTCTGTACCCTCTCCCCTCACTCACCACTCTTCAGACCCCAGGCCTTCCAATTCCTCAAACCTGCCCAGTCTGTCTCCCGTTAGGATTTATGATGTATATGCATGCGAGTCCCTCTGCGGACTTACTTATTTCTCTTTATATTCTGAGTAAGTAATACACTCATACAATTCCAACGTTCCAAAGATACATAGTAAATAGTGAAAATTCTTCCTCCTGCCCCTGCCCCCCAGCCACCAGAACCCCTTCCTGGAGGCCATGGCAGTTCTCACAGTTTTTTATGCATACATGATCAAATATGGTGTCTGTTCCCTCCTCCCGTTTTTTACATAAATGACGTCATACCACATACTCTCCCCTCCATTTTTTTTTCACCTAAAATATTGTGGCAATTGGTCTTTATCATATTTAAAGTATTGCCCAGTCTTTTTCTGGCTGAGTAGTGTTCCGTTGCCTGTAGGTCCATGTTTGACCACGGCTTAGATTGGAAACACAATTGTTTCAAATAGCCTTGCATTGGTATTGTTTCATGTGTGTTTGACCGTGTAGAGGGCACGTTCCCAGAGGTGGAATTGCTGAGTCGAAGGGAACATGCTTTTCTAATGTGGATATTAGAAATATCCTATAGCAGAGTTGCCCTCCAGGGGGTTTGTATCCATTTATCCTCCAACTGGTGAAGTTTGGGAATCAGACAAGCTGCTCGTAACTCTCTGGCCTGTGGGTGGTTCCACTCCAGAGTTTTCCCTCACTGCCCCCAGCCCCCACGGGCAGTGTCTTCTTAGCTAATACTGATATAGTTGCCACCATGCCTCAGGATGGCCAGCCCTGGGTGGGGAGTAACAGACACTGTGGACTTTGGGTTCCAGCCTCCTCTTCAGAAAGCTGGGAACCCAGTGCTCCTGCCCCTCAGAGAGGCCAGGCTCAGCTCCGGCCTGCTCTGCATTGGGTGAGAACCCCTTGTTCTCTAGCAGAGTCACCTACCAGGCCCTCTGGGTTCTGCCAAGCCTCAGCCTGGCAGGGTCCTCGGTGGGGACAGCCCCTGGGTACCCAGACATTCCAGAGGGGCGAGACGTGGGCTTCTGCCAAGCTGGGCCTCAGTTCTGCCATGGTTTACCTCCCCGAGGGCAGAGAGTGGAGATGGGGCTAGAGCCTTGGTGGGCAGTGTCCCCTGGTCTTGGTCACCTATTCCCCTCTGAGGGGCCCAGGGCCGATTCTGCAGGGGCACAGTCGGGGCAGGAGAGGGCTGGAGGCTGAATGCCGTCTGGCCCACTATAGCCGTGGGATCCGAGAGGGGACAAGGGGCTGCTTAGCCTGTCTGCAGGACAGCTGGGGTGACCCCCTCAGAGCACAGCCTCCCTGTTTTAACCGTTTCTTGCTGATGCGTTTTCTGGGAACCTAGAATTTGGGGCAGCCACTGGTCTGTCCGAGCAGTGCACTGAAGCTGCCTCCCTCTCTCTACAGAGCCTGACGGGCCACACGTCCCCAGTGGAGAGTGTCCGCCTCAACACCCCCGAGGAGCTCATCGTGGCAGGCTCCCAGTCGGGCTCCATCCGCGTCTGGGACCTGGAAGCTGCCAAAAGTAGGCCTCCTCTCGTACCTTCCCTCACACGCACACCCCGTTCCTCCTTGTCTTCAGCCTGTGATGTTGTGTCCCTTTGGGAAGCCTTTTCTGATGAGCTGGAGTGCTTCCCTCCTGGAGCATTGACCAGATCGTGTGATGACCATCCTTCCTCCAGCCCTGGCCCCACTCCACCCCTGTTAGCCTGACAGTGATGTTCACAGCCGCCTTTTGAGTGGTTGGCACCGAGGCGGTGCCCAGGAAATGTTTTGAATGAATAACTGGATGGGTAGGTGGGTGGCTGGAAGGGTAGGCAGGTGGATGATGGACTGATGGACGGACGGGTATATATGTGGATCCTGAACTTGGAAGAAAATCAAATGCCACCAGGGGCCATGTAGGACATGTAAATGGGTGAGGTGGCTGTGTGGGGTCTCTAGAGCTGTGGAGTGTGTGTCCTGACACAGGGTGGCCCTCATACAGATCTGGCTGACTTCCTGCAGGGATGTGGGCCTGCAGTGGCCAGATCTTCTCTTTGCTTGGTTTTTGTTTTTCATCTTTATAGATGTTACACATAGTTTAAAAAGGCAAAAACTGGTAGTTCTACAAATAGAAAAAGCAAGTCCCTGCCCCACCTCTGCCCATTCTCCAGAATCCTCAGCTTTCTGTACTTTTAGCTGTTGCTTTTGCCAGTTACCTCCGCTTTTTTGAATGACACAGTTATACTGCAGTTTCTTTCTTTTCTTTTTGAAAACATTTTATATATCAGGTCATCCTACCCTGGAAGGTGAGAATTTAGCGCTCTTGTAACTACTGCACCCAACTCCTCACACATATTTCTACTCCATTTTCCCAATAATAAACACAGTATCACCACTTAAATATTCTGTGTTTATATTATACAGACAATATAAATATTATCCACAGCTGGTTATACTTTTCTGTTTATAACTTTGTTTCCCTGGAGTTAAGAATTATTCTGTCTCTTCATCTGTATGTTTTCTACGTCCCTATTACTAAGTCGGAAACCCTCGCGGTGTAGTGGTTAAATGCCATGGCTGCTAACCAAAAGGTTAGCAGTTAGAATCCAGCCGGTGCTCCTTGGAAACTGTATGGGGCAGTTCTGCTCTGTCCTGTAGGGTCACTATGAGTAGGAATCGGCTCGACAGCAACCAGCTTATTTATTACTAAGTCAAACCTGGATTCTCTGCCAGAAAGTAAACCTGTTCTTGTCACCCTGAAAGTCATCCTACCATCAAGGCGTCTATCCTTGGAGACCCCGTATCCTGGTCCCAGTGAACTGGGATCACCTGGACCTGCAGCCCAGCTGTCCTCCTGGGGGTGCCAGGTCTCCTCATCAGGGAATTCTCTCCACCTCTCTGTTGCACCGGGTTCTAAGTCCTTGTCTTTCTTGCTTTATCCGTCTTTTTGATGGGGCACATTCTTTCACAGCTTACTGAGAAAGGTGCCTGACAGGCACAGTTTCAGAGACCTTCCATGGCTGAAAGTGACTTTATTCTACTCTCATCTTTTTTTATTTTTATATTTTGACTATAGAATTCTAGATAGATAAATAGCTGCCGTTGAGCCGACTCTGACTTATGGCCACCTTATGTACAACAGAACAGAATGTCACCTTACCCTGCGTCATTGCCACTATCACTGGCATGTTCCAGCCCGTAGTCGTGGCTGTTGTGCCAATCCATCTCACCAAGGGTCTCCCTTACTCTCACTGGCCCTGTACTTCATCAAGCATGATGTCTTTCTCCAGCAATTAATCCATCCTGATGACAAACAAGTCAGATAGTGCTCTGTTGTGATCCATAAGGTTTTCATTGGCTCATTTTGCAGAAGTAGATAGCCAAGCCTTTCTTTCTAGTCTTTCATAGTTTTGAAACTCCACTGAAACCTGTCCACCATGCATGATCCTACTGGTATTTGAAATACCAGTGGCATAGCTTCCAGCATCACAGCAACACACAGACCCCCCACAGAACAACAAACCGACAGACAGGTGGTGGATAGAATTCTTGGCTGGAAATCATCTTCAGAACTCTGAAGGTACAGTTTCACTGCCCTCTCAGGTCCAGGGTTGCAGCTGGGAGGTCCAGTGTCGTTCTTACTGTGGATCCCTTCCGTGGGACCTGCTTCTGTCTCTCTTGTTCTGTAGGAGTTTGTCCTCAGTGCTCTGATTTCACCATGACAGACCTTGGTGTGGGTCTGTTTTCATCCTGTGCTAGGTGCCTGCTGAGGTCCTTCTGCCTGGAGACTCCTGCCCTCAGGCCTGGCCAAGTGGAGAGCCTCGCCTTCTCTGAAAGGGGCTGCCTCAGCCTCAGCTGTGTGCTGCCATGTGGGATGTGGGTGCAGTGTTGCCAGCTCTACGGATTTTTCACAAGAAGCTGGAATCTGGATATTTATGTAGAATCCGGCCATTTTAAAATGTTGACGACATTTTTAAAAAGGGCCATGCAGGCCAACCTTGAGGCTGAAATAAAACCTGTTTGTTTGCTGCTTTCTGGCAGCCTCTAGTCTGGACCTTCTAGCGCTCCAGGCAGGAGGCCACCCGCTGCCTGAAACCCAGGAGAGGAAGTGGTTGGCATGGATTTTGCCGAGATAGCTTTTTCCAGAAAAAGGCCCTTCTCACCCGGCTAAGGCCTGCAAATTCTTCTGGGCCCTCCTCTGACACGTCCTTGACCTCTGCTACAGGATGGGGCCATCCAGCTGTGCGTGTTCGGCTCAGGAATGGCGGCTGCCTGCTCATGTAGGTGGTCCATAAGAAGGACCTCGTGGGTGTTGCTTGCCTTGACTGCCCGATGGTCTCCAGAAAGAGCCCGAGGACCTCCTTGAGAGCAACCAGGGACTGCAGGCTCAGCCTCTCAGTGGCCTGGTCCTGCCCTTGGCATGCACAGGAGCCAGGGAGGAGCAGGCCCAGGTTGGTGGGGGCCCCCGACTGATAAAGTGGACAAGTTTGGGCCAAACGTGGTCAGCTTCCTGGGAATCGTCTGCGTGGCCCTGAACCCAGTGGATGGTCACTAGTTGTTCACTGAAGATCAAGGGACGAAGAGAGAAGCCAAAGGTTCCTTGCTCCTGCCCCAGGCTTTCTCAGCCACGACTGTTTCTCTCATAAAGGATATTTGAGAAATTCCTTGAGGTGGCCGAGGAATGAAAACTGAAGACTTGGAATTCCTGGACCCTGGGGTCCCCACACAGGCCTGGCTATAAACACGTGTCCTCCACGTCACCCCCAGAGAACCTGATTCAGTAGGTCTGGGGTGGCCCAGAATCTGGTTTTCAATAAGCTCCCAGGTGATTCTAATGCAGAACCAGGTTGGCAGGCCCCCTTATTTGACAGCTGGGCAGATGGAGGCCCAGGGAGGGCACAGAGCTTAGTAAAGACCACACGGCCAGGCTGTGGTGGAGCTTGGTGTCAGCATTCACGTTCCAGTGCTCTTCATCCTGCCAGTCATTGTCCCCAAGTTTGGGGCTTCCCAGATAGAAGAGAAACTTACCCTCAGCAGCTTCAGCAGGTAAAGCTGCCTCTTCCCCCACCCACCACAGCCTGGGTGAAAGTGACAGAGTGGTAAACTGAGGCCCCAGTACAGAAGAGTCCATGCATATCACATCGGTTGCCCTGGAAGGATCAGTGGAGGCTGAGCAGCTCTTTTGCTGGAGGTTTGGAGGTTCCCACATGGGGCAGACAGACCCTGGAGCCCCCTCCACTCTGCAGGTCTCAGAGCCTGTGACCAAGCCTAGGCACCAGGAGGCCTCCTAAGCGCCCTTCTGGGACAGAAGACCAAGGGCAGAAGTCACGCCAGAAGAATGTGGCCCTGCCTGCTTTCCCCAGTGCAGCCAGAGGGTGGGTCAGCCCAGCAGATCCCACAGGAAGGTGGCCTGCGCTTCCAGAAGTGGCAGCCCATGCATGGGCGGACCTTGCATCTTCTTGGACCAGAGCAAGATTTTGAAAGCCTTGCAGTTCATACAGAGCGAGTGGGCTGGCAAGTGGAGCAGAGCAGGAGCCAGCATGCGTCTGCCCCCTCCAGGCCCTGCACTGGCACCTCCACTGTCTTCCCAACGCCTCTTTGGCCAGGAATGCAGAACTGGGCCCCCAGCGGCACAAGAGCACAACAGGAGCAAGGAAGGACAGCCGCTTGGCTAAATTAGGTAGTCACTTGACAGGGCAGGCGCCTTGTCAGACCCCACCAAGGATGCAAAGGTGGCTTGGTCCCAGCTCCAGCACCCAGCCCAGGGCCTGCTGCCGAGAGCCATGAGTAGAGCAGATAGAGGCAGTGGACAGGGCATGGAGGAGTGAACTTTGTCCTCAAGGTGGGTGGTAATTCAGCCGATAACTTTGCCCTACTCTTACTGTGTGCTTGGCTCTGACTCTGCCCTGTAAATTATACTGCTTTAGAGTCAGACTGCCTGGCTGACCTCTGGCGCTGCACCTGGCTCTTTGACCTTAGGTGGTGCTTAACCGTGTGAGCCTAGGCTCTGGTCCACCTCCTGGGCTGCAGGGTGACTCAGTGAGCTAGTAGGCAGAAAGACTCAGCCCTGATCTCAGCACACAGGACATGCTTGGCAGCCAGCCTAGGGATGAGGAAGGTGCCCCGATGGCCATGGGCAGTGGGGCCAGAAGAGGGGGAACCAGGGGATGTGCTCAGAGGCCTGAGAAGGAGGAGAGGCAGTCCAGGTCCAGGTCAGGCAGGAAGGGATGAAGGATGGCCTTTTTTGTGGGAAGAAATAAGGACGAGAATACTTGTAGCAGGCATTTATTGAACACTTGCTGTGTGGCAGGCCCATGCTGAGCACTTTATGTCCATTTCCTTACTTAATTCTTACCATGATCCAGTACAAGGTTCAGAGAGGGTGCGTGATTACCCAGGGTCACACAGCAAGTGAGGGGCAGGGCCAGGCCCCATCCTGGTTCGCCCTGGCTCCAGAGCCCACAGCCTGACCTTGCAGGGTGGAGAAGACGAGACAGTATCTGCTTGGGAAATGCCTTAGAGCTCACTTAACCCACCCAGTGCTTGAATTTCATCTCTACCATCCAGAAGCACCAACGTCTGGAGCCCACTTGAATGCCTGCTCCAATAGGGAGCTCACTACCTCACAAGGTACCCCATTACACCTTGGCTCAGACCTAAGGATGGCTGGACTCCTACACCCCTTGGCCTCAGCACCCATGGGTGATTGGTTTCATTCAGACAGCGGAATTATAAATCTCTTGAAAAGCAAGACACATGAGGCCCAAGAGAAGACACATATTTGAGTGGTATCAGAGAGTGCTTTGAGACAGGAGCACCTGGCCACAGAGCTGCCTGCAGTGCTCTGATGGATGAGAGACATGGTTTCCTGAGTCAGCGGTGTGTGACCACCACCCTGCTTCGAATCACTTCTTCCCAACTTTTTCTCACTTCTCACAACACATCAGACTTGTCTTCGCTAGCTGCTGAGGCTGCTTTTGTACATCCAAACACCTCATGGGACTTGGTTCCTTGGTTTGGAGATTTAGGATCATGGTTTTATGGGACATCCCAGCTAATTGGCCTAATAACGTGTTTAGTGCTTCTGTTCTACCTCCTAGTTCGTTACATGGTGCCTTGGGTCTTAAAAGCTTGCAAGTGGCCATCCAAGTCACAACAATTGGTCTTTATCCACCCGGATCAACAGAGGAAGAAGGAGAGTCAGGAACAGGAGGATATGGAATGTGTGGCTAATTGCCTCTGTAAACAACTGGCCCCTTTGCCACGACACCAGAAGAACTGGAGGGTGCCTGGCTACCATTACTGAACATTTTGATCAAAGATTCCATAGAAGAATCCTGATCGAAGAGGGGGGAATGCAGTATAGAATTTCACATTCTCACGGACTCTAGACTTTCTAGAATCATGGAGGGTGGATGAACCCCTGAAATGATTGCCCTGAGATCATCTTTGAACCTCGAACCGAAAATGTCCCCTGAAGTCTTCTTAAAACCAAACAATAGTTTAGCTTAATTAGTTAAAGAAAATTCTGCCTTGCGCAATATACTCATTTAAGAACGATCTATGTGGGATCAAACTGACAACAGCAACTCAAAAGATTAGATAGGAATCTTAGGGGGCAGCGAGTTTATATTAATGGAGGAGGAACAGTGCAGAAAAGGAGGGTGAGAATTGTTGCACAACTTGAAAAATGCAATCAGTGTCACTAAATGGTACACGTAGAAACTGTTGAGTTGGTATATGTCTTGCTGTGTATATTCTCAACAACAACAAAATAAATAAAATTTAAAGGAAAGAAAAATTGCCTTCACTGGAAAGATCCTTTGGCCAGGGGACACCCCACAGGATCAATGTGAGCACTAGGGCCACCCCAGACATGCCATCCTTGGAGTCTTTGTGCACCACTTCCCTCTGCCTAACACACCCTCCCCTCACCCTCCACCTACTGACAGCCTGCTCAAATGCCACCTCCTCTGTAAAGCCCTCCTGGATTTCTCTGCCTGACCAAGCAGCTCTTCCCCAGCTTGAGCCTCCCCTGCATCTCTGTCCTTTTGCTCTCTCAGCCCTGCAGATGGAAGCTCCGTGCCCTCAGGGCCAGAACTGAGCACAGTAGTTCCTGGCATTGTTGACCCTGGCTCTGCTCCTTTAAGAACACACCAGGGCGAGCCCAGGGATGCTGTCTGTGGGGCATGGGAAGTGTTTCCTGGGGGCCTGGGTAGCAGCAGAACTGGCTGTCCTTTCTCAGGAAAAGAACAGGAAAATTAGTTGTTAGGGTGCTGAGATTCCGGTTGGTTTTTTTCTCCCAATTTTTAAATCTGTGTTATTGTTCTCTTTCTCTGTGGTTATGTTAAAACTCACACAAACTAACAACACAGCCCTCCCTCTGCTGGCGTCTTGTTAGCCTCTCACGCCCTTGTCTCTGCTTGCTTCCTGGGTAGTTCTTCGTACCCTTATGGGACATAAAGCCAACATCTGCAGCCTGGACTTCCACCCATACGGCGAGTTTGTAGCCTCTGGTTCCCAGGACACGAACATCAAGGTGAGGCTCACGCCGTGGCCGTATCTCCCGTGGGCTGGGAGCTATGTCCGCCTGAGGAGCTGGGCCTTCGGCTCTGTCTCAGGGGTCTTCCTCAGTGAGGCTGTGTCCACGCTGTCTAAGAGAAGGTGACACGGAGGCGTTTGCCAGACATACCTGTCTAGCGAGCAGTTTCAGACCTGTCACTTTCGGGCATCCTGGCCTGGAGGTGCACAGAGCATCCCTCTGCCCACGGCAGCATGCTGCACTCCAGGCCAGGCTCCCACGCTGAGTCTGGCTCACAGCCGTGGTTGTGGCCCCTCCTGACTCCATTCCCCCACTTCTCTCCTCCACAGCTCTGGGACATCAGGAGGAAAGGCTGTGTCTTCCGGTACAGGGTGAGGGACGACACCCACTGTGGGTCATTCCATAAGCACCCTGCAGGTGTGGAGCATTGGCTGGGTGGTGCCACCCCCCAGCAGGGGGTGGGGGGCTGCTGTCCAACATGAGCGAGAACATGAAAAAGGAGAGGCCAGAGGAGAAAGAAGCATGAATCCGGAGGGAAGCGGGAGCACCGTGGGTGGTCAACCTTGACCTTGTCTGAATCCCCCCGAGCTGCATCCGCCACACTGCAGCGCACACTCTGGGTTTGCTGGCAGGTGACACGTGTCGTGAGTTGAAGGGCTTCCTGCTCTGGTGAGTTTGGAAGCACCGGGTTTAACACAGAGGATTTGCAGGAGATTTCAGAGCTTTTGTCGTTAAGAGAGTGCATTTAACTCCCCAAGAGGGCTCATAAGATACATCCCGTCCCAGACTTGTATGAGCACACAATCTTGATATTCTAAAGCGTCCTGCAGGACTGGAGTCCATGGTAACCCATGGAGAAGTGCCCTGTAACAGGTCCCGTACACGGCCATCAGCCCCCTCCATGATGGCTCCCTGGGAAGGTGCCGCGTGTCGGGGGTGCTGGGGAGAGAAGCACACTGGGCCCCGGCCCTAGGATGAGCTCGGGGCTCTGTCCTCTCTGCAGGGACACAGCCAGGCTGTGAGGTGTCTCCGGTTCAGCCCCGACGGGAAGTGGCTGGCCTCGGCCGCAGACGACCACACGGTGAAGGTAGCTCCTGGCCTGGCCTGGGCCCCAGGGCTGGGTCCTTTCATCACACCCAGGCTGCGTCCTCTCCCCTCTCCTGATTGGGCTTGTATGTGGAGTAGAAGGTGGTTTGTGGACAGAGAACTCAGCCGGAGCAGAGGGAGAGTGGGCAGCCTGGGTGCCCAGCCCGGCCCTTGACCCCTGCCTTCCCCCTACCCTCTCCCCGCCCAGCTCTGGGATCTGACTGCCGGCAAGATGATGTCTGAGTTCACTGGCCACACAGGGCCTGTCAACGTGGTAGAGTTTCACCCCAATGAGTACCTGCTGGCATCTGGCAGCTCTGACAGGTGAGAAGGAGCTTTGCCCCATGAATGTGGTTCCTCGCCCTCCCTGCCCTGTGTGTGTATCTGGCCCCAGTCTGTCTCTCTCTCTCAGGGTGTTACACACCTGTTGAGCCTATCTTGGGCCGTCCCATCTCTCCCCTGGCTCTGGTTCCCCAGCTTGTGTCCCAGGCTTTCACAGGCACGTCGGGATCCAAGGCCACCAGTGGGGACTCACCGTGCAGGGAGGCCCAGGGCTGCAGGGCCGTGGCCACCTGCCCACCTGCTGAGCTGCAGCAGGACGAGGGTAGACAGCACTGCTGTCACCTCCAGTCCCCAGAGCGCTGCCAGCCCTCAGGATCCCAGGCTGGCGGAGAGGAATATGGGCAGCAGGCCGGGTCTGGGTGGCTGTCCCTGGCAGGGACAGGGGCTTAGCTGCCAACTTCCCAGCACAACATGGGTGCCTTTGCAGGACGATCCGCTTCTGGGATCTGGAGAAATTCCAGGTGGTGAGCTGCATCGAAGGGGAACCGGGGCCTGTCAGGTACGCAGGCTGTGAGAGGTGTGTAGGCAGACCTTCCCTACCACCACTTCTACTCCGTCCTGTCCTGGGCTCTTCTCAGGCTCCTGGGTTTCTTGGGGTGGGGCCAGGTTGGGGGCCCCAGCCCATAGCCACCTCTTGCCTGCAGGAGTATCCTCTTCAACCCTGACGGCTGCTGCCTGTACAGCGGCTGTCAGGACTCGCTGCGTGTTTACGGCTGGGAGCCCGAGCGCTGCTTCGACGTGGTCCTAGTCAACTGGGGCAAAGTGGCTGACCTGGCCATCTGCAACGACCAGCTGGTGAGAGAGCCCACGCCCCTGCCCGCCTGGGCCACCACCCAGCCTCCACCTCTGGCCCTCTCCTCCTGCTCCTCCCTGCTGCCTGTCTCCCAGCCCCAGGGTCTAGGCCCCAAGCCCAGCCCCGGCTCTGCCGCTTCCTGCAGATAGGCGTGGCCTTCTCCCAGAGCAATGTCTCCTCTTATGTGGTGGACCTGACGCGGGTCACCAGGACAGGCACGGTGGCCCAAGACCCCGTGCAGGACAGCCGGCCCCTGGCGCAGCAGCCACCCAACCCCAGCGCCCCCCTTCGGCGCATCTACGAGCGGCCGAGCACCACCTGCAGCAAGCCTCAGAGGTGGGGCGCTGGGGGTGCAGCAGAGGCGGGCTCATCAGAGGGAGGGCCGCAGGGGGCCCAGCCCTGGGCCTCACCAGAGGCCCTCGCTTCCTGTGGGCTTGGCCTGTCCCCCAGGGTGAAGCAGAACTCGGAGAGCGAGCGCCGCAGTCCCAGCAGCGAGGACGACCGGGACGAGCGGGAGTCTCGGGCTGAGATCCAGAATGCTGAGGACTACAACGAGATCTTCCAGCCCAAGAACAGCATCAGTGAGGCCCAGCCCGCCCTGCAGGGCAGCCAGCCCAGGGATGTGGGACAGGCGCCGCGCTGGGCTCTTCCTCTGCCCTCTGATCCCTGGTGTCCCTCTCTGTGGAGTCAGGGTCCTTTCCAGGGATGACATTGATGTGGCTGTGTCCTTTCATTCCTAGCTCACAGTTGGGCCTAGGGCTCTCTGTCTTCACCATGCTCCCGAGGGACTGAGGGTAGGAACCTGGGCACCTTCTGGCAGAGGCTGGTACCAGCCCTGCCCCTTGCCCTGCCCCGTCTTGAGCAAAGGAATGGCCCACAGGGGCATGTGGGCTAGGAAGGAGCAGGGCTGAGGGTCCGTGGAGCTGGGAACAGATGACAGCTATGTTCCTAGGAGCCACCTTCCATCCCCCTCGGCCCCAGGCCCCTGGCAGTGAGGGCTCCCAGACAGGAGGGCCCTAGGCTGGCCAAGGTGAGCCCTTAGCCTGTTTGCCTCTGCAGGTCGGACACCACCCCGCAGAAGTGAGCCCTTCCCTGCGCCCCTAGAGGACGGTGAGTCAGAGGACAGAGCCTGGCCTCCTTTGTCCTTGGTCCCCTTCCCATCCCCGTTCCTTGAGAGCAGTGTGGGTGCTTGAGCCCCCTGCCCAGATGAGCTTCCTCCTCCCAACCCCTGTTCCCAGGCTTCCCATCTCAGGTCATGACCTCTAGCCTCTCTCCCACTGGATCTTATCCTTCCCTGCACCTAAAACCACCTACTGGGTGCTGGGCCTGGGCTAGGCCCTGGTGTTTAAGAGAACAGACAGACAGGTCCTCCCCTCAGGAGCTCACACCCCAGTAAGGAGAGCAGGTGGGCGGAAGACCACCTCACAGACCACTCCACACATGGAGTACGGGCTGCAGAGGAGAGAACAGAGTGTAGGGAAAGAAGTTAGGGGCCGTGGTAGATGAGGGCCGGTTGGGAGTCTCAGAGGAGGGGCAGCCTCCAGTGGGAAAGAGCCGAGAGGTGGCGTAGGGGGCTGGAGCAGGAGCTGGGGGGTTGGGCTTTGCCCCTAGGGTTGTGGGGTGCCCACTGGAGGCTTTAAGACAGGAGAAAACATGATCTGGTCTGTGACTGGAGAAGAGGCAGAGGTGTGGACCTACAGAGAATCCCTGCCTCACCCAGCTTTCCCTTCAAGGGCTGTCTTCTCCGTCCCCCTCTTGTGTCTGGATTCTTTAAGAGCCTCTCCCCTCCTCTTCCACTTCCTCATGGTCATTCACTCACTACCAGTCCCCTCCGCCCCCCCACCCATTCCTAGTGAGTTGACGGGATTGCCACACCTGGGTACCATCCACAAATAGTGCTTGACGCCTGTCTAGGGCCAGACGCAGAGCTGTGGTGGAGGCTGTGGAGTGGATGAGATAGGCCCAGGCACTGTACCCCTGTACTGCTGGCCTTTCTCCTCCCTGCTCCCTCCTCCACAATTACAGGTGCTGCCCAGAGTGCCCCCGAGCCCTGCCTCTTCCTGCCAGTCCCTAGGGCTGGCCTGACCCAGCCGTCTTCTCCTTTGCCTCAGACATAGCCCCAGCAAAGGAGGCAGCAAAGCCCAGCCCCGCCATGGACGTCCAGTCCCCAATGCCAAACGTATGTAGGGTGGAGACGGCCGGGTGGGGCCTCCCTTGCTGGGAGCAGAGAGGGAGAGGGAGGCCTCAGGCTGTGTCCGCTGAGCTCTGGCCCCCTGCAGCTCGAGGTCCCGCCCCAGCCCCCTGTCGTCTCCTCCACACCTGCACCCAAGGCTGAGCCTGCCATCATCCCTGCCACCCGGAACGAGCCCATTGGGCTTAAGGCCTCCGACTTCCTGCCTGTGAGTGGAGGTCCAGCCCAAGGGCTGGGGTAGCGGCACGTGGGGGAAGGGCAAAGCTTTGCTGTCTGCTCTGTGCCAGTATCTAGGCGCCCGTCCCTCGCAGGCTGTGAAGATTCCCCAGCAGGCAGAGTTGGTCGACGAAGATGCCATGTCTCAGATCCGCAAAGGCCATGATACCATGTGCGTGGTGCTCACCAGCCGCCACAAGAACCTGGACACGGTGCGAGCCGTGTGGACCACAGGCGACATCAAGGCAAGTGCCATCCCCACCACATGGGCCTCACTCCCCACCCTCTGCCTGCCTGCCTGGGGCTTGGGGTCAAACTGGGTCAGGCGGCCTCCCTTATCACACTGCAGTTGACGCTTTCTCCTATCATGATCATCACTAGCTGCTGTTTATTTAGCACCTAGTGTGTGCCTGGCCTCCTGCTCCTCATTTTAGGTGCATTCGTAACACCCCATGACAGACCCCATCACCACACCACACCCATGCTCACGCCCATGCAGGGGCCACAGTGTCCCCAGACCCTAGTGATGGGCGCCTTGTTTTCTGCAGACGTCGGTGGACTCCGCCGTGGCCATTAATGACCTGTCAGTGGTTGTGGACCTCCTCAACATTGTCAACCAGAAAGCGTGAGTGGCCGCAGTGGGTGGCGTGGGCAGAGTGGGCAGGGCTGGGCACTGACAGCAGCACGTCTCTGCCCTCTCTCCAGCTCCCTGTGGAAGCTGGACCTGTGCACCACGGTCCTACCGCAGATCGAGAAGCTTCTGCAGAGCAAGTACGAGAGGTAGGTGGGAAGCCTACCTCACAGCAGGGCTGGGGAAGGGGCAGGAAGGTGCCTTGAGGGACTACAGGAAGGGCCTGGGTGCCCCAATGACGTGTCCATGAAGCACTGCTGTCCCCTTCAAGCTCTAGGGAGGTCAGAGCGAAACCCAGGCTCATGTTTCCTGATCCTGTCTGTCTGTCCCTGCCTCCTCTGTCTTTGTGTGCCATGCTCCTTGCTTATCTTTCTGTCTGTGGCTTTGTGCTTGTCTGGGTCCTTGTGCTGGGACTCCACCCACCCGTCTGCCCCTGAAGCTACGTCCAGACGGGCTGCACCTCCCTGAAGCTGATCCTGCAGCGGTTTCTGCCCCTGATCACGGACATCCTGGCGGCTCCGCCCTCCGTGGGCGTGGACATCAGTCGGGAGGAGAGGTGAAGGGCCAGGCGGGGGGTGGGGGGTGGGGATGCTGTGCCAGGTGAAGGGACACAGGCCTTGGGCCTGGGCCCACCTGGCATTGGCCCTGCTAAAACATCTCGTAGGGGAGGACGTTGTATCTGGGGCAGGGAGAGGCATGGGGTGGCGGGGTACTTGCTGGCTCTGCCTCTGAGCCCTGGCGTGACCTGGGTAGGCCCTGTGCTCTAGACCTCAGCCTTGCTCTGGGAAGGGGGGCTACAGGGGTCAGGACAGGAATGGGCCAAGGCCGGGTGGGGACCACAGTGGCTGTGTGGCCGGCCTCCTCAGGCGCTCTCCCTCTGCACAGGCTACACAAGTGCCGGCTCTGCTACAAGCAGCTCAAGAGCATCAATGGCCTTGTCAAGAGCAAGTCCGGCCTGAGTGGCCGCCACGGCAGTGCCTTCCGGGAGCTGCACCTGCTCATGGCCAGTTTGGACTGAGGATCCCCGTGGGTGGGGGTATCCAGCAGCCCACGGGGCCTGGTCTCTGCTCCCGCCTGTCCCTCGTGCACTCACTGGCTCATGAGCCTCTGCCCAGCCCCCACCGCTGCCCTGCAGCTGCCCGGGAGGAGGTGGCACCGGACCACTGGCCACCTCCACAGCCCCAGACTCTGGGACAACTCTCTCCAGTAACAGCTGCCCAGCTTTGCCCAGATCTTGCTTCTTGGAGCAGTGAGCTGAGCCCTGGGGCTGTTGCTGTAATTTATAAGGCCAATTTTATTAAATTTGTAACTATTCCCCAGTATCCTCATGGGGAGGGGCATCCTCTGGCCACCACAGCTCTCCCAAGCCAGCATCCTGCCCTGGTCTCTTCAGGCCAGTCACACCCCTTCCAAGCCTCAGAGACGGCTCCAGGCTGCACAGCCAGCAGGGGGCAGCAGGGCAACAGACTGGTCTGGAAAGGGCCAGCTCAGGCTCTTGTTCTCAGGGAGGAGGGGGAGGCAGCAACCCACTCCCCAACCCAGGACTTGGAGAAACAGGGTGAGGGGCCCCATCAGCCCACCCCCCCCCCAACCTGGCCATATTCCCAGTTGTCCCAGGGACCCCACCAAAGCTGGCAGGTACCCAGGGCCAACAGCTGTACGCTGTAGGGTGCCAGACTCCATCCTCCCAGGCGTGGCTACCACCAAGGCTGGCCTGGAGCCCAGCACCCGCCCCCCGCCCCCTAAGCATGCCTCCAGGGACAGGACTGGAGAGCAGCTGCTGTCCCCTGAGGAGGGCTCTGAACAAGAGCCCCAGTGCTATCTGGCCAGTACAAGCTCCCCCAACCCAGCTATCGTTCCTGAAAGAGTGGGGTGCAGCCTTAAGATTTGGCCCCTTTCCCTGCAAGACAGCAGCTGTCGGGTTCCGTCCCAGTCAGGGAGGGAGAACCCCACAGAGCTCTGCACGATTCCCACAAGGCTGGGACCAGGTGTAAGGAGGCATCCTATAGGTACTGTCAGGAGGGGGGTGCTTATTGGGGGGTCCTATAGGTACTGGGAGGAGGGAGGTGCTCATGTGAGGCCAGTTCACTTAAGAGGAACAAAGCCAGGCCACGGGGTGTCAGGCAGCTGGGTTTGAACCCCAGCCATGAATCTGACCAGCCTCTGAACCTCTCTCAGCCTGTTTCCCACACACAGTAGGTGCCTAATAACAGCAAACATGAACGCAAGCAATAGAAAAAGGCAGCTGGACAAGCCAGCATTGGGGCATCAGGACCTGCCAACACCCTGCTCCCCAGCATCTAATCGCAAGGGGCACATTAGACCAACTCTCTCAGACAACGCATGTGTAAAAAGACCTTTTATTTTAGTAAGTAAAAATGGCTAAATTTCCAAAAGTTCTTAAATAGGAATTCAGAGAGAAAAATGTCAAGAGGCCAGTGAGCAAGGAGAGAACCTGGCGTCAGGCAGGTGGGGGTGTCATGAGCCCCCCCAGCCCACTGGCCTCCTTTGCCAGCCATAAATACGGCCCGCCTGGAGTAGGTCGGGCCAGTCCCAATGTACACCTAGAAACACTATGTACACCCCACTATGGGAGCCCCTCATTGGAGGGACGGGGGCCAGGGCTGCCCCTTGGTACCCACTAACCCAGCCCAGTTCCCATGGCCCAGTTCTAGTGCTTTCCTAGAGGCATCTCAGCCCACCCACCAGAGGGGCCATCGAGTCCTGCAGGCTCAGAGAGGAGCTGGGCAGCCCAGGGAGGGGCACCCCTCCCACACACTCCTGTCCACCCCTCAAGGGCCTGACTCTGACGGCTGGGTCTGCCCTTCCAGCCCACGCCATTGGTGCCCAGAGCCACAGCCGAGAGACGCATTTCCTTCAGAACATGTTTCTCATCTCTGAGGGGAGACAGAGCAGGAAAGGGGCCTCCACTCTTCACTTTCACCTCCTGGGGTCCTGGTGCTGCACAGGAGCAGGCCAGCAAGGCCCTGGGACCTAGTCCTGGCCCTGCAGGGTGGGCACGTCCATCACACAGGCAACGGCCTCAACTTTCCTGCAGGAGGGGAGCGGGCAATCTCTCATCCACTTGCCCAAGGCCCACAGCAGGTGCGACTGAGAGCAGGAGGGAGCCCAGCAGAAGCACACAGACAGCAGGCAGCGGAAGGACCCAGCTCTCAGCGGGTGACTCCCCAGCACAGGCCTGCAACCCAAGGTGGGCGGGCGGGCGAGCGAGTGGGCAGGGCAGCCCTGGGCCATGGCCCACACTCACCTGGACACTGTAGCCCCAGCCGTCAGGCTGCAATCAAAGCGACAGGTGTCTCACTGTGGGCCAGCCTCAGCCAGGACCCCACTGGACCCTGCTGCCCCTACCCCAAGGGGCTCGCCAGGCCCCTCCCTGAGTGGGGTCAAGCAGGAGTCTTGGGCCCTGACTCTAGCCCTGTGGCCAGCCTCAGCCCTCATCTGAGAAATGGGCATGACCCCGGTCCTTCCCACCCCCCAAGGAGCCGAGGGACAGGGCAGGGCATGCCAGGCTAGCTTTGGAGGGGGTGAACTGCATGAGCTCAGCTGTGGCCTTAGACTTCCCATCTGAAGTGGACACAGTACTGTCGGCCTTGACCACTTCCCAGGGGTTGGGGAGGCTGCAGAAGAGGCTCTGGGCAAGTTTTATAAACTTAAAAAAAAGAAAAAGCCCTCAGTCTCATGGAGAAGGCTTCCTCCCTGTGGCCCACACCTAAAAGGCTCACCTGAGGGCTGCAGCTTCCTCCGGATGGAGCCAGGGCGGCTGGAGGTCCCGGAGCCAGAGCTGGGGGCTGAGTGGGCTCGTGCTGAGGGCTGTGGCGTCTGGCAAGCAGGCTCCCACTGTGGCAGGGGAGGGCAGGTGGGCTGGGAGTCCTGCTCCTCCCTTCTGTCCCCCTCCCCTGCCCCCCACTACCCTAGCCTCCTGAAACTGTTTCCTCATCTGCAAAATGGGCATAATAAGTATACCTGCCTCACCAAATTCTTGCAAGAATTAAATGAGATAATGCATGTAAAGAAGTAAACTAGGTAGTACTGAGCACCTCCTTTGTGTGTGCCAGGCGGCCCTCCCCACACTAGCTGGTGATCCCTGCCAGGACCCTGGAGGCCAAGAAGAAACACTTGGACTAAACAGGCTACTGGGCTTGGGTTCAAGTTCTGGCTCCCCTCCTTTCTGGCATCTTCCCCTTCACTCTCACTCCAGGCTCAGTTCCCCGTGCCCTCCTGCCTGTGACTGGGAAGCCTCTGACCCAGTGCTGGCTTGAGACAGGCCTCTGGCGGTGGCCGTACCTCCAGATGCTCCTGGCTCGACCAGGACCCAAGCTCCGTCCGGCGGGACACGGGGCCCAACTCCACAGAGCGCACCCTCTCAGCAAACTTGAGGGAATATAGCGTCTCACTGGTGTTCTTCTCCACGGGGGATACCTGGAGGTGGGGGCGGGGCACAAGATCTCACCCATCCAGGCTGGCCACTGCCCCCACAGAACTCGAGGGGCAGCATGGTCCCAGCTCACAGCAGGGGACTCTAGAGGGCGTCCAGGAGACTGAAAGGGACGGGGCAGAAATAGCAGGGTTAAAGGCCAAGAGGAGGGGACTTGTGCAATATGCGAGGCTCCATGCGGCCAGGTCTGTTGTGGGGGGATTAGGGGCATCACTGGCTTTGGGGCCCCTTCCCTACACAACCTGGTGTCCCTGGGCCCCAGAACCCTGAGGGCTGCCCTGCCCAGCCTACCTGAGGCCCTTACCTGCACCACCATGAGGGTCTTGCTGTCGCCACTCAGTGAGTCCTGCAGCAGGTAGGTGAGCTTGGAGTTGCGGAAGGGCACATGGCCCTGGCGAGAGCGCAGGGCAGCGATGACGTCTCCCAGGGCTGATAGCGACTTGTTGATGTGCTGTGCCTCCCGAAGGCGGCTGCCCTCTGCCCCCGACTTGCCCACGCGCTCTGAGCCGGCCAGGTCCACCAGGTTCAGCTTCCCTGCGGGAGGGCGCTGGGCAGGTCAAGGCTGCCCCAGTTGGGTGGGAACCGTGGGGGTCTCCCAGCCAGCCTGCCCCATGCCCTCCCTCACCCGTGGTGCGCAGGCCTGTGCTGCAGTCCATGCCATGCACGGTCACGATGAGCAGGGCGTGCGACCGCGAGCTGTGCTCGTTCAGGTTGGTGAACTCCGTCGTGCGGTTGGTGTGGCCGAATTCAAACACCTGGGGAGCGGCAGGGACATAGGGCTTGGAATGTGGTCTTTGGAATCATCCCATCCTCCTGGGCACCCCTGTGAGGGGTGGTGTCACCCTCCCCATTTTACAGATGAGGAAACAGAGGCTCAGGTGACAGGGGACGTGCCCAGGTCACACACTCAGTACCTGCCAGAGCCTGCATTTAGACCCCATCCTGTCTGACTCCAGAGCAGCTCTGCTGTGGGAGGGAGGGGTTCCCCAGCATTTCCCCCCTCAACCCCCACAGCCCCTGCAGCCTCCCAGCCCCGCACCTTGTTGATGTCGTCCACACTCTGCACCTGGAACTCGGTCAGCCCCGGCACGTAGAGCTGTCCGCTGCCATTTGGGCACAGCCGGATCTCCAGTTTCTCCTGTGGCTCCTTTGCCAGCAGATCCCTGCAGGGGCAGCCAGGCAGTCACTCCCTCCTCCCAGGCCCCAGCCTGGTTCAGTCCCTCCTCCAGGCCTCTGCTTGCACTTTCCCCCTGCCACCCTCCCCCTGCTCCTAGCCTGGAATGTTTCCTAAACAATCACACCTCCTTCAAGAAGCCTTCCTTGACCACTGGGCTAAGCCCCTCTCTGCCCTTACAGCTCAACTGACTGTAAGAGGTGGAGCCCAACTGTTCCCCCAAAAGTCCTGTGGGTGGCACCACTCCTGCCTTCTCTCACATCACTTGCGGAGGAAGGCACAAGGCCCAGACCCCAGGTAGAGGGAGGATGCTTCCAGGGAAAAAGGAGTGCCAGGTGTGGGTGTCCCAGGCAGGCTCAGAGAGCCTCTCCTCCCACTTGCCTGCTGGTGTGAGGAAGGGGGCCTCGGACCACCTGACCCACCTGCGTGAGTCAGGACATATGGCCAGGTCCCTTCCTGGGCCCTCACAGCCTCATTTTGACCCCTGGACTGCCTTCAGGGAGACCTCATTTCCCATCCCACATCCTTCCTTCCGCCTACCACCAAGGACTGTAAAGCTGACCCTGTACATGGGCAGGACAGTCTCCCACCTGAGGACCTCGTTGTAAATCTCTGCTACGCTGACCGTGATGGTGTACTCCCAGTCAGAGGCTTTCTCCTGCACCTCAGAGAAGAGCAGCTGCAGGGCCCGCTGGTTGATGCCTGGGTTCTCAGGGCTCCCCTGGAGGCGGAAGGAAAGACCCAGTGAGCCCAGGCCTTTCTCTGACATGTAGGGTGGACGGTCCTGATGCTCACGTGGCCTCAGTCATTCCCAACCCCCTCCCTGCCCCAGCTACCTCCCCCAGGAGCCTCCCTGCTGGAAGCTCCCACCTACTTGCCAGTCCACCGCCCCCAAAAGCCCTCTGCCAGAAGCAAACAACTTCGCCTCCTGGGCCTCAGTTTTCCCACCTTTAAAACAGCACCGCTGTGCCAGGACTGCCAGAGACTTACAGGAGAGCACAGGGGTGAAATACCTGGCACAGCCTTCAGGCAGGCGCTACTGAATGCCAGATGCATATGTGGCCCTGAAACCCTGCCCCATGGGCAGCAGAGCCAAGGACGGGGGACAGGGCACCTGCTGGGCGGCACCCACCTCCATTGTGTACGTCTTGCCAGCGCCTGTCTGCCCGTAGGCAAAAATGCAGACATTGAAGCCATCGATGCAGGAGGTGATCAGGGCCTGCACCTCCTGGAACACCTGGGGAGGGCACGTGGGATGGAAGGTGAGGGGCTGCCAGGGCTGCTGGACCAAGGGCCCCACCAGCTCTGGTCCCCGTGACCACTCTCTCCTCCAGCAGTAATGCAGCAGCTGCTACTGTGGTCGACTGGCTCACTGCTATGGAATTCCTGACTAACACATCATTACAGTAGACATCACTGGGCAACCTGGTTGCCAAAAGACTGAAGGGAAGACAGGACAGGGTTTACCACCCAAGGAACACCTGAGGAAGGGGCTGCCCGCACTGGAGCTCAAGAGCCCACCTTGCTTCTCCCACTCTCAAGGAGGGGGTAGCAACACAATGGTAGGGCACCCCCCTCACCTAGCCTGCCCACCCACTCGCCCACAGAGGACACACAGGATGGGCAGAGGTAGACCCAGGCATAGGAGCAGGAGGGCACAGGCAGGACAGGGCCCAGTAGGTTGACTCTGGGCAAAGACAGGAGAAGAACGGATGCTGAGACCACATACATGGTTCTCACAGGGCTGAGGGCTCAGCACTGAGAGCAGGCTGGTAGGGGAATCCTTAGGGAGATCCATGTGAAAAGCATCACGGGTGGGAGAGGCAGGGCGGGTGGGCATTGCTATGCATGGTTCTCTACTTTCTAAAAGTTTCTAAGGTCATCAGTCTTAGCTTCCCACCAGGGCCGGGATATCCAATAAGCAAGGTAGTATGGACCCAACTGTGCCTTCCCACCAATCTGCAGTGAATAGTTTCACTTGTCTCTCACCATATTAAAGATGTGAAATTGCTCACCATAGATTCTCAGGTAAATATTAAGCCCATACATACCTGGCTCAATGCAAGTCAGTATGAGTTTACTGGTTAATCTGCCCCTGCTTCCCACCTTCTCTCCTCTAGAGGGAAGAAGGAGGGAACTTGGCCCCATGATTCTCGCTTCTCAATCCTGTCTCTCCAACTCCTGCACTTTGTTATGGATTGAATTGTGTCCCCCCAAAACAGGTGTCAATTTGGCTAGGCCATGATTCCCAGTATTGTGTGGTTGTCTTCCATTTTGTGATCTAATTGTTCTATGTGTTGTAAATCTTAATCTCTGCCTGTAGTTAATGAGGCAAGATTAGGTTATGTTAAAAAGGATTAGGGTGGGATGCAACATGCTTACTCAGGTCATAGCCCTGATCCCATGTAAGGGGAGTTTCTCTGGTGTGTGGCCTGCATCACCTTTTATCTTACAAGAGAGAAGGGTGCAAAGATAGAGGGACCTGACTACTACCCAGAAAGAAGAGCCAGGAGCTGAGTGCATCCTTTGGACCTGGGGTCCCTGCACTGAGAACCTCCTAGACCCAGGGGAAGACTGATGCCAAGACACATGGAGATTTCCAGGGAACAGGCCCACAGATGTTGAAAGGAAACAAGGGCTTTCCCCAGAGCTGACAGAGAGAAAACGCCTCCCCCTAGAGCTGGTGCCCTGAATTCAGACTTCTATCCTCCTACACTGTAAGATAACAAATTATGTTTGTTAAAGCCCTTCACTTGTGGTATTTCTGCTATAGCAGCACTAGATAACTGAGACATGCTTCTTTCTATCCATGCCCATCTCTCCCCCTCCCTGTGCGTCTGTCTTTTCCCCTCTCCACTGCTCAGTCAGTTTCCCCTGTGGTACCCCCAGGGCTGCACTCACGTCCTGCTGTGAAGCCCTCGGGGAGAAGACCTTGTCCAGTTCGAAGGATACAGGCTTTCCCTTGTGCAGCAAGTGGATGATGGAGTCATCGTCGGGATCAAAGGTCACAGCATTGGTTGCCTCAGACCCTTCTCCATCCTCTTTGGTGACTGGCCGGACACGGGCAATCACCCGGATGTTCCCTGGATTGGTTGGGGGAGGAGAGATATGTTCAGGCTGGGTCAAGACTAGACTGTCTCCACTCCGGCGTCCCTTGGTGTCCTGAGCAGACAAGTGGCTCAGGAGCCCTGTGCCTTCTAAGCAAGGCTTCCCAGGGCAGGGTGGCCCACAAAGCTGTTAGAAGTCACTGATACTACAGTATGAATTTACTTATGTTTTATTTCTGAGCAGTTCAGCTGAAGGTGGGAGCTTCACTTTGGGAACATAGAGGAAAGGTCAATTGTGGGGCTCAGGCACTGCACCCAGTCTGGGTGGAATGCCAAAATAGACATTCTTCATCTCTCTCGACTTCAGTTTCCTCATCTACAAAATGAGGAGCTTGGGCTCCAGTGGGCCATGGGACTTGTTCTGTCATTCTCAAAGGACACCATGAATGCCAGGGTAGGGATTAGGTATCAGGTGGGCAAACAGGACCAGAGAACAAGTGGACTGGCAGGCAGGTAGCACAGGGAGGCCACAGGGGAGTCTGGATCTGATTACTCCAGCCCCTTGCTTGAAGTCCTTCAGCGGGATCCCGGTGCTCTTGAAATGAAAACTACTCACCATAGCCCTACCTTCCCTCCTCACCCACTCATTCCAACTCATAGTCCAGGTCTCAGCTCTAGCTTCATCTCTGGGAAGCCCTCCTCCCAGGGTCTCTCGAAGCCCCTCCCCAGCCCTAGTAACAGGGCCAGTGTTAGGGTTCTGGGTGATTATTACTGTCTGTTCCCCAGCTAAAGTACGTGTCCTGAGGGCAGGGTGGCATCTGTGGGGCTCACAGGCAAATCCTCAGTGCATGGAACAGCACCTGGCACACAGTAGGTGCTCCCCAGACCTTTGTGCAATGAATGGGTGGAGTCTCAAGCTTGACAGCCCCTAGGCTGGGACAAGTGTCATTCCAGCCACCTATCACCCAGCATGTCAATACCCCCACCCTGTGGCCACCCAGAGTCCGGGGGGCAGCTCGCCATGGGCAAAGGGGCAGGGGCTTCAGAGCTGGACAGATCTGAGTCCAAATCCAAGCTGAACCATTTACTAGCCACATGGATTTGAGTTTCCCGATTTTCCTGTGCCTCAGTTTCCTTATCTACAAATAAAACCCAAAAACCAAACCCATTGCCATCAAGTCAATTCTGACTTATAGTGACCCTATAGGACAGAGCGGAACTGCCCCATAGGGTTTCCAAGGAGTGGCTGGTGGATTCGAACTGCCGACCTTTTGGTTAGCAGCCTGAGCTCTTTACCACTGCACCATCAGGGCTCTTAACTACAAAGGGGATTGTAACAGCACGTGATTGACAGGGCACAGCTCCAAGGAGTGGTGCTGGGCCCGGGAGGTAGAACGGGATCACTTCTCAGCCAGACTCAAGGACCCCAGTGCTGGGCACCTCCCACCCAGCCCGCCTGGTAGGCACCTTTCAGCCGCACCAGCTCATTGTGGCACTTCTTGCGCAGCTGCAGCTCCCGGCGATATTTGCGCAGCAGCTCCTGGTTGTTGCTGTTGACCTCTTCGATGGCCTGGCTGATCTGGTAGGGGGTGGGCACTGCCGTCAGGGGAGGCCTTGCTTGCCTGGCTGCCTGCCCTGCAGGGTGTTCCCTGCCTCCCTGCCAGGGGCTGAGTACTTGGTATTCGCTGCCACACATCAGGTTTTCCCAATAACCTCTCTGAATAGGTCCTGCTACCATCCCCATTTTGTTGATAAAGAACCTGAGTCCAAGAAGCTAAGCCGATAGCTCAAGGTCGCCTTGCTAATAAGCGAAGAGCCAGGACTCAACCCTCATTCCATAGCACTTGGCACTTAACTACAACATGATTCACCTGGGCCCAAATTCCAGCTCTGCCCCTGAGTAGGTGAGGGACCTGCGACAACTGGCTCAATCTCTTTGAGCCTCAATTGTCTCACCTGTAAGAAGGGATAACACCATCTAACTAGTGGATCTGTAGGAGCTGGTCTCCAAGTTCAATCTCAAAGGGGGTAAAAAAGAAGCAAGTGTGTTCGCTGTTGTTGGGTAAATGAGAACTGTAGACACATGAACGCTGACATCAGCACGTCCCTGGGGAACGACTGGCCACCTTTGGGGAGTGGGATGCGGAGGCAGGAGAGGCCCTTCCTTTTCATCTGATGCCCTTCTGAGTGTTTGAATTTGTCACCATGTCCATGTATTACTGACATTATTCTTCTAAGGGAGAAAAACAATTTTTCTAATGGCAAAATGTATCAGTCTCTCTACCCCACAGAGCTGTTGTTCAACAAGGAGCCAGCAGCTATAAAAGGCTCAGCACGTGGGAGGCATTTAAAAGACTCTGGTTATTCTCACATTGTACATGGTTAAAAATTTAAATTAAGCCTAGTATAGACATAAGAATACATGAGCCATGTTTGAAATAGAAGAAATGCAACATGTTTGGGATATAAAGATAGAAGGGACATGTTTGGTTTACCGGTTGCCACTGAGTTAATTCCAACTCCTAGAGACCCTACAGGATAGTATAGGACTGCCCCAAAGGGTTTCCAAGGCTGGAATCGATTCGAGGGCAGTGGGTTTAATCTCTACGGAAGCAGACTGCCACATTTTTCTCCCACAAAGCGGCAGGTGGGTTTGAACTGCCATTAGCAGCCGAGCGCTTAGCCACTGCACCGCTAGGGCTCCTTTGTTTGGTTTAAAGAATAGTAAAGTAGTAAAACAAACACCCATATACTTGTCCCCACCAGCCCACACATTTTTCAAATTTGGAAAATACGGTGTGTGGCAGGAGTGGGGGGGTCGTCTGAGGAGCTCTGTCTAGACTTTGGAGGGGTGCCCTGGGTGGATGTTATGTCTGCCAAGAGCTCCCCAGTCCCAACCACCCTGTGCTCACCTCGGCCTTGACGCTCTTGAGGGCCTCCTGCAGCAGTAGGGGGAAGCCGCGCACCTGCCTCTTGAGCCCGTTGTAGTCATTGGTGAGGGTCCGCAGCGCCGGCTGCAGCGTCAACAGGTTGGTCCGGACACCTAGAGACATGAGGTGTGTGCAATGGACAGGGTGGGGGCTGCGACGTGGAGCAGGCCAGGCTCAAGGTGGGCCTGGGTGGAGTGGGGCAGGGCACCAATGGCTGCCGGCTCACCTGCCAGGTTCTCGTGCACAGCCTTCATCTCCACCTGGGCCCTGGCAAAGGCCTCCTCAATGGCCCGGTTCTTGTCCTCCTCCAGGGACTGCATCTCCTCTAGCATCTGCCCGTGTGCCCGCTCCAGCTCTGACTCGTACATGGCAATCTGGTGGCCATGGCCACGAGAAGGCTCAGTGCCATGGGCAGGAGGCACTGGGAGGGAGGTCCAGTCCTCACCCCATGCACGAACATGGACACAGCACAAAGGGTGAGTGGCCATCTCTCTCCCCACGGGGCTATCAGCTCTGTGCGGCTACTACTTCCCTGCATCATCCCAGTGCCAACCCCATCCCTGGCACACAGGGTGCTCAAGCCACGTGCCTGGAAAGCAGGGGCCAGCACTTGCGATAATGACAACAGCAGGAGGAGTACCTGTTGAGTGCACCCTGTGTGCCAAGCCCTGTGTGAACTGTCTCTTGTGGATTATGCCCCAAGTCCCTATGACATGGGCTTTGTGATGAGACTCATGGTACAGATGAGGAAATGGGGACTTAGAGAAAACCAGCCCTTGGTCACATGGCCAGTAGGAGGAGGAGGGACTGAACCCAGGTCTGTTGATCCTGATGGCTTAACCGCTGCACTGTTCTGCAAGCTGCCTCTGGCTTTCCAGCCCTGTGCGTTGTGTGCCCTCTCACCCAGACACACATACACACCCACAAACATGTGCATGCAGCCTGCGCACCTGCGCCCGGAGCTGGGCCGTCAGCTGATGTGAGCTTTGCAGCTGCTGCTCCATCTCCTTCAGCACCTGCCTCTGCATGGCCACCTGCTCCTGCAGGTGCTGGTTGCGGGCCTGGGACTCATTAAGGGCCTGCTTGGTCTTAGACGACTCCACCTCCACCGTCTTGATGATGTACTGTGAGGTGAGGGAGAGACAGGGCGCAGAGGTGTGTGAGCAACTGGACCTCACCCCGGGACCTGGAGATGAGACTGGTCAGAGGGAGGACACTAAAGAACATCCCACTAAGGGCCTACAGAAAAATCTAAAGGAGCCTCGAGGTCGCAGCTTTCTAGAACGCTCAAGGGCTTCCTGGCATCTTCTCATCTCAATGAGTGCTCACTAAAAGCCTGGCCCTGGCCTCAGTCTAGGCACAGAAGAGGCAAGAAGGGTAAAGCCAAGGGCAAAATCTGGGGGATGTACTGCATCTGTGCCTGGCATGTAGTGGGCATCTCAAGCATTGGTCATTGAGTACCCACTGTGTGCCTGGCCCTGGACAGGAGGGAAGGCCAGGACTGAGTGCATCACCACTCACATTTCTGTCTTCACCAAGACCTGCCCTCCTAGGGGCCATCCCTGCCCTGGTGGAGGGCCAAGAGCATGGAGGCTGGGCTCGGGCTTGCACAGGGTGCTGCATGCTGGCAGCCCAGCCCATGGTTCACCTTGACAGGTGGTGACTGGGCCCGCAGGCTGGCGATGGTCTCATGGCTGTCACGCAGGCGCCGGCTGAGCCGCTCCTCCTCCTGTGCCTTCTCAGCCAGGCAGTCCTTGAGCCTCAGCTCCACCTCAGCCAGCCGGTCGGTCTTCTGCTGCACCTCCAGATTCAGCTCGGACAGCATGCCTTTGCTCTCCGCCACCTCCAGCTGCAGCTGGGACAGCTTGCCACGGAGCTGGGCACTCTCCTGTGGGCGTCCGGAGGAGTGTGAGGCAGGCAGACAGGCAGGCAGGCAGGTCACAGTTAGGAACTGGAGGACGCAAGCCCCCCAGGTGATCATGGGGCTGTGCCCACCTCACTCACCTGGCTGTGCTCACAGCCCGGGCAGGGTATCCCCGGCTTCGCCCGCAGTTCCTGCAGCTCGGCCTCACAGCGCCGCATCTCCTGCCTCAGTCGCTCATTCTCCACCATCAGCAGATCCCGGTGCTTCTCCAAGTCGGTGCCTCCCTGCAGACCACCAGAGCCGAGGGGGGACATGTGTCGAGGACAGGGCATGGGGGAGAAAGGCCAAGGGAGGTGGGAAGAGGGCAAAGGGAAGAGGAGAGGTAGAAAGGAGAGAGAGAAGGAGAAAAAGAAAGAAAAAGTGAGAGGAAGAGAAGGTGCTCGCAAAAGAAATACAGAGAGCGAGCGAGAAGGGCAGTAAAGCAGGAACTGCTCTCTCTCCTGCCCCCCCCCCCCGCCCATTCTATTTTCCTGAGTGTGAAAGTAACAAGGAAAAGTTGTATTTATACACAGGAGTTCACACTCCTATTTTACATCAGCGAACGGGCGTTTTAACCCCCTCCCTTTAGAGTCACAGGACCTCTGGGGCACTCTGGGTGGTGCTCAATATTCTGGGTGCGTTTTTGAGACAAGCCTGCAGTCTCCTTGGCCAGAACGAAGCACAGCTTGGTTGGAGGCAAGGGCTTGGGCGAGATGGGCCAGCACCACGTCTGGAAGGGTCTGCCGGCCCCCGCCGCCCACCCCACCACTGGGGATGGCATTGGTGAGGCTCACCAGCTCTGACCGAAGACGGCTCACTTCCTGGGCCTGGCTAATGAGCTTCTCCTTCAGGTTTTCCACCTGCCAGACAAAGCCAGGGTCACGTTGAGCCTTATTCTCAGTTCCAGCCTGTACCCAGGCCTCTCCCCCCACAACCTGGGACACCTAGCATGGTTTCTCTAGGTCCCTCTGACCCTGTAACCCTTGCCCTTCCCTGTGTTCAAGCATCAGGCCACACCTGGGACACCAGGTGAGAGAAACCTGGCCTGGTCCTGACAGCCTTCAGCACCCTCTCCCACCACAAGGCCCAGCCAGACCAGGGCTCTTCAGCAAACTCTGGAGAGCAAGTGCAATGAGGGTGACCCCCACACCACCCTGGGCCACCCCAAGGGCAGCTCTACTGCAATGGTGGTGACCCTCACATCACCTTGGGCCACCCCAGGGTGGCTCTAGTGCAACAGGGGTGACCCTCACACTACTCTGGGCCACCCCAGGGACAGCCCACTGTGAGACTCAGGAAGCTGAAGCCTCAGGACCCCTCGCTTGCACAGTCCCCTTCCGAGGCCCAGTATCCACTCTAGTATTTCTACTTTTCTCTTTTTCTTAAAAAGGATCCCAAAATTGAATGTATTTTAGGCCCTACAGAACCCAGATCTGCCCTTGTCCAGCTCCCGGAATTTTCCACTTGGAGTGGCTTCTGGCAAGACTGTTTTCAGAGATAGGTGTGCTCACCCCAGCTCCCAACCTGCCTCACAAGTAAAGCACAAGCGAGCCAAAAACAGTCTGTGGGCAACACTCGGCCTCGGAGGCCACATCTCCCTGGGCTAGTGAAGGTGCTCACTTGTGGTTGGGGCGAGATACCCTAGGGGAGGATGG
Organism: Elephas maximus indicus; assembly: GCF_024166365.1. NCBI lineage: Eukaryota > Metazoa > Chordata > Mammalia > Proboscidea > Elephantidae > Elephas > Elephas maximus. The sequence goes on from NC_064839.1 coordinate 24,668,502, forward strand.
CTGAGAGGCTGGGAGGTTCAAGCAGGCTGTCCAAGGCCTCCTGGTAGACAAGCTGATGACCTAAGGGCTGGGCCCAAACAAAGCAGGGCCGGAGCAGGTCACCTCTGTCACCAGGACTGCCAGCACACCCATTCCTAGCAACTCTCCAGGCCATGGAGCGCGGTGGGCAGCAGAGCTTGCGCCATGCTGTCTCTGCCCACTATCAATACCCCTTTCTCTGTGTTAAATGCCTGGTGTTAAGAAAGCTCAATTTCTTCAGCCCTAGTGGGGAGTTAGGGAGGGTGTGTACAGGCCAGCCTTTCACTCCTTAGTCACAAAACTGAGAATAACCCAAATATTTAACATTAGGGGAATGGTTGAGTAAATTATTATATACTCGTTAACTATCGTGTAGCCACTCAAATTATATTTACCTTTTTCAGGAGTTTTAAATGGTATGGGGAAAGGCTCATCAATGCGTTAAGTAAAAAAAAAAAAATGCAGAAAACAAATGTGTACACGATACAGAAAAGTGGAGGTCTCTGGGCTGTAGAATTATAGTTGACAAATTCTTTATGCCTTTCAGTAATTTTTAAGTGTTCACAAAGGCTATGTATTCCTCTTGTAATCCCCTTACCCTGAAATAAGTGGATCTACCTCCTTCTGAAAAGGCTGGGGTTCTCCACCACCACTTCCCTCCCTCAGAAATCCCTAGAAGGTCCACTTGGACTGCACCGGTATCCCAAAAAGCCTGCCTCCTTGACTTCCAGCTGAGGTACACTGACCTCACTGAGCACCAGGACTGCCACCTACGGGCTCAGTGCAGTGAAAGTGAGGTTTCCCCCGCCCCCACCAGCCTGCAGCCCAGACTCTTGCTCTCTTCTTGCATCACAATCAGAACTTGGGTGCTCCTGGGCTCTGGAATCTCCAAGAATGCCCCAGAAGGAAATGGCAGCAGAGTGGCAGGCTGGGACAGCAGGTATGGCGGGGGTGGCTTGAGGAAGGGGTCGCCAAGGCACCAGACAGCCTGGTGGCGCATAAACCACACAGTGGGCCAGCTCCATTTGGGACTGGGAAATATGAAAGTGGGCTTCCCAGGAGTGGGACTGCACCCTGAGGGGTCTGCTTCGGAACAGCCTTGGGGAAAGGTGCCAGTTTTCTCCTGAGCTTGCAGGGAGAGGAGGCAGGTAGCTCAGAGTTAGGGAGTGAAGGCGCAGGAAAGACCACTGGGGCCAGAGAAATGAGAGGAGTAAGCCGGGCCTGAGCATGAACCTGACCTGACAGGGGAAACCAGCTACAGGAGACTCGCTTGGGAGACCCTAGCTGTGGTCCCTGGAGGCATCTCTTTCACAGGCTTACCATGGCTGAGTCAGCCCACTAGGGGAGGGACCAGGTCCATTTTGCTTGTGACCAGCACACAGCAGACCCTCAAATATTTGAATAACGGCAGAGGGACAATGTGCACGTTCTTGAGTGCCAAGAGCCAGGACAAAGGAGAAAGCCTGAGCAGGCCACTGGGATGGGCCAACCAGGGTTTCACAACACAGAGAAACTGAGCCTGGGCCTGGTGCAGGGGGCCTCAGCCCTGCTCTGCTGAGGGGAGAAGGATCCAGGGCCTGTCTCTTGGCCAGACACAAGCCCACGTTTCCATTCTTGGGTAGAAGCAGGCTCAGCAGAAGGTGGGGCTGCCCTGCTCAGGTATGTGTTTTCTCAGCTGTCTGCTCCCCAGGTGGGGCTGGTGCCCTCTTTATCAACGCAGACAACCTGATGATTACTGCCCTCCCACCTGCCAAGCCTGGCCTGGCCGACGGGATCTTCTGAGGAAAAGCGGGCTCTCCCAGAGGCATGGCCAAACCCTTGCTGAGCTGGTAAGGTTGAGAGGGCCTGGGATCCAGAGCCTCAAGAAAGCATCCCAGACACCAAAGGGCTGACTCCAGAGAACACCCCCTTTGCAACCACCCCCCACACCTTGCCCCCAGTGCCCTCTCCCTCCTAAGCCTGGCTCCTGACTCCATACCTGCTGGGCAGGCCTGTCTGCCCCCTGCCTAACCCACTCTACCCCTACTGCCAAGTCTTCACATTCAAGTCCTTCTGCCACAGAGGGGCAGCAAGAGCTGTGGAGAGCATGGGTTCTCATGCCAGGCTGCCTGAGTTCTAATCCAGACAACACCTTGCTCGCCAAGAACCCTGGGCAAGTCTCTTAATCTCTCTGTACCTCTGTTTCCTCATCTGTACAAAAAGGCTACCTCATTGGTTGTCTTGAGGGTTGGGTGACATTAAATGAGATGATATTTGTCAAGTGCTTAGAACAGGACCCAGCACATAATAAATTCTATCACTAGGATGAAAGTTCTGTGAAGGCAGGAATTTTTGTCTGTTGTGTTCAGCGTTATACCTCCCAAGGCTGAGAACAGTACCTGGCACACAGTTGTCACCCAGTAAATACCAGCAGAAAGGATGTTGGATGTATGAGGGGCCAGGCAGAGCAGGGTCTCTGGGTGAGGCTGGCAGGAGGTAGAGGCCAGGGGATGGTGACAGACCCCACCTCTTCCAGAGGCAGGAGCGGTCACTTGGCTCCAGGCAGTGGGTATCATGTGGTATGTCAGCCCAGACGTGCCCCATGTTCCAATCTTATGATCAAAAGTCCAGATTCTCATGGTAACTTTACTAATATTTAAATGTTGTCAACTAATTTGATCATTAAACAGCCCACAGTGCAGGCCATTTAACAAGACACATTTGGAGCAAGAGACATTCCACCAGTCTGCAACCTCTGAGGAAAAGTTATGTTTAAGCTTCTGTCTTGAGGTGCGGGGCAGGGCGGGGCGGGGAGGCAGTGAGGGTGGAGCAGTCTGGGCAGTGTGTAACACTGGGGGCACTTGGGGACACTGAGACCATGGCTCTAGGAACACTGAGAGAGGAGCAGAGAGCCCCAGGCCACAGGAACGCAGTCCAGGCTGCTGTTGCCAACGTAGGGGCGGGTCATTGGACCAGCCACAGGCTCCCTTGCCACCAGACTAAGACCAGCAGTTTCTGTGCCTTGGTCAGCCTGGTGCCCAAGGACAGCATGACTTTGGGCCAAGTGCTCCCCATTAGAAGCAGAGTGGGCTACTAGTAAATACAAATCCCTCCTGCTGACACTCACCAATGGGGAGGCCTACAAACACTGCCACAGCCCCCACAAAACCGAGTTCACCGTGATAATAGCAGCCCCATTTACTAAGCCCTTTGTCTGCCAGTGTGGCAGGGTGGGGGGCTTCATATGATCATCACATTCAATTCCATAATCCTCTGAGGTAGGTACTATTATTATCTCCATTTTACCAGAGGAAAATTCGAGGTTCCAAGGGGTTATTGAGCCTTGATTAAGAAACCTGCTGAAGGCCACCTGACTACTAACTGGTGGCCCTAGGATTTGAATGCCCAGGTGACCTCCGCAGAACCCTCACTCTTAACTAGTAGGCTACATTGCCTTTCAAGAAACTCAACCAGGGAAGCAGGCACAGTCAGAAGGCAGGTCTGGAGAGGGCTGGAAACAAGGCACCCCAGGGTGGACTCTTCTTAGAGAAGCAACATTGAGAAGACCTGGAAAGTCACTCTGTGTAAAACCACAGGAGGCTGACAGGGGCCCAGGGCACGCAGGAGTGACGGCTCACGCAGCACAGTGCTGTAGTCTACCGCCTGTTCTACTGTCCAGTAACCAGGAGGCAACAAGTATTAGCCCCTAAACAGATACCGGGAAATGAATGCTCAGAGAGGAAGTGGCTCCTACAACTGCGCAGCCATGACTTGAATCCTGCCCATGGGATTCCAAATCCAAAACCCTTCCTAATGAACTCCCTGGATCATCTCCTCAGGTACTGCTGTTATGTCCACTTCACAGATGAGGAAACTGAGGTGCAGAGTGGTAATTAACCAGCTTAAGGACAGGATAGAGCCATAGCTGGGATCTGAACCCACACCGTGGCTCCAAAGCTCACGTGGTTGGCCAGGACTCCATAGGGTGGGACCCTCCAGAGAGCAGCTCAGAGACCTGGAGCTTCGGGAGCATCCCCTGAGGGGCTTTAGAAGACAGCTAGCAGTCAGAAAGCGCAGGGACAAAATGCAAGCAAAGGCCCAGGGGTTTCCGAATTTCCCAAGTTGCCCAGCGGGGAGCTGCGGAAGGGAAAGTGGTTCTCCCAAATGAGGCTGCAAGGCTGATGCTCAGAGATCCCACAGAGACCAAGGTATCTCACCTTCAACTTCCCTTCTTAAATAGATTTTGCTAATTAAAGGTGGGGATAGTTTTTAAACACTTGTTTTAAGTCACAAAAGGCCACTTATTGTATGATCCCATTTATATCAAGTATCTAGAATAGGCAAAGCCACAGAAACAGAAAATAGATTAGTGGTTCTGTGGGGGTAGGGGAAGACCAGGAAAAGGACTGCTAACAGGTCTAGGGTTTTCTTTGGGGTGATGAAATGTTCTATCATTAGTGGTGATAGGTTGTACAACTCTGAATACATTAAAAACCATTGAACTGTATGCCCGTAACCCAAAAAACCCAGTGCCGTCGAGTTGTAAGGGGGTGAATTTTTATGGTATGTGAATCTCTCAATGAAGTGGTTATTTAAAAAAAAAAAAAAAAAATTGTTTGAAAAGTGAAGTGCTGAAAGTGCTCAGACAGCCTAAGCTGGGAAGGATAGGGAAGGAACAGCTGCTGGGAGCTCTCGCACAGGCCAGACGTGTGTCCTGCAGGGTGGACCCTGGCCAACCCTGCAACCCCCAAGAGCTGGTGTGGCCCCCACATCTGGCACAGCTGCCCCCATTGGCTCCAATGCCTCCCCTCCCCTCTTACAACCACAGCATCTTTCTCAAAAGGCAACTCTAGTCACGTTGCCCTCCACCCCAATTCTTTCATCAGCTTCCCACTGTTCACTAGGTGCAGTCAACATCCCCCCACAGGGCCTACGAGCCTAAGTACCACTGGGAGGCACAGCATTTTCTCTAACTCGAAGCTTTTCTAACACTGTTTAAGCTAAGTCTTCGACTTGAAAGAGTCCACGGAGGAAGCAAGCCACACTGACAGGCTATGGTGACTGGTGACAGCTCTCCAAGGCCCATCTCCCACTTCCCAACTTGCCCTCCACCTGCCCCACCTCCACCTGAGTTCAACTGGCCAGTGTCCCAGCCGGGCCATGCCTCCACCCACCGGGCCCTGCTCAGTCTGGCCCTGCTGGTCCCTCCAGACTCACCTCCCCGCTCCTCCCCTCACGCCACACTCCAGTCACACAGGCCTGTCCTACCCTGTACTCATCTTGAGGAGCCCTGGTGGTGCAGTGGTTAAGCGCTCAGCTGCTAACTGAAAGGTGGGCAGTTTGAACCTACCAGCCGCTCCGTGAGAGAAAGATGTGGCAGTCTATTTCCATAAAGATTTACAGCCTTGGAAACCCTATGAGGCAGTTCTATTTTGTCTTATAGGGTCACTACGAGTTGGAATCAACTCAATGGCAACTGGTTTGGTTTGGATTTGGGTACACATCCTGCTCCTCCTGCCCCGGCCCCTTTGTACTTGCTGTTCCTTCAGCTCAGAGCACACTTTCCTCTGGTCTGGGGCAGATCTCAGCTTCAGAGTCACTTTCTCAGGGAGGCCATCCCTGACTTCCCTGACAGACTCAAAGCCCCCTCAGACAAGCCCTCATAGCCCTGTCTGTCCCTCCGTCAGAGCCCTGTTACTCCTCCAGCTTTGCATGGTTACATGGAACCAGTGCCCCTCCCCCAGACTAGAACCGCCACAAGGACAGCAACATATCTGTTCCCCTGGGTTCGGTGCCTGGCACGTGCAAGTCACACAAGTATCCAGAAGGCAGGCAGACACAAAGGCAGGCAACAGGGGTACAAAGATGGTTGTGACCCACCCTGCCTTGAGGAGCCCCCGGTTAGTGGGACGACAGGCCCGGAGACAGTAAAGCGACGTGATAAGTGTAGAAAGAAGGAGATGAGTACGGATGCACTAAGGGAGACTCAGCCCACTAGGCCAGGGGTGGGTGCTCGGGTAATTCTCAGAGGAGAGGATAGAGCTGTAGCTGGACAATCTGCTGCGTTAGAGAAGTGTACAAACACACTCTGCTGCTCCCTTGAGCTGAGAGCAAGTTCCAGACCTCAGTGATGTTTCATCAAGCAGAAGGCCCATATGTCCGGGGAATCTCTTTCCTTGGGATGGAGAAAGAAGGTGCCCCTCTGATAGGCAAAGCTTTCAAAAGAGAGCCCTGGGCCAGAGCTCAGGGGCCACAGTGGGGCCAGAGCACTGAACCCAACGTGGGGATAATGCTACAGGGACTGGGACCCTGGGGAAATGGTGGAGGCTCAGACACAGCCCTAACAGGTAGTCACTGACAATGGGTGTGAGGAGCTGAGCCCCTGGAAAGCGCCTGCATGAAGATGGGGAGGGGAAAAACAGTGAAGTGGCCACACAGAAGTGGAGGCCAATGGGGCCCCACGGGGTGTGTGGATGGGCCAAGGGACCCTGACTGTCCTCCTGGCCAGCTAATGAAGGGGACGACGCACACCAGCATGGACCACCAGCCTCCCTGGCTTTCAGATGTTTGAGACCCCAACCCCACATACACACACACCAGCCTCTCCTGACTCCTCCACCTTGAACGAGAAGTCACGTTCTCGCTTCTTGCCAGTTTCCTGTGGGGTGACCGTATGCAGTGAGTTCTGTCCACTCAGGCTGCCCAGTCCAGTGCACTGCAGAAGATGGGGTGGGCTCAGTGTGGGCCTCAGGATGGGAAGCACCTGCCCCTTCCTGCCCCACTCACATCTCCAGGTGCAGCCACATCTCTTCCTGGAGAAGGAGAGCCTGGCCCCCGGTAACAAGAGATGGGGCAGAGGATGGCCAGGACGAGGAGACCTGGTGTTGCATTCTTGCCACCTCACTCTCCAGAGCATTCCCAAGGCCAGGAGAGAAGACCCCATCTGTCTATTACACCAGTGGCCTGGTGGGTTCCAGCTGCCCCAAGCGATGTCCTCTGACCTGCTCCACGGTGGGCAGTGGCCTCTGCCCATCCCAGCCTCCCCAGGTACCTGGTTCTGCAGCTGAGTGGCCGTGGTTTGCTGGTCACTGTCGCGGAGGGTCAGCCTCTCCCGTAGGGCCACCAGCTCCTCCTGTAGCTGGGTTTTCTCTTCCTGCAGCTGTGACATGGCCTCCACCATTCTATGCACCATGGGGGCTGTGCTTGGCGGCCCTGACAGACTTGAGCACCTCCCGCTGCCAAAGAGCCGCCCACCTACGAGCAAAGTAGTGGTCGGTCAGCAGAGGTCCCACCTCGTGCAGGAGGGGCTCATCATGGCAGGATAGGGAGGGAAAAGAAGCAGGAGGCCAGAGGCGCTGGAGGGCCGGGCAGCAGCAGCATCAGGTAGTGCAGCCTCCAGGCCCGCCTTGGAAGAAGCCTCTTCAGCAGGCAGCTTCTGCACAGCTTTGTCTGGATCAGGACTTAGGAGAGCAACTTTCAAGAGAATATTCCTCTGAGAGTATGTGTTTCTAGGTCTGAGGAATCGTGGCTGAGAAAGACATGCCTTCACGATGCTACCCGAGGAGAAGTCTAAGGGGTCTCACCCCAAAAACATTATTCTTGGGGCAGCATGATTTCTGTAACCCTCAATCCCTCTCCAGAGTACAGAGGAGAGAAGAGGGCTGCCCCAGCCGGCCCCTGCCAGGAGTGGTCATCTAAACACCAAGAGGGAACAAGGGGAGTGTGTGCCTGTGCCAGGGACAGACACACAGACACAGCACAAGGTGCAGGACACGGGCAGCTCTGAGCCCAACACTGGGGTCAGTGGGGACAGTGCACAGGGACCACAAGGGCAGGAAAGAGTTGTAAATACCAAGCTGAGCGGGGCCTCAGCCTAAGGCATCCTGCTTCTCGGCCTTCCACGGTCCTGTCACCAGGAGCAAAGAGAGAGACAGACGGATGAAAGGACAGAGACACAGAATTGAGGCCTATGGCTGCCTGATGGGGCCAGGGACGCTTACTTCAAGGGGACCAAGAAGACCACAGTCCCTGCAGGAGGGCGCTAGCAAGGTTTTGGGGAGGAAGAGAACAGGGCAAAGCAGTGGGAGGAAGAGCTGTGGAGATTTTGTCTCCTGCCCTCAGGCAGCCCACACGGGTCCTGGCTAGAGCAGGAAAGGCAGGAGGAAGTGTGGATAAGCAGCATCTTGGGACTCCACAGTCCCTCCCACTCTACCTCAGAGCTGCACCAGGGCTTCTGAGCTTCCCCACACTGGGTCCCCAGGGCTCAGAGCCCTGTGCAGGCTGGACAAGGAAGCTCCCAGACACTGTGAACGAAGCCACCTGCCCCTGAAGTCTCACACTTGCTGGCAGCTTCCAGGCTGGGTGAGAGTGCGGCACTGCCCAAGGAGGGGGTCCTGGCTAGAGCAGGAAAGGCAGGAGGAAGTGTGGATAAGCAGCATCTTGGGACTCCACAGGCCCTCCCACTCTACCTCAGAGCTGCACCAGGGCTTCTGAGCTTCCCCACACTGGGTCCCCAGGGCTCAGAGCCCTGTGCAGGCTGGACAAGGAAGCTCCCAGACACTGTGAACGAAGCCACCTGCCCCTGAAGTCTCACACTTGCTGGCAGCTTCCAGGCTGGGTGAGAGTGCGGCACTGCCCAAGGAGGTACAGATGGTGAGAAGCACTCCCCCACCATCTAAAGAAAGCAGGGCAGATGACATACGTGGGGGCTCTTCCCCTCCTTCCAAACCCATGTGCCAGGCAGCTTGAAGTGAGACGTCCAGAGAGCTGGAGCAGGGCAGTCACTAGACAGCGCCATGATTTAACAAGTGGCCCTGGCTGTGTGGCCTGCACATGACACAGCACATGCTCCCTCACACTCACAGTGGCCTGGGCTTCTGCTCTGTGCTCTAGGGACAATGAGGGCAGAAGGGAGCTTCCAGGCAGGCACACAGGGCTGCCGTGAGCAGCATGTGACCTGCATGTGACCCGCTTGGCCCTCAGCCCTTTAGAAACTGCCGGGTGTGGTAGGGAACACCCAGCCAGGTCCCAAGAGCCAGCACTGCCGCTTGAGAGAGTTGGGGCAGGGAGTAGGCATAGGGTCTTCCTTTGTAAAATGGAGGCAGGAGTCCTTCCCAAAGGAGTGGCCTTGGGGAAGGCGCCAGGAGCCCAAAGCAATGCTCAGGTGTGAGTGACAGCCACAAACAGGTTGGGGGCTCAAAGGAGACATGGAATCACCCTTCTCCTCTGGCCCACTGCTCAGACCTCAGGCTCTGAAACACCCAGACCTCACTCCCAGCGGGGTTCGTTCCAACTCTGCACCACTGGTGTTCCAGGTGTGCGCTGGGAGGGTAGTGGAAAGGGGGCCTGGATGGTGCTTGTTGGGGGAGGAGCCATCTTGAAGTAAAGTGAGGTCAGAGGAGGGAGGTGGGGTCAAAAGGGCACTTGGGGTGAGGGACTGAACAGGGCCCTTGGTTGACAGGGCCTCTTGGTAGGTCAGTTTTCTGTGCAAGTTTTCAGAAGAAAGTCTGCCCAGAGACCCCTCCCTGGAGCAGTGCACCCTCATGGGGCCTTGGGGCTTAGAGAGATACAGGCCTAGCCCTGGCCCCACTGAAAGTCAGCCTCAGCCCTTAGTTGGAATTGGCCTTTCCCTTCTGCTGACAAATCAGGAGAGCCATCTCACTGGTCAGAGGATGACTTCCCTCCAAAAGTCTGCCCACACCTCGACCAGACCCCAGCTCCCAAGCCCAGGCAGGTGGCCAGGGCTCTAGTACCACCTCAGAGAAGGGAATGACTCCTTCCACCATGTGAGCAAGTTCAGACACACAATTAACCTTTATCGACAGGTGTTTGTTTTCTCCACACACTCACGGCATTCCCCTCAGGCTCTTTGACAATGTTCTCTCCAGTTATGACTGGAATCAGGCCTCCCCCTGGGGAACCCAGCACTGACTGGGAGAGTGGGGGGCCTGTGCTCAACCCTCCATGGCCAGTCAGCCTCTGGACACATGCCATGGGGCCTTGCCCGAGAAGAGGGAGTCAACAACTCCTTTTTCTCAGCCTCGAGGCAGTAGAGCAAAAGCTGTCCTAGGAGCCCTCTAGGCCCCAAGGGCCCAAAGAATACAAGGGAGAGGGAGTGGGGCCTCTCTCTGCGGGTGCTGGCGTCTTTGAGGCTGCCACCCTCACTCTGCTTTTGACAGGCACTGGGGAAAAGACAAAAAGCCGGGAAACCCAATCCCAGCCCACACTGGCCAAAGCCTCTATCACTGGGTAAGGCCCCTGGTGGCCTCGGGAGGAGGTGGCAAGGGTAGAGAGGGTTACACATCATCATCCCTGGAATGAGGGGCAGGCAGGCTGGGGTCTCTGAGGCTCTGTCTCTAGGCAGCCAGTATGGCCTGGCCAGGCCTGCTCGTGGCCCGGCTGTGGGAAGGTGAGGAGGACTGTGTGTGGGGACAGCTCAGACTCCAAACATGCCTCCCTCCTGTGCTAGCTGAGCCAGGGTAGTTCTGGGTTGGCAGGCAGACCTCCTTTACCTGTTTTCTCTACATTCATGGTGCCACCAGCTTCCGGGGCCTCCCGGTCCCGCCTGGGGGCTGGCGCCTGCCTCTTCAGGAGCTTCTCTTCTTTGGTCCCCTGACTCTTGCTCTGGCACCCCTTGTCCTGCAGGCCCTGCTGCCAAGACACAACCAGAATCCTCACGTGAAGGGATGTGTAGTGGGAAGGGGACCCTTCAGGCCTGAAGAGGGTGTGCTCTGGAGCTGGCGAGGATCCACGGGGAGCCCGTGTCCTTCACTGTATGGATGGGGACCCTGAGGCCCAGAGTCCGGAAGAAAATGTGCCCAGATCCTCAGCAAATCAGTGGCAGTGCGTGTTCCTGGTGGTCCTCGGTGGCCGGCCCTCTGCACCAGCAAAGATGGTTCTTGGGCACTTAGAAATCCTCAGGTGACGCTCACTTGGCCGTTCCTGCTGGCTCTGTGGGGTGTGAGTCACCACAGCAGCGGCTACTCCGCTTCAGGCCCACAGCCGCATTATTACGGGCAGCTGTCCAGCCCCACCACACACACATCAACCTCAGGGCAGCTTCCCCCATGATGTCAGCTGCCACCACCCAGGCCTGTCCCCACTTCCAGACAGCAAGAACTACCGAGAAGGATGCGGCCCAAGTCCATCCAAGCCCGAGAAGGGTTAGAGTTAGGGTTGGGGGGGTGGGGTCACGGGACTCCCCTCTCTTGGAAGGGGAGGGGCAGAGGCAAAGGAAGGCAAGCAGAGCAGGCAGTTGACAGGCAGAGGGTGTAGGGAGGGGGCTAGAACGAGGTGTTTCCTCCAGGGAAAACCGCCTGCAGCTCACACAGAAAGACGTCCAAAGCAAGGAGCGGAATTGCATGAAAAGTGTGATCCCGTTTGAGGATGATAAAAATAAAATAGGCATAGAAAGAAATTTGGAGACCCTATAGAGACAGTGGCTCTCTCTGGAAGGTCAGGACGATGGTGTGGTGGCTTAGAGTAGAAACAGCTACCATACAGGCTTTTTGGGTAGTAACAACCGAGAGAACATGGGAAGAAGGGAAAAGAGGCGTTGACATTTCATTTGACATTACATTTGAATTTTTTGGGAGTTTGAACTTTTTAACCTTATAAAAATCTACAGTTTTTTTTTTCTTTTTTAATGTCAACGGAGGTTATCTGAGAAAAGTGACAGCACACAGGTTTTTGTGTGTCTTTGTGTCTTATATATTCAAAACAAAAAGGCAAATGGTATGTTTAAAAAATGCTCAGTAGTCTAGAGTAGAGAAGGCCGGGAGGTGAAGTTGGGCTCTGCCTCGTGGAAGCTGTGACTGTGGGCAAGTTACTACCTTCCTGGAAGCTTCACTCTCTTCGTTCTTAATATAGACGCATAGCGACCCTATAGGACAGAGCAGAACTGCCCCATAGGGTTTCCTAGACTGTAATCTTTTTTTTTTTTTTTTAATTTTTATGGTGTTTTAAGTGAAAGTTTACAAATCAAGTCAGTCTCTCACACAAAAACTCATATACACCTTGCTAAAAAGTGAAAAACACCTTGCTACATACTCCCAATTGCTCTCCCCCTAACGAGACAGCCCGCTCCCTCCCTCTACTCTCTCTTTTCATGTCCATTTTGCCAGCTTCTAACCCCTGTTACCCTCTCATCTCCCCTCCAGGCAGGAGATGCCAACATACTAGACTGTAATTTTTACAGGAGCAGATCACCAGGTCTTTTCTCTCTTGGCGCTGCTGGGTAGGTTTAAACTGCTGACCTTTCAGTTAGCTGTCAAGTGCTACCAGGGCTCCTGAACACATGGTATGAACTCGATATAAGGATATAAGGCAGCCGTATCACTATAGTAAGGAGCCATGGTGGCATAACTGTTAGTCACTTGCTGCTAATCAAAAGGTTGGCAGTTTGCACATCATGGGTGCGCAACCAATATCACAAAACGATTTGTGCATTAATTGTTTAATGAGAAACTAATTGACCCTGAAAACTTTCACCTAAAGCACAATAAAAAAATAAAAAACAAAGATGAGAATGTAAGGGATCAGGGAAACAGAAGAACCAGAACAGAAATAATGAGAATGCTCACACAGTATGAAGAATTAACGAATGTCACTGAACAATTTGTGTAGAAATTGTTGAATGGGAACCTAAACTGCTATGCAAATCTTCAACAAAAACATAATAAAATAGTATTTAAAAAAAAAGTTGGTGGTTTGAACCCAACCTAGTGGTTCTGCTGAAGAAAGACCTGGCAATCTGCTCCTGTAAAGATTACGTCAAGAAAACGCTCTGGGGCAGTTCTACTCTGTCACATGGGGTCACTATGACTTGAAATTGACTTGATGGCATCTAACAAGAGCAACATCATATTATTTCTATAACCTTCAAATTTTTTACTTTTATAACGAGAAAAGACAATAAAGAGAATTGAAAAGAAGAGCAAAGCAGCACAGATAAGTGGCCAGTTAGCTCACAGCCCACTCCTTCCCTTTCTCAACCTCCTGTTCTACTCAGGGAGAGAGGGTGGTAAGGACATCTCTCATTTCTAGGAAAATTCCCACCGACTTTATTTTGTCCCTACCCTTCAACCAACTGCTACACCATCCATGAGCCGGCCTTGTCAGCGGTGCAGGCAACGGCAGCAGCTGGAAGTTTCCATTTGCCGACCAGAGCAAAGGTTACACTATTTCTGGCCTGCTGGCCAAGCCACACAGGAAGGGCAGACAGGCTCCCAGGAGGCTAGGAATTTCTGCAGGGCCTCTGTAGGGAGCCTCTCAGATTTTAACTGCTTGACAAGAGGCTGGGGGTCACCATACCTAACAGGTCTCCTGACTGTGCTGGGGAACAATGTTGACAACCCTAATTTGGCCCCATAGCCATGCTCCTGAACCACTGTAAACATAATCTCGCTTTGCTGGGCGAGGTCAAGAAGGACAGGCATGTGGAGACTGGGAGGTGGCAGGAGCTCCTCAGAGATCCTCTGTAGATCTGCTGACCCCAGAGCTCAGCTGCAGCCACAACCAAACACCCCATAATCAAAACTCAAGAACAGAGACACCACCCAACTCAAGGCTGCAAGTTCCTGACCTCCTCCTCCCGATTTAACTACCACTGGCTCCAGTCAGAGAAAAAACGAGCAATAGGTTCTCTAGTTTCTTTAACTGTTCTCTCGCCGGACCTGCTTTTCTCACTGACCTTACAGATAAAAAAAAGAACTGTTTGGTTTGGTTTTCAGGTAAATCACACAAGAAGGGTAGAGAAGCACCTCGAAGCACGAGACTAGCCCTGAAGCAACATCAACTTCCGGGCCACGTCAGGGCAGGCACTGGGGTCACACACTGTGACCCAGGCCCCGGGCTTTTGCTGCACCAGGGAGGACTTCCTCAAAGGATATCCATGCTCCCAATGCTCTGTCCCTGCCTGCCATCTGCACGTGTCCCTTCAATGCTCTGTGCAAGTGTGGCTTCCAGAAAGGGCAGGGTCTGTTTACATGGACATCATAAGAGTGTGAGAGAACACTGGGTCCTCCCTCTTGTGCCCAACCTTCCTGGACGGGGGGCACTTGGCAACACCCCCCGATAACTCTGGTACCTCTCCCTCTGTCACAGCATCTATGGCCCTGTCACAGTTTGCATTTATACATTCAAGATTATCTGATTACTCTCTGGCTCCTCCTATAGACTGCAAGGTCTATTTCTGTTCTTCACTGTACCAGGGACCTAGCACAGCACTTGGCACGGAGCAGGCACTTCATAAATATCTGTTGCATGAATTAATTGAAAACGTGCAGAACCTCTGACCCAGTGATTCTCCTTGTAGAATATAACGCCCTGCAAATACTCAAAGCTGCGGCTGCATGAGCTCACAGATATTTAAGGAGATTCATTGCAATCCGAAACAATACAAACAGAGAATCAGTTAGATCGCTTATGGTAAACCCATATTACATAACTATTTAAAAAGACTCAGGTCTCTATATATTTACATGCATTAAAAGATCACTAAGATTTACTGCCGAGGCAAAGAGGTAGTCACAAAATAGTACATAAAAATAAATCATAAAAGTTGTACCAATAAATATAATTAGGTGGTTCTATAGGAACGAAAAAGGTCTGAAAAGAAAAAAACCAAACTCTTAAGAGTAGAAGTTTCAGAGATTCTACTACAGGAAGCATTCTGTTTCTAGGTTTCACATCTCTGCCTGTGTGAATTCTTTACACCAAACGTTATAAAGCTAGTCACGTTTAGTGGTTCACATTCCAACTTGCTGTGTGACCAGCAGCAAGTTACCTAACCTCTCTGAGCCTCCATGGCCTCATATATAACTCTCGGATAACAGTAGTAACTGTCTTGAGACTGGAATGAAGATAGATCCTGCATGAAGGGCCACAGGCCCAGTAAGCATTCAATAAATAAACAGAAAAACCAAACCCACTGCTGTCGAGTCGATTCCGACTCATAGCGACCCTATAGGACAGAGTAGAACTGCCCTGTAGAGTTTCCAAGGAGCGGCTGGCGAATTCAAACTGCTGACCTTTTTTGGTTAGCAGCCGTAGCACTTAACCACTACGCTACCAGGGTTTCTATTCAATAAACAGTAACTATTATTATTTCTGTCATCATCATGTACAATTTCTACAAACAATATTCTATATATATTTCCTACAAAAATACATATATATTTGCATATAGATACATACATATGTAAAGTTAGTCTTTTTAAAGTCACTTGGTGATAACTGCAAGGGAAAAACCCCAACGTTTTGGTGAAGCCCCTCATCTAGCTTTGGATTCTCACTTAAAACGAGGGAATACAAGTGACTTCCTCACAGACTCAGGACCATGTGCCCGAGTGGGAATGAACAGAGACTCCAAACCCAGCCTGTTTCCCCAACACCTTCTCAGAGAAGCTTCCACACTTCCCCCTGTCACACCTCAGCCAGGGCGTGGCTAAAAAGCTTATCATCTCCCGTGAGAGTTTCCCTGAGATAACTTAATAAAGCAAACTGCTCCATCCGTGCAGGCACCCTGGTGGAGCTTGGGAAAGAGGTAGAGGCAGGTCCATGCTCTCCCTCCATGCACCTTCCCCATAGATTCTGTCAGGGACCCAGCCACTGGAGCTCAAACGGCCAAGGCCCATTCAGCTCCACCCCTGTGCATTTCACATGGCCCCAGGGCTTACCTGCACGGCCAGGTAGAGCCTGCGGGGGCTCCCAGGGCCAGCCCAGTCCACGCTGAGGGCTCGGCACTGAGCTAGGGCAGGGTGAGCCGCACTTCGGGCACTGGAGTCCTCGTCACTGCCGGTTGGGGTGTCTTTTCCACGCCCTGTCCCAGGACAGAGAGTAAGGTGAGACACGAGAACTGCTGGTGTGGACCACTGGCCAGGGCCATGGCGGGGCTCAGCTTTCACCCTCCCCCTTCCCCACAGAGTGGCCCAGGTGTAGCCAGGTGGGACACACACCCTCTCGCAGGCCTGCTCACCTTGTGCAGAGGGAAGGGTTGGCTCCTGCAGGGGCTTGGCTCCCTTCTTACCTAAAGATTCCCTGCAGGAGGGCTCCCCTCACCCCCACAGCAGCTTAGCGGCTGGCACCTACTCACTAGCACCCTCCAGAGGCACAACGGTTAAACACCTGGCTGCTAACCAAAAGGTTGGTGGTTTGAACTCACCCAGCGGCTCTGCGAGAGAAAGACCTAGCAATCTGCTTCCGTAAAGATTACAGCCTAGAAAACCCTATGAGGCAGTTCTGCTCTGTCACATGAGGTCGCTACGAGTTGACATTGACTCAACAGCATCTAACAACACCAACAGAGAGAGTAGCAGAGGGAGCCGATGCCAACCTGCCTGAGCAAAGCTTCGAGGTGGCGGGCTGCCTCTGCTTTATTTTCCAGGCCGCCTCTAGGTGGCAATTCTCCTCTGCCTTCATTCAGGCCACACTGGGTGGGTGGCCTGGTCCCTGCTGTCACCAAAAGCATATTCAGAACCAGCTGAAGCGCATTCCCAGATGCCTCTGACACATTGCCTTCCTCATCCCATAGGGGGTGGGGTGGGTGCTAACTGGCATCAGTGCCCCCAACCCTGCCCACCTGTGGAGCTGGGTGGGGCTGGGGAGGGGGCTCGCCTCTCACAAGCTTCAAAGCCACCACCCTGGGACATAAGCCCCTGGGCCAAGTGCTTTCCAGTCCTTTTTACCCTCCTGGACCCTGAGTTTCCTTGTCAGTAAAATGGAGATAACAACCTACCTCACAGTCCTGAGGTAAAGATTAAACGGATGAGACACAGGAAGTGTTCACACAGGGCCAGGCACAGAAAGTGCCCACAAAGACAGGCTGATTGCCATCATCTCCTCACAACCACCCCCAGGAATGGGGAACATTCTCCCTGTTTGACAAGCCAAGAACCGGGAACCAGAAGGGTTAATAATGTGCCCTGGGTCACACAGAGCCAGTATTCAAATCCTACTTGCAAAGGGACCCTCGGGCTGACCAGAGGAGTGCTGGGTCAAAAGTCATGGAGGGGCAAGAAAGGCTGAGCCCCTCCCCAGTGGCAGGCACTAGACTTGGCGTTTCACACACAGGATCTCATTAGACCCTTGTCTTAAATTTTTTAATGGATAAATGGATAAAACTTTTTAAATGGATAAAAGTCATATGATTCTCATAATACTCGTTTAATAGAGCTAAATGAATACATACAGAAGACTGGAAGGAAATATATAAAAAAGTGACAGGTTTTTAGGGGATTTTTATTTTCTTCTTTATACTTTTCTGTGGATTTTAAATTTTTCAGGGGAACATGGTTTTAGTTTTGGGAGTTTGATTTGTTTCATTTTTTACCAGAAAAGAAAAACTCACCCGTATTACATACATAATCCTTAGGACCTTCGGGGTGGGGACCATCTTCAGCCCCTTCCAGACAACTGAGGCTACCTGACCCAAAGCCCAAGTTTCCCCACCCTCGAGGCCCCGGGGGTCATCCCCAGCCATGTTGTCCTGGAATGGTCAGCCCCAGGGAACCAGAGAAGCAGCCCTCTGCAGAGAGAGCAGGAAGACACCCCACTCAGGTGTCACCGACAGCTCCAGTGTGGTGGGAGAGCGAGAACTGAAAAGAAGCTTCCCCTTCTGTAAATCAAGAGGTTTGGACCTGATGGCCTGGGGGGACTCTGCCAGCTTAGACAGGCTGGCAGTCTACCTAGTAGGTTAGGGGTGACAGACGGAAAACACCTGAAGGACCTTGCCGAGATACCCCGTTCTCCTCCCACAAGTCCAAGCCAGCTCAAGAGAAGGGTCCTAGGCAGCTTCCCAGCCCTGCAATCCTGCCCCCACCTGGAATCAGAGGAGCCGCTCACACTTTGACATTCACCGCACCAGCACCGGGTGACACCACCCAGAAAGACCAAGCTGGCAGGTCAATTGCCCCAGGGAGACGGCCAGAGCCCAGGCTCCAGGACCCCCTCACTGCCCACCTGTTGCCAGGGTTTCCGCAGAAGCCACCCTGGCTGGCTCCCAAGCCCGAGCGCGTGGCACCCTGGCCCCGCCAAGCCATGCTCCCGAGCGGCCTCAGTCTATTCCTCGCGCCATCCACCAGGCGAGCCCAAGCGGGATCAAGTGTCAGCGCCAAGCAGGGCGCTGCGGCGGCCACTTCACCTACCTTGTTTACAAGGCACGCAGAAGCCTGAGCCAGACCACGAGCTCTCCAGCTCTCTGGCCAAGAGCGATGGGGAACAGTCTCCACCAGCCTGGCTCAGTCAGAGATAGCGTGGCAGTTGGGGGTGTTTTCCCCTGCTCTACAGACTGTGTTAAAGTTTAACTCGGCTTCCGAGGCTTTTCCTTACAGACAGGGGCACCGGCCCCAAGGAGCACCCAGAGATCTGCTCCGCACCCGGCGGCTTGGCCTGCCTGTTACCCTGTAATTACCTGACAGCTCTGAGTTTAGGAACTGGTGAGAAACCTCAGTCTCATCTCTGGTATCTGGAGGAAGGAAGGGAAATAAAGAAGCATTTTAAAAATGCGGACTCACCAGTTCTCAACCTCCCCAGGCCGGTGTGTGGGAAAGGGCGGGTGGCTGGGCTGGCTGGGGCGGGGCGAGCCATCCCTGGCTCCGGCTCCCGGGCCCGGCCCACTCTCCACAGGCCCCGCAGCGAGGGAGTGGCTCCCAGGTTCCACGTCCTGTGAGATGGGACCATGGCCTGAGGCTCAGCAGCCTCCTCTGGGCACCGGGTGGCCTGCAGAGAGAACAGGGAAGATGAGGGTGTTTGTTGACCACCAGCCGGCACCCTGGGGTGGAGGCAGGCCACCTGGAAGGGTCACCTGTTACCCAGAGTGGCACCCAAAACACCAATATCCCCCGAGGACCCCTGGCTCGAGAGACGAAATGGGCCTGTCACCATTTCAGGGGTGTTTTGTTACTGAGTAGGAGTCCGTGAGTGGTGCAAATGGCTAAGTGCTTGGCTACTAACTGAAAGGTTGGCAACTGGAGTCCACCCAGAGGCACCTCAGAAGAAAGGGCTGGTGATCTACTTCTGAAAAATCAGCCACTGAAAACCCTCTGGAGCACAGTTCTACTCTGACACACATGGGGTCGCCACGAGTCAGCATCGACTGCCATGGTTTGTTCTTTTTTGTGTGTGTGTTGTTTTGTTACTGAGTAGGGAGGCACAGAAGCGGCACGCAGCCCATCATGTGCATCTGCAGCCCACAATGGAGACTCCCCATCTCAGCCCTGCCACCCTGAGCCTGGCACGGTTCATGCCAGCTCAGCCCCAGGTGAAAGAACCACAAGTCAACAGAATCTTCAGAAATTTAATTCTTTTCCCCCCAAAACAATCTCATTTTCTGACTGCATTTAACAGGACTCAGTAGCCCCTAAGCTTCAAGCTCCTCTGTCTTCCAACCAGCTGAGCAGGGGCTCAGAGAGGGGTCAGTGACAGTTCCAGCTGTTCAATTACTAGTTTAGGTCTATATATATCAAATGCTCTTAAAGTCGGCTCGTTAATGTATTCAACTAGGCTTCACTGTGTTCACAACGTGGCAGGCACTGTGCTAGGTGTTGGGATGCGAAGATTCATTCGTTCTTCATTTAATAATTATTTGTCAAGTGCCTACCATGGGCCAGAAGTCCTTTTTGATCCGGGGAGACATGGCCTCAAAGCTCCCGGTCAGATGGGAGATAAACGCTTCAACAAACCTTCACAATCCAAACAGGATACAGGTGAGGCTGGAGGTACCCACCTGGTGTTGGAGGAAAATGGGGCGCGGGTGGGGAGCATTGTTTGGGGAAGGAAAGCCCATAGGTCCCTTATGAACTGAGCGAAAGAACAGAACAGAGTTCAAGCATTCACTGCACAAATCTTTATTGTGCACCTACTGTGTACAAAGCAGTCTTGAGGCTATTTAAGGCAACCAAGCTACAGTCCCGCCCTCCCATCTACCAGAGATACCATTTACACAAGGGAAGTCAGCCCAGTGGTGGCAATGTGGAGTTTGCTTTCGGTTTTAAACTTGAGTCTGAGGCACCCGAGGGACTTCCTAGTGAAGCTACCTGGGCTGTAGACCACTTTCCCCACCCCTCACCGCACTGACCACCCTCTACCAAGCAGTGTTGTTGCTTTTAGCTGCCATCAAGTCACGTCCCCAGACTTATGGAGGCTCCATGCACAGCAGACCGAAATGCTGCCCAATCCTACACCATCCCCATGATCGACTGTGGATGGGACTGTTGTGATCCACGGGATTTTCACTGGCTGACTTTCAGAAGTAGATCACCAGCCTTTCTTCCTAGTCTGTCCTAGTCTAGAAGCGCCACTGAAACCTGTTCTGTATCATAGCAACATGCAAGCTTCCACGACAGATGGGTGGCGGCTGTGCTTGAGATGCACTGGCCGGGAATCAAACTCGGGTCTCCAATACAATATGGAAGGCAAGAATTCTACCACTAAGCCACCACTGCCTTCTACCAAGCAGTAAAGACATCTATTTGAATGGTGTCCACCTTCTCTGAGAGACTAGGACTCCCCGAGGGTGGGACCACAGGCCATTCATCTTTGCGGCCCCCACAGTCCCCACCCTGGAGTTGCATCCATGCCAAGCACTCTTTGCGGGCTTTACGGGTGAATCCCCTGACACAAACTGATACAAAGCCTCGGCAGAGATCAGGGCTAGAGATTGAGACTTAGAGCTAGGAAGCTAATGAGGGTCCCCAAAACCACCAGCGCATGCAAAAGGTGTTCCAGGGGAGAGGCAACCAGGAGAGGGCAGTGCTCACTCACAGGGTAGGAAGGGCATGAAAGCCAGAGAAGGCTG
Source organism: Elephas maximus indicus (assembly GCF_024166365.1). Taxonomy (NCBI): domain Eukaryota; kingdom Metazoa; phylum Chordata; class Mammalia; order Proboscidea; family Elephantidae; genus Elephas; species Elephas maximus. The sequence goes on from NC_064839.1 coordinate 24,689,293, forward strand.
GTTGCAGAGGTGGCTGAAGGTGGGCAGGTGTAGAGTCCTCAGACTTGACCAGAGAGAGAATGGGAAGGAAAGGATGCCAGTTCCCAGTGAACCAGACTGGAAGGAAACTGAGACGGGCAGGGAGCCCCTGGGTGCTCTTTAAGAGAGCTTGTTGATGGAGCAGGGCAGGGGGCAGACTTGGGAAGGCTCAGGAGTGGGGTGGGAGCTAGAGGAAGTGGCTACCTGCCCCTCTTGGGAGGTCTGGCTAGCAGGGGAAGGACAGGATGAATCGAGAGGACTTGGTTTTTGGAACAGGAGAGATATGAGCATGTTGGGTAGACAGAGGGACAAGAATGATGGAAGCACAGAGAGGGGAAGACAGTAAGAGGCAGGGTGGGAGGCACGAAGACGTAGTGTCTGATGTTTGCGTAGTTGAGCCCTAGAAGGCCAGTCTCCTGGTGAGGGGACAAAAACTTGGAGGAGGAGGCTCCTGGGTGCAGCGTCACCACAATGGGGCAGGAATGTGGGCCACAGGACGGGTGGAGGCAAATCCAAATATGTGGGCTGGCTCCACTGAGGAAATCGAGATGGACCAGTGTTGCTGAGATGTGCTGAAACCCATGTGAAATTGTTCACTACAGGTTAGTAAGCACAAGTAAGCTTGTGCTTACCTTGCTTACTGGGTCATCCGCCCCTATTAGGAATTATAAATTGGAAAAAAGGCTTTGACTCTATAGGAAGGTGGTGTGGGGCTGGGAGAGGGACAGGTGCCAGCCATATCTAGAAGAAGAAACTTTAATGTGGTGAAAAAATGTGAAATTGTTTACCATAGATGGTCTGGTAAGCAAGGCAAGCGCCATGCTTACCTTGCCTATCAGATAATCTACCCCTAGGAAGGAAAGAAACCAAGGGGAGCAGTCAAATGTCCTCTTCTCCAGGCTGCTTGGCACAGGCAAACAACCAACCCTGCGGACGAGCTGCCCAACGAGCAAGGAGGGAGAGAGGCTGGCTCTACCTGTGAGCCAAGCCACTACAAGGTGAGGCGGTACAGGGCACTGCTGGTCAACTGCATGGTAGAAGGAGAAGACATATAAGGAAATCAGCTAGATCTAAGGGGCAGGGGCAGAAGACATTATTTCTGTGGCTTTCAGGAAGGGAAGTCAGGGAGGTAGCCAGGAAGATGTCAGGAAGAGAGAGGGTGTGTACAAGATCTCAAAGAGGAAAAAGCAGCTGAATTTAGCAGCTGGAGGAGGGTGGGGAGTCAAGAGTAATAAGGAATCTCAAATAAGGCCACAGTTCTGGGCCCAGAAAGACGCACCCTCTCCCCTTACTTGCATGGGCCTTCCATAACCCACCTGGCATCTGGGGCCTCTGCCATCCCAGGATGGGGAGGGGGATTACATGGAAGAGTGGTTATAACCAAAAGCTGGTTCAGAATCTGGCTCTGCCACTTACTAGATGTGTGACCTTGGGAGAGCCACTTTGCCTCTCTGTGCCTCATTATCCCCATCTGTAAAATGGGAAGAACTCTACCTTCTACAGTTGGTGTAAAGATTAGGCAACACACATATAAAGTGTTCAGAGCAATACTGGCAAAAAAAACCCAGTGCCGTCGAGTTGATTCCGGCTCATAGTAACCCTACAGGACTGAGTAGAACTGCCCCAAAGAGTTTCCAAAGAGCGCCTGGCGGTATACAAAGAGTTAAAATTTTTATTTTTCAGTGACCTCCCACTTGTGGTGGATGAATGCAGAGGGGACAGCTGGAGGAGGGGGACACCTACCTTCCCGGGTTTAGGCCAGGTGGCAGAACTGCAGGGTCAAGGGTTTCCTCCTTCTCCCAGACCTGGGGCATTTCAATGATTAAAGGACAGATTTTGCAACTGCCCAGGGACTGCTGCTGGGGAGGGCTCAGTCCCCCTGGGAGTACAAGCAGAAGGTCAGGGAGACTGCACAGGGGCTGGGATCTTCCCTGCACAGAGCCACACATCTGCGTTTTTCACAACAATCCAGATTTTAAAATTCTCTGCTCTCTTGTGCCCTTAAGGACAGTGGAATTCATGACCCTGCATCCTAAGGTCCAATCACTGCAAATACAGGGCCCCATTCTGAGGCTGCATTCCTGGCAAATGACTCTGCTGGCCAAGGAGACAGCTACTTTATCAAGGGCATGGGGCATAGTCTGGGCAAGAATGGGTGCTCCCCCAGCCTCAGGGAGAGGGAAAGCCAGGGACCCGGAAGGGCCAGAGGTGGTCACAACCCTCAACCTTGAGACAGATGTGCTCATGGTGATGGCAAAGGGCACTTGAGAAATTAAATACAGCTTCCTCTTTACAATCTCCCAGGACCAGGCCTAAGTTCGGCTCTAACTCGCTATGAGGGGCTTAAGGGGGTGGCTGCTGGGACCTCCAGCCTACCGCTGGCAACGGCCCGATTCCCCACTGCCCAACAGGGCACCTGCCAAGGTCCTCTTTCCTGAACTGGGGGCTGGCCCACCCCACCCCGGCCCTGCCAGCTGGAAAGCGAATTGCTCAGGGTACGTGGTGGGAGGCCCCAAAACTGCAGCCTTCAAAGGAAGGAAGCAGCGCTGATTAACATCTGCCTTTCTGGGGTAGGGTCCGCGCTCTCCCAGGCCGATGGAAACGGAACGGGGGTCCCGAAGCTGCTCTGATCCCAGAAGACGTGCCGCTCCCGTGCCCAGCTCGGGGCACGGTCTTCGGCCCAGGTTGGACAGTGCCAACGGACCGCACAGGGCTGGGTCTCCGGGGCCGAAGCCGGGGCCGGGCCTTCCCCCGCGCCCCAGCGGGCCCGGACACAGGGGTCCGGCGGTGAGGAAGGGCTCGGACACGGCGCCCCGTACGGCGGGCCGGGTGGAGCCCAAGCGCCCAGCCCGCCCGCAGCCCGCCGGGGCCTCCGACTTACCCGCCTCACGGAGGCACGATCCCGGGGTCGCCGCAGCGCCGGGGGCTCGGCCCGGCCCGGCCAGCCGGCTGGAGGCAGCTCCACGCCGCCGCCACCTCCTCCTCGGCCCGCCCTGCTCCGCCCCGCTCCCGCCCCTCCCGCACACTTTCCACAGGAAATGATTAGCTCGGGCCGCGGCGCGTTCCCATGGCAACTGGCTTAGACCCCGGCGGGGGGCGCGGCGCGCGCACTCACGCACACGTGCTGGCCCGGGCGCGCGCCCCCGTGCACTCACACGCGGGGGCTCCCACCCTGAGGCGTCAAGCTTTCACCCAGACGTGTCCACGCGGTCTCTCCCGCCTTCTGCGCCCTGCACACGCTGGTGCGCACATATTTCCACAAGAACTCACACTTTCACGCACCGAGTCTTTCACACACTCTGATACACGTGTTCTCTCACGCTACTGCAAATGCTTTCACACACACTCACACAAGTCTCGTAGGTCTCACACATATTCATCCACTCGTTAATACACGGTTGCCAGGGCTGGTGGTGCAATGGTTAAGAGCTTGGCTGATAACCAAAAGGTCAGCAGTTCGAATTCACCGGCTGCTTCTTGGAAACCCTATGAACGGACTCGACGGCAACGGGTTTAGTTAATTCACGCATGCGTTTGCACACAGGCTTCCACACTAGCACTCACACCCTCACACCGTAATACACAACTTTCACACACTCTAGTTAGCGCTTACGCGCACTGTCACATCTCACATGCTTTGCCTAACAAGCCAGTACACCCGTTCTTCACATTCTCGTACACCCTCTAGTTAGTACATGCACACACTACCACATGTTCTCACACACGCACTCACCACATACAAGCACAGCACTTTCACACGTGCTCTCTGACGTGGTTTCCCACAAATGTTCTCACACGCTCTATTGAGTACTAGTACACACATTCTTTTAAACCCTAGTACACATACTTTGAGAAGTCCCTAGTGGTGCAAGTAGTTAACTAAGCAGAAAGGTTGGTGGTTTGAACCCACCCAGAGGCACCTAGGAAGACAGGCCTGGCCATTTGCTTCCAAAAGGTCCTAGCTTTGAAAACCCTATGGAACAGTTCTCCTCTGCACACATGGGGTCACCATGAGTAGGCATTGACTCGACGACAACACATACTCTCATACAAACTCTCACACACTGTAGTCACCTCACACAATGCACTTTCACACGTTCTCACACATACGTTCACACACATGCCCTCACTCACTCTAGTATGCACATGTAGGCCAGGCTGCCTCCCAGTCACAGCAAACCCCCATCCCCACGCCCCAGCAAATTAACATCTTCCAGAACAGGGAAGCATTTGGGGTTTTTAAGGTACAGTATTCCTTTCAGCTCCAGTGAAAACATGTTGAGAGTGCAGCAGCCCTGGGAGTAGGCAGAGGCTCCCGGCCTAGCTCCAGCCTCTTCACAGGGCGTGGGGGAGGCCAGGGGGCCGGCAGACCAGGAGAGACAGCTGACCCGGAGGAGCTACTCTGTTCTTTGTCTCCCAAACAGAGGCGGCATTTTATTCCAGAGTCAACAGCACTATTCCCCCTTCAGGGTGCGGAAGAAGGAGAAAGAAAAGCTCGGAAGCCAGCCCAGCGCGCAGACCGATGGTTCCACAGATAATCCGAGCAGGGTGGGCACTCTGCCCCTTCCTGCTTGGCAGAGGATGGCTCAGGAGGAGCGAGACGGGAGGGGATCAGGCAGTTCCAGTCTCCTGCTGCTACCAGGGCCACAGGCTAAAGGTCAGGAAGCTTGATCAGAGCAGACTGAAGGCCTGAGCCTCAGCCACCTGTCTCAGTGGCTGCCAGATGAGGCCACTCACAGCCCCTCTCCCCACTGTTGGAGGTGGGCTAGCGTGTGTTTTATTTTCTAAATGAGATGCCCAAGCAAAGGCCCAGTAGAGGATAGATGTCATTCTCCTGGGGTGCTCTCTGGAGAGTTAGACATTTCCAACTAAGAGCTGAGGAGAACCTTCCCAATGGGGGAGGCTTTATTTTGAGAGTATCCCCTGTCTGCCCCCACAGACAGCAGTGGTCAGGGGGGACTGCAAGGTTAGATGAGGTTGAAATCTCTCTAGATTTCTGGGCAAGTATCTCCCTCTAGTATAAACCCATTGCTGTCAAATCAATTCTGACTCACAGTGACCCTGTAGGGCAGAGCAGAACTGCCCCATAGGGTTTCCTGGACTGTAAATTTTTAGGGAAGCAGATTGCTGCATCTTTCTCCTGCTGGTGGGTTCCAACTGCCAATCTTTTGGATAGCAGCTTAGCACTTTAACCACTGAGCCACTAGGGCTCCTCCCTCTATTATAATAGTCTATTATTTGACTCGAGGGCAGTGGGTGGGCTATTTGATTGGTGGTGGTAGGCAGGGGCTGTCCTTAAAGTCTTGGTATAAAACCGGAGGTCTTATCTTACTTTCGGGTTGGCACGTTGACATTAACTGCAGGTTCCTTCCAACAAAGCCAAAGCCAGAATTTTAAATTAATAATAACATTTATTGTTCTTTCTCTCTGATTACAAGAGTAATAGATGTTCATTGTAGCCGTAATCCCACCCACTAGAGATAAAGGCTGCCAACATTTTAGTAGTCTTTTTTTTCTCTATGCACATAATAGCTACCATTTATTCAAAGCTAACACTGTGCCAGGCACTGCACTAAGCTCTTTATAAACAAGATCTCATTTAACCCTGAACACCCTATAAGGTGGGCACCATCATATCCCGGTTTTGCAGGAGAGGAAACTGAGCCTCAGAAAGGTTAATTCACAAAGCCGGTGTGTGACAGAGCTGAGACAGGAACCCAGGTAGGGTATCCACATGCACACACACAGACAAAAGACTACTAACCAGAGGTTTGCTAAACCCACCCAACGGCATCACGAAAGAAAGCCTTGGCTATCCGCTTCTGTAAATATTACAGCCAAGGATACAACCAATGACTGCTCTGACAGGGAACACAACAGAGAATCCCTGGTGGAGCAGGAGAGCAGGAGGATGCAGGCCTCAAATTCTCATAAAAGACCAGACTTAATGGTCTGCCTGAGACTGGAAGGACCCGGAGGTCATGGTCCCCAGATGTTCTGTTAGTCCAAGTCTGGAACCATCCCCAAAGCCAACTCTTCAGGCAGGGATTGGACTGGACTATGGGATAGAAAATGATACTGGTGAGGAGTGAGCTTCTTGGCCCAAGTAGACACATGAGACTATGTTGGCATCTCCTGTCTGGAGGGGAGATGGGAGGGCAGAGGGGACAGAAGCTGGCTGAATGGACACAGGAATATGGGGTGGAGAGAGGGAGTGCGCTGTCTCATTGGAGGAAGAGCAACTAGGAGTACATAGCAAGGTGTGTGCAATTTTTATATGAGAGACTGACTTGATTTGTAAATTTTCACTTAAAGCACAGGAAAAAAAAAAGAGATTACAACCAAGGAAACCCCATGGAGTAGTTCTACTCTGTAACACATGGGGTCACCAAGAGTCTGAATCAACTCGATAGCAACGGGCTTATAAGAGTTTACTAAGATCAGAGCACCAGTGAAGGAAAAAGAAAACTGGGGCATTAGAGGAAGCACGTTCTGGCTCCAGCAAATACAGCTTTGACCTGAAATATAAAAACAAATTGTTTCATGATTGTTGGAATTTTTTTAAAGAATGTTCACTCTCACCAGGAACTACATACCAAATCCAAGGTCATTTCTAGCCTAGAATTTCATTGATGGTTTGATTGAAAGGCTGCCAAATCTGCCCTAGGCACAGAGGAGGCCAAGGATTTGACAGAGACTTGTCCGTCCCAATGTGAAGTCATGAACCCACGAACAACACGCTTGGCTTCTGCCCCTGGCCTTGGCCCTCCCTGCCCACAGTTGGACAGAGGCATACCTGTCTCGGGGAGGGCCAGACAAAAGGGTAGTGGCAAGAACACTCCATACCCATGTCCACCTTGACCCCTACACATGGGTCAGCAGTGCCATCTTTTTGTTCAAAGGGCTTGAGTCTCCTTAACACTCAGGGAGGGTCATCTGTCAGAGGTAGCCAAGGGGCGGGCCATGGGTACTTCTTCCCAGAGGGAAGCCAAGAGAAAGAAATGAAAAGCCAGTTTGTGTTTGATCTGATTGTCATAGTAACCCAGAATAACCCAGAGTAAAGCACAGATTTACATGATTTTCCAGTTTTAATGATTGAACTTGAGATTCGATGACCTCCAAACCCATTGCTGTCAAGTCAATTCTGACTCATGGTGACCCTATGTGTTACAGAGCAGAACTACTCTATAGGGTTTCCTTGGCTACTACCTTTACAGAGGAGCCATGGTGGTGCAGTGGTTAAGAGCTATGGCTGCTAACCAAAAGGTTGGCAGTTTGAACCCACCAGCTGTTCCTTGGAAACCCTATGAGGCAGTTCTACTCTGTCCCATAGGGTCGCTAAGAGTTGGAATTGGCTCGACAGCAATGGGTTTGTTTTTTTGGCTTTTATCTTTATAGAAGCAGATCACGAGGCCTTTCTTTCATGGGTGGGTCCAAACCACCAACCTTTCGGTTAGTAGCCGGGTGCAAGAGGATTGTGCCACCCAGGGACTTTTGATTACCTACCGTTAAAGCCTTAGAATGGATTCCAACTCATAGTGACGCTATAGGACTGAGTAGATTACCTCCAGGCCTTTGCAGATGCTGTTCCCCCTGCCCAGAAGGCCTCTCTCCTTCACCCCACTGCCCAACCTTTACTTGGCCAATTCCTGCTAGTGCTTCACGTCTTTCAAGCTTAGAGAGCACCTTCCTTCAGCCTCCCAGGCCCGGTCAGGTGGGCTCCTCTAGGCTCCCACTGTTCCCTGATCACTCGGCCCCCAGCAGCCTTCCCCACACTGCATTGGAACAGCCTCTCCCAGCTACACCATGAGGCAGGGCCCATTCCTGACTTGATCACAGAAATGCCTCTGCAGTGCCTGGAATCACATACGTTTTTGATGAATCAATAAATAGACCATGTATCATTACGAGAGGAAGTACCAAAAAAAAAAAAAAAATCCAAACCCACTGCCGTCGGGTCAATTCCGATTCATAGGGAAGCTATTGGAGTATTAAACCTACCGGAATAGACTTTCTTCCTGTGTAAATTAATGATGTTGTTCTTAGATGTCATTGAGTCAATTCTGACTTGAAAGGACCCCAAGTGACAGAGTAGAACTGCCTCATAGGGTTTTCTAGGCTATAATCTTTGGAAACCCTGGTGGTGTAGTGGTTAAGTGCTATGGGTGCGAACCAAAGGGTCAGCAGTTCAGATCCACCAGGCACTCCTTGGAAACTCTATGGGGCAGTCCTACCCTGTGCTATAGGATCGCTATGAGTCAGAATCGACTTGACAGCACTGGATTTAGCTCTTTTTGTTTAATCTTTACAGAAGCAGATCACCAGGTCTTTTTCCTGCAGAGCCGCTGGGTGGGTTCAAACTGCCAATCTTTTGGTTAGCAGCCACGCGTTTAACCATCGTACCACTAGGGTTTCTTAAAGATAATTCTTACCAAAAGGAAGTAGGAGAAGGAGCCTTGAGCAATTATTTCGATGTGTTCAGAAAGAGTACTCTGCAGCTTTGAAAAGTGGGTAACACTTTCGTTATCCTCGGTAACAAACAATGTCTTGAAGTTAGAGAACAACATTCTGAAGTTAAGAGTTGAACATTAAATAATCTTGACTCAATTAGCCACCATTTTTAATCCAAATCTTCTAATACCCCTTAAATAGTCCATGGCATAGTCCAATACTGCAGAATGGCGCAGACGGTATGGAGGTGAAGAGCAGGCTCCGCACCCGACCCTGCAAGGGTGGGTTTGATTCCCAGGCTCGCCCCTCACCAGGCCTTGTTTTCGTGATGCTGCTGGGTGGGTTTGAACCACCAACCTCTGGTTAGTAGTAGTTTGTGCCGCCAACGGTGTCAGTAATACATGGCTGTATGTGTGGATACCCTACCTGGGTTTGTATCTCAGCTCTATCACACACTGGCTTTGTGAATTAACCTCTCTGAGGCTCAGCTTCCTCTCCTGCAAAATAGGGCTATGGTGGTGCCCACCTCATAGGGTGTTCAGGGTTAAATGGGATCTTGTTTATGAAGAGCAGGATTTGGGTACATCACTCAACCTCTGAGCCTCAATTCCCACCCTTTTTGGAATTGAGTAAACATCTCCGTCCCAGGAGGATTTCAGTGAGAATTCAGTGGGCTAAGACAAATAAAGGGCCTGTTAGGGGCTGGTGCAAGACACGTGCACTAGCTTTCAGTGGGCATGAAGGGTAGGGGTCCTCTTGGGTGACCCTTGGCTGGACTATAAATTCATGTCACCGTTGTCTGTGATAACTCAACTGCTGTAGGCAGTAGCTGCTCAACAGATATTTGACCGACTGGTACCCTTTCTCACCTCTTTCCCCTTCCAGCTCCATCTAGGGGCACTTTCTTTCTAAAAGTTTATTAGCAGGGGAATCAGTTCTTCCACTGCCAGTGGGCCTTGCAGAAATTCTCCCCCAACACAACCACCTAGATTTAAAGTATCTGTTGTTAGGTGGTGTAGTGGTTAAGTGCTATGGCTGCTAACCAAAGGGTTGGCAGTTCAAATCCGCCAGGCGCTCCTTGGAAACTCTATTGGGCAGTTCTACTCTGTCCTATAGGGTCGCTATGAGTCGGAATCGACTCGACGGCGCTGGGCTTGGTTTTGGTTGTTGTTAAGTGCCACTGAGTCTATTTCAACTCCCAGTGACCCATGTGACAGAGAACTGCCCCCATAGGGTTTTCTAGGCTGTAAATCTTTACAGACCGGGAACCTTGGTGGCGCAGTGGTTAAGTGCTCAGCTGCTAGCCAAAAGGTCAGCGATACAAACCCAAAGTTCAGCAATTCGAACCCACTTGGGAAACCCTGGTGGCATAGTGGTTAAGTGCTACAGCTGCTAACCAAAGGGTCGGCAGTTTGAATCCACCAGGCACTCCTTGGAAACTCTATGGGGCAGTTCTACTCTGCCCTATAGGGTCGCTATGAGTCGGAATCGACTCGACGGCACTGGGTACTGGGTTATGAGTTGGAATCACCTCGACAGCGATGGGTTTTTTTTTTTTTTTGGCTTTTTAATCTTTATGGGAGCAGATCGCTAGCCAGGTCTTTCTCCCATAGAGCCACGGGATGGGTTCAAACTGCCAATCTTTCAGTTAGCAGCCAAGAGCTTAACCATTGCATCACCAGAGCTCCCTTTTAAAAAGCTAGACCAGAAAACAAACAAAAAATAATGTGAGTTGATTCCCACTCAAGGGGGGACCCTATGTATGAGTCAAGGGAAACCCTGATGGCATCGTGGTTAAGAGCTACGGCTGCTAACCAAAAGGTCGGCAGTTTGAATCCACCAGGTGTTCCTTGGAAACCCAATGGGGCAGTTCTACTCTGTCCTTGGAAACCCAATGGGGCAGTTCTACTCTGTCCTTGGAAACCCTATGGGGCAGTTCTACTCTGTCCTCTGGGTTACTATGAGTCAGAATCGACTTGAGGGCAATGCGTTATTTCAAGTTATGCCTGCGTCAGAGTAGAAGTATGGTTTCCGGCAGGAGGTGGTTGACTTTTCCGAAGTAGATGGACAGGGCTTTCTTTCAAAATATGTAGACAGTGGCCACCTTTCTGCACTTGCCAGGGAGGCTGGCCTCAACAGAGCTCCCCAACTCTCAGGTGAGGGGAACCTAAAACCCATCTCTGACTGGAGGAGGAATTTGACAGGGAGTCTCCCTCTTCTGGCACTCCAAGGCTAAAAGCGAATGAGCCTTTTTTTTCCCTTTATCATTTCCTGTAGTCTAAAAAATGAGAGGAATGCAAACACTGAGGAGATATGTACTTAAGTGCCGGCAATAAAAAGATTTAGCAAGGATGGCTGTGGGAGCAGCCGCAGAGGTAAACCCTGCCCCTTCTGCCCCTTCTGCCCCTCTGCCTCTGACTCACCTCTTCCTGTGGACCTTTCCAGCGGCCGCCTCAGTTCCTTCGCCCAGACGCTCCTAAATCCTTCTGTCTCCTTCTTCTATGCCCAAAACCATGCCAAGACATGCGTTATTAACGTCCTTCCCACCTTTTCCACTTCTTCCTTCATTTCTCCCCATCAGCTGCGAATTCTAGGTAGCTTTTTTTTCTTTTTTAGAAATTTAATTTTTTTTTTCTTGCAAAAATGTAATAGAAACCGGGAGGAAAAAGCCCCCCAAATCCCACCACCCTTATTTTATTGTCATTGGTCCAGATTTTCATTCCAGTACTTGACCTTGAGCAGACATGATTTCTACATTGAAAGAAGACACTACAAAGGAATGCTTAAAAGTGTAGGCTTGGCCTGAAGTCTTCTGGAAACCAAACAACAGTCTAGCTAAGCTAGTGAAGAACGTCTACCTTGAGCATTGTGCCCTTTTAAGATCTATCTATAAAAAAAAAAAAAAATAGTGCTGTACATGAGATCAGTTTGACAACAGCAACTTGAAAGATTAGACAGAAAACTTAGGGGCTGTGAGTTTATGTTGATGGCGAAGGAACAATTCTGAAAGGAGGGTGAGAACGGCTGCACAATTCCATGTCACTGAATGGTACAAGTAGAAACTGTTGAATTGGTATGTGTTCTGCTATATATATTCTTAACAACAAAAATAAAATAAACTATTAAAAAAAAAAAGTGAGGGCTTGAGGGCCAGCCAGACCTGGGTTTGAATCCTGCCTCGGTCACTTCCTCTGTGCCTCAGTTTCCACCTGTAAAAATGGGGGTAATACTAGTACTTAGGAGTCACTGGATGATGCAAAGAGTTAACAGGCTCAACTACTAACCAAAAGGTTGGAGGTTTGGGTCCACCCAGAGGCACCTTGAAAGAAAATCCTGGTGATTTATTTCCAAAAGATCACAGCCATTAGAAACCCTGTGGAGCACAGTTCTACTCTGACACACATGGGATTGCCACGAGTTGGAAATGACTTGAAAGCAACTGGAAAAAAAAAAAAAAAAAGACTAGTACTTAACCCTTTGGATTGTTGTGAGAAGTAAACAAGAACAAGCACCTAACCTCCTAGGCCAGCATCTGGCACACAATTGGACTTCCACAAACAGTAGCTGTTGTCATGGTAGGAGGCAGAGAGTGGATAAAATTTTGTACTCTGCTATTTCTCCCTTTAAATTATGTTATAAGCATTTTCCAAGTTACTTTTTCTTACTAGTTGTGTGCTGTTGAGTCGACTCTGACTCATAGTGACTCTATATAACACAGTAGAACTGCCCCATAGGGTTTTCTAGGCTGTAATCTTTATGGAAGCAGATTGCCAGGCCTTTCGGCCATGGAGCCAAGTGCTTAACCATTAAGCCACCAGGGCTTCTTTTTTCTTACTGTTCTTTTCTGAACTGCAGGCCCCAGACTGAGCGTGAGGCTCAGATCCCATTCAGCATTGGGGCCCTAGTGTTTGGGGCACAACCAAACCCCAAAACCCATTGTAATCAAATCGATCCCGACTCATGGCCACACCATGTGTTACAGAGTAGAAGCGCTCCACAGGGTTTTCTTGGCTGTAGTCTTTATGCAGCAGAGTGTCAGACTCAGGCCTTCCTTCCACAGTGTTGCTCGGTGGGCGCTACTGAGTGGGTTTGAACTGCCAACCTTTCAGTTAGTAGTTGAGTCCAGCACTGAGTAAAAGTGAGCATAAAAAGTGAGCATCATCTTAAATGGCTGCATAATATTTCACCTAATGGCTTTGCCCCAACTGAGAGGTCAGGTATTTCCATGTGGTCAGATATTTGAGTATCTCCCATTTTTTTCACTCTTATAAACAGCATGGCTGTGACTATCTCCCACAATCAGCCTGTTCATTCCCTGGGGGAAAGGGGTTCATTTCATAAAATCTTTCTGAATAAACAGACTGAGCATCTTTTTTACACTTTCTAAACACATTGCCATATCGCCCTTGGAAGAACTATACCAAATTTATACTGCTGTTGGCAGCCTCTCTGACGAGGACAACTTTTCATATTCATTGACGGTTTTCTCTCGGATCTAGAATTCTCTCCCTGGTTGATTCTCCTGTGCAGCAGAAGGTATGTAAAAGGAGTCTGAGTGATGGCTGTCAAGAGAGGGGAGCGTCTGGCTCCTTTGCCAGGTGTTCAGGTCCCTGAGTAAAGGAACCCTGGTGGCACAATGGTTAAGCACTCGACTGTTAAAGATTGGCAATTCAAACCCACCCAATGGCTCCACTGGAGAAAGACCTGGCAATCTGCTTCCGTAAAGATTACAGACTAGAAAGCCCTATGGGACAGTTCTACTCCATCACAGGGGGTCCCTATGAGTTGAAAATCAACTAGCTGGCACCCAGCAACAACAGTGTTTCTGTTTGCTGAGCGGGGCAGGGTAGGGCAGGGCAGAGAGACCTGAGTCCATGCTCTCTTCTTCTGCCTGCTCTTTAAGCCCCAGCCATCGGCGATAACACAGACACCTTCCCAGGTGGGTTCTGGGATGTCCTACAAGCCGGACATCCAGGAATCCACTGAACAATTTTAAAATGAAAGATTCTGTAGAGGCCATTAGCATTGCTGTTATCCTAGCTCTTCACACTCTCTTGGTGTTCCATTCTGGTTTCTTGCAATAAGTCAACCAGTCACCCCTGGAAAGAAAATCCCTCAAGAGGCCCTGTTGTTGTGTTGTTGTTGGATACCATCAAGTCAATTTTGACTCATAGTGACCCCATGTGACCAAGTAGAACTGCACCATTGGGTTTTCTTGGCAGTAATCTTTATGGGAGCAGATCGTCAGGTCTTTTCTCCCATGGAGACACTGGGTGGGTCCGAACTGCCAACCTTTCAGTTAGCAGTCATGCACTTAACCATTGTACCATCAGGGCTCTGATGTCTGCAGTTAACTGCCTGTTCCTGGGGAGGAGGCACCATGCAGAGGTGAGGGAAGCCGTGTGCTCCTACAGAACCGCACCATGGTCCCAACCACCCTGCCAGCCTCTTGGCCTCACCGCCGCTGCCCCTAAACCTTAGCATCGCCCCACCTGGGTTCTGTGCCGGGGGCAGCCTCTCCCCGCAGGCCTAGTCCTCCTCCTCTGGGGGTGGCCCATGTTTGCAAACAGCAACTGGAAGTTTTGACGCTGCTGATTAACCAGACTTCTCCAGCTCTCGATTCTTACTCATCAAGACAAGTCTCAACCTTCCATCTGCCCTGCCGACGTCACCAGCTTCCAGGTGACAGGGGAGAAGTGACTAAGAACTGTAGTTTCAGTGGCCTCCATTTGTCATCTTTGGGGAGTGGGGGGAGAGTGAGCCCATCCCAAACAATCATAATGTGCAGGGTGGGAATTTAATCTAAACTTAGCCCGCACTATTGAGGGACAGCCACATGCCAAGCACTGTACTGATCTCTTTACGTACAGAATTGCCTTCGGTTTCATTTAATCCTATCAACAGCATGTGTGTTGCTGTTGTTGTTAGGTGCCCGTCGAATCCACTTCAACTTATAGTGACCTCAGGTGACTGAGTAGAACTGCCCTCATAGGGTTTTCTAGGCTGTAGTCTTTATAGGAGCAGATCGCCAGGTCTTTCTCCCATGGAGCCTCTGGGTAGATTTGAACTGCCAATGTTTCAGTTAGCAGCTGAATGCTTAACCTTTGCACCACAAAGGCTCCTCAACGGCATGTATGGTAGGTATTATTATTCCCACTTTACAGATGGAGAAACTGAGGTACTATGTAATAAGAATGGCAAGGGGGAGGCCCATGAATGTGTGTGGGAGGGGGTACTGAGGGAAGGCAGCCTGGAGCGCTGGAAAGGTCGGTAGTACAGGGCAGGAGCTGTGCCCCAACCGGCTGTGTGACCTTGGGCAGATTTCATTCCTGGTCTGGGTCTCATGCCTCTCCCTGAATAAATGAAGACGATGGGCTCGTGACCTTTGCAGCACAAGAACCGCAAAGAAATGAGTGGGCAAGTTGGAAGGGGCGACCCTGAAATCTGCTCACTGATGAGGAGCCCTGGTGGCACAGTGGTGAAAGCACTCAGCTGCTAACTGAAAGGTCAGCAGTTCGAACCCACCAGCCGCTCCGAGGGAGAAAGATGTGGCTGTTGGCCTCTGTAATGATTTACAGCCTTGGAAACCCTATGGGACATTTCTACTCTGTCCTACAGGGTCACTGAGAGTCAGAATTGATTCAAAGGCAGGGGGTTTTGAGTGGGGCTAACTGATGACCTGGATAAGGGAGGAGCCTTTCCAGCTCAGCACCGGGGGGGATCTGGCTCTCTGTTTACAGCCCTTTCCTGAACAAACATCAACAAAGGAAGTATATTAGTGGTTGCCTGGGGCTGGGGGAGGGGAGAATGTGGAGAGACTGATTTTTGGATAACGAAAATGCTCTAAAATCAGATAAGGGTGATGGTTACACGGCTCTGTGAATATGCTAAAAACCACTGAATTGGACCTTAAACTGGCGAATCTTATGATATGTTGAAGTTACTTAAGACTGGAATGAAAGAAGGAAGGGAAGGAGGATGAGAAGGAAGAAAGGAAGGAAAGACAGACCTGAACAGAGGTCCGGCCAGAGCTGCCTTTGGGATTTGCTTTCTGGGAGTGGGGCCCTCAGCACCCGGTCCCTCCCCAAGCACCCCTCCTTCAAGCACCTCTGCTCCAGGGTGCAGGACGGTGTGTGTGAAGGCGCCCAAGTGGCAGGCAACGGCTCCAGGTCAGCAGCCATGGATCAAAAAGCAGGTATGTGTGCGTCGGGGGCAGGTGGATGGGGGGCACGCCTGGAAGAATGAGGGTGGTGCCCACAGCAAAGAAATTGATGGAGGCCGGAAGAGCTGGGGGAGTGTCGCAGAAGAGACTGAATCAGGACTGAAGCTGCTTATCCCATAAAAATTTACAGCCTTGGAAACCCTATGAAGCAGTTCTACTTTGTCCTTTAGGGTTGCTATGAGTCAGAATCGACTCAATGGCAACGGATTTGTTTTTTGTTTTTTTTTTTTAATTTTTTTATAGAAGGAAAAACTGAGACACAGGGAGGTTACATAACTTGCCCAAGGCCACCCAGCTCATAGCTGGATTTGACCCAGGCAGGCTGGCTCCAAAGTCCAGGTCTTGAACCATTACACTTGACTGCTTCTCAAGGGGACAGTCAGTGGAGTCCTTGTCACCAAGTGTCACTCCTTGGCATGCATTCAAGACTCTTCACCATCTGCCTCCAGCCCACCTACCCAGCCTTCTCTCCAATTGGTCCCCAAGACACCCTCTTTCTGTCCTTGAGTTTTCCAAGTGTTCATGTCTCATGCACATGCAGTTGTTGTTAGGTGCCTTCAAGCCAATTCCGACTCATAGCAGCCCCATGTACAACAGACTGAAACACCGCCCCGTCCTGTGCCATCCTCACAGTCATTGCTATGTTTGAGCCCATTGTTGCAGCCACTGGGTCAATCCCTCTCGTTGAGGGTCTTAGAATAGCAGTGGAACGTGCAGTTAAAACCTGTTGCCCTTGAGTAGATTCTGACTCACAGCAACCCTATAGCACAGAGTAGAACTGCCCCGTAGGGTTTCCGAGGAGTGGCTGGTGGATTTGAACTGCTGACCTTTTGGTGAGAAGCTGAGCTCTTAACCACCGCACCACCAGGGCTTCAGAATTTCCAGTTACTGTCACTGAAATGCTCTTCCCTGTGAGGACAGCTTATCCACCTTAAAAGGCCCAATGGAAATATCACTTGTCCATGAGGCCTTCCTGACACTGTCCAAACAGAGTAGGACCACCTACCCTTCTTTAGTCACTTAGCACACTGAATTGGAGCTTGTGGGAGACTTCTCAGTCTCCTCCACTAGACAGGAGTTCTCCGATTCAGGTTCCCATGCTGTGTGAGCGCAGAGAATGTGCTTAACCTCTCTGAGCCTCAGTGTCCTCACGAATGGTAATATTTGCTGAGGACTTACTATATGCCAGTACTATGTGCTAAGTACTTTAAACACATGATCTTGTCTAATCCTTACTCCCTCATGAGGTGGTTACTATCATTATCCCCATGTTACAGATGAAGAAACTATCACTATCATTAGTACTACCATCATTTATCATTATTGCTATTCTTTCTGTCTGCCACAAAACTTAACACGCAGCAGACACTTAGATCCTGTTTGTTAAATTCAAGTGTGGATGAAAATGAGAGGGAACTTGGGGGAAAAAAGGAGTTCTGAAGCAGAGCTCTGCCTGCTGCAGGGTACTCAGGCCTAGCCCTGTCCTGGGGGGCAATACCCTCTTTGGAGCCTCACTCTGGCAGACAGTGGTGGCTGGGGACCTGGGCGCTCTGCTTTCATGTCTCCCGTCAGTCTAGTCTTTACCTACGGTCATAGACACTGCCCAAACCAGCCTGCCATACTCAGAGCCCCGCGGCAAACAGATCTCCTGGGTTAATGATGACAGAGATGCTGGGGGGACCTTGGAAGCTGAATAGGGGCAGAATCTGCACATTCGTAACTAGCATAGCTCTGGGGTTGATTTTGCCAGCTAAGGCCACAAGTGCAGAATGCTCCACGTCTCCAAGCTCCAAGCCACCCCAGTGTTTTCAGGGCCCCCTCCCCTCCCCTAGACGTTCCCCAGTAGCTCTAGGGTTCTCCCCCATCGTCTCCACAGGCTGAGCTGGGAACCACAGTAGCGCCTGGCCTGCTGGTCTACCAGGATGCCTCCATGGTCAATGCTGATACCTGAGCCCTCCTCACCAGGGAGGCTGGGGCCCCCCAAAGTAGTTGCTGTGCCTGATGTTGGAGACCTAGGGTCCAAAAGTGAAAGTGAGGAAAGCACACCTGTTCAGCCATGGCGTGCCCCACAGCAAAGGCGCCTGGGTTCCTGGAATTCATAGTGTTCTTCTGACTCATCACAGATATCCCAAACACCCCAGATTCCTTTCTCAGCCACTTCCCCACCCAGGGCTTGGCACCTGGATTAAGTCTGGCCCTATGGTAAGGGCTGTCTGGGGGCCCTAGAGTCCATTCATGCAATGGCCTTGGTAGGCGCCCCCTGCCCAGCAGACAGCTGTGTTTTTACATCCTTAAGCCCCAGCTCCAGTAAAGGCAATCAGGATTCCTGTCCCTTTCCCCCCAGAAGCCTCCTCGGCCCTGATGTCAGTGAGTAGACATACGCAGGTACCCACAGAGAGGGAGGTGGCCAAACCCTCCCATCGGTGGATCTGAGCCATTTGACCTGTTACTTGTAGTCGTTCAACAAATGTGCCTCACACTGCTGGGTAGAGGGGAAGTGGCGCCCTCTACTTCTGACAGCTCCTTGAGTCCTTGCCTGGGTAGTGGGTTCTTTCAACCCCATTTACAGATGAGAAAACAGAGGCCCTAAAAGATGGAGTAGCTACTCCAAAGAAAATGTCAGAACCAGGTTCTAAGGCCGTGTCTCTTCACTGCTGACTCTTATCTTCAACCCAAATTGCAATACCCTCGCCCCAAACCCAAATGGGACAAGGCCCTGAGGGGAGCCCACTCCACCCAGAGAACCAAAGTCAGGAAATGGAGTCAACCTGAAGATCCCAGAGGCCCTCAGGAGGCCCGGCTCTGGTGCCTGAACAGAAGCTGGGCAGAAAGGCAAGGTGCTGGCAGCCACAGGGGAAACTCTGGGCTCAGCACCACCGACGTGAGTCACAGCCTCACCGAGTAGCCAGCACAGCTGATGTTCCCTGTCTACACGTTATAAAACCGCAACAGGCTGTGGACTGACAGCTGACTGCTCTGGGTGTCGGCAGACATGTTGTTGCCAGACAAGTTTATGAGGCATCTGCCAAGCTGTGCTCCAGAAACCAGGCTGGGCTGTTCCCACACCAGGCAGTCTCACAGGAGGCCATGGCCACAGGCAGCCACCATCCCTACCCCAAAAAGGACTCACAGAGACACACAGCCTCACCCACAAGGTTTCATGGAAGCTAGCCACCCCTCCAGGCAAGGGCTCACAGGAGACCATGGCCCAGAGCGGCCACCCCCACCCCCAGCAAAGCTCAGGGCCAGAGAGCTTGAAGGGCTCTCTCCTAATCAAGTCTGTGGCCATCACAATCTATCTCAATCCATTAATAATGAGAATAAGAGGGAGCCCTGGTGGTGCAATGTTAAGCTTTGGCTGCTAACTGAAAGGTCACTGGTTTGAACCCACTAGCAGCTCTGTGGAAGAAAAGACCTGGCAATCTGCGCCCATAAAAATTACAGCCTAGGAAACCCTGTGGGGCAGTTCTACTCTACCACATGGGGTCACCGTGTGTCAGAATCAACTTAACGACATACAATAATGATTGACAACAATTTTAACTGCTAACCTTTATATGGAAACCCTGGTGGCATAGTGGGTAATTGCTACGGCTGCTAACCAAAAGGTTGGCGGTTCAAATCTACCAGGCCCTCCTTGGAAACTCTATGGGGCAATTCTACTCTATCCTCTAGGGTCGCTATGAGTCGGAATTAACTTGACAGCAACAGGTTTGGTTGTTTTGTTTTAACCTTTATACAGTGCTTACTACCTGCCAGGTGCCACACTGAGCACATCTTCTGCGTTATCACATGTGATCTTCTTAACGACCTGATACAACTCTTCTCCCCATCTTACAGATAAGGAAGCTGAGGGTCAGAGAGGTTAAGCAACTTGCCTGAGGTCACACAGCTGGGCTTGGAACCCAGCCTCCTCACTCTAGAACCCACACCAAATTGTCCCAAACATTAGCAGCAGCACCACCTCCTACAGAGGCCCAGCCATTCACAGTTCACAAAGCTTCCCTGACCATCCTCTCATTTTCTTCTCACCAAGGCTCAGTTAATTCACCTGACTAGGGCCAAGCAGTTAAAAAGTGACAGGCCTCCTGACCCCAGGCCCAGCACACTCTGCTAGGGAGGCTGCAATGGGGCTGTATAAGCGGAACATTCCAAGACTTTGCTAAGCCAGCAGAGGGTATTTCCCCAGGGTGATCAATGGCATTGCTGTGTTTACTGATAACACCCACTTCAGCTCCACCTGCCAAGCTCATAAAAGGTATCATAAATCTGCGGCTTAAGTTCACCTCCTCAGGTTTCAACCTCTAGTCCCCTGACGGTTCTCTGCTAGCAGCAAGACCAGCTGTTTGAGCAGTTACGAAGGGGAGAAAAACCAGGTCAAGGATCCATGAAGCCCTCCCAGCTCCCCACTGAAAAGAGGCCAGATGCGGACAGCCATCACTGGTAGCCCTGTGCCAGGCACGGCTCTGGCACCATGCAGCATTTTCTCATTTAATCCTCCAAAGGACCCCACCAAATAGGTTTCCAGGGAAACAGAATTAATATGCTATGTGGACGCGTACACACACACACACACACACACACACACACACATGCACAGAGAGAGAGAGAGAGAGGGAAAGAGGTTCATTTTAAGGAACTGGCTCACACAGTTGTAGGGGCTGGCGAGTCCAACATCTGTAGGGCAAGCAGGCAGGCTGGAAACTCTGGCAAGATTACTATGTTAGTCTTCAGGCAGAATTCCTTCTCCAGGAAATCGCAGTTTTGCTCTTAAGGCCTCCAGCTGATTGGCTGAGGTCAAATCCCAATATCTAGGGTAATCACCTTTACTTTAAGTCCATTGATTGTAGATGTTATCACGCCTACAAGATACCTTCGCAGCGACATCTCGGCTAGTATTTGACCAAACAACTGGGCGCCATAGACTAGCCAACTGACACATGAAATTGATCATCGTGCCCCCTGTTCCAGAGAAGGAAACTGAGGCTCAGAGGGAGGTTGCTGTCTGGTGAGTGAGTGACCAACCCAGACTGCCTGAGTCTCAGATCTGCTGCATCCAAAGCCTCCATCTGGGTCTCTCTGAAGAAAGGCATTCACCTGGGATAAGCACCTGCGGGGGGCGGGGGGCGGGGGGGAGGAGGGAGGGCAAAGGCTGCAAGAGGGGCCACTGTGGATGGAATGGACGGGGTGGAGCTGGGGGAGCATCCACAAGAGGGAGGATGGCACTGAGGACCAGGTCAAGCTGGTGCACTCCCTAAACCCTGCGGGGCAGAAGGAGGGGACACAGGCAGGAGGGTGGGACACTGGGGGACCTCTCATTTGGACTTCTGCAGGTCCTGACCTCCCTGGTCCCCCACCACACAGCAGCCAGGGAAGTTTTAACACGTAGAGGAGATGGAGTCACTTCCTGACGTAAAAGCCCAGTGGTTTCCCAAGGAGTTTACAACAGAATCCAAACCTCAGAATCCAAACTCCTCAGCAAAGCTCTGCAGGGCTGGCCCCAATGACCTCTCCCACCTCTTCTCAGCTCCAGTCACGCAGGCTTCCTTCTTGTTCCCCAAGCATGCCATCAGGCCTTTGCACACAACATTCCCTCTGCCTGGAATGCCATTCCCAGCACTCTGTGCACACTGGGGTCTCATCCTTGGATCCTAAGCTCAGCATCACCTCCTCAGGGCAGCCCTCCCTGACCACCCATCCAGAGCCGGTGACTCCCAGTCATTCCCTATCATATCCTCTTGTTTCATTTCTTTCATGGCACTTATCAAAACCTGCAATTATCCGTTTATTTATTGTTTGCTCCTTAATTGTCCTTCTGTCTTGAAGACAAGGGCTTTTTCTTGTCTCTGTTAACCTCAGCACCTAGCACAGTGCCTGGCATGTAGTACATGCTTAATAGATATTTGTTGAGTGAATAAATGAATGAATTCAATAGAGAACACAGAGTCACAGTTGGAGGACCCAAAGTAAGACTGGGAAAGACCAGCTGGCTGTTGCAAATGTGTTGAGGAGAGCGGCCCGGGAAAGCGAAGCCCAAGTGGAAGCTGTTGGGGGAATCCCAGGGAGAGGAGATGAGTGTGTGAGCCATGAAGTGCCCAGCCTGGCTGGGATCAAGGGAAGAGCCAGACATAAAGGAGGCTGTTTTCTCTAGAATAGTGCAGAGGGGACCTCGTGGCCAACCAGTGGGCATGTGAGACCATGGAAAGGCTGGTAGGAGCTCAAAGGTTACTCATCAGGGAGACAAGCGAAAAGTGGGCCCCAAGGCATCCTGCACCCATTCATTCATTCATACATACATAGTTATCCAGACCCTACTGTAAGCTCTGCTGGGGGCTGCAGTGAGTGAGGAGGGCTGTTCTGGAGGGGATGGAGATGGGGACAGAGATCAGGTAAAGAAGGTGCAAGCTGCCTGGCTCTGCTGGGCAGAGGGCAGTGGCTGGGGCCATGAGCAGGGAGGACTTCCTGAAGGAGGGTGACCAGGGGTTGGTGCACTGAGCTCTTGAGAGGACACTGCCTCTGGCTGCAGCTCTGGGCAGGAGCAGGAGGCAGGAAGGGGAGCCAGGGAACTCTTTGCTCCTTCTACTATAGCCACAACCATAGGAACCAGACCAGGAGGGGTTCTTAGCCCACATCCTACCCCAGTCCTTAACAAGGACTCTGATCAGGAGGCAAGGGTTTTTAGACTCAAACAGTGAACTTGCACCCTGTAATCAACTGCAACCATTTGCTCACTATCTCCTCCAGGCACTGAGGGCTAATTGCCCTTAGAGAAAGTATAAAGTTCAGCCTTCTTATCTTGTGAATGCATGGGGTAGGGGATGGCTGGAGACCTTGATGACAATCTACTGACCTTAGAGTTCCAGAAGCTAAAAAAAGTGATTGTTGTTATTAGGTGCCATGGACTCAGTTTCGACTCATAGAGACCCTATGTACAACAGAATGAAACACTGCCTGGTCCTGTGCCGCTCTCATAATGCTTGCTATGTTTGAACCCATTGTTGCAGCCACTGTGTAAATCTACCTCATTAAGGGTCTTCCTCTTTTTTGCTGACCCTCTACTTTACCAAACATGATGTCCTTCTCCAGGGACTGGTCCCTCCTGATAACATATTTAAAGTGCACAAGACAAAGTCTTGCCATCCTGGCTTCTAAAGAGCATTCTGGCTGTACTTCTTCCAAGACAGATTTGTTCATTCTCCTGACAGTCCAAGGTATATTCAATATTCTTCACCAATACCATAATTCAAATGCATCAATTCTTCTTCAGTTTTCCTTATTCACTGCCCAGTTTCACATGTGTATGAAATGATTGAAAATACCATGGCTTGAGTCAGCCTCACCTTAGTGCTCAAAGTGACGTCTTTGCTTTTTAACACTTTAAAGAGGTCTTTTGCAGCAGATTTGCCCAATGCAATAAATATGTCGTTTGATTTCTTGAGTGCTGCTTCCATGGGTCTTGATTGTGAACCCAAGTAAAATGAATCCTTGACAACTTCAATATTTTCTGTTTTCTCTATCATGATATTGCTTATTGGTCCAGTTGTGAAGGCTTTTGTTTTCTTTATGTTGAAGTGTAATCCATACTGAAGGCTGTAATCGTTGATCTTCATCAGTAGGTGCTTCAAGTCCTCTTCGCTTTCAGCAAGCAAGGTTGTGTTATCTGCATGTCACAGGTTGTTAATGAATCTTCCTCCAATCCTGATGCCACATTCTTGATATAGTCCAGCTCCTCAGATTATGTCCTCAGCATGCAGATTGAATAAGGGTAGTGAAAGGATACAACCAGGGGCAGATTAACCAGTAAGTACGGTATGTACTGGCTTGCATTGAGCAAGGTATATATGAGCTTAGTTGTATTTACTGGCTAATCTGTGGTGAGTAATTTCACAGGGGTTTCACCATACTTTGATGTGGTGGGGGACAGGTGAAACTGTGCACTGTAGATTGGTGGGAAGGCACAATTGGGCCTGACGCTTACCTTTTCTGATGTGAAACTACAAAGTATCCCCTTGTTCTGTTTGAACTATTGCCTTTTGATCTATGTACAGGTTCCTCACGAGCACAATTAAGTGTTCTGGAATTCCCATTCTTTGCAATGTTATCCATAATTTATTATGATCCACACAGTCAAATGCCTTTCCATAGTCAATAAAACACAGGTAAACATCTTTCTGGTATTCTGTGCTTTCAGCCAGGATCCATCTGACATCAGCAATGACATCCCTCATTTTACATGCTCTTCTGAATCTGGCTTGAATTCCTGGCAGTTCCCTGTTGATGTACCTCTGCAACTGTTTTTGAATGATCTTCAGCAAAATTTTACTTGCCTGTGATATTAATGATATTGTTCAATACTTTCTTCATCCTGTTGGATCACTTTTCGTTGGAATGGACAAAAATACAGATCTCTTCCAGTCAGTTGGCCAGGTAGGTGACTTCCAAATCTCTTGGCATAGATGAGTGAGTGCTTCCAGCGCTGCATCCATTTGTTGAAACATCTCAATTGGTATTATGTCAATTCCTGGAGACTTGTTTTTCACCAATGTTTTCAGTGCAGCTCAGGCTTCTTCCTTCAGTACCATCCGTTCCTGATCATATGCTACCCCCTGAAATGGTTGAAAGTCGACCAGATATTTTTGGTATGGTGACTTCTGTATTCCTTCCATCTTCTTTGAATGCCCTGGTGGCGTAGTGGTTAAGTGCTACGGATGCTAACCAAAGGGTCGGCAGTTCAAATCCTCCAGGCGCTCCTTGGAAACTCTATGGGGCAGTTCTACTCCATCCTATAGGGTCGGTATGAGTCAGAAAGGACTTGAGGGCACTGGTTTTTTGTCTGGGTCTTTGAGTGCTTCCTGTGTCATTCAATATTTTCCACCAGGGTTTCCATTTACCTCATAGAATCCTTCAATATTGCAAATTGAGGCTTGAATTTTTTCTTCAATTATTTCAGCTTGAGAAAAGAAGTGGTACCTGCATGTAAAACGCTGAAACAATTCTCCAAGGCACAGTGGTGCAGTGGTTGCCAGCATGGGCTATGGACTAAAATCCCAGCCCACCTCTCACTGGTTGTGCAGCCTTAGGCAAGCCTGGTAACCAACCTGAGTCTGTTTTCTCATGGGCAAAAGGAGGACAAACCTATCACCTGTCTCTCAAGGGTTGTTGAAGTTATGGCTGAGATAAGGTATATGAAGAGCCAACAAAACCAAAACCAAACCCACTAACGTCAAGTTGATTCTGACTATAGGACAGAGGAAAACTGTCCATAGGGTTTCCAAGGCTGTAAATTTTTATGGAAGCAGACTATCGTATCTTTCTTCCTCAGAGCAGCTGGTGGGTTCAAATCATTGACCTTTTGGTTAGCAGCCGAGTGCTTTAATGACCGCACCACCAGAGCTCACATGAAGAGCCTAGTATACAGTAAAAGAGCCCTGGTAGCATAACGGTTAAGCACTCAGCTGCTAACTGAGAGGTCTGTGGTTCAAATTCACCAGTGGCTCAGTGGGAGAAAAGACCTGGCGATCTGTGCCCATAAGGATTACAGTATATGAAACCCTATAGGGCAGTTCTGCTCTGTCATATAGGGTCACTATGAGTCAGAACCAACTCGACAGGACACAACAATTGTACCATACAGTAGATGCTCAAGACATGGTAGTCACATGCCAGGCCCTGCTGGAGGGTCTGTCGTTCTTCAAAAGAACTGACTTGTACTGTTTCAAGGAGTCCCTGGGTGGTGCACACGGTTAATGTGCTCAGCTGCTAACTGATAGGTTGTGGGTTTGAGACCACCCAGAGATGCCTCAGAAGAAAGGCCTGGAGATCTACTTTGAAAAATCAGCCTTTGAAAATCTCATGGAGCAGAGTTCTACTCTGACACCCATGGGTCACCACAAGTCAGAATTGACTCGGCGGCAACTGGTTTTTTATTCTTCAAAAATGGCAATGTCATGAAATACCAAGGGGGGAAAAATCCTCAGGAAGTGTTCCAGAGTGAAGGAGACTAAAGAGACCTGACAACTGAATACGAAACCTGATTTTGGATTTCCTCGTGCCATAAAGAACATTTTTGGGACAACTGACAAAATCTCAGTAAGATCTTGGATTAGATAAAGTCTTGCTTCAGCATTATTTGCCTGATTGTGGTAATTATACCAAATTCCAAACCCAAACCCTTTGCTGTCAAGTCTATTTTGACTCATGGGGCCATCAAGGTAATTGTACAGGGTTATAAAAGAGAATTCCTTGTTTTTAGGAATTATACACTGAAGTATTGGGGGTAAAGAGACATCGTGTCTGCAACCTCTTCCAACAGTCCAGAGAGAAAGAGAGAAGGATAAAGCAAACGTAGTCAATGTTACTACTCAGGGGATCTGGGTCAAGGTGATCTGGCAATTCTTTGTATTATCCTTACAACTTTTCTGGAAGTCTGCAATGATGTAAGGAAAAAAAAGAACAAAGAAATGTGTAGCCCCACAAGATTAGGTATACCTTCCAAAGCCAAGATTCACTGGTGGTTAGCAGAGAAAGGTGTGGGGTGGGGAGAGGTCACTCTCTAGATAGTAGATATTTGTTATTTGGGGGGATGGGCAATATAACACCAAATATGGATGAAGGATGCACAGCTTGACCAAGGTAAATGATGTCACTAAGAAATAGACAAAATGATGTTTTTGGTAAATGCCGGGACATGCACAACTGTGCAACAACAACTAAATACCAGCAGTGTGCACATTGTAGGTATGTATGCGTAAAGTGTAAAGGTATGTATATGTGTGTAGATCGGCGGGCACATACAGATGTATATATATG
Organism: Elephas maximus indicus; assembly: GCF_024166365.1. Taxonomy (NCBI): domain Eukaryota; kingdom Metazoa; phylum Chordata; class Mammalia; order Proboscidea; family Elephantidae; genus Elephas; species Elephas maximus. Next base: position 24,715,793 of record NC_064839.1, read on the forward strand.
CAGGCGTATGTATATGTAAGCGTATGCATCCATATATATAATAAAGCACAGAGGGGGTGTGAACATGGATAATTATTAAACACCTTGTGGGATTGGTTTATGGGGCCTGAAGACTTAGGACCATAGTTTCATGGGATGACTTGGACAATTGGCATAAAAAGCATATAAAGTTTAGTTCTACATCCTAGTTTGGTGAGTAACATCTGGGATCTTAAAAGCTTGCGAGCAGCCAGCTAAGATACAGCTATTGGTCTCTACACGTCCAGAGTAAAAGGAAGACTCAGAGAAGAAACTAGTCCACAGGACTAATAGTCTACACAAATCCTGACCTCATCTACCCTGAGACCAGAAGAACTAGATGGTGCCTGGCTACCACTACCAACAATTCTGATCAGGACCACGAAAGATGGATCATGATAGAATGGGAGCAAAATGTGTTATAGAACTCAAATTCTTAAAAAGTCCAGACTTACTGGACCAATTGAGACTAGAGGACTCCCAGAGACTATCGCCCTGATATACTCTTTAGCCTTGAACCAAAACTATTCTACGAGGTCATCTTTTAGCTACATATCAGATTGGCTCATAAAATAAACAATATTACCCATGAGTACTGAGCTCCTTTAAAAAACAAACAAAACAAAATCATCCAAATGAGACCAAACAATCAACACTTATTCTAAAGCAAAGACAAAGAGGCAAGGGGGCAGGGAAACCAGATTACTGGAAAGGGAACAACCAGAACGGAAATAATGAGATAGTTGACACACTGTATAAAACGTAACCAATGTCACTGAACAAATTACATAGAAATTGTTAAATGGGAACCTAGTTTGCTAGGTAAACGTTCACCAAAAACACAATAAAAATACTTTTAAAAAGGCAGAAATGTGTGCCCCGTGCCCTTGAAAGGATGCAAAGAAACAAACTCTTGGGATAGGTATGACAAAACTGGCACGCTTCCAGGAGGGGTGACCAGCTGCCCAGATTTGCCCAGGACTGTCCTGGTTTTAGCACTGAATGTTCCACCTCCTGGGAAATCCCTCAAACCTTTGCAAACAGGGATGGTTGGTCTCCCTACTTCCAGGTGAACTTTATGGATGAATACTGTGGGTGTATAACGAGCCTTTGTTGGTCCCATGAGCCTCTCCGCCATGATGGAGCCAAGGAGGCTGTTTTCAGCCAGGGCAGGGTTGGAGTATGCAGAGTGCTGACTGGATACCTCAGCTCACCCAAATTGTTAGCGTTGCTAGTTGCCGTCAAGTCGGCTCCTACTCAGGGCGACCTTATGCACAACAGAACAGAACATTGCCTGATCCTGCACCATCTTGCCCACAAGAGCCAGGCAAAATGAAATCAGACAACAAGATTTCAAGGTAGGTAAACGGCCCTTTGCCGGGCTCAGCTTGGAGGCCCCACAGGTGGAGTGAGGCTGATGGTAAGGATACCTCAGCCTGACTGGCACCTCTTGACCAGCCTTCCCCTGGCCTCAGGCAAATAGTTAACCTGTATCTGAAGCCCCCTCAGCTGTCACTGCAGCTGGAACCCAACGTGAAGGATGGATGGACATCAGCAACCCAGGCAGAGGTATACTAAGATACAGCAGGTATGGCATGTGCCCTGGGTGCCACTTGAGGTGGGGGGCACCACCAAGCATCTTCTATTAACCTGGTATGGCCCGATGTCCTTCCCCAAGCACAGTAGACTGAGGACTGCAATTCCAGTGCTTGCCATGGGTGCTATTTTCTGTAGAGACACCTCTGGCCCTGTCAACAGGGCACTTCACGGCCAAGGAATGTGGCCACAGCACAACTCACCCCAGCCCGGCCTGCTTGGCAGGTTGACGGCTGCCTGAGGCCGGCCTGTGGGCAATCCCGGGCTGTTCTGCCGCATGGATGACCTCCTGGGGTACTGCCAGTCCGGGGCAGGCATTTTACAGCTTCCTTCCTGTTACCTGAGCGAGGAGGGGGAGAGGTACCTGTGTCAGTCCTCACCAATGGCCTGTCCCCTCCCTCCTGTCCCTGCCCTTCAGCTGCTGAGCAAGTCTCTGGCCTGCCCCCCCAGCCTCGAAGGCTCTGAGGAGGGCAACTTTGAGCTTCAACCACAAAAGCCCCAGATACTCTGATTATGACAAGGATATGAGCTTGCATGCAGCAAGCTGTTAAACAACCGAGCTAAGGACGCCGCTCCACTTGTGTCCTGTGGCTGCTGCTGGGCCAGCCGTGAGTCAGGCTTTGACCTCGGCAGCCTTCTTAATTTAGAGGAGTGGCAGCTGCCCACCCAAATTAGCTGCCCCTCATTTAGCCCAGCCACGCCACTCACACGCCTCTCTCCGCTTAGGTTCCTTTGAAAACCAAGACAGGACATTGCACTGTGGAGTCATTTGCCTGTTTGACTGTTTTGAAGCAATACAGGTTCAAACAGTACAAACTGTGGTTGGAAGTAAGTCTCCCCTTCCCGCTGCCTCCTGTGCCCCCATCCTCCTTCTCTGAGACAACCACGATGACCAGTGGCTGCTGGATCCTTCCAGAAATAGTCCCTCTATACAATCTTACCTTAATCAATGGCCCCCTTCCCTCCACAAATGTTCGTGCACTACACAAACTGTTTTGCACTTTGCTTTTCCTATTTAAACCTTTTAGAGAGTCCTCCACGTCACATACAGACTTGCCTCAGCTCTGGTCGTGCTTCTTCCAAAGGGTGAATGTATCCAACTGATTTCACAGATACTTGAGCTCTTTCTAGCCTTTTGCAATCACAAACGGGATCTTCGTTCTCATTTATAAGTAGTAGTACGAGGTATTCCGGCTCCCTGGGTGGTGCAAATGGTTTGCGCTCCCTACTCACCTAAAGGTTAATGGTTCAAATTCACCTAGTGGCACCTCGGAAGAAAGGCATGGTGATCTGCTTCCATAAAGATTACAGCCAAGAAAAGCTTATGGAGCAGTTCTACTCTGTAACACATTGGGTCATCATGAGTTGGTTTGGTTTTAGTAGGTATTATCATTATCATTTTTAAATTTAGGGTAGGAGGCACAAACCTCTTTGAGAAGCTAATGAAAAATAACTCTCTCTAGAAAAAAGATCTGTGCAATTATTTTGCATTCTGTTTCTCAAGAAGGGTTCACAGACTCCACATTAAGAAGTTTTGGTCTAGGGGAGAAGAATGTGTGTAAGAAAAGTATACCTGACCATCACTTGGGGTGTGTGTGTGTGTGCTGATTCGGTCATTACGCAGTAAGCAGCCAGGCTGTTCCCTGCCCACAGTCACACAGACACCCAGCGGAGTTCAGTTCAGATTCCAGAAGTCAGATTCTTTATCATGCTCCATCCACCAGGGCACATACCTCTCGTCGGCTTCATCATGCTCTTTGACCTGAGACCTTCAGGGCTTTGCTGTTGAGCAGGAGTGCTGGGCTGGGGGGCTGCTCCTCAGGGGTGCTCTGAGACGCTGGAGCCCTGTGGCCTACTGCCTGTAGACCCTGTCTACAGCTGCTGCCTGAGAACTGAAACCGGACCCTGCCTGAGGAAGGCTCGGGAGCTCACACGCTCAGTTAGGTATTAATATTTTATGCCGGCAGCCAATGAGGACTTGGGTTAACAAGTCTCCGTAGGAAGGCACTGAACAGAAATTACAGCCTCCATCGACTCCCCTTCAGACTCCATATCTGACTAAAGAACTTCCACAAGAGAACTGCTAGAAGGAAACAGAGCTGTGAACAGCTGGTCAGGGCCTGTCAGTGGGCTCAGGGTCTAACTTCAGCGCCCTTGGGAGCCAGTAGCTTGCCTGGAGCCATGGCCACAGGTCACATCTCAGTCTCCAGCTGGCTCTAAGTCAGAAGGCACTGCCCAGAGTGAACACATGGCAAGAGTGAAGGCCAGAGAACTGAGGTGCCCTGGCTGACTGCCAGGCCGTTTGCCCAACAGAGCCTCACACAGGGTAGTTTCCACAAATCCAGAGCCAAGCCAAAAAGCCACCTGGTGCCTGGCATGGAGGAGACACTTGACACAGTTATCCGTTCCCTTCCTGCCCACTTCCCTCAGAGTTCCTAGAGTCAAACACTCCCCAGAGCCTCATACTGTCTATATGACATGTCAGGAAGGTTTTCAGGACCACAGCCTCCTGGTAACATGGACATTTTCTCAGGCTGAGGAGAGGTCAGCAGCTTAGGCCCTAGCAACCATGAGGCTGTGGATGGTCAGAAACTCCCATCAACTCCCTGAGGTATAAACACGCCACTTTGGGGAGGAAGGAACTGAGAACTCTGCTTTCTGGAACCCCATGTATGTTCTAGAAAGTTCCATTCTAAAGACTGAAGTCATTTCTTCATCTGTGGTTTTTACCAAGAAAAAAATACCTACCATGTATTGTGACACAGTAGTTAAGAGTTTGGCTGCTAACCAAAAAGTCGGCAGTTCAAATCCACCAGCCACTCCTTGGAAACCCTATTGGGCAGTTCTACTCTGTCCTATACGGTTGCTATGAGTTGGAATCGACGTGATGGCAATGGGTTTGTTTGTTTGTTTGTTTGTTTGTTTGTTTGTTTGTTTGAACATGTATTGAGCACTTACTATATATCGTGTACCGATTTAAGCATTTTAGACGCATTAACTCATTCATTCTTCTCCACAACTCCTTGAGGTAAATTCTACTATTATTTCATTTTGCGAGTGAGGAAACTGAGGCACAGAAAAGTGGTGTACTCGCTCCAAGTCACACCACTGGTAAGTCACACATCTGGGATTTTTAACTCAGGCAGCCACCACCTTGCCCGTGGACTTCTCAGGAGCTTTTCCAGAGGGGTGTGCTCTCCGAGCAGCCTCCTCAAAGGCAAATGGAGGGCGAATGTCACAAGGACAGAGTTGGAAGAAGCAGCCCTATGTCTGTCCTCCACCTGCTCATGGCGCAAGTGCTCTACCTGCGTCATTTCATGTCATCTAGGCAATTGCCCCATGGGGTAGGAACTGTGGTTATGTCCCTTTCCCAGGCCAGGAAGCCGAGTTTCTGTGAGATTAAGCAACTTGTCCAGCAAGTCAGTGATGGAGCCAGGTATCAGTCCAGGCCCTGGATGAGCACAGCCCACAGCAGCCCACATGCAGACATGGCTGTGAGGAAACGGAGTGAGGAAAGGCCAAAGGGGCAACATGGGTGGCAGGAGGCAGGGAGGAAGGTTTGTGGCAAAGCCTTGTCTACATTTTTGTCAAGGAGGTCTGTTTGGAATTGTCTACCTGGAACCTCTGATGAGACACAAGACAGCCTGGGGAGAGGCCCAGGCACTGGACTGGGGTCAGAGCCTAAGTTCTGGTCCCAAATCTGCCTTGACAGTTCTAAATTCTTCACAGACCGGGAAGGAGGGCTGGCTCTGAGGACCCTTCTGGCCCTAATGCTTTGTGATGCAGGAGCAGGAAGCAGGGCTGACAGCATAAACCCCTACCCACAGCGACGGGTTAAGTAAGTGCCTGTGAAGCAGCCCCCCTCTCCCCAACAAGCCCAGCCCTCCGTGTACAAACCCGTCATTCCCCAGCAGAGGGCAGTAACAACAGCACCACTGATAGCACTAACTAGATGCCAGGTACCATCCTCTACTGGCACTACTTGCTATGGATTAAAGCAAACATGGTCACTATACCCATTTTACAGATGAGGAAACTGAGGCTCAGGAAAGTCAGACAACTTGCTCAAGGTCACCACAAATCCAGTAAGCACAAGGCATTAGGCATAGTAGGCACAGTGCCTAGGGCCCGCTATACTTTGAGGGGCTCACAGAAATATTTTAATTTTACTTAAAATCAGAAAGGAAGAAGTTTTAGATCAAAGAAAATGTTTTAATATATAATATTAATATATTCATCTCTATACCAGCGTAGTGGTAAAATAAGGTCGTACCTGAGTGATGCTAATGGTTAACCTCTAACTACTAGCCCAAAAGTTGGCGGTTCAAACCTACCCAGAGGTGCCCTGGAAGACAGGCCTGGCAATCTGCTTCTGAAAAGTCACAGCCCTGAAAACCCTATGGTGCAGTTCTACTCTGTAACCCATGGGGTCGCCATGAGTTGGAATCAACTCAATGGCAACTAACAGCATCAGTTGTAAAATATACCTTAAATTTATTTTTTAATGGAAGAGGAGCATAGAAAGGCAAAAGTGCTGAGGGCTCATGAAAGTCATCATGCAGCCTTGAGTAAGCAGCACTTGAACTCAGATCTGCTCCCATCCAAAGACCATGGCTGTCAAAGAAACCCTCCAGCCTCTCCCCAGCATCAAAGGACCCCCACCCCAAAGCAGTTCTGGATCTACAGAGCATGCGTCTGTCCCAGGAGGCCCCTGCCAGAATGGTCCTTGGCCAGGAAGCCTGGTGGGCAGGCGCCATCTCCATTCCTGGCCTTCCAGCCTTCTAAGAAGCCATGGGAGCAGAGTAGTCACACTGCGGGCCAAGCCATTTGTGGGGAGAATTCAAGGAACAATGGGAGCCCCAGAAGTGCTTGCCCTAAGCTGAGAGACGCAGGAGAAGAATGACGAGCATCATACCGGAGAGCATTCCAGTTTTCTACCTTACCTGAAAGAAAACAATAGAAAGCCTCCAGCGTGGGAATTCTGCCTTGGAAAGTCCAGGTGCCTCTCAGGTGGACAGAGAGCATGGGTTTGGAGTCTTTCAGACCTGAGTTCATGTCCCCACTGTGCCACTTGGTTTGCTGTGTTACCTTGAGAAAGTTACTTTCCCCCTCTGGCCCTGTTTTCCCTTCTGTAAGATGGATTAATAACAACTTGTCCCTTATAGAATTGTAGTAAGAATTGGTTGAAACTAAATGCTTTCTATACACTCAAGTGGTTGCAACTAATAAAGCCAGAATTGTCATTTGTTTGGGAAACAAACAAACAAAAAACTTGATCCTGACATCCCTAGGGTCTGAGTAATTTCTAGGCTGTGGGCTTGTCTGAGACGTTGATAAACTTGGGGAAGTGGCCATTACTGAGGCCTCACCATGAGGTCAGCCTCTTTTCCCCTCCAGGTCTTTGAGGGGAGAGTTTAGACAGACGAGACAGATGATAGGTAGTAACCTTACGAAAGAAAGGGAGAGCGAGACGCTCCAATTGAGGCGTTACCAGAGTCAGAAATGCATCGGCTCTGATGACTTACGCCGCACTGTGCCTTAAAGTCCAGGATTACACAACACAAGGCAGAAACCGTGAAATGAGAACAAATGCCTGAGCAATGAGCAGACTGGGGGTTCCCGCCAGGTAAGTAGCATCGCTCAGCAGGAGGGCTTGTCCTACCACCAGGCTCAGCACTATAGTTAGAACCACATCTGTTCACACAGGAGGCTGAACCCTGCTAACCCGACAGGGAGGCTTCTCGGGCATTCCAGAAACTCTTGGCAATAGGCAGCCTCCTCAGGAGACAACGCCTCACTCCTCGGCTCTCCCCACCCCCTGGGCTGGAGCAGCGCTTCTCAAACTGCCCCCTGTCCACGAATCACCTGGGGTGTTGTTAAAATGGGGCTCAGGCTTCAGTGGGTCTGGGGAGGGGCCTGAGAGTCTGCATTTCTGACAAGCTCCCCGTCATGCCAATGCACTGGTCCCTCTCACACTTTGAGCAGGGATGGCCTGGACACCACTGGTCCCATGGACACCTTGGGTTGCCCTTCACCAGGTAGGCCAGGGAGCTCCAAGCTTGAGACTCAAGAGACCAGCATCACTTCTATAAACTAGATCCCTCATGATTTTTTTTGGGGGGGGGGGATGGGGTGCAAAATAAATTTAATGTAAACATTTGTGGTGGGATAATTTATCCAAGGGTCAATTTCTTTTCTCTCCCAGCGTACCCCTGCAAAGTCAGACACCTTTAAAAATCTAGGCGGTTCCAGATAAAGCAGGGTCCTCTCCTGTCACATCTGCTCCTGGCTGCCACCTTGCAAATTCCCCGCTTTGGCTTCTGGAAAAGTATGTTAAAATAAAGATTTTTGCAGAATCATTTTGGAGTGGCTCTTTTTTTCTCTCATAAAAAATATAAGCCCCCCTTCTCATCTTATGCTAGGTGCTGGGGTCCGGAGGTTACTGGGGGTGGGGGGAACATGATGGCACCAGAGGAAATCTCCCGGGTCTTCAGTTTTCCCATCAACTTCACCAGGACCCGCTGCCCTAATTCCTGAACATGGACAACTTCACCAGAGCTCTCTGGGGATGCAGATCTGAGCACCCTGTGAGAGAGTCCTCCGGTGGGGTTAAGTCCTGCTCTGGGGAACAGGGGTGTGCCTACCACTGAGCACCCTGGGCTCCCTGCCCCAATCACATTCTGCCTGGAAACAGACCCCACAGACCTCCGGGGCCCCAAAGGAACAGCACACCCACTATGTCAGCTTCAGAGACCATGACATGGAAGTGCAAAGCCCCTCCATCCCCACTGCCATTTCTCTGGTGTTGCTGAGTTCCCCACCCTGGTAATACCTGGAAGGGTAAAAATGACTGAATAGGAATTTACAGCCATCCCTCTCCAAAGAGGAGTCCTTGGATGGTGCAAATAGGTAAGTGTGGGGCTACTAACTGAAAGGTTAGCAGTTCAAAGTCACCCAGAGGAGCCTTATAAGTAAGGCCTGGCAATCTGATTCTGAAACATCACATATAGCCTTGAAAACCCTATGGAGCAGCTCTACTCTGCACACTCAGGGTAGCCTTGAGTCAGAATCAACCCAACGGCAACTAACAACCACTGCCACCGCTCTAAGGGAGCTTGGGGTCAGTACTACAGTGCACCGGTAGCCATCTTTGATTTGAGCTTGTGGACTGAGAGTCATGCCTACCGCATATACTTAGTTTAATGATACTCAGTGTTTAGGAAGACATCTACCATTTTACTCTTAAAGTAATACAGGTACTGTAGTTTAGGAACACATTATCAAATAAATCAAATCAAATAAAAATTGCTAAAGGTTACCATCTGTTAAAACAGTCTCTCAGTGCTGTTTCTCAGCGGAACTCTCTTTGTCTCAGATATTCCAAGCCAAGGAAGCATCAGTCCCCAAGCAAAATGCACTCCCTGACATTTTTAAAACATGAAAAAAAAAACATTATTGCAAAGGTTATCATACACATTCATTGTATCCTTTTTTATCATGACCTTTTTTTTTTTTGAAGTATTAACATTCTGAAGTTTTCGTAAAATAAAAATACTTCTAGATGCCATCTAGAATGGGTATTATCTATTGGCATCTCTCTACTGCACTCTGCAGAAAAAGAAAACCTGTGGCAGCATCAAGTCGATTCTGACTAATGGCGGCCCCATGTATTACAGAGTAGAACTGCTCCATAGGACCTTCTTGGCTGTAATATTTACGAATAAGATTACAAGGCTTTCTTCCACAGAGAAGCTGGGTGAGTTTGAACCTCTGACCTTTAGGTTAGTAGTCTCAGGCAAACTATTTGCCCCACCCAAGGTCTCACACCTGCTGACTCAGCATAATTAGCAATGTCGGGCCTTTGCTGCCACCACTGCCCCAGGTTGTTTCCCCACAGAAGTAGATCTAGGAAACAGATACTGGATGTGACAGTAAAAGTCAGGAGTGGGGTGGTGGGAAGCTTCCTTCTCATGTTTTCCTCTTTGCCAAGGCTGGCTGAATCCCTGCAGGCCCCTCCACCCTGTGAGTAAGAAGAGAGGACGATTCCCTCTTTTGTTCCAAGCTCACCGTCATGGGAGAGATGCTGCTTTCCTCTCCCCCAACCCCTCCCAGAGGCACTTCAGCACTGATATTTGAGTCCATGGTAGTGATTTCATCAGAAGGTTTTGTCAGCAGCAAACAGAAGCTTCTCTTAAAAACAAAACAAAATTAAAAAAATATCAAAATCTAATTAGCTCATTGATTGAGACGGGGAAAACTTGAATGTTTGTTTTTTACATCCCAGCCTGCCCTCACAGATGAAGCTGAATGCATTCTAAAAAGCAGTGAAGACACAAATCTGGGACGTTAAAGCACTTACTTCCAACTATGACAATTTGACAATACAGTTTCCCTTTGTAGATTTCCTGCAGTGGTTAATATGGATACAACAACCTCTAACATCTCTTGGGTACTTGCTACGTGCCAGTATTTTCTACGTGTTATTTCACTGAATCATCAGAACAACGTGGTGAGGTAAGCACTACTCTTGTTGCTCCATTTTATAGATGAGAAACAGAGGAGCTAAGTGACTTACCCAAAGATTCATGGCTACTAAAACTCTTTTCCAACACAGGCACCTGCCTCCAGGCCCTTGCTCCTAGCCCAGGACACCCTGGACTGCAGAGTGAAACCCAGCTACTACCCAATATTCCCATTACTCCTCTCAGGAGAACTCAAAGATTGGTACAGGCAGTTTCTGCTTGTTGTTAGGTGCTGTCAAGTCGGTTCCAACTCATAGCAGCCCTTTGTACAATAGAACAAAACACTGCCTGGTCCTGCACCATTCTCACAAGCATTGTTACACTTGAGCCCATCGTTGCAGTCACTGTGTCAATCCATCTCATTGAGGGTCTTCCTATTTTTCACTGACCCTCTACTTGACCAAGCATGATGTCTTTCTCCAGGGACTAGTCCCTCTTGATAACATGTCTAAAGTACATGAGACAAAGTCTCACCATCCTCATTTCTAAGGAGCATTCTGGCTGTACTTCTTCCAAGATAGATTTGTTCATTCTTCTGTTAGTCCATGGTATATTCAATATTCTTTGCCAACACCATAATTCAAAGTCATCAATTCTTCTTCAGTCTTCCTTAGTCACATGCAGGTGAGGTGATTGAAAATACCATGGCTTGGGTCAAGTGCACCTTAATCCTCAAAGTGACATCTTTGCTTTTTAACACTTTAAAGAAGTCTTTTGCAGCAGATTTGCCCAATGCAATATGTCATTTGATTTCCTGACTGCTGCTTCTGTGGACATTGATTGTGTGTCCAGGTAAAAAGAAATCCTTGATAACTTTGATATTTTCTCCGTTTATTATGATGTTGCTTATTGGTCCAGTTGTGAGGATTTTTGTTTCCTTTACGCTGAGGTATAATCCATACGGAAGGCTGTAATCTTTGATCTTCATCAGTAAGTGCTTCAAGTCTTCACTTTCCACAAGCAACGTTGTGTCATCTGTACATTGTAGGTTGTTAATGAGTCTTCCTCCAATCCTGATACCTCACACTTCTTCACATAGTCCGGTTTCTTGGATTATTTGCTCAGCATACAGGTTGAATAAGTATGCTGGAAGGATACAACCCTGATGCACACCTTTCCTGATTTTCTCCTTGGTCTTTACCAAAGCCCTTTGGCGGGGCTAAGAGCATTATATTCTCTTGATAAAGAGCTAAGCTTCAGGCTCAAGAATTTGGAGAGCTTATCCAAGGTCAAGAATGGAATTAGTGACAGAATTTTTCTGGCCTTGGACTGCAATCTTCTATAGCTCATTGAACTACCCCCCAAAATAGATGCAAAAAGAACAGAAGTGTTTGTCTTGCTCCAAAAAGTTTCTCCTGGGTTTCATGTCAGCCCCTTTCGAGATGTATCATTGGCTCTGTCAGTCTTTACAAACGAGTGCGTATCTATGATGTGTGTATGTGTGTATGCATCTTTTCAAAGGATGACAGAGTTTCGGAGGGCAGGGTGGCAACCAACGAAGCCTTAATTTGGTCAAACAATTCAGCTTCCAACCTATAATAACCAAACTCAACAACCGAGGAATTCAACTTGATAGAAAAAGCCATCAGAACACTGAAAGTGTGGCAGCAAACATGAGATCAGGTTGCCATAGCAACCATTTAATTGACATTTCCATTTGCCTAGCATTTGTTCTGGGCAGGTGTGGGCAGCACACGTGTCCTCAGGGGTGTGTGAGGATGAGGGTGTGCCCATTTTCTGTTGTCTGTGTTTCTCCCTGGGGAGCTGGTACTGCTCCCAGGTAAAGCCCTTCGACTCAGGGTCTTTAACAGTCAGCACACAGAGAACCCTCTGTCTCGGATCATCAGGCAGAGCCAACATCACAGAGTAATGGAGATGGAGGAGATGATACTCCGGAGCTTCCTCATTGCCAAGATGGGACATTGAGGCCAGGAGGAAGGGAACTGTGAACCACCCAAAGTCGTACAGAATGCTGTGGAAGAGCCAGGCCAGGACTCCTGTCCACTGAGTCCTGGCCATTGGTTTCAGACTGGCTTGCTGAGCCAGGGTCAAGTAAATGGTTGAAAAAGGAATGAGAAGGCAGTGTAAAAAAAAAAAAAAAAAAAAGCAAACCAGTGGCCATTGAGTCACTTCCAACTCATTGCAACTCCATGCGTGTCAGAGTAGTACTGTGCTCCCTAGGGATTTCCCTGGCTGATTTTTCCAGAAGTAGATCACCAGGCCTTTCTTCCAAGATGCCCTGGGTGGGCTCGAACCACCAACTTTTTGACTAGCAGGGAGTGTATTAACCCTTTGCACCACCCAGGGACTCCAGACAGTTTAAAACCATAGTTTTAAACTGTCAATAGGCCCCCTTTTCCCTTCTCAAGAAGCAGCCGTTTTCTGCACCAAACTGTGTATTACCAGCAAATCTGCCACCAAAAGGCAAAGAACAAGCTGCATTCCCAAGCTCAGCCATTAGGGATGGAATTAAACTATGATTTACCTGCAAAAGCAGCTGATATTTGAGCTACAGACCTCCTCCAAGCAGCCTCTGAGATTTGGAATTCATGTGCCCTGAGATGTTCAGCCTCGGCTCGTCCTCACAGCCACACAGTTTCCGAGGACAACACACACAGAATACTAAACACATCCTAGGAGTTCCCGACACGGCTACCTGGCTACAGCCCTGCCTGCTCTTGTCTGCAGCAATTTCTCTCAAAGGCTCAGCTTCACTGTATCTGCAACCAAGCCTATGTAGACCAGCCAGTGTTCAGAGAGCACAGCCCGTGTTAGGAAATCTCAGCCATCAACAAATCATGTTCATGGTGACAGGAAAATCTTTAGGTGGAAAATATTGCTTTTATGACTTCCCTGTGAGGGAAGAACAGGCTCAAGTGGCTATGGTGTTGCAGCTTCCATTTTTCAAGAAGCAAAATGCTTCTAAGAGCTCTATTGAGGTTATAATTCATCACAGCTTTGCTTAATCCATAGCTTTGCTGGTTTCTCCATGAGTTTTGCCTTGCTGTCTTCGCTTCCTGAGCCATTTGTAGTGATCACAAGTCTCATATTAAAATCTATAGCGCCTGTGTGTGTGAAAACCAAACAACAAAAAGGCACCACCATGTGCAGAAGCAATTCAGCCCTTGGTGGAAAGGTGATGTGGAGGAAATGGCCCTGGGGAAATGTGGGGGATGCGTGGACATCACCGTGCAGGGGAGGGAAGACACGCTTGGCTTCCTCCTAAAAACTGAGAACGGTGTTCTGGGAGATAACTCTTATTTGGGGTGACGTTATCGTTGTTGCTAGTTGCCATCAAGTCGATTCCGACTCATGGCGGCCCCATGTGTTGCAGAGTAGAACTGCTCCATAGTGTTTTCTTGGCTATAATCTTTTTAATCTTAACCAGAAACAGATTCCCAAGCCTTTTCTTTCATGGAGCCACTGGGTGGGTTCAAAACACCATCCTTTTGGTTAGCAGTCAAGTGTAAACCTTTTGTACCTCCTAGGAACCTACCCTTCCTAAATAGGAAAGACTCTTTGTGAAGGTCTCTGTATCTGAAATTAAAAAAAAAAAAAAACTTATAAATTGGAGCCCTCCCCCGTTATCATTCTTATTACCTCATTTAAAATTTCATTGGGACTTGAAAATGCAGGCCTTTTAGCTGACATTGTTCCTTAATATTCTGTATCTGAATGTAATAAAAGTGTCAGATTTATTTACCCAAGCTTACCCAGATTTAGGTTTTAGAGCTTTTTTTTTCTGAATCTAAAATTCCATGATACTTAAGCAACTCATATTTCCCGATTTGACAGTTTCTCTACTATTTTAAGCACTTTCATTACCATCTTTTCCCACTGACAGCTCCACTCTTAGCTGTCTAATGGATTCCTCAGATTGTCCCTTCTCGGATCCCTCCCTCTTCTGCCTTCCTACTCTCAGTAAATGGCCCCTAAATTACCCCAAATAGAACCTCACAGTCCATAGTAAGGAATTGAGGCTTCTGCTACATTTAATATAAACCTCTATTCCTGAGCATCACCCATGAGATTCTATAGGGTCTGCTCCATCGATCTCTTTGACACCCTGTCCCCTTGGTCCCAGTTTTCCAGCCACCTGGGTCTCTCTTGGGTGTCAACATGCCAGGCTCTTTCCTGTTTCAGGGTCTTTGCCCTCACTGTTCCCCTGTCTGGGCCACCGTCCTCACTCTCAGCTCTTCTCCTCTCCCCAAGCCTGGCTCTGTCCATCCTTCCAGGTCTTAAAAACATCACTCCTCAGAGAGGCCTTCCCAGGCCACCCCCAGCCCCCCATCACCTGCCTTCTCTCCATGTTTTATTTCCATCATTGCTTTTACATGGGAAAGATGTGGCAGTCTGCTTCCATAAAGATTAAAGCCTTGGAAACCTATAGGGCCATTCTACCCTGTCCTATAGGATCGCTATGAATTGGATTTGACTTGATGGCAATGGTTTTGTTTTGGGTTATATTGCTCTTATCACTGTCTGAAATAGATTGTTTTCTCTCTGCCTCCTCTACTAGGAATGTAAGCTCCAAGTGAGCAGAGCCACATCGGCCTGTGCACAGCCAACTCTGCTGTGCCTGGAGGGGGGACCTGGTATTGAGCAAACATTCAACACATATTTATTGAGTGAAGGAATCAATCCATCAAGTACAGCGAGATAATGAACTTGTAAATAATTAATGCTCTCCAGTGCAGCAAAGCAGAAATCACTCAAAAAACTAATATCCAACCCCCATCTCAGGCTCTACCATTTTATCAATAATAAGAACAACAATAATAGCAATCATAACAACTCAATAATAATGCAATAATTCAATAAAAGCCATTCAATAATACTAAGAACATATTGGGCATTTATTCAAAGCCCTTTGGATTTACTCTCTCATTTCCTCTTCATAACAGCCCTATGATGTATGGTCCATTATTACCATTTTAATAGGGGAAGAAACTAGGGTTTAGGAGATGTTTTCTGACTTTGCCGAGATCATACAGCCATTTTGTGGCAGAGCCAGGATCCTAACACCAGGCCACACAATTATATTTGAATTCCTCCAAATAAAAGTGGAAGAAGTACATACAGCCAGAATGTTCCTTAGAAGCAAGAATGGTGAGACTTGGCCTCACATACTTTGGATGTGTTATCAGGAGGGACCAGTCCCTGGAGAAGGACATCATGCTTAGTAAAGTAAAGGGTCAGTGAAAAAGAGGAAGACTCTCAACGAGACGGATTGACCCAGTGGCTGTAACAATGGGCTCAAGCATAGCAATGATTGTGAGGATGGTGCAGGACCAGGCAGTATTTCATTCTGTTGTACACAGGGTCGCTCTGAGTTGGCTCGATGGCACCTAACAACAACAACAAAGAACAGGCATGCACATAAACACGCAGACAGCTCCATCCCCAACCCTCCCCCTTTTTTGCATTGTTGTATCCTTCTCAATATTTTAGTTTGTCACTTTTCCAAAATATCTTTCCGAGACAACTTATCTGAAAGGATCCTTTTCTAATTAATGCCTAAATCTGGCAACCTCCAGACACGTTGCAGGGCCTGAAGTCCTCCACCCTGGAGAAGGTTCTTTATCTAAAGGCAACATGAAAGCCTTGGCATGGTCTGGTACCTCCGCTCGCCCTGCTCCTTACCTGTAAGCCATGCCCCGGTGTCTCTGAGACCAGGATGCTTCCAGGGGAGGGGGCTGGGAGTTCATTTGAGGTGCCGGGGCCAGGCCCGCGCTGGCGATGACAGCCAGGGGCCTCCTGCTGGCCTGTGCTGGGGTCTCTCCACCTGCTCCACAGGGCCCAGCTGTTAGAGCTCAGCCACACCAGGGCTGGAACCACAAACATGGCAGCCCGAGGCCCAGCTCACTCTGACAGGCTGTGGGAACAGAATCTTCCAAGCTGGAGGCACAGCAGCCTGTGCCCTGGAATTTTCTGCTTGGCTCACCAATTCCTAGTTGGACCCAGCAGTGGCTTTGGTGTTGAACAAGGCGGGCATTCAGCCTTTAGCTCAGCAATTAAAAGGCATTGAGGACAGGGTCTCCTTCAGCTTCCAGGGAATGGCTCGGGTCCCAAGCAGGGGTCTCGAAACGTTGCCGTTTGAGTTTTCTAGCCAGGGTGTCTCCTCCACAGTCTGTAGAGTCTTGAGAAGAATTAGAATTGTTATAGCAGAGGGCCAAAAGTAAAGCCAATTTGGCTCCTAACTTTCAAGTGGGAGCTCAAAATATTCTAAATTAAGTCTTAATTTTCACCCCCCACAAAAAAGAAAAAAAATCCTGCTTCACCCCCATTTTCCCCACCCAGCCAATACCAGCTGCATCCTTCTGGTGACTCAGGTGCAAACCTGGCAGACATCTTTGACTCTTACTCTCTTTCACACTCCACACCCTATCCTTTAGCAAATCCTGCCAGCCACACTTGGAAATATAATCGAGAATCTGACTGCTTCTCACCACCTTCACGGCCACCACCATCTTTCCCCCCGCAATGAGACTCAGTTCTCTCCACACATGGCCAGGGCCATCCTGTTAAAACTGAAGTCAAATCCCATCATTCTCCTGCTCAGAACCTTCCAGCGGCTCCCAGATCACTCAGAGTAAAAGCCAAAAGGCTTACAGTGGCCCTCAAGGTCCTACCCCTCTGCTCGGCTGCCTTCCTCTTGGATTCGAACCTCCCACTACTCCCCAGGGCTCCTCCACTCAACCCTCAAATCCACACCCTCAGGGCCTTTGCACTGGACGCTTGTTCTCCAGATATCCGCAAGCCCACTCACTCCCCTCCCTCACACATGCTCAGATGTCATTTCCTCAAGGAGGCTCGGCCCTGACCACCTTATTTAAACCCTTTCATGCCCGGTGGTGCATATAACGACCACGAACTTTTTCAGCCTCCGGGGTTTATGGGAAAGCTGCTGCACCACTGACAGTATGTGCTGTTGCAAGGCAGGGCCCTTTATGACTGTTTGAAACTGAAGAAACAAGTATGTGCCACAAATTACTGTTTTTATAGGGGACTATATGAGGCATCTGAATTTTTTATAGGAAAAATAGAAATTTTGAAAAATTTTATTTGTTACACATATGTACCAATAGAACCTGGTAGGGACTCTGGGGTATAATTAGTGGTACTTCATATGTACCACTAAACACTTAGGGTAGATGTAGGCTTGTGGGAGGGGGCAAGAAATAAATCCATACTGCGCAACAAACATTCAGACACACGCAATGATTCAGCATGCTTCCATTAATGAAAACACACAGTAGCAACAAAAAATTCAAAGCAGAAAATAATTGGGCTGCCAAAGGGTTAAAACTGCAACCCACACCTCACCCTCATCCTCTGCCTCCTCCCCACCCCCACACTCTCTCACCAGTCCCCACCCTGCTCTGGTTTCTCCTTATTCCAAGGAGAGCACTTATCACCTTCTAACATACTAAATGACTTACTGATTTTTAATACCTATTGTTTATTTACTACCTTCCCCTGTTAAGGGTGCAATTGAGGAAATCTTTATCCATGTTGTTTGCCACTGTATCCCGGGCAGTCGGTACAGAGCTTGGCACATGAAAGGGGTTCAATAAAGATTTGTGAAATGAAGGGGAGGACAGAGGGACATGGGATTTCTGTCAGAACAGATCAGAAAGAGAACAGGATTTTCCTGACCCTCAGGTGCCTGGGTGGTCCAAATGGTTTGCATTCAACTACTAATCTAAAAGCTGGCAGCTCCGACCCACCCAGTGCCACCACGGAAGAAAGGCCTGGTGATCCGTTTCCGTATAGATTCTAGCCAAGAAAATCATCTGGAGCAGCTGTACTCTATAACACACGGGGTCGCCAGGAGTCAGAATTGACTCTATAGCAAAGGTTTTTTTTTTTTTTTTTTGGTAAGAATATCATATGGGAGGGGGATGAATTGAGGGGTGGGAGACAAAGCCCCTGTGGAGACTGCCCCACCCAGGCACCCACCCATCACAGCCCTGACACTTGTAATCCTGTTCCCTCTCTACCCCAACAGAGGTCCTTGACCTCCAGGGACAGGAGGCTGGGTAGAAGGAGCGCTCCATTCCTGTCCCTGGGTGAGGCTGGGTGGCGAAGGACCTCCATTCTCTGGGTCGCCAGCTGCCCTGAGATCTCTGTGGGGCTCCTGGCTCCAGATCCAAAACAAGGCTGGGAGAAACAGAAAGAGCTGCTGGACGGGTTCTTTCCCTACCTGTGGCCTCCTGGCTCCTGCCAATCCAGTCTGGGGCTTCCAGGCACTCGGCTTTCTAGATAAAAATATTGATTTCTGAAGAAGGTGAATGGTAGAGAGGGATCATCATAGACATGGGCTCGCTTCAGGTGCTGGAACCTAGACCGAAAGAGCAACACCATTCAGCCCAGATGGGTACAAATTCTCTGGTCACCAGTTCAAACCATCTCCATCTCAACTCTTTAATGGAGCCAGTCACAGCCAGTCGGTCACCCCTCCTTTCTTGATCCCCATCTGGGTGTTAAAAGAGAAAAGCAGATTAAAAATGTCACCTAAGTGGCTGGTTCAGGGCACACCCCCAGTCCACAGACACTCCATTCCGACAGATCCAATTTCCTCCCCAGACACACAATCAGGTATTAGGTTTTGGGAAACCCTTATACTTATATGAATTTCATGAACTCGGCTATGATCCAGGCTAACTCTTCATGAGAAAAACAAAGAAATGAGCAATGAAAAGGATTTTGTTTTTCTTTTGGATTCCAAATAGAGTCTGTATACATCATTTGGCCATTCTACTCCGTCACATGAAACGGCTATGAGTTGAAAATCGGCTCTAGGGCACACAACAACAACTTCAAGCAATCCCAGGGCTGCACGATTTTCTGTTATAAGGAGAAAGGTGAGTCCTTTAAGAGGATTTGCAGATGTTATGCCTGTGTAAAAGAAAGTCAACACTTTTTTCACTTTGCCTTATTGTTCATTGAGTACTGTGTGTTTTCAGTCTGCCTTGAATACGTAGCATTATGCTCTTTTAAGATCTATTTATATGGGATCAAATCGACAGCAACAACTCGAAAGATTAGATAGGAAACTTAGGGGGCGGTGAGTTTATGTTAATGGGGGAGGAACAACTCGGAAAAGGTGGGTGAGAAGGGTTGCACAACTCAAAGAATGTAATCAATGTCACTGAATTGTACGTGTAGAAACTGATGAATCCGTGTACGTTTTGCTGGGTATGGCCTCAACAACCACAAAAAGAGTATATGTTTTTAGATTGAGTCCAGATTACAGAAGAGTCTTTGCAAAACAATTCAAAATGATCTGAAAAATTATTGTCGGAGCATCTTTGTTGTTAACTAAAAAATAAATCGGAAGCCAAAGCTTTTTAGTAAGTTCTTATTTTGTATCTGATGCATTGGAATCATTGTAGATTTTTAAGAGTCTACTAAAGCTACCTGCTCATTTGGCCCAGATGAGCACTCATTTCTTTTTATGATGCCCTTGGGAATTAAGAGGTGCCCAGGCAGCGTTGTGATTTAGTCATTGTTTTCTTCAGTATAAACTGGCAGCGAAGGGGAAATGATTTAACTGACTTAAGGAAGACCACACAGAGAGCTAAAAATCAGGGGTAGCATTAAGATGCCTTATGAATCTAATTTTCATTTCTGTGTGAAGACCACGAAATGTCTTGCTTGCTAAACAAGTATAAAGGGTGAATATACCTGCCTGTTGCCATCCAGTCCATGTCGACTTATGGCGCCCCCATGTGTTACAGAGTAGAACTCCTCCATAGGATTTTCTGGGCTATCTTTTTGTTGTTGTTGTTGAGGATGTACACAGCAAAACGTACAGCAATTCATCAGCTTCTACGTGTACAGTTCAGTGACATTGATTACATTCTTCGAGTTGTACAAACCATTCTCACCCTCCTTTTCTGAGTTGTTTCTCCGTTACTGACATAAACTCACTACCCTTGTAAGGCTCCTATCTAATCTTTCTAGTTGCTGTTGTCAATTTGGTCCTTATAGTTCTTAAAAGAGCATAATGCTCAAAGTAGACATTTTTTGCTAGTTGAGCTAAACTGTTGTTTGGTTTTAGGAAGACTTCAGGGGATATTGTTGGTTTAAGGCTTAAAGATTATCTCAGGGCAATAGTTGCAGGGGTTTATCCAGCCTCCATGACTCCAGAAAGTCTAGAGTACATGAGGATATGAAATTCCACTCTACTTTTTCCCCCTTTTGATCAGGAATCTTCTGTAGAATCTTTGATCAAAATGTTCAGTAATTGTAGCTGGGCACCACCCAGTTCTTCAAGTCTCGTGCCAAAGGAAGCAGTTGTTCATGGAGGCAGTTAGCCACACATTCCATTGCCCCCTGTTCCTGACTCCTTTTTCCTCTGTTACTTCAGGTCTTGGCTATAATCTTAACAGAAGCAGACCACCAGACATTTCTTCTGAGGTGCCGCTGGTGGGTTTGAACCACCAACCTTTGGGTTAGTAGTCAAGCTCAAACCACTTGCATCACCCGAGGACCTACAGAATGACTACCTAGTGTTTTTAATGAAAAAGACTTACCGTGTCTTAGGATCTTATGTTTGTGATTCCTTCAATTAGCCATAAGCAAAAACTGTGGAGGTTTAAACATACTTTTTCAAAGTTGCCCAAATTTTGAGTTAGAAAAAAAATCTAAAGAACTTAGGTTCTCCAGAGGCAGTGACTTTAAACGTTGTTTTGTTTTCAAGGCAGAAAGTGTTCACATAAAATTAAGCTTTGTAGCGGGGGTGGGAGTGGGGAGGGGATTAAGCTTTGTGAGAGAATTTCTATGGTGGTTAACTTTCTTCTCTCTTTTGTGCTCTCAATGAAACATTAATTCTAGAATCCCAGTTTTTTTCCTTTAGACGTCTCGATAAGTAACACACTTTTTATGTGCTTTATAACAACCACAGAACAAGAGTAGCTGAGTGATTTGATAGTGCAGGGGATTAGCACAGGGGTCAGCAATAAGCTTTAGAGGTTTATACCTATAGCTCCATTTGTCTGAGATTAGGTCCCATTGTTGGAGACAAAAACCCTGTTAACCAATTCAAGGCAAATACCATAGCAGTTTCTTGATAATTGGTCATCTCAGTAGAAAAGTAAGCACAACAGTGAAACTCGGTTTTCCCCCATTGATTTATCCCCTATAAGAAAAAAATAGACCAGCTTAATTGAGACAAATTACCTTGTAGGTAACAACAATGCAAACTTACACACACCAGATCAATTGAGATAAACCAACCGCCGCTGTGTGTGTGTCTGCTTTGTCCTTACTGAGGGAATTACTTATTAAGCGCTCAGCAGGCGCGTGGTGGCACTTCTCTGAGGATCTGAAAGTCAGTAGAGTCTTTTCAACTCCAGAGTTAGTACTCTTTGTTTTACAAAGAGGAAACAAAACAAAACCAAACCCGTTGCGTTATATTGATTCCGACTGGAGGCGACCCCATGTGTTACAGAGTTAACAGTAGGGTTTTCTTGGTGGTGATCTTTATGGAAGCAGGTCGCCAAAGCCGTTCTTCCACAGCACTGCTGGGTGGGTTTGAACCGCCAACTTTTAGGTCAGTAGTTGAGCACAAACGTAAGCTCGCTGCTTCTAGAATAGAAGATGTGAGGAGAGGTGCTCAGAATGAGTCCTCGTTCTTCACAGAGTGATTTTGAGTGCTTTACTCTTGCTTGTAATGGAAAAAATTTTCAAGTGGGAAGCTTTTTTTTCCCACACTTATGCTCTTCTTGATGGTGGAAATCTGAGTAAAATACACCATGAAAACACCTGGTCATGTCTAAGATAGCTGAGTTCTTAGGTGGGTCTTGTTCATCCATGGTACTGGGCCCTCAAAGGGCCTTTTTCAATCTGGAAACAAACCCCTGTGATTCAGTGGTGGGCAATTTTCCTGTGGTATTTCTCTGATATTTTCCTCCCCTCCGTTGTCTTTATTCTCTCAGGAATTCCTTTTGGTCAGTTTTTGGAATCCCTGGTTTGGTTCTAACTTTTCTATCTTTTCTATTTTTCACCTCTCTGTGCCTTTTTCTTCTAGTTCCTGAGAAATTTCAACTTCGTCATCCAACCCATCTCATTGATTTTTTACCTCACATTATATTTTTAATTCCTCAGAGACTTTTCTTGGCTTTTTTTTTTTTTAACTTTTCACTAATTAAATAGCACTTCAAGAGTATAATTGCATCTCATTGCCCAGGGAACTATTAATTACAGCACTTATTTGTTTGTTTTTCCCCGTCTGCTCCCTTGGATTGTCAATTTTCTCTGAGTTTCTTTTTCCCTGCTTTTTTATTTTGGTCTCTGCTTTTCAGTACTACATGACCCTTGACTTCCTATTCGTATTTAAGAATGGGACCCTGCAGAGTCCATTGGAAACTATGTGTGTGTGTGTAAGGCTTTCTTTCCCTGAACGTAGAAGCAGCTGAACCCAGTTTTAGTTTTCTGGTTTTGCTTTTTTAATTTTTTTTAACTTCATGTCACATTTAAATAGCAGAAAGACATCCAATGTGAGGTTTGTGAACTATTCACAGAAAAACAAAAGGAACATCATAATAGCCAGACTTGTCTTTCTCTGGTATTCTGCTCCAGGTGTATAATTAAATGTCATTTACTTCCTATTGCTCACTAATTCACAAACGTGTTTTGTTTTGTTTTTTTTTACCCTCCCCTCCCTGAACAAATTTAAATGAAAATACGTAACTGAATTCTCGTAACAAATTTAATTTCCATGCGTATCAAGACAGACAGATGAATAGAGAAATATTCTATGAACTATTCTTTGGTTTTGTGACAAAAGAAGGTAAACAAAAAGATACTTTTACTCTACACTCTGGTAGTCTTCAAATAGTGCGCAGGCCCATATCCACCTCTTCACTTCAGAAAATACTCTAACAGTTTCTGTTCTGGGGAAGTCAGAGTTACGTTTTCAGAAAGCCACGGCTGCACTAGGACTTCTTACTGTGGTGGGTAGCAAAGATAATATTCAGCCTAAGCCTAAAGCCTCTCCAGAAATGTCTACACTAAAGATTCCTGTTTTTTATACACTAAAAATAGATAGACAGATAGCTAGCTAGCTAGATGTTGTTGTTAGGTGCTGTTGAGTTGGTTCCAACTCATAGCGACCCTACGTACAACAGAATGAAACACTGCCCAGTCCTGCACCATCCTCACAATTGTTATGCTTGAGCCCATTGTTGCAGCCACTGTGTCAATTCATCTTGTTGAGGGTCATCCTCTTTTTCTCTGGCCCTCTACTTTACCAAGCATGATGTCCTTCTCCGGGGACTGGTCCCTCCTGATAACATGTCCAAAGTATGTTCTAAGTAGCATCCTGGCTGTACTTCTTCCAGGACAGATTTTTTTCGTTCTTCTGGGAGTCCATGGTATAGTCAATATTCTTTGCTAACACTATAATTCGAAGGTGTCAATTCTTCTTTGGTGTTCCTTATTCACTGTCCAACTTTCACGTGCATATCATGCGACTGAAAATACTATGGCTTGGGTCAGGCACACCTTAGTCCTCAAAGTAACATCTTTGCTTTTTAACACTTTAAAGAGGCTTTTTGCAGCAGATTTGCCCAATGCAATACTTTGTTTGATTTCTTCACTGCTGCTTTCATGGGCGTTGATTGTGGATCCAAGTAAAATGAAATCCTTGACATCTTCTATCTTAGGCTGGGTTCTCTACAGACAAAATCAGTGAAGCATATATATATATATATATATATATGGAAATTATCAAACAGTGTCAGTAATATCACACGCAGGTAAAATTTTGCTGAAGATCATTCAAAAGCAGCTGCAGCAGTATGTCAACAGGGAGCTGCCAGAAATTCAAGCCAGATTCAGAAGAGAATGTGGAACCAGGGGTATCACTGCTGATGTCAGATGGGTCCTGGCTCAAGCAGAGAATACCAGAAAGACGTTTATCTGTGTTTTATTGACTATGCAAAGCATTTGACTGTGTAGATCATAACGAATTATGGATAACATTATGAAGAATGGGAATTCCAGAACACTTAATTGTGCTCATGAGGAACCTGTAGATCAAGAGGCGGTTGTTCAGACAGAACAAGGGGGTCCTGTGTGGTTTAAAATCAGGAAAGCTGGACTATATGAAGAAGAACGGAGCATCAGGATTGGAGGAAGACTCATTAACAACCTGCATTACGCAGATGATACAACTTTGCTTGCTGAAAGCGAGGAGGACTTGAAGCACTTACTGATGAAGATCAAAGATTACAGCCTTCGGTACGGATTGCACCTCAGCATAAAGAAAATAAAAACCCTCACAACTGGACTGATGAGCAACATCATGATAAACAGAGAAAAGATTGAACTTGTTAAGGATTTCATTTTACTTGGATCCACAATCAACAGCCTTGGAAGCAGCAGTCAAGAAATCAAAAGACGCGTTACATTAAGCAAATCTGCTGCAAAAGACCTATTCTTTAAAGTGTTGAAAAACAAAGATGTCACCTCGAAAAATAAGGTGCACCTGACCCGAGCCATGGTATTTTCAATCACATCATATGCATGTCAAAGCTGGACAATGAATAAGGAAGACCAAAGAAGAATTGAAGCCCCTGAATTGTGGCTTTGGGAAAGAATATTGAATATACCGTGGACTTCCAAAAGAATGAACAAATCTGTCTTGGAAGAAGTGCAAGAGAATGCTCCTTAGAAGCAAGGATGGCGAGATTGCGTCTTACTTACTTTGGACAAGTTATGAGGAGGGATCAGTCCCTGGAGAAGGACATCGTGCTTGGCAAAGTACAGGGTCAGTGGAAAAGAGGAAGACCCTCAACGAGGTGGATTAACACAGTGGCTGCAAAAATGAGCTCAAGCATAACAATGATTGTAAGGATGGTGCAGGAGGTGGCAGTGTTTCGTTCTGTTGTGCATAGGGTATCTATGAGTCAGTATCGACTCGACGGCACCTAAAAACAACAAGCTGCTAGCTCAAGTCGAAAGAACAGGAGGTCAGAATAAGGAGCCAGCTGCCGGATCCAGGGTGAGCAAAAGCCAGTGAGCTTTGCCAGAAAGCCCACATATATTGGATGGAGGCCACACCCCCAAGGGAAGTCCCTTTCAACTGATTGACCGCCCATAGCAGATCTCATCGTGGAGGTGATTACATTATATCACATCTAATTATGGAGATGACTGCATCATTACATAGCTAGCAAACTACATCATAAATGCCAAACCACTGAGAATCATGGCCCAGCCAAGTTGTCACACAACCTGAACCATCACAACTTCAATATTTTTGCCATTTATCATGATGTTGCTTATTGGTCCAGTTGTGAGGATTTTTGTTTTCTTTATGTTGAGGTGCAATCCATATTGAAGGTTGTAATCTTTGATCTTCTTCAGTAAATGCTTCAAGTCCTCTTCACTTTTAGCAATCAAGGCTGTGGCATCTACATATTGCAGGTTGTTAATGAGTCTTCTTCCAATCCTGATGCCCTGTTCTTCTTCATATAGTCCAGCTTCTTGGATTATTTGCTCAGCAAACAGATCGAATAGGTATGGTGAAAGGATACAACCCTTTCCTGACTTTAAACCATGTAGTATCTCCTTGTCCTGTTCAAA
Organism: Elephas maximus indicus; assembly: GCF_024166365.1. NCBI lineage: Eukaryota > Metazoa > Chordata > Mammalia > Proboscidea > Elephantidae > Elephas > Elephas maximus. The sequence continues at coordinate 24,741,526 of NC_064839.1, forward strand.
CGACTGATCTATGTACAGATTCCTCATGAGCACAATTAAGTGTTCTGGAATTCCCATTCTTTGCAGTGTTATCCATAATTTGATTTGTTGTGATCCACACAGTCAAATGCCTTTGCATAGATAGATAGATATATAGATAATTGATTTGCTAATGTATGTTCTCTGCTTGAATATTTTTCCTTGCCTCCACTTCCTGATTTAAGAAAAGGCTGTGTTCCTTGCCTCCCTTCTTTCAATGCTTGATTAGAGTGGTTAAAATGGCATGAATGACTTTAAAACCCAAAACCAAACCCATGCTGACAAGTCAAGAATAAAAAGATTATTATTTAAAGAGGTACTAATTATAGCAAACTGTTTTCACCCAGCTTTCAGAAATTCCACCAGGGAGCTCACCCACTCCTGCTGAGCTGCCATAGACCCCAAGATTATGTTGTCTACCTTGGCCTTAGAAATTTCCCTAATACAATTCTCCTCCCACACCCTCATTCCTGATGCAATACACCAGTTATGACGGCAGGGCAACTGTCTAAAAACTAAACTATTGGTGAAATTTCAAAATACATAACAAAAAAAAAATTAAACACAGCAGATGAAGACCTCTTAATCCAAAAAGCAGGGGAATTATACAAGGGCAGAGTGAGTAAAGTTTAGAAAATCAAACTGACCAATACAAATGAAATTATGATATTCCAGTGGTAGAATTCTCGCTTTCCATGCGAGAGATCTGGGTTCAATTTCTAGCCAATGTACCTCAAGCGCAGCCACCACCCCACTGCCAATGGAGGTTTGGGTGTTGCTATGACGCTGTCTTAGGCTGGGTTCTCTGAAGAAGCAAAACCAGTGAAGTGTAAAAATGTATACAGAGATTTATATCAACGAAACAGCACACGAGTTTGTGGAGGCTGGAACATCCCAAGTCTGTGGATCAAGATAGAAGTTTCTGATTCACGTAGCCTGCAGTGGCTGGCCCACCCAAGATCGGCAGGTCAGAATCCAGGGCTCTTGTTCTCAGGCCGTGAAGATCAATGAATCCTAAGATCGGCAGGCAAGACTGCAAAGCTTCTCCTGATTCACGTATCTGCAGGGGCTGGTGAACCCAAGATTGGCAGGTCAGAGAGCAGGGCTCTTGCTCACAGGCTGTGAAGATCCAGGAATCCCAAGATCAGTAGATAAGTTGCTAGCTCAAGCCCTAAGAACTGGAGGTCAGAAGAATAGGAGGCAGCCACAGGATCCAGAGCAGACAAAAGCCAGAATGTCCACTTACATTCGGATGCAGGACACACACCCAAGGAAACTCCCTTTCAACTGACTGGTGACTCACAGCAGATCCCATCATGGGGTGATCACATTTAAACACTGAGAGTCATGGCGCAGCCAAGCTGACACACAACCTAACCAACACAGATGCTGAACAGGTTTCAGTGGCACTTCCAAACTAAAATGGATTAGGAAGAAAGGCCTGGAGATCTACTTCAGAAAATTGACCAGTGAAAACCCTATGGATCACAATGGTTCAGTCCCATTGTGCTTGGGGTAACTCTGAGTCAGAGGCTGACCCAACAGCAGCTGACAACGGTGACATTTGCACTCTTCAGCATCGTCAACATCCTATCTCAACGCCTTTCCCTCTAATTCTATCACCATGCAAACTCAGATCATTAACTTGTCAACCTCTTAAAACAAACAGAGGTGACCAGGGGAATGACTGTCCTGGAAGACCCCAAGGAAACACTGCAAGAGGCAGCAAGAACTGTTGAGCAAGCAGCTGGCACTTTCCCAGAGGACATTCATGATACTTTTCTGGGGGTGTTGAGGGCAGGAGGGAAAGGGGTATTGTGTGATCAAAACCACCTTTTCCCAAAACTAAAATATTTGCAAGCTCAGGGGGTAAAAGTACTTGCCGGTCAGGTGTAGCATCCATCAGAGAATAAGGGTGGGCTTCTGGGGTGACCGACATGGGTGCAGACCCTGGCTGAGTGTGCTTACTAACGGTTGCCTCGGCTGGGAAGCTCTTTGCTTGTTTCTTCTCTGACAACTCCTTCCCATCCCCATGTTTCAGCTCAAGTGTCACCTTCTCAGAGAGGCCTGGTGGTGCAATGGTTAAGCGCTCACTGCTAGCTGAAAGGGTGATTCGAACTTACCCAGTGGCTCCTCAGGAGAAAGGCCTGGCGATCTGCTCCCGTAAAGATTACAGCCAAGAAAACCCTGTGGGACAGTTCTACTCTGTCGCATGGGATCACTGTGAGTCAGAATTGATCAGACGGCACCTGACAACATCTACAGTAAGTGTTAATTTAATTCATGCACGAATATAGAAATGGAGTCCCTCACCTCAGTTGCAGTTTCCTCACATGTAATGAGGAGTGTCAATATCCTCCACAGCCCTACATTAAGCCCTGTCACAGGCCAGCACTGAGTGAAACTCTGGGAGTATACTAGTGGGCCGAAGAGCCGGGCTTTCCTGGCAGAGGAGGCTGAAAACTACCTGCTATGACATAGGAAGCCCTTAATAAATGGGAGCTGTCATTACCTCTAGAAGCCCTGGTGGCACAGTGGTTAAAGCAGTTGACTGTTAACTGAAAGGTCAACGGTTTGAACCCACCAGCCGCTCCTTGGGAGAAAGATGCGGCACTCTGCTTCCATAAAGATTTACAGCTTTGGAAACCCTGCAGGACAGTTCTACTCTGTCCTACAGGGTCAGTATGGGTCAGAATTGACTCCACAGCAGTGGGTTTGGGTTTTTTGGGAATGTTATCTTCACCTCTTAGAGAAAACCCAAGACTTGGAAGTCTATGCAAAGCAAAGAAATTATGGAATCTTAAAAGATTTAACTACCACCTGTCTGTCAGTTTGTCGTAATGTGGCAGCCTGTGTATTGCTGTGATGCTGGGAACTATGCCACTAATATTTCAAATACCAGCCGGGTCATCCGTGGCAGACAGGTTTTAGCAGAGCTTTCAGACTAAGGCAGACTAGGAAGAAAGGCCTAGTGATCTACTTGCAAAAATGAGCCAACGAAAACCTCATGGATCACAACAGGGCATTGTCTGACTCACTTCCTTTGGCCATGTCATCAGGAGGGATCAATCGCTGGAGGAAGACATTGTGTTTGGCAACGTAGAGGGCCAGCAGGGGTGAGGGAGACCCCGGGTGAGATGGATTGGCACAGTGGCCACAATGATGGACTTGAACATGCTGGCAATGGCAAGGATGACACAGAACCGGGCACCATTTTGCTCAGAATTAAATCCACAGCAGCAAACAATAACAAAACGTTTAAAGGCTCTTCACTTTCTCCAAGCTTTTGCTTCACTTCGGTCCCATCGCAGCCCCCTGGCTGCATTTGAAACATGATTTTGATTTACAGAACTTTTAATTTTGGGTGTCAAATGACATAAATAGCAATAATAACTATAATTAGTGCCTGAGCAGAACAAAAGAAAAACAGGATGGTTCTGGGATTGGAAATTCCTAAGAAGACATGTCTCTCCAGAGGCAAGGGGCAGCTCAGGACCTACCCAGAACAGCACCCGCAGCAGCCCCAGGAGTTCTGCCCCTTCAGGCACAAGGGAAGGCACAGCTCCCCACTGAGAAGGCCACTTTAGACTGGTCTGGGCAAGGAGCCCTGGTGGTACAAGGGTTATGCATTCAGCTGCTAACTGAAACGTTTAAATCTACCCAGCTGCTCCACAGGAGAAAGACCTGGCAATCTGCTCCCATAAAGATTACAACCTAGAATACCCTAGGGGGCGGTTCTGCTCTGTCACATGGGGTCAGTATGAGTCAGGATCAACTCGACAGCACCCAACAACAGTTTGTCTCCACTGTTTATTTCTATTTGCATAAAGCAGCAAATAAGAATGATTTCGGACCAGTCTTGGTGACAGTGGGTCCCAACCCTATAACCCATTGCCGTCGAGTCAATTCTGACTCATAGAGACTCTATAGGAGTTTCCAAGGAGCGGCTGGTGGATTCAAACTGCTGACTCTTTGGTTAGCAGCCGAAGGCTTAGTCACTGCGCCACCGGGGCTCCCATGGTAGGTCCACAGGAGAGAAATAATGCCCTTGGTCATTAGTGGGGGCAGCCAGAGGAAGAGGGCTCTGGTGGAAACAGGACTTGGACAGGTAAAAGGAAAACATCAGCGACCCGCCCCAGAGGAGGAGGCAGGTGGCCCAGATGAAATGACAGGCCTGTTTGTTGCCAATTATCATTTGTCAGTATGGGGGCTTCATGACCCCTTACGTGGGGGTTTGCTCTACAGGAGGATTTTCTGCACCTCGATTTGGAAGACCATTAAGTTGCATTTTAAAATCATTTCAAAATTTGTATCAAGTAACATGTGCATTTAATTAAAATTTAATTCCTTCAATGCTTCATAAGTAATTCAAGCACTGGAGTTGTAACAGCTCTCTAAGGATGCTGGCTGCAATCTCAATCCATTTTTCGAAGAGAAGCCTGCCAGCTCTACTGCTGAAATATCTCCAGCGCGCCTGCCCTTCCCACCCTGCTGCACTGCCGCTTCGGACACTCACTCTGTCACACCAGCCTCTGGTCTGGAGGTCCCCTTGCCTCCAGGCCTCCATGACCCTGCCAAATGGGTCTTTCTGAAAAGTAGATCTGATTGGCCACTCTCTGAGCTACACTCCTTTCTGGGCTGTCCCGTAGCCTTCAGGTTAAGTTCAAATTCCTGAGCATGATACCATGGAAGAGGGCTTTCCAGTCCATTTCCTATTCTCCAGGACCCAACCCACCATTTTGCCTGATGTACTTGAGGAGTCAACCACAGCCAGCTGCTCCCCAGCATGCCTCTCAGCCTCTCTAACCTGCGCCCATGCTGTTGCCTGCCTGGAATGCCCTTTCTCCCATTTCTCTGCCTATAAGATTAATTCAATCATGCAATCTCCGGCATTGTTTCTATCACCAAGGCCATATTTTCCAACCACCGACCCTTCTTCTTCTCCAATCACCAGTATTATCACTGCATCCTGATTGCATATTTGATCAATTTCAGACTGCAGAAGTTGGTAAAAATCTTCCATTTCTTCATCTTTGGCCTTAGTGGTTGGTGTATCAATTTGATTAAGAACCATATTTTTTTTTTTCCTTATAGGCTTATGGATATTATCCTGTCACTGACAGCATCATACTTCAGGATAGAGCTTGAAATGTTCTTTTGACAATGAATGCAACGCCATTCCTCTTCAAGTTGTCATTCCTGGCATAGTAGACCATATGATTGATTCAAAATGGCCAATACCAGTCCATTTCAGCTCACTAATGCCTAGGATATTGATCTTTATGCGTTCCTTTTCATTTTGGAAGATTTCCAATTTTCCCAGATTCATACTTCGTACATTCCAGGTTCCATTTTATTAATGGATGTTTGCAGCTGTTTCTTCTCATTTTGAGTCATGCCACATCAGCAAATGAAGGCCCCGAAAGCTTGACTCCATCCACGTCATTAAGGTCGACCTGTTACTCCTGTTTTTACCCCCAATATCTAGCACAGTGCAAAACCAAGAATAAGTATTCAATAATTGGCTTTTGAATGAATGAATGGAGGGTACCATACAGTTGCCGGCATGCTCTTTTTGAAAAGTAAATCTGACCTTGTTATTCTGAGCTACATTTCTTCCTGGACTCCTTCCTGTGTGATGAGGTAACTAACACTGGGAGGTAACAATAAACAAGAAGAAAAAGGAGGAGAGAGATTTACAAGACTCTGGCAAATAACTTATTTTCATTGAGTTTCTGTTTCCTCATTTGTGAAACAAAAGTGCTGCCGGGATGAGCTTTGAAGGTATCTTCCAGGTCTCAAATTCCAGCTGGCTTGGCCCGGGAACAACTGTTTCCTATTAGAGTCTCTGGCAACCATAACCCGAGCCTTAGTGCCATCTAGTGAAAAAGAGGCACAGTAGCAGTGAGGGGAAAGGCCAGGGAAGGAAGAGGGAGCAGCAAGAGAAGGAAACCCAAGCTTAACTGTATTATGGGGCAGTAAGAAAGAAATTAGGTCAAAACTGAAAATATGAGGTTAAACAAGAGGCCTGGCTTCAGCGACTTTGAGCCCTGAAAGTATCCTGGCGATGCCCGAACCTATTGCCGTTAAGCCGATTCCGATTCACTGGGACCCCACGTGTTTCAGAGGAAAACTATGCTCCACAGGGTTTTCAACAGATGTAATGTTGTGGAGGCAGATCACCAGGCCTTTCTTCCTTGGTGCTGCTGGGTGGATTTGAACCTTTAACCTTCCAGTTAGTAGTCGAGCCCAAACCATTTGCACCACCCGGGGACCTAGTGATGGAATAATGAATTAACCTCAGTACATGTATAAAGCAGTCAGTTAGGATGCCTGAAACATGAAAAAGACCACAAAACGATATCTGCAGAAATTGCTGCTGGTGGTGCAGTGGTGAAAGCGCTCAGCTGCTAACCAAAAGATCAGTGGTTCAAAGCCACCAACCGCTCTGCGAGTGAGAAAGATGTGACAGTCTGCTTCCATCAAGGTTACACCCTTGGAAACCCAATGGAGCACTTCTACTCTGTCTTACAGGGTCGCTGTGGGTTGGAATTGACTCAGCAGCAGTGGGGTTGGATGGTCCTCTTGTTCATTTATCAAGGTACAGCTTGTTATTTCAATCAAATTTTTTCTTTGGGAGGAAATGTACTTTTCAATAACCTATGACATAGGACTCTAATGACTCAGTAAAACCACAAATTCAGTATTTCATTAAGAGTAGATACGTATTTCTCGAATTTCTTTCTTTACCTACTTTGGACTGTAATAAGAAACATTAAAGATCTAAATCGGACCTGTAACACTATAGAAAATTTTAAAGACGATCCTTAGTGATGCAGTAAAACAATAACACAAACAAGTGTTTAAATCATGCTCAAATGAAAGTTCCATTCAAATTACCAACCTGAAAACTTGTAATAACCGATTATTTGCTTTCTAAATTACTTTCTAGTTGCCAAAAATAAGAACAAGACTCAATCAACCACTTGAACAAACCAACAAAAAATTTAAAAAATTGAATATTTAAAGAAGGACTATGCTGTCCCCAGGGCCATGTCCTGAGACCATTTTCTGGGCAAAACAGATATTGAAGGGGGCAAGTAGACACTTGGGTAAATGAAGGCCCTTAAGTGAAGAGCAAGTCAAATCAGTCCTACATTTAAACCTTCCCTAAAGTGAGATTCCACTAGAGTGCATGGTTATGTTTGCAGATAATAACCTACACCTGCATAGCACATTACCTTATAAATCCATTCTGAGACATCATACTCCATTTGGGCCTGGTCGGACCTCGGGAAATATTTGCTGACTGATATCACATTATATAATGCAGTGATTATTATTGCATAACCCCGGAAACAATATAGTACAGCATTGAAACTAGGCCATGTCCCTGCAGTGACCATATTTTCCAAACTAAGAATAAGGCCATGTGTAGTGACAAGACACATGGGGTCACCAAGAGTTGGAACCGACTTGACAGCAATGGGTTTGGTTTGGTTTTAGTGACAAGAATGGGCACATAGAGACAAAGGGAAAACCAAGACTGCCAGTATATATCACTTCCAAATGATTTCTTTCTTGGGAGATTTAAAATCTAGAAGTGTATGAAAAAGGCAGAAACTATAGAAGGAAAAAACAAGTCAGCGTTTTTATAATCAAAACGAGAATCCAATGGGTTAGTTTTGGAGACAGATTTGAAGGAAGGGATGGCTCCCTGGGCACAAGTGTTTCAGGCATTAACAGCATAAAACAGTGAGTGAGTTATGGGTGATGGACTTAGGAGGCAGGTCTGTGCCTGGTTTTTATATTTTATCTGCCATTAAATATATGCCTCAACCCGTATGCTTAATAGATGTGCCTCCTTTATGCCTGATACAGTTACACAAAATTCCATCTGACAAATACAAAGAGTTTCAAACATACAAATTTGAAAAATGAACTTTAAATAAAAATTTTAAATTCAAATGATGCTTAAATAGATAACCAAAGTACATCAGGAGAAGATCCATCCACCAGTTCTGCTCAAAGCTATCAACTTCATGGTAAAACTCAAATCAGGAAAACACTCGCAATTAATTTCAAGGCCTGGAATTAAAAATACACAGCGCTGTGAGTCAGCAGCCTGCAGTCTGACCTGCCAAATTTGGGTTCTCAGCCTCTACAACCACTGAGTCAGGAGAAGCCAGCAGCCTGATGCCTGACCCACGAATTTGGAACTTGCCAGCCTCCACAACTTCGTGAGCCATTTCCTTGAATTACGTTTCACTGGTTTTGCTCCTCTAGAGAACCCAACCTAAGACACTGGGGTAGCCGTATGATAACTTTAGATGAACAAACTGGCAGCAACACAGCTCACTGAGACTCAGTCTCTCTCTCTCGGTGTACAAGATCAGCCATTACAATAAGAAGTTCTTATAGCTTGCCTGTATTTTTGATCATTTGTGTGGCGTTTTACCCCATAGCAAGATGTCTTCAAAGAGAAAGAACAGAACTAGTTCAACTGAAAGTAGCAGCAAGAAGCATAGGAATGCCATCGATCTTAATATAAAAATGAGCATCGTAAAAGCGTAAGAATCAGGGAAGAGAGTGAGCGCTATAGCCTGAGAACAAGGCATGGCGCATTCTACTGTATGTACCATTCTCAAGGATAAGGAAAGGATCATCGAGGCAGTGAAAGAATCACCAGGAACAAACGCTGTGATAACAAGACGCCAAAAAGGCCTAACCCACGAAACTGAAAAGCTCCCAATACTTTGGATCGAGGATCAAATACAAAGGAAGATGCCAACTGGCCTTCTTATAATTCAAGCTGAAGCACGCAGCACTTTTTAAAAAAGTTTTTATAGTGCTTTAAGTGGAAGTTTACAAATCAAGTCAAGCTCTCTCTCACACAAAAACTTATACACACCTTGCTACGTACTTCCAATTGCTCTCCCCCTAACGAGACAGCCCACTCCCTCCCTCCACTCTCTCTTTTCGTGTCCATTTCTCCAGCTTCTAATCCCCTCTACCCTCTCATTTCTCCTCCAGATAGGAGATGCCAACATAGTCTCAAGTGTCTACTTGATCCAAGAAGCTCATTCCTCACCAGCATCCCTCTCCATCCCATTGTCCAGTCCAATCCATGTCTGAAGAGTTGGCTTTGGGAATGCTTCCTGTCTTGGGCCAGCAGAAGGTCTGGGGGCCATGACCACCGGGGTCCTTCTAGACTCAGTCAGACCATTAAGTCCAGTCTTTTTATGAGAATTTGGGGTCTGGATCCCACTGCTTTCCTGCTCCCTCAGGGGTTCTCTGTTGTGTTTCCTGTCAGGGCAGTCCTTGGTTGTAGCCGGGCACCATGTAGTTCTTCTGCTCTGAGGCTGAGGCAGTCTCTGGTTTATGTGGCCCTTTTTGTCTCTTGGGTTTATAATTACCTTGCGTCCCTGGTGTTCTTCATTCTCCTTTAGTCCAGGTGGGTTAAGACCAATTTACGCATCTTAGAAGGCCACTTGCTAGCGTTTAAGACCCCAGACGCCACTCTCCAAAGTGGGATGCAGGATGTTTTCTTAATAGATTTTATTATGCCAATTGACTTAGATGTCCCCTGAAACCATGGTCCCCAAAGCTCTGCCCCTGCTACACTGGCCTTTGAAGCATTCAGTTTATCCAGGAAACTTCTTTGCTTTTGGTTTAGTCCAGCTGTGCTGACCTCGCCTGTATTTTGTGCTTTCTTTCCCGTGACTTAAAGTTCTTATCTACTATCGAATTGGTGAATACCCCTCTCCCACTCTCCCTCCCTTCCCACTCTCATAACCATCAAAAAATATTTTCTTCTTTGTTTAAACTATTTGTCTAGTTCTTATAATAGTGCTCTTATACAATATTTGTCCTATTGCAACTGACTAATTTCACTCAGCATAATGCCTTCCAGATTCCTCCGTGTTATGAAATGTTTCACAGATTCATCACTGTTCTTTATCAATGGGTAGTATTCCATTGTGTGAATATACCATGATTTATTTATCCATTCATCCGTTGATGGACACCTTGGTTGCTTCCAGCACGCAGCATTTTTGATACTCTTAAGAAACGTGCAGGAGAGGAGTGCAATGAAATGTTCAAGGCCAGCCATGGCTGGTTTCTGAGATTCCAGAGACGATTCAGTTACCACAACACACACTTAAAAGGTGAAGCTGCTAGTGCCGATGAAGAAGCTGCCAAAGTCTTTCTAAATGAATTCAATGAAATCATCTCAGAAGGGGACTATTTGCCTGAACAAATATTTGATGTGGATGACACCAGATTATACTGGAAGAAAATGCCTGATTGGACCTGCATCCATAAAGAGTCCAGAGCAATGCCTAGATTTAAGGCATTTAAAGACAGAGTGACCTTGTTATTAGGTGGACATGTTGTCGGATTCAAGCTGAAGCCATTTATAATTTATAAAGCAGATAATCCATGTGCATTCAAGAAAATAACCAAGCACTTATTGCCGGTTTACCACTGATCCAATTGGATGGCTTGGATGACAGACGCCTTCTTCGAGAACTGGTTTTTCCTTTTTTTTTTTTTTTTAATTTATTTATTTTGCTTTGGGTAAAAGTTTACAAATCAAGTCAATCTCTCATACAAAAAGCCATACACTCCCAGCTGCTCTCCCTTTAATGAGACAGCACATTCCTCCTCTCCACCTTGTATTCCCTGTGTCCATTCTGCCAGCTCCTATACCCCTCTTCCTTCTCCTCTTGCCACCAGACAGGAGTCGCCCGTATAGTCCCATGTCCACTTGAACCATGAAGGTCACTCCTTACCAGCATCATTGTCTATCTTATAGTCCAGGCCAATCCCAGTCTGTAGAGTTGGTTTCGAGAATGGTTTCAATCTTGGGCTATCAAAGGGTCGGGGGACCGTGACCATCAGGGTCCCTCTGGTCTCAGTCAGACCACTAAACCTGGTCTTTTTACAAGATTTTAAGATCTGCATCCCACTGTTCTCCTGCTCCATCTGGGATTCACTGTTCTGTTCCCTGTCAGGGCAGTCATCGGTGGTAGCCAGGCACCATCTAGTTCTTAGGGTCTCAGGCTGATGGAGTCTCTGGTTTATGTGGTCCTTTCTGTCTCTTGAGCTCATATCTACTTTGTGTCTTTGGTGTTCTTCACTCTCCTTTGCTCCGGGTGGATACAAAAAAAAACAGAAATCAGTGGGTAGAGGCCAATTTATGCATCTTAGATGGCCGCTTGCTAGCGTTTAAGACCCCAGATGTCAAAGACTGGTTTTTCAATTGCTTCATAACCCAGGTAAAGGAGTATTAAATGCAAAAGGAAATTCCTTGTAAGAGTCTCCTGCTCCTTGACATCCTAGACGTCCACCAAATCTAGGCAATCTCCACCCACACGTAAAAAGGTAGTTTATCTACTGAATACATCGCCCCTATACTACAGCCTATGGATCAAGGTGCCATTTCAAGGTTCAAAGCCCACTATTCACAAACAACAGTTGCCAAAGCTATAGCTATAACAGAGGATGGTAAGTTGACATTGTGTGAGTTTTGGAAAGACTACAATATCCTCCATTGCATCAACAGCATTGCAGCACCATGGGACGGTGTTAGTGTAAAGTGTATGCAAGGGATTTGGAAAAAAGGTCTGAAACATTTCTCTGCATTTGTTAACAACTTGGAAGGTTTAGGCCAAAAAGAAACGCTGGCCCAAATAAATAGTAAAATTTTGTTGCTAACGAAAGCCTTGAGTTAGAGGTTGATGCAGGTGACGTGAATGATTTGATAGGTTACAATGAAAGAGAGCTTTCAAACAAAGAGTTGATTGAGCTACAAGAATTGGAAACACAGAGGAATGTGGAAGAGGAAGAACAAAAAAGAGTAGAAAGAGAGCCAAAAATGTTTAGCGTAAAAAAATTGCCTAAAATTTTTATGGATATTAACAACACTTTATCAGAATTAGAAAGCATGGACCCAAATGTCGAATGTTTTAGAAAGGTAGAACGTGAAATGAATGAAATCATGAAGTGTTATCATGAAATATATGAAGAGGAAAAGAAAAACACTGTTCAAACCAAACGATTCAGTTTTCTCATGATTTCTAAGTCCCACCTCAGGATTGCAAACCCCAAGCTCAGGAACATTCGACAACCCCAGATAATTCTCAGCCATCAACCAGCTGTAGCTTTACGGACGACTCTGAAAATGCAGACAAATTATCATTCGAAGGGTTTATATCTGATTAATTTTGTTGTCCTGTACTGTATTATTGTAAAATGTGATTTTAGACTGTATTTCGCTTATATTTTTGTATACAATAAGCCAAGATCTAATACGTTGAGTTTCCACTGAACCTTAAAATGTACAATATTAAGCTTAAGTCAAGATTTAGTCAGGAATCGTAAGGTGAAGACAATTTCATTTGTTTCAGATCACCCCTTGGGTAGGCCTAGGCTACCCTGTATTTTACATAATGCCGCTTTTTGCATAATGAGCTGGTCTTTGGAACTGTCTTAGTTACCTAGTGCTGCTATAACAGAAATACCACAAGTGGATGGCTTTAACAAACAGAAATTTATTCTTTCACAGTTTAGGAGGCTAGAAGTCAGAATTCAGGATGACAGCTCCAGGGGAAGGCTTTCTCTCTCTGCTGGCTCTTGGGAAAAGCCCTTGTCATCAATCTTCCCCTGGTCTAGAAGCTTCTCAGTGCAGGGACCCTGGGTCCAAATGATGCGTTCTGCTCATTTGGGCTCTTCTTGCTTGGTGGTAATGAGATCCCTCTCCTTTCTGCTCCCTCCTCTTTTGTATCTCAAAGAGATTGACTCAAGATACAACCTAATGCTATAGATGGTGTCCTGCCTGGTTAACATAACTGCCTCTAATCCTGCCTCATTAACATCACAGAGGTTATTGTTACTGCAAATCAAGAGGATTCGATCTACCTGCTGCCTGCCGCAAAGCCAATACTGAGACAGGAGAAGGTAAGCAGCAAGAGGGCTTTGCTGAACACTGTGTTCAAGAGACAGAGGGTGCTAAATTTCCCCCAGATTCTGTCTGCCCCAAAAGGGCTAACTGGAGGGTTTTATAGGGAGAAGGTCAGGGTTTAGAGATTTCCAGGAATGTTGATTCCTATTGTTGACGTCTTGCAGGCCTCTTTATGCCATCCTAGTTTTGGTCACAAGACGGGTATAGGTTTTGCTCAATTATCTTGGGTCCTGATGTTATCACTCATTATTTTTGCCCCCTGGGAGAGAAACATGGTTTAATCAACAACAAAAAAATCTTGATTACCTGGTTTTTCTACGATGGAATTTGTTTTTCTGCAAAGGCATAATCGTGAGACAGATTCCAGAGCAAGTAATTGACGTTTTCAAAGACTAAAGATTTAATCACAGCTTATACAGCTAAACTAGAAAATATATTCTCTCTTATTTTAATATTAAAACACGACAGAAAATGTATTTTCTCTACTTCATTATGATTTACAACACATAGGATAATCCCATCAGATCACAACAAGGAGGACAACCACACAATACTGGGAATCATGGCCTAGCCAAGTTGACACACCTTTTGGGGGGACACAATTCAATCCATAACAGGAACTTAACCCTGTCAATAAGTGAGGAGTGTATATTAGGTTAATGTGAAAAAATTACCCTCTGAATTCATACCCATTGAAATGTAAATATGCTCTGATTCTCCAAACTCCCCCATTTCATCTAGAAATTCTGTTTGGAAATTCTTTATATCCATAGGTGTCACAGTCATTACTCCTTTTTTTGCTGAGAAGTATGCTCTGCTTAGAGGTGTTTTATAAGAGTTCTTTTTCCTGTAATGAATACTCAGCAATTCAGGCCTGTCTTTTCAGCTTTTTTTTTAGATGCTAGCATCCCTTGATTAATGGACCCGCCAACTGGCTGAGCTGATATCATACCAACAAAGGCTCAGCCTGAACAATGTCACTTCTTATCCTGGTTGTCCAAGCTCTTCTGGTTTAGAAGCTTTGTGTGCCTCCCAGGTACACTAGTACTTCATTTGGGGTTTTGTTAATAATAAGGAAAATTACACTAAAACAGATAATTGAATTATTTCATTCCATAGAAATGATTTCTGTTTGTTAATTTGTTTTGTTCAAATAATGTGCTTCAGATGATGGGTTTTTTTTTTTTTTTTCCGTTTTTCTCTCCTGTCAGCTAAACTGCTGCCAAACCATTTAAATCAATGTATAGATCAATACAAATGATTTTTTTTTTCTAGATTCTGCCTGGAGATAAAGCCTTGCAAAAATAGAGTTGTTTAAAAGAGGGGGGGAAAAGTCCTTAACTGAAAAATATTTTGTTTTCAAAAGTCAAAAACATAGAATCAGTTAAAAGTTAAGGTCATGGGCCTTGGTGGTCAGTTTTGCTTGTACTTTTGATGTTGCTGGTAAAATTCCATTTTAGTAGAAGAATTAGAGCTCTCAGATTATAAATGAGCAGAATTATGGGCTAGTCTCCACCACCCGTTTTGTCAGTTTGTCATAATGTGGGAACTTGCACTTTGCTATGATGCTGGAATCTATGCCACTGGTATTTCAAATACAAGCAGGGTCACCCATGGTGGACAGGTTTTAGCAGAGCTTCCAGACTAAGACAGGCTAGGAAGAAAGGCCTGGTGACCTTCTTCTGAAAATTAGCCAATAAAAACTCTATGGATCACAACAGAATATTGTCTGATATAACGCTGGAAGATCAGCCCCCTGAGGTGGAAGCTACTCAAGATACACAGTAGCCGAAACAATGGACTCGAGCATGCTAACGATCACACAGGTGGCGCAGGACCAGACATTTTGTTCAGCTGTGGGTGGGGTTGCCATGAATTGGAGCCGACTTGACGGCAACCACCAACGACAATGTGGGCTATCCTAAGCTTTTATATACAGATAATATTCTTGAAAAAATTATATAACCGTTAGGGTAGAATAAACTTCAAGAGGATTATGAAGACTAGTGAACCCAAAGCTATAAAACTATAGACCACCTCCCAAAAATGT
The DNA here is from genome assembly GCF_024166365.1 of Elephas maximus indicus. Lineage (NCBI taxonomy): Eukaryota > Metazoa > Chordata > Mammalia > Proboscidea > Elephantidae > Elephas > Elephas maximus. The sequence goes on from NC_064839.1 coordinate 24,756,561, forward strand.
ATTCCACAGTGTGAATAAAGGAAAGTACTCATGTGAGCACCAAATGCCAGACTGGGGCTGAAACAAAAGAAGAAGAGCAAAAAAATAGTCTTTTAATGCATGGGGGAATATGTGCAAAATGCAGACCTCAAAAGACAAAAGTCCAAACCAAACAAAAACCAAACCCAGTGCCATTGAGTCGATTCCGACTCATAGTGACCCTATAGGACAGAATAGAACTGCCCCATAGAGTTTCCAAGGAGCGCCTGGCAGATTTGAACTACCGACCTCTTGGTTAGCAGCCGTAGCACTTAACCACTACACTACCAGGGTTTCTGACAAAAGTCCAGAGTTTGAGTATATGCATGCATAACTTCCATAACAACAAAAATCTAAACTGATGTTATAAAATAATAAGAGCCAAGATAGCTAGTCACAACATCCAATGAAAAGAAGGCAGAAGGTGCTTCCAGTGCTGGCAGACTGGACCAATCAACCCAAACTCGAGGAATAGAAGGTTCAGAGACATTTAGGTCACATAAAAACCACACTTGAGCAACATCAAGACTAAATGTCAAAAACCCAATAAAAAAAAAAACCTCAAAAGCCATGTAGAAAGGTCCCTACATGGGGCAAACAGTTTCTGCTCAACTACTAACCTTGTTGTTGTTGTTGATCGGTGCCACTGAGTTGGTTCCGACTCATAGTGACCCCATATACAGCACGCTGCTCGGTCCTGCACCATCCTCACAATTGTTGCTATGTTTGAGCCCATTGTTGCAGCCACTGTGTCAATATGTCTCATTGAGAGTCTTCCTCTTTTTTGCTGACCCTCTAACCTACCAGGAAACCCTGGTGACATAGTGGTTAAGAGCTACAGCTGCTAACCAAAAGGTCAGCAGTTTGAATCCACCAGATGCTCCTTGGAAGCCCTGTGGGGCAGTTTTACTCTGTCCTCTCGGGTCAGAATCGACTTGACTGCAGCAGGGTTTTTTTTTTTTTTTTTTGGGCTAACCTACCAAGCATGATGCTCTTCTCTAGGGATTGGTCCCTCCTGATAACATGTCTAAAGTACGTGAGACAAAGTCTCACCATCCTCCCTTCCAAGGAGCACTGTGGCTGTACTTCTTCCAAGACAGACTTGTTTGTTCTTCTGGCAGTCCATGGTATATTCAATATTTTTTGCCAACACTGTAATTCAAAGGCATCAACTCTTCTTCGGTCTTTCTTATTCATTGTCCAGCTTTCGCATGCATATGAGGGGATTGAAAATACCATGGCTTGGGTCAGGCACACCTTACTCTTCAAGGTGACATCTTGCTTTTTAACACTTGAAAGAGGTCTTTTACAGCAGACTTGCCCAATGCAATGCGTCGTTTGATTTCTTGACTGTTGCTTCCGTGGGTGTTGATTGTGGATCCAAGTAAAATGAAATCCTTGACTTCACTGTTTTCTCCATTTATCATGATGTTGCTAATTGGTCCAATTGTGAGAATTTTTGTTTTCTTTATGTTGAGGTGTAATTCGTACTGAAGACTGGATAATCTTTAATCTTCATCAGTAAGTGCTTCAAGTCCCCTTCGCTTTTAGCAAGCAAGGTTGTGTCATCTGTATATCGCAAGTTGTTCATGAGTCTTCCACTAATCCTGATGCCCCGTTCTTCTTCATATAGTCCAGCTCTTTGGATTATTTGCTCAGTGTGCAGACTGAATAAATACGGTGAAAGGATACAATCCAGATGCATACATTCCCTGATTTTAAACCACGCAGTATTCTCCTGCATTGTTCAAACAACTACCTCTTAGTCTACATACAGGTTCTGTCTGAGCACAATTAAGTGTTCTGGAATTCCCATTTTTCTCAACATTATCCATAATTTGTTATGATCCACAGTCTTTGCATAGTCAATAAAACACAGGTAAACATCTTTCTGGTATTCTCTGCTTTCAGCCAAGATCCAGCTGACATCAGCAATGATATCCCTCAATCCACATCCTCTTCTGAATCCATCTGAATTTTTGGTAGTTCCCTGTTGATGTACTGCTGCAGCTGCTTTTGAATGATCTTCAGCAATATTTTAGTTGCAGGTGATATTAATGATTGTGTTTGATAATTTCCACATTCTATTGGATCACTTTTCTTTGGAATGGGCACAAATATGGATCTCTCCCTGTCGGTTCCCCAGGTAGCTAGCTGTCTTCCAAATTTCTTGACATAGGCAAGTGAGCACCTCCAGTGTGGGAGCTGTTTGTTGAAACATCTCAGTTGGTATTCTGTCAATCCTGTAGCCTTGTTTTTCGCCAATGTCTTCAGTAAAGCTTGAACTTCTTCCTTTAATACCGCCAGTTCTCGATCATATGTTACCTCCGGAAATGGTTGAGGAAACCGTGGTGTCATAGTGGTTAAGAGCTATACCCACTCGTCTGGGCTCTTAAATGCTAGCAAGCGGCCATCTAAGATGCGTCAATTGGTCTCAACCCACTTGGAGCAGAGGAGGATGAAGAATACCAAAGTCACAAGGTAATTATGAGCCCAGGAGGCAGAAAGGGCCACATAAGGCAGAGACTACATTAGCCTGAGGCCAGAAGAACTAGATGGTGCCCAGCTACAACCAAGGACTGTCCTGACAGGGAACACAACAAAGAACCTCTGAGGGAGCAGGAGAGCAGTGGGATGCAGACCCCCAATTCTCATAAAGAGATCAGACTTGATGGTCTGACTGAGACTAGAATGGCCTCAGAGATCATGGTCCCCAGACCTTCTGTTAGCCCAAGACGGGAAACATTCCCAAAGCTAACTCTTCAGACAGAGATTGGACTGGACTATGGGGTAGACAATGATACTGGTGAGAAATGAACTTCTTGGATCAAGTAGACACATTAAACTATGTTGGCATCTCCTGTCTGAAGGGGAGATGAGAGGGTAGAGAGGATCAGAAGCTGGCCAAATGGACACAAAAAGAGAGAGTGGAGGGAAGGAGTGTGCTGTCTCACTAGGGGGAGGGCAATTAGGGGGGTATAGCAAGGTGTTTATAAATTTTTTGTATGAGAGTCCGACTTGATTTGTAAACTTTCACTTAAAGCACAATAAAAAAAAAAAAAGAGCTACGCCTAATAACCAAAAGGTCAGCAGTTCAAATCCATCAGGTGCTCCTTGGAAGCCTTATGGGGCAGTTCTGCTCTGTCCTATAGGGTCACTATGAGTTAAAATCGACTCCACAGCAACGGGTTTTGTTTTGTTTTTGAAATGTTGAACGTCGCCAATTCTTTTTAGTACAATGACTCTCTGTATTCCTTCCATCTTCTTTTGGTACTTCCGGGTCATTCAGTATTTTTCCCATAGACTCCTTCAGTATTGCAAGGGTATCGAGGCTTGAATTTTTTTCTTCAGTTCTTTCAGCTTGAGAAATGCTGGGCATGTTCTTTCCTTTTAGTTTCCTAACTCCAGGTCTTTGCAGATTTCATTATACTTTGTCTTCTGGAGCTGCCCTTTGAAATCTTCTGTTCAGCTCTTTTACTTCATCATTTCTTCCATTTGTTTTAGCTACCCTGTGTTCAAGAGCAAGTTTCAGAGTCTCTTCTGACATACACTTTGGTCTTTTCTTTTTTTCGTGCCTTTTTAATGACCTTTGCTTTCCTCGTGTATAATGTCTTTGATGTCATCCCACAGCTCGTCTGGTCTTCAGTCATTAGTGGTCAAAGTGTCAAATCTGTTCTTGAGATGGTCTCCAAATTCAGGTAGGATATACTCAAATTTGTCTTTTGGTTCTTATGGACTTGTTTCAATTTTTAAAAGATTAACCTATTATGGTTGATTGGATTTCAACTCATGGCAACCCCACATGCTACAGAGTAGAACTGCTCTTTAGGGTTTTCTTGGCTGTTATCTTCACCTACGGAACAGCTGTACTCTGCACACATGGGATTCCCATGATTCAGAATCCACTCGACAGCAAATAACAACAACAGCTTTACGGAAGCAGTTTGCCAGACTTTTCTTCCACAGAGCCACTGGGTGGGTTTGAACCACCAATCTTTGGGTTAGCAGCCAAGCACAAAACAATTGTGTCACCCGGGGACCTTCCATTAAGATTTCAGCCCAGAAAACCCTATGGAGCAGTTCTACTCTGTAGCACATGGGGTCACCATGAGTCTGAATTGACTGGACAGCAAAGGGTTTGGTTGTTTTTTTGTTTGTTTTTGACAATGTAATGCATATTGCAGATGTCATCCCTGAATGTTCTAAAGGCAATGGGGACAGCAGTTCTGTGGTAAGTATAAATAATAAAACACTCAATTGAATCCAATATAGGAAAGTTCAATGAAAATACAGCAAATATACAGCTTACTAATGAATGGTATATAAAAGGGATTTAAGTAAACTTTCCAGCAGCAACCGGTTCATGATGAAACAAATATAAAGTCCCTATCACTGACAACTTCCTCAGTTTGTTATATTGTTCTAAAAGATTGTTGTTGTTAGATGCCATTAAGTCGGTTTTCGACTCATGGCAACCCAATATGACAGAGTAGAACTGTCCTATAGGGTTTCTTAGGCTGTAATCTTTATGGGAGCAGACTGCCAGACCTTTCTCACCAAAGAGCTGTTGGGTGGGTTCAAGCCACCAACCTTTTGGCTGGCAGCCAAGTGCTTATGATTGGTTGTCCACAAATAATCTTACAATGACTCTTCTGCTAGGTATTTTACAAACACCGAAGAGAAATTGCTGAATAGAACACTCCGGATCCCCAACCATACATAACTTTGGGTGTTATTGGTTGTGCCATTCAATGTTATATCATTTGCTGACAAATTAATAAGAGAAATGTTATTTTCTTTGATATTACTAATATCATGCAGATATTTTTTAGGATCTTGCTCATTAAAATCGGGTGCTGTGTGTGTGTGTTCAGGAAATCCTAGTGGCATAGTGGTTAAGAGCTTGGGCTGTTAACAAAAAGTCTGTCGTTCCAATCCACCAGATGCTCCTTGGAAACTCTATGAGACAGTTCTGCTCTGTCCTATGGGGTTGCTATGAGTCAGAATCCACTCGACGGCAACAGGTTTGGTTTTTTTCAGTTTGGTGTGTGTTTAGGTGAAAGTTTGCAGCACGGATTAGTTTCTCATTCAGAAATTTATACACAAATCGTTTTGTGACAGTGGTTGCAATCTTGCAATAGGTCAGCACTCTCCCTCTTTCCTTTTACACCCTGGGTTTCCCCGTGTCCATTAGCCCAGGTTTCCTCTCTCTTCCTGCTTTCTCTTTGCTTTTGGGCAGGTCTCAGACACTTGACTGAACTAAGAAGCATGTTCCTCACATGTATTATTGTTTGTTTCATAGACCTGTCTAATCTTTCCCTGAAAGGTGGACTTCGGGAGTGGCTTCAGTTCTGAGTTAGCAGGGTGTCTGGGGGCCATAGTTTCAGGGGCCCCTCTAGTCTCTGTCAGATCAGCAAGTCTGATTTTTTTTTGTGAATTTGAATTTTGTTCTACATTTTTTCTCCCACTCTGTCCCTCTATTGTGATCCCTGTCAGAGTGGTAGGTGGTGGTAGCTGGGCACCGTCTATTTCTTCGGGGTTCAGGCTAGTGGAGGCTGTGGTTCATGTGGTCCGTTAGTCCTTTGGACTGATATTTTCCTTGCGTCTTTGGTTTTCTTCATTCTGCTTTGCTCCGAACGTGATGGAACCAATACAGTAGTTCCCCTTATCTGCGGGAGGATACATCCCAAGACCCCTCCATGGATGCCTGAAACTGAGGATAGTACCAAACCCTATATATATATACACACACACACACACTGTTTTGATCTATACATACATACCTATGATAAAGTTCAATTTATAAATTAGGCACAGTAAGAAATTAACAACACAGCAATAATAACATAGAACAATTATAACAATACACTGTAATAAAAGTTATGTGAATGTGGTCCCCAGGTAGGATGGAGCAGAAACGCTGTGAGATTTCATCACACTATTCATTTAACATTTTCAGGCCACAGTCGACCGAAGGTAATTAAAACCACCAAAAGCGAAACCGCAGATAAGGGGGGCTACTGTAGATGTATTTTAGATGGCTGCTCTCAGGCTTTTAAGACCCCAAACGCCACTCACCAAAGTAGGATATACAACATTTTCTTTGCGAACTGTGTTATGCCAACTGACCTAGATGTCCTCCGAGATCATGGTCCCCAGCCCTGAGCCACAGTAACTCAGACCCTCAAGGTGTTCGGATGTGTGTAGAAAGCTTCTATGGCTTTGCTTTGGTCAAGTTGTGCTGACTTTCCCTATGTCGTGTGTTGTCTTTCCTTTCACCAAAGATAACACTTGTCTACTATCTAGTTAGTGATTTCCCCTCCCTTGTAACCATCAAAAATTGTTTTCTTTCTGAGTGTAAACCTTTTCTTGCGTTTTTGTAATAGTGGTCCCCTACAATATTTGTCTTTTTGTGGTTAACTTATTTCACTCAGCATAATGCCCTCTAGATTCATCCATATTGTGAGATGTTTTTCAGATTCATCATTGTTCTTAATCGATGCAAAGTATTCCAATGTGTGTATATATCATAGTTTGTTTATCCTGTCATCTGCTGATGGGCACTTAGGTTGTTTCCGTCTTTTTGCTATTGTGAGTAATGCTACAATGATCGTGGGTGTGCATATGTCTATTTGTGCGATGGCTCTTATTTCTCTAGGATATATTCCTAGGAGTTGGGATTGCTGGATTGTATGGTATTTCTATTTCTAGCTTTTTAAGGAGGTGCCATATCGTTTTCCATAGTAACTGTATCATTTTACATTCCCACCAGCAGTGCATAACACAATAGTTGTTGTTTTCTTTTTTTTAATTCATGCCAGTAACATCAGGATGAAATGGTATCTTATCGTAGTTTTGATTTGCATTTCTCTAAGACGGCAGTGTGGTGGGAATGCCTTATGATCGAGAGCATTTCCTCATGTGTCTGTTAGCCACCTGAATGTCTCTTTGGTGAAGTATCTGTTCATATCATTTGCCCATTTTTTAATTGGATATTTGCTTTTTGTTATTGAAGGGTTAAAGTATTCTATAGTCTTCAGGAATTGTCAGATATGTTGTTGCCCAAAATTTTTTTCCCACTCAGTAGTTTCTCTTTAAAATTGGGTGCCTTTTGATTTCCTCCAAGCAAGTCTAAGAAATTCTGTGATTCAATAAGCATTAGTCTTTGTTTCAGTTTATTGTCTTCAGCGGCATTACTCATGCCTGGAACAATTACCACAGATTGCAATGAATAATTCAAATCTGAATCATACAAACTTTCTAATCTCCTATCTAGTCTTTCTTCCCCAGAGCCATCATGTAATGTTCCTGGGGTAACTAAAAACACGAGACCTACGTACCTCCTCAGGAGCCCTCGTGATGCAGTACTTAAACACTCAGTTGCTAATCAAAAAGTCAACAGCTCAAACCCACAGCTCCATGGAATAAAATACCTGACGATCTTTTCCCATAAAGATTTAAGCCTAGGAAACTCTATGAGGCAGTTCTACTCTGTCCTATGGGGTTGCTATGAGTTGAAATCGACTTGATGGCACTCAACAACACATATACCCTCGGTCTTATCCTTCCAAAGGAAACCCTGCCGGTGTAGCGGTTAAGTATTACAGCTACTAACCAAGAGGCTGGCAGTTCAAATCCACCAGGTGCTCCTTGGAAACTTTATGGGGTAGTTCTACTCTGTCCTTTAAGGTTGCTATGAGTTGGAATTGACTCGATGGCAATGGATTTTTTTTTTAATCCTTCTAAATGGAGCCCTGGTGGAGCAGTGGTTAAGAGGTCAGGTTGCTAACCAAAGGTTGGCAGTTCAAATCCACCAGCTGCTCCTTGGAAACCCTATGGAACAGTTCTACTCTGTCCTGTAGGGTCACTGTAAATCTGAATCAACTTGACAGCAGTGGGGTTTTGGCTGATCCTTCCAAGTAAATTTAGATTCTGAGAGAATACAAAGTATTATTCTCTGGTACAAACTTTTCTGGCTCATACTCCTTCCTGGCAGCAGCTTTTTTTCCTTGCGGTTGGTGTTCACTACCAGTTTGGCGGAAGTCATCCAATATATTATGGTCAATCTGATTTTAAAACCGTTTTCTTAATCTAGGTTTATATGTAGAAGGTTTCAGTATCATCTGAATTACTCTGCAAAAATAAAATTCCTTTTCAACCCATCTGGAAACACTTCAAGGTTTTTCCCCTTCTCATCAAGGAGCAAAACACTTTTTGTTTCAGAAATTTGGAACCGTGAAAGGTGGGCCTGACCACAGCAGTTTACACGTACATGTTTATACAAACCGGCTGTGGGGAAGTGAGACTTCCTGAGCTTCTCAGTGCTTTTATAAGAAGCCCTTCCCTCCTGAGGCTTTTCACATTTAGACCCAGAGCCATTTGTCTGGTTAGTTGCTCTCATCCAAAAGGATAATAAAACTTCTCTTATCTCCCAGGGAAGGCCAAATGGCTAAAGCTGAGCCCAGGTCCCTGGGTTAAGCCCCAGGTGCCAGGAAGACGCCAGCACTCTCTTTAGGTATTTACATGTCAAAAGAATGAAGTCCCAGAATTTGGAGACATCTTTAGGTGGTAATACCAAAGGTGGTAAAGTAGCTGGTTGTGCAGGGGTTAAGCACTTGACCGCTAACTGAAAGGTTGATGGTTTGAACCCACCACCTGCTTCCCTAAAGATTACAGCCTTGGAAACCCTATGCGGCAGTTCTACTCTGTCCTATGAGTCCAAATCGATTCGATGGCAGTGGGTTTGGGTTTTCTTTTTAGGTGGTAAAAGCAGAGAAGCTTGAGACTATCTAGCTCCTGGAGAGATTTTATTTACATACCAACAGGTTTTTTTGTTTGTTTTTTTTTTTTAAATCCAGGACTGAGTCTATTCCAGAATGGAGTGAGTGTCCCAGGAGCAAGAGCGTAAGCCTTGCCGGGGTGTTTTATACGAGATTGGATGAAATGTATTCATGAGCCTGATGCCCAAGTTGCTGGATAAATCATTGTCTCCCAGTAGTTTACCATCCTTTCTCCTCTACTCCCTTCTCCAAGGGACTCCATTCCTGAAGTCTGAATTTAGAAACCACATATGCCTGTGTTAAGTCAAAAATCACACCCGGAATGGGTGGCCTACGTCTGAAATAATCAGGAAGTTGTCAGAAGTACTTTTAGCGTGTCTGCATCTGTTAGGTTTTTTTTCATTGTGAGCAACAGAAACAGATGCTGACCACCTCAAGCAGCAGGTGAGCTTTCAAAACATATGAGGTAGCTCTCATCATTAGGGAAAAGCTGAAGACTGGGCCAGGAAGGGAAGGAACACAGGTAGTAATTAGAATCTGGGCAACAGGAACTAATGAACGGTGCGGCCCGGGAGCCAGAGTTGTGATGAATCTGCTTCCATTTTCTTTCTTTCTCTCTGCGTTTCAGCTGCAGGTAACAGCTGAATGGCTTAAATAAGAAAAGTATTTCATTATCTCATATAACAAATAATGTGGACAGAAGTACTCCCAGGCTTGGTCTGGCAACTCAAGTGTGTACCTCTGCTATTCTTTTGTCTTTTCTTTCAATCCCAAAATGGCTGCAGCAGCTCCAGATATCATGTCCTCACATCAGTATCCCAAGCAAGAGGGAAGAGCTACTGTAATAAGGGGCTTTTCTTTTATTAAGTAAGCTTTGCATTAGTCTTCCCCTTATAATCCATCGATTGGAAATGGATCAAATGGCCACCACTTGCTGCAGGAGAGGCTAGGAAAGCAAGTATCTGGCAAAAAGGAACAGGACAGCTATAATTGATTTAGATCAATTGAACTTCATTTCCTTGGCTACTAGATAATTAAGACAGGCAACATTGCTGTCTGCCTTAGTGATCTAGTGTTGCTATAACAGAAATACCACAAATGGATGGCTTTAACAAAGACAAACTTATTCTCTCACAGTCTAGAAGGCTAGAAGTCTGAATTCGGGGTTCCATTTCCAGGGGAAGGCTTTCTCTCTCTGTTGGCTCTAGGAGAAGGTCCTTGTCATCAATCTTTCCCTACTCGAGGAGCTTCTCAGCACAGGGACCCCAGGTCTAAAACATGCGCTATTCTCCTGGCTCTTGTTTCTTGGTGCTATGAGGGCTCCCTGTCTCTCCTCTGCATGCTTCTCTTTCCTATAGCTCAAAAGAGATTGACTTAAAACACAGCCTAATCTTGGCTCATCAGCATAACTGCCTCTAATCCTGCCTCATTAACATCATAGAGGTAGGATTTACAACACATAGCCCTGGTGGTGTAGTGGTTAAGTGCTACAGCTGCTAACCAAGAGGTCAGCAGTTCAATTCCACCAGGTGCTCCTTGGAAACTGTATAGGGCAGTTCTACTCTGTCCTATAGGGTCGCTATGAGTCGGAATCGACTTGACGGCAACGGAATTGATGGGAACGGGAGGAAAATCACATCAGGTGACAAAATGGTGGACAATCACCCAATACTGGGAATCATGGCCTAGCCAAGTTGATTGATATTTTGGGAGAACACAATTCAATCCATGACACTGCCTGAAACTAAATCAGTGCTCCGTTAGCAAGGAAAAATGGAGAATGGCTGTTGGTTGGCACCATACAGTATTGCCATAGGGCTCCAGGTTCAAAGCTCTGGGAAAGAGAACCAATGAGCCTAGCTTGGGTCACCATGGTCAAGACAACATGGGGGACCTTCCCTGAAAAGTAATCTTCCAAAAGGGAAACAGGGTCTTACTGCTAAAAGATGGAAGGTGGAAACTGAATGCCAAAACAAGTACATCGCCACCTCCTTCTCCCATTGGCCTTTTTAGGTACCAAGAACAGGTGACATAATTTGTGGAGCCCAATGCAAAAATGACTTTTTTTTTAAACAAGGACCCCTTGTTCAAAAATTATTAAGAATATCAAGGCAGTGACAGTACAGCATTAAACCAAGCAGGGGACCTTCCCGAGCACAGAACCCTGTGTGACTGCACAGGTCATACACCCATGAAGCCGGCCCTGCACCTAGCCCAGGATGGAATAAGCGCCCCAGGAGAGTAAGCATTGGTAGGGGTGTTTTAGTGTCTGTTTATATATGAGACTGGATTAAATACATTCATGGATGGTGGGGAAGCTATGATTTAAATTGTAATTTAACATCTGCCCAGCCGTCTGTACAAACTTTCAGTTAAAAAGCAAAGAAAGAAGTGATCACACCCCTTCCGTGTGGATAATAACCCTGGGCAGAGGCAGAATTCAGAGAAGACAGAGTCTCAAGGGGTTTCCAACCCACTTCAGGTGTAACAGAGTAAGGGCGACAGCAAGTAAGCTTTTTTTCTCATGCTGATTCAGACTTGGCAATGCCAACTGGTTATTTCATCTTTATAGTGGCTTCTGCAGTACAATGCATTACCTCCATTTTACACATGAGGTCATCAGGGCTCAATAAGGCCCATAGTCATGCATGGCATGTGGTCAAGCTGGGGTTGGAAGCCAGGCAGTTTGAACCCAGAGCCAAGTTCGTTAGTGCATCATCAAACAAGTCTAGTGGGCTTTGGGAGCACCTGGGGTTAAGCACTGGGCTACTAACTGAAAAGTTGACAGTTCAAACCCACCCAGACATGCCTCGAAAGAAAGCCCTGGCAATCTACTTAGGAAAGATCACAGCCATTGAAAGCTCTATGGAACGGTCCTACTGTAAAATACATGGGGTTGCCATGATGATGAGCTTTGAGAATTTGTAAGCAGTTGGCTCAGGGAGACCAATAGGTTCACGAGTATTTGTCAAAATACTTTAATTAAAGTGCATTGTAATATGAAAACCAGAGTGTAAATATAGTGTTCATGTTTACTAATAAAACAGATTAGAATATCCCAGGTAGCTGAATACACTCAGATAATGAACTTAATTAAATTTTGAATAGGTTCTTGGTTTGAATTTTATTTAAAATATTTACGTAGTTAAAATAACCTGCTATTCATTTTCTACCAAAATGCAGCAAGTGTTGAGACACTTCAAATTAGTAGAAAGTCAAAATGAATAAATAAGGGTCTTGTTTCAGCTGCAGAATTACAGAATTTCAGAGCTGTGCCATCCAGGCCTTGGCAACCAACTAGTCTAATTGAGATTGCAGAACAATGCCAGCCTCAAATTCAATTTACCTAATATCCAAGGTTTGTGAAAGTGTCAAGTTTAAGGAGATACTACCTCAGTGAAATTAAGACCCTGCTAATCTCATTTCAAAATCAATTTTCCCTCCAGGACAATTCTTAGGAACCTCGAGAATCTCTTGCTTTATAATAAGCAGTATATATTCAAGGCTTGATATCTAAGTACACTCATATAAAAAGATTCCTTTTTTAAAATAGAATCTCACAGTGAAAGTGCCCTTGAAGCACTCTGCCAACTATTGAAGGACAATATGTTACTTTATAAATACACCTGAAATACTTGCTAAAGATGGAAGTATTTGCTATGCTTGGATATTGAAATATGAAGTGCAGATATGGGAATGGTAAATGGGATGGCCACTACCATCTGTCATTCTGTCATACTGTGGTGGCTTGTGTGTTGCTATGATGCTGGACGTTACGCCACCAGTATTTCAAATACCAGCAGGGTCATCCATGGCAGACAGGTTTTAGCAGAGCTTCCAGACTAAGACAGACTGGGAAGAAAGGCTTGGCTATCTAGTTCTGAAAATGAGCCAGTGAAAACCTTATGGATCACAATAGAATATTGTATGGTATAGTGCTGGAAGATGAGCCCCGCCCTCCCCCCCCCCCGCCCCCAGGTTGGAAGGCACTACAGTAGCTGCAACAAGAAACTCAAACATAACTGACAATCACGAAAATGGCAAGGGACCGGCAACGTCTCTTTCCATCATACTTGGGGTTGCTGTGAGCTGGAGCTAACTCAATGGCAACTAACAACAACAAATGGGGATGGTAAAGGCAAAACAAAGCTGCCAAATCCTCCAGACTTCCTCTACTTAAAAACAGTGTTGATCAGTGAAATTAGGTCTGTACAAGATTGTTGCAGCATTATTTTTAACAGCAGAAGATTGGAAACAACACAAATGCCCATGGACGGGAGAGTGGTGAAATGTTACGGTACCAGGGTGGTACGTGGTACAACGGACTAGATTGCAGTAATGATAATACAAGCACTGCCTTTATATACTAATGTAGACCTGGTGGTGCAGTGGTTAAGAGCTATAGCTGCTAACCAAAAGGTCAGCAGTTCGAATCCACCAGCTGCTTCTTGGAAACCCTATGGGGCAGTTCTACTCTGTCCTATCAGGTAACTATGAGTTGGAATTGACTCGACAGCAACAAGTTTGGTTTGGTTTTGGGTTATACACTAATAGAGAATTATCTCCAAAATAAATTAAATGGAAAAGAACAGCGGCTCTAGTATGTTAACATTTCTGTTAAAAAAAAAAAAAAAAAAGGAAAGCAACAAGAATGACTTTACAAATTTCTTTGTGTAAGCATAAAACATTTTTGAGAGGATAAGAAAAAAACTGATACAGTGGTTGCCTCCAGGGAGGTTGGGACTAGGGGTAGGAGAGAGAATTTTTACTAGGCCCCCTTTTGTACCTTTTGAATTTTGACCTATATAAATATCTTATTACCTATTAAAATAAATTAAGAAAATATTATTCAAAGGAGAAAACAGTAATGTTGATCATCATTATATTCAATATGATGATTATCCCAATCACGTGATATGTCATGAACTAGATAAATTTCTTCACCCGGGGATTTAGGAATGCTTAGACCAGCCTGAAGGAGCCCTGGTAGCGCAATGGGTTAACCGCTTGACTGCTAACCAAAAGTTTGGCAGTTCCAACCTATCCATTGACTCCCAGGGAAAAAGACCTAGTGATCTGCTCCTGTAAAGATTACAGCCTAGGAAACCCTATGGGGGCAGTTCTAGTCTGCCACATGGGGTCGCTATGAGTCAAAAATTGACTCACCTGCATCCAACAACAACAGACCACCCTTGGAGCTGCCATACTATCTCATTTTTCACAGTGGAAAGTAATGTTCTGCTTTTAGTTTGATGAACAAACACACACATTCAGCAGCTCCCAACGCTCTTGACAAAGGACAGTCGTTTTAGGAAAATGGGCAGTACTGGCTGGGATTCCAGGAATTTTGTGTTGCTGGTGGAAAGAAATGGCCCAATATGAGACTGTATTTTTAATCACTGGCTCCGCTAAGAGTCAACTGGTATGCAAATAAAACCCTCTCACTAAATATTCATTGACTGAATGACCCTTCTTCCACTTCTTGAATCATAAAAACAACATGAGGTGTGATCTGGAGAAACTTGGGGGAGCTTAAGTGGTGTCATCAGCTGTGAGGTTTCATCTTCCAGGATTAATGGAGGTTGTTACCATCATCTCTGTGGTAACAAATGGAACGCTGCTGACCGGAAATGTGGCTCCTCCAGGTGGCTGGGGAAGCTGAGCCTTCCTGGCTGCTCCTTGCTGTGGTATCTGGTCTGAGTCAACGGCATCAGCTGTAGAGTGGAATAGTGGTCTGGGAAAGATCAACAAATACTAAGCATCCTAACAAGGAGCGCTGTGACACAATGGTTAAGTGTTCAGCTGCTAACGGAAAGGATGAACCCACCCAGCTGCCCGCGGGAGAAAGACCTGGCAATCTGCTATCTGCTTCCATAAAGATTACAGCCAAGAAAACCCGATGGGGCAGTTCTACTCTGTCACTGGGGTCGCTATGAGTCCGACTGGATTCGAGGGCACCTAACATCGATACCCATCCTAATTAATGTGACTGCTCAGCAAAGAAAAACAGCATGCAAGGGTCAGGTCAGAATTGCCATAATTTCCACTAAGCCAAATGAACAGCACGACAGCCGTCCTTTCCGCTGAAATGGTTTCTGTCCCTAAAAAAAAGGCGGGGGGCAGGAAATCCCTCAGGGGAAAAACCAGACATTCAATAGCCCTTTACGTCTCCAAAAAAGTTTCTTGGGACCTCAGTCTATCCCTTGCCTCTAAGATCTTTAAAAATAGAAAGTTAAGTTTGTTCTTAAAGACAGTAAGTTGATTTCAAGGCCAACCGCCTGGGAAGCGGGTGTCAGGGCAGCGCTGTGGGCAGGGTGGTCAGCTGGGAGCGAGGCCACTACTGGCGGGCAAGCTTCTCCTGGGGACTCGTCCAGCGGGCAGTGCCGGGTGCAGGCTGCCGGGCGGCGCGCGGGGCCTGGGGCGAGGGGCGCCCGGGGCCGCCTCACTCCTCCTCCTTCTGCTCGGGGATCTCCACCGACAGGAGCTGCTCGCCGGGCTCCGGGCCGGGGCTTATGCGGATCCGCACCGCGGGCTCCTCGGGCTCGGCCGCCCCCTCCGCGCCTCCGTCGGGCTTCCCTGGGGAGGCGGGTGGCGGAGGGCTTGGGGCCGGGGGATCCAGCGGCGGGGGCGCGGGGGGCGCGGGCTGGTCCGGGGCGGCCTCCGCCAGGGCCGCGGGGGGCTCTGCGCCTGCCAAGCCCGCCTCTCCGGCGGCGTCCTTAGCGCTCTTGCCCTGGAATCGGCAAAGGGAGACTGGTGAGGCACCGGCGGAACGTTCGAGGGGTCTGCAGACTGGGTGGCCCCATCTTGTCCCCGCCTCCTCAGCCCCCAAGGGGGAGACGGAGGAGCGCGCGCGGGGCGGGTGGCATCTAGGAGCTTGGGGAGGAGCCTCATCAGGGTTATTTAGTAGAATAAAACATGTTATGGTAACGCTGAGGAATTCAAAGCCCCCATTGGATTTAGTGGAAGGTCTTGGCAATATTTTAGATTTTTGTTGAGTTGTGGGGGCTGGAAGCCAGGGTGACCTATTGAGGGAGAGGCCACCGAATGCCCAGGCTGTGACCATGAATGCATCGGGCCACCAAGTGGAACCCAGGCTGAACTGGCCTGCCCTGCCAGGGAAGGACGCTCTTGGAGGGAGTGAGAAAAAATCTAAGCAAACAAGGTAAACTGATGAGGGGAGGAACAGCTGGTGGCATGGCCACCTTTCTGGGAGGTCTCAAAAGTTGAGATATGGGGCTGGGCACCACTGGCATTAGGCTGAGATGAGCCACGGGTCTGGGCACTTGATGGGTGGCCAGTCTGTGGTGCCTCCATAGACTGGCCATGGTCTGTGTATCAGGAGGGAATGGGGTAAAAACCAAGCCTCTGAGGACACTCACGAACCCCCTTACTCTGTCTGGCTCCATCTCTACACAGAAGGAACCCAGAGAGGGAACTGGCCCCTAGAGGAGGAAGTCTATGTGGTCCTCAGCCGCCCAGGCCCCACTTGAGGTGATGGGAGTGAATTTAAACAGAGTAGCCAGAGTGCTTGTGAGGAATAGAGACTTGTTGAAATTGTCTCAAGTCATGGGATGTTGAAGAAAGGAAGCAGAGAGGGGGGAGCAAAGAAATTGCTAGAACCCAACGAAGTTCTGGGAACCTGTTGCTCTCTCTGTCTTGGCATTTTGGCATCTGTTGAAGCATCTGCTCCACCTTCCTTGTCCACTCTAAACTCTGACCACCCACTTCCAGGGGAGGATGCCACGTGGTACCCCTGAAGCATCAGGCTATGCATGGAACTAGAGAATCATGGGAAATGCTCCGCCATGTTCAAAATGCTTTTACAGAAGGTCTCCTACTTGATCGTTCCAAACCCATGAGGTATCCATATAGCAATCTGGGTCTCAGAAAGCACGACGAGCTTCCCTGGGGTCATGGAGCTGGCGAGTAACAGAGCTGGAATTTGCGCATAGATCTTAGGACTCGTATTTAAGAGCTTCTTGCACTCTGCCACTCTATTCCAGTGTTGTGAATTACATCACCTTTTATCGCAACTCTCATGCAAATTCAATTCACACCTCAAGCTGCCTCAGTGAAAAAAGCTACCATCCAGGAGCCACAAGCCCCGTGTCAGATATAGCCTTTCGCTATACAGAGAACATCTTGGAGTCCACTCCAGAGTCATATCCACTCTCTGACTTTCCCAGCCCCTCTCAGCAGCCAGCACTAAAGACTTCATGTTACTGGCTTGACCCTGCCCTTAACACATTGTGAACCAGGCAGTCATGTCTTTCCTCAGGGGGGCCATCAGTGGCTGTGTCTGGAGAATGTCCGGGAACCCCTGGTGGCTTTGATGTCACTCACCAGACTTCTGCTGTCAAATGCCCCCTGGATAGATGCCCTGGGCTCTGACACCAGCCTGTATTGAGACTGAGTTCATCCTGCCCAATCCCAGATCTCCCCTTTCCCAGCAGCCTCCCTGAAGGACAGTCATGAACAGCTATACTTAATGCCATCATTCTAATTGGCATTCTTGGCTTTAGTCATAGAAAAAAAAATCCCAGAACTAATCTTCAAATTCCCTTTAGATTTATTGGGCTGGGAGCAGTTGGCACCGTGCCTGTCTGTGGGGTTTTGCCTTTCAAATCGTTTAAATTGTCAACAACACAGTAATAAATATGGAATGTCACCGTCATCTGGGGAGGGATGTGTCCTGCTCACACCTACTCCTCCTACCGCTGCAGCAGCACGAAGACTTCCCTTTGATGAGCCGTCCCTCCCCCGCTCTGTCTGGGGATGAGCATGTTGCCCAGACCTCTCCAGAGCACTGCATCTCCCTAGCCACAGTGATCAGTACAGGAATTGGCATGTGACCCAATTCTATCCAATGAGAGTGAGCCCTGGGACTTTAGCTAGAATCAATGGGAAAGTACTTTCTGCTGGAGTTGCTAAACTAGGAAGATGTAACCCTAGAGCTCCTGGGGGCGTGCCTGGGAATGGAGCATCACCAAGGAGAGCAGAGATGAGAGAATGAGAAAACAAGTCCTCTTGGCATCCTTTGGGTCCCTGAGTCCAGTCTTACTTGACCCAATAAATTCCCTGTTTTCTTAAGCCAAGCTGAGCTTGCACTCTGTCACTTGCATTTCTGTCACTTGCAACCAAATGAATCCTGGCTGATACAAACAAGAGTAAAAAAAATATAACCCTAAAACTAAATGTATGGTCTCCTCTCTGAAGGTGTCCCCTTGCTTTCTCCCTGGCACGTAGCAGAAATACACAGGATGGCCAGGTTCCTGACAGCATTACCTGTTCCAGCAACTGCTGCTGTCTTGCAGCGGCCTCTAGCGCAGCCAGTTCTTTGAGCCGAGCCCTGAGGTGGGCGAGCTTGCCGCCTTTTGCCCCCTTGGCGCCCAGCTTTCCTGCTGCAGCTAGGGCAGCGTTGAAGAGCTTGGGGGTGCCCGCCCGGAGAGGAAGGATGAGCACGCTCTTCTGCTCCTTGGGCTTGTTGTTGTTTCTCAACATGCGCCTGCAAGAAAGCAGCGCTCGCTTATATCACAAGCTCTCTCTGGGAGAGAAGAAAGCCTCATTTGTATAGAATCCTTTAAGTTAGAATTGTGTGATGGAGGTGGTTTGTGGCTAATGATTTCTGAGTGCTTTTTCTGTACCAAGCACAGTGCTGAGTACTTAACACGTAACATCCCACTGAATGAGCAGAACAATCATGATGACATGCATCTTATTGTCTGCGCCTTATAGAGAGGAAACTGAGGCTCCGAGGGGTTGAGTAACTTGTCTGAGCTCACACAGTTAAGAAATGTTGGGGGACACGTTAACATATAGGATCAGAAATAGCATACCAGGTGCTACTGAGTCAGCTCCAACGCGTGGCGACCCCATGTGTGCCAGAGGAGGACTGTGCTCCAAAATGTTTTCAATGGCTGATTTTTTGGAACGGGTTACCGGGGCTTTCCTCTGAGGCACCTCTGGGTGGACTCAAACCTCCAACCTTTTGGTTAGCAGCTGAGCACATTAAGCATTTGTACCACCGAGGGACTCCAGAAATAGCATACCCAAATGAAAAACCCTAAAGGATCCGAAGCTGTTTGCTTCTCCTTCTTCTGCTTCGTCATGGCTTCACCATCATCACCCTCAATCAACATCACCAGCACTTATTGAGTGTCTATATGTGTCAGGCCCTGTGCTCGGTACTTCACAGGCACTCTGAGGTAGAAAAACCCTAAAGTGGCCCCATGATTCCCACCACCTGGTGTACACCTCCCTGTGTGACCCCTCTCCCTTTGAGGGTGGGCAGGACCTGTAACTTGCTTTTAACCAATAGAGTAAAGCAAGACTGAAGAGATCTCACTTCTGGGATTACAATACCTAGGATTGTGACCTTGTCTTGCAAGAAGACTCTCTCCCCTCGTGGCTTGGATGAAGCCAATGTGGGAGGAGATTGAGGGCAGCCACTGGCCAGCAACTACCTAGGAAGTGAGGGTGGCCTCTGTCACAGTGAGAAACCAAGGCTACCAGCTCTTCAGCTGTAAGAAACAGTGCTGCCAACAACCGTGTGGGCTTGGAAGCAGGTCCTTCCCAAGCTGAGACTTGACAGGAGACCCAGCTCTGGGTGACAGCTTGATTCCAGGCTTGCAGAGGACCCAGCTCCAGATTCCTGACCCACACAAACTCTGAGATAAGAAATGTGTGCTGTTTTAAGCTGTTAAGTTCGTGCTAATATTGTCACGTAGCAGTAGATAACTAACACACACTTTCTCATTTCAGTCTCACTATAACCCCCTGGAGTCCCTGGGTGGTTCAAATGGCTAACGTGCTCAGCAGCTAACCAAAAGGCTGGAGATTCAAGTACACCCAGAAGTGCCTCAGAAGAGAGGCCTGTCAATCTATTCCTAAAAGATCAGCCATTGAAAACCCTGTGGAGCACAGTTTTACTCTGACACAGGTGGGGTTGCCATGAGTCAGAATCAACTCAGTGGCAATGGGTACAACCCTCACAGGTAGGTCTTATTATTCGCTTTCATTTCCAAATGAGGATATGGAGGTCCAGAGGGGGGTGAATAAGTTGCCCAAGGCCACACAGCTAGGAAGTGGCAGAGGTGGAATTCAAATCCATGCCTCTGGCCCCATATCCCAGATCTTACCGATGACAACACCAGGGTCATTGTCTTCCTGGAAGCTGACAACACTCCTTGAGAAGAAGAGAGCTGTGATTATTATGCCTATGACAGTAGGGGAAACTGAGACTCAGAGTGGGTAGAGTGACATGCCCAGTGTTGCTAGGAAGTGGCAGAGGCAGAATTACAACCCAGATCTTCTAAATGCACGTGCCACCCTGTATCTCTAAATGAGGATAGAATTTTCCATCAAACAGAGCCCCAGCTTTGACAAGGAATTTTTCATGAAATTTTTTCATGTGTTGAGTGGCTTGGCTCAAGAACAAATGTGTTTCGAAGGCAATCTGGCGGGCCTAGACTGCTAAGTGGCAAATCCATTCATCAGGGCTCCAGCGGAACTTGTTTGTTTAAAAAGGAGGCTATTACTGGCTGCTTATCTAATCAGAGGCAATGGGTTTAAGTTGTGCATATTGATATTAATTGCCCAAGACATGCATTCTCTAGCTGGGGCTCCCGCAGGGGAACACAAACATGATAATTCATCAGAGGCCTCTCGCAGGCCTGGCACCGTCACCTGTGTTATTTGAGTCCATAATTCACAGCATGACAGACCTGGGGAAGGCTCAGCATGGTACTGAAATGACAAAAAAGCACAGCCTAGAGGACCTTCACTGACCGATAATGGCCGGCTCTGTTTTGAAACACTGAGCCGGCTCCCGTGACATTTCCAGATTAAGGAAATCCATCTTCATTTTCAGATGACACCTGGCCCTGTAATTAGGATTGAGCTTTCGCCCCAGGTGGCGTAAACGGTTTTCGATTGACTACTAACCTAAAGGTTGTTGGTTCGAACCCACGTGAAAGAAAGGCCTGGAAATCTGTTTCCACAAAGATTACAGCCAAGAAAAACCTACGGAGAAGTTCTCCTCTATAACACATGGGTTGCCATGAGTTGGAATCGACTCAATGGCCATGGGTCTGGCTTTTTTTTTAATTCACCCCAGGAGAGGCTGGCATTTTTACCAGTTTCAACCCCATCTCTTGGAGTGGCAAGTCAGAAATGTGAGCATCTCATTGATTTGGGGCCTCAGGTAACCCCTCTGTAGAATGGGGAGCTTGGACAGAATCCCACCAGTGGCTCTCGCCAACACAGACATCCTGGGCCCTATGGTTCTCAGAGATAGTGAATGTGATACTCACCTCTCTCCTCAAGCTCCTCTGTCTAGAGAGCCAGCCACTCAGAGGGATTACGCCACATCCGACAGCCCAGGGCTTCCAGCGCCTCCATGTTGCAGGGCTCATCAGCCTCCTCATTCTCTCGCTGCCTCGCAGGCTTACCACAGGCACTGCCCAGGAGCAGAGGCTCCTGCACTGCTCTTGGGGGGCTTCTGAGGGGCCCCAGTTCATTTGCCAGACCCTCACCCTAACTGAGCCAGAGGGATGGGATGATAGCTACCAGCGTGGCTTTCCTGAGCCTTGCTCCCCTCGCAGGGATGAGAGAGAGAGTGTCAGGGAGTCTGATGACAGTTCTCGGACATATACTTCCCTGTCCCTTAGAAGACTAGGGACTGGCACTCAAAGCTGACATGGCTGGGAGAAGTGGGTGGATTTTGTGGGAAAAGCTCAAATGACTGGCCTTTTAAAAGCTTCTGTGGAGTCCTTGGTGGTGCAAATACTTTACATGCTTGGCTGCTAATCAAAAGGTTAGCAGTTCTAGTCCACCCAGAGGCACCTCGGAAGAACGGCCTGGTGATCTGCTTCCAAAAAATCAGCCATTGAAAACCCAATGGAGCACAGTTCTACTCTGACACACATGGGGGCGCCATGAGTCAGAGCTGACTTGACAGCAACTGGGTTACTCTTCAAAGAAGCCAAGGTCACTAAAGATAGAAAAAGGCCGAGGAACTACCCAGATTAAGGGACATTAAAGATACCCAGCACCTTTATGCCATGGGTGATCCTAGATTTGATCCAGGAATGGAAAAGAGCAAAAGAAAAGCTATAAAAGACATTATTGAGACAACTAGTGAAATTTGAATATGGACTATGGATGAGATAATAGTATTGTCTCAGTATTAATATCCTCATTTTGATAAAAGCACTCTGGTTATATAAGAGAAAGTCCTTGTTCTTAGGAAATGCACACTGAGGAATATATGGACTTTTTAATGAAAAACCAAAACTATTTTTATGTACCTGGCCTTCTTCCGGAGTAACTTCTGAGACTCGGGATAATGCACCAAAATTTCATTCAAGTCCTTCTTATCCAGGATGAAGAGGTTGGTAAACCCGTGGGCCACCACGTTGGCCGTGCGCCGATTCCCGCCCCCAACAGCCAGCAAGCTGAGGCAGAGAAGAGAAGGAGGTGAGACCATCCAGAGGCGTTGGTTTTGATGGTATTAAAACCTTCATCTTCCCCCCTGTGTGGAGCACAATGGCAGCCTACGCATCTGAGAGCCTGGGCCCACCCTGCATATGTCCACAGACGCTGGGTTGCATTCATAGCGGGGCATTCAGCCCCACCAAAGCAGCTCTCAAGGACATGGCCATGTCCCCCATTCTCCTCCCCAATGGCATCACTAGGGCTGGTGTCGCCCAGTGTGGTAACTCATGGTGTCACCCCACCATGGACCTCCTCCCAGACCAGACCGTAAAGAATCCTTAGTAATGTTTTTTTGTACTAACGTGACTCATAAATCGTGATTCCCGCTTATCACTCTTCTTTTCCTTTAATTACTACTTCATTGTCAAAAAAGTTATTGATATCGCTTCACAAATACTAATTAACACAATAACGTAGCTAAAGCTCCAGGAAATTTGACAAAATCTACGACTATAGACACAGCGGCAGCAATGAAAACAACAGCACGTGCTTGTAGGGCAGGCAGACGAAATCACGTGATTTGACGAAGTGTCTTTGTAATAATTTTTTTTTCTTTGTAACGGGTATAATGACAGCTCTGACCCAAGGGCGTTAGAAGGTTCAAAAAAGCAAATTAGCATAGAGTTTTAGCCTTGTAGGTAGATTGGTACATGTAAGCTGGGCTTACGAGAAATATTTTTGTTATAACTAACTGCAGGGATATTTTTATAAAAAATAAAAAATTTCTGGTGAAACAGTGCACAAAAATTTTACAGACAGTCATTTTGGTGCCACCCCCCTCTGACAGTGTCACCAGGTGTGGTCTGCGCCCCCCACATTTCCCTGCTCCTCCCCAGGCTTTGCCCAGCTCCCCTCACGTCACCCCTCCTCTCTGACCTTATTTCTCCAAACACGGATCCAGCCTTCAGCACCACCAGCACGGACTTCCCATCCGGGCCACCCAAGACCTGCACCTGACCCGCCTGGATGATGTACATCTCACGGCCAATCTCCCCCTGGAACAGAGAGGGGGCCAGTCCCCCATGTAGAGAAGCAGCAAGGGCTGAGCCCACAGCGAGGAGGAGCCCGGCTCTGGTCCTGGCCCTGCCACCCACCGGACGTGTGGTGTGGAACCAGCCACTTCCCCTCGTGGCCTCAGTCTCCTCGTATGTGGACTGGGGAGACTGACCATGCCCTGCCCTGCCTAACTGACAGCTTTATGATGGGGAGTGAGTGCTGTCGTGGAAGGAAAATTCTAGGGTGCTAGGGGAGCTCGGAGGTGCAGGTATAATGGTATCCTGCCAATTCCCAAGCATACACAAGGATGGAGGGCCCGGAACATGGAAAATCTAACAGTAGTCCACACAACAAACTCTTATTTATGCCTAACATGTATCAGGAGCTTAGGAAGCCTTTGCTAACTGAGATAAGAATGGTGATAACAACTAGCAACAACGATAATGTCATCCAGCACTTCAGTGGCATTCTTCCGGGTCAGGCACAGCTCTAAGTGCTTCGTGTGGTTGGATTTACTTAATCCTCAACAACCCTCAGGGGGAGGAATGTTTTGCCCAAGGTCTCAAAGTTAGGCTGAGGCTGACCCAGGCAGAAAATCTGGTTCTAGCGCTCATACTCTCAACCCGGTCTTTGTTAGGTGCTGTCAAGTCGATTCTGACTCAGTGACCCCATGTAAAAGTAGATCTGCCCCATAAGGTTTTCTTGGCTGTAATCCTTACGGAAAGAGCTACTGAGTGGGTTCGAACTGCCAACCTTTCAGTTAGCAGCTGGGCACTTAAGTGTTGTCCTACCGGGGCTCCTCTCTCAATGCTAAGTTAAACCACATGAATGAAAGAAGGAAGGAGCACATAGCTTGCTTTGGAGTGCAGTCAGACATGCCCAGCCTGCCACGGACCTTCCAGTGCTCACACCCTAATGGACCTCTGCCCTGACCCCCTGCCTGTTATCGCACTTGGCACATTTAAAGGGGGAAGGCCAAGGACAGGCAACTAGGTTATACTTTCAATTCATTCAACAAATGTTTCCTGTGCATCTCACACGTGAGTGGTCCTCATAACAAAGAGGAAGAAAGTTTCATTTCCCTGTTTCTGTGTCCAATTTGAGAAACAGGGCCCAATTGTGAGGGATGTAAGGAGCCCACCCTCGCCTCACTCAGCGGCCCCGGAGTGGCTCCGGTGTTCTCAGTGAGATCAGCGCAGAGCAAAACTGGCCAGCAGAGGACGCGGTTCACAGTACACATCAACGACTCAATTCCACTTTCAGTGCAGAGGACCCCAGCAACCTGATTAATCTTTTCTCATCTAAAGCAAATCCCACATAACCTGCAAAGATAATAGCAACACATTTGCGCCTACTCTGTTCCAGGCACAGTGCCAAACTCTGTATGCACATCTTATTCAAGCCTCACAGTCACCCCACAAGGGAGATACTATCAATATCCCCACTTTACCCAAGAGAAGACAGACTCAGAGAGGGCAAGCTACTTGCCCAAGGCTGCACAGCTAGGAAATGACTCCAACGTCAGACAAATCACTGTCTTGCTGCCAAACCCCTCTTGGCCTCTAAGGCTGCAGGTTTAAATTCTCAGCCATCTGCAGCATCCCCCTCCCTTCTTTCCCTGGCTCTCTGCTTCCAGAAACTTCACTGCTACACAGCACACAACCTGGACACAGGGGTCTTCTTGAGGTTAGCGGGGTTCCTGAGTCTTATAGGGGTTGCTTGGGCAACACTTTCACCCCTACACACGCATCCAGCCTTGTTAACAGCTCTGCACAAGAAGTCTGCAATCTGGATTCTTGTACCCCCAGCCACTCACTCACCAAGTGACCTTCATCTCTCTGTGAATCTCAAAGAGTGGGAGCGGAAAGGGTCCTAAACACTATCTAGTCCTGGGATTCAAGCCCAAATGTTTCCTGGGGTCAGGTGGGTGACATAAAGGGTGAAGGGAGCCTGGTGTGGTGCGGTAGGGAGTGGTGGGGCCTGTGGCAGCAGGAGAGAGCATGATGCCCTCCTGCAGGGGCAGCCCCCCCTCCACCCCAGCTGACTCTCACTATTTGAGAAAGCAGGACCCAGCATCAGCAGATTTTCTAAGTTTTCAAGCAAAGATAGAAATCTGGATTTTTATGTGAAACTTCCCCATTTTTAAAGGTTGGGAATTAGTTCAACTTGAAAAAAGAAAAAAAAAAAAAACTCACAAGATACCTGTGAGCTGGATTGTACACAAGGGCCATTAGTTTGCAACCTCTGATCTTGTCACACCCCATTTTCCTGATGGGAAGACTGAGACCTAGAAGGAGTTCCATTTACACAGTCAAGGCCCTACGCCTCTTCAGACTCCTTGCTTTCCTTTTCTGTAAAGCGGGCATCCTCACCTTGGACCTCCATGGTCCCATGTCTGAAGGAGCTGCGGAAATGCTTGGCAAAGTGTGAGGCACATCTGTGGTCACTGCCCGGAGCCACCTGATCCCACCCACACCGGGAGCTCTCGGTCAGGTCACCAGTATGTGGAGCTGCAGCCGCTCCTCCCTCCCAGCAATTCCGCTGTCTCCTGGCCCCTTCGCAGGCACACTCTCCAGCCCAGCTCCTTGAGAGGTACGTAGCGGAGTTGTAAATCCCGACCACATCCACAGTTGCCTCCTGCCACTCACCTTCTTACACACGTAGTCATTGGGCAGATAAACAACAGAGCGAAGCCTCTTCAGCATGTCAAAGATCATCTGCCGGTCACAGCCCTGTCCCGGAGAGGAGAAGGAGCCCCGTGTAAAGGCAGGTATGGCTGGGGCCTCCCAGAGCCCTGAGGGGATGGGATGTTGGGTGAGCCATACCTGGAAGAGGGCCACTTTGCTGACAATGTCGTAGTTCACATCAATGGCGAGGTCTAGCCGCATCTTGTCTGGAAGCTGTACCATCAGCTCTGACTCGTCTGTGAGCAAGACCCTGGGCTTTTCAGAGGCTAGGCCAGAGCCCCTCCCCAGCACACACCCAGACTGGGTGCACATTGGGCACACATTGTCCTGCCACATGGAGCTGCTCTGGGTCAGAGTAAGTGCCCATGCCGTTCCCGCTGCGACGAGTGCCCTCGTGCACTTTCCTAACTCCTACTCATTTTCGAGGCTCAGCACAAATGTCACCTCCTCCAGGAAGCCTTCCCTTGACATCCCCCACCCAGCAGCTATGTTAGTACCCTTGCACTGTAGCACTTACTACACCCTTTACTGCAACTGGGAATGTTCTGTCTTTCCCACTCACTCTATTAGAATAACATCAGTAAGTGCTACCATATATCTGGGAGTCCCTGGGTGGTGTAATTGGTTCATGTGGCAGCTGGAAGGAGGCCAGTCTTACCCAGCATGCCTTGGGAGTGCCAGGTGTACTCGTACCAGGTCTTGACACGGTTCTGCACGGACCTGGGGATCTTGTAGAAGTTCATGTACTTGACGGTGCTGTCCATGCAGCTGCGGTAGTAGGTCTGTCCCGCGGTGGCAGCCCCCACCACGTCTCTCATCTGGGGAAATGGTTGGAGGTGTCAAGGAAGCTTCCGGGTGAGAGTGCAGGGCTATTAAATGGCTCTGTGGACGTGAGCCATACATGTATTTACTTTACACAGGCCAGGGGTACATATGCTCGCATGTCCACACACAGAGAAGGTTTTACTGCTGGGGGATGTTCTGGCTCCCATGTGGATGCGGGTTGGGGAGGAACAAGGCTGCTGGTTCCCCTGGTGCCCTCGGTTCCCTTGGACCATGCAAGAAGGGAACACTGGACTGGGCTGGGCAGGTTCTGGTACAACATGGCCCATGATACCAGTGGCCCCTTGTCTGGGCCCACGCTGGAGGACATGTGAACCAGGTGAATGTCCCTCAGGGCAGGACTCTCCAAAGGTAATTCTGAGAACACCTGGTTGTCGCCTCATGCACAGACTAAAACGCAGGGTGCTCCCCCAGCACATTAGAAACCACCAGGGGGGTCCCTCAAAGGAAACACCCAAATCCTCAGGCCTCCCTGACATCACGAAGGGACTGAAGTCTCAAAGGGAAGAGGCCTCAGAGTCTTGACAGGGGACCTACAGCAGGTCCCTACCCTCCTTCACCAGCAGGTCCCGGAGCTCCAGGCATCTGACTCTCAGGCTTAGTCCGAAGGGAATGGGCACAATGGTGACATCCCGGGCAGTAGCGGGAGAGGGGCTT
Organism: Elephas maximus indicus; assembly: GCF_024166365.1. Taxonomy (NCBI): domain Eukaryota; kingdom Metazoa; phylum Chordata; class Mammalia; order Proboscidea; family Elephantidae; genus Elephas; species Elephas maximus. The sequence continues at coordinate 24,784,036 of NC_064839.1, forward strand.
TGGAGTGGGGCCTTGCAGGCAGGCAGGAAGCCAGCCTGGTGACCCAGCTACCTGTCCGATCATCACGGAGAAAGCAAAGACACCCGTGAAGTAGTTCAGCAGCTGGAAGACAATTTCGAAGAGTGTCTGGGGGTCGGGCAGTCCTCCGATGGTGATGAGGGTCTTTACAGCCCAATAGTAACAGCGAATGTAACTGGAGAGAGGAGAGAGAGGGGACTGTGGTCATCACAGGCCCCACCCTGCCAACCTTGAATGGCCTGGCTGAACACCTCCAATAGGTGCATGTGTGCAAAAGAGAAAACCCTTGACAGCTCATAAAGGCCAGAAGCCAAACCCCACATGTGCACGAGACTTCACAGTTTGCAGAGTATGTTTGCAAATGCTGTCTGGTTTGATTGTGGCTCTGTCCCAACCCTGTAGGGACATGTTGTCATCCCTATTGACAGATATGAAAAGTGAAGCCCCAAGGGATTGCTCAGAAGAGTTGTCATCAGTAGGGTAGGGGTCTTCCAACTTCCTCCCTCAAAGAGGCAATATTCCTGCAGTTTCTACAGTCTCCTACATCCACCATCATGTTGGCTCGTGGAAAGCAAGGAAACCCGGGAGATACCCAACATCAAGGCTGGAAGATATCTTGGGGGATCACCTTTTCTTATCTTCCCTCTTGCCCACCTGTTTTCCAGATAGTGAAACTGAGGTCCCAAAGGAAAAGGAGCACCCATGGTCACCAGGTGGTGAGCTCCAGAGCTGGAATAGAACCTAAGGCATTGTCTGCTTCTCTGAGCTATCGCCCCACCATCAGTAACCCCCCAATATAAGCAAGTGAACCACTAGGTATGGGGTATGAGTATTGGGATCCCACTGGGTGGCAAAAGGCATAGGAAATACCCCAAGCTTGTCTAAGTATTACAAAGCAGCCAGAGTCCCTCATATACTTTTTTGATCCTTCCAGGGATCAAAAGAGGATGAAGACACAGGACTGACCAGTCCTGGCCAGCTTTCCTGTGCCTTCCTGCCCACTCCCACGGTGCACAGGAGCCATCTGAGCCTGCCCTGACCCTCTGATGTGCTCAGGGTCCACACTCAGCTCTGAAATCAAGACCATCACTCAGTTGGCAAATCATCCAGTCTGACAATAACCCCAAAATCATCCCCCCCGGGCTCCATCCACCAGCTATTTATGCAGCGTTGTGGTTAGAACACGGAGCCTGGGGACAGACCACCTGGGTCAGACCCAGCTCTGCCTCGTTCCCGCTCCATAGCCTGGACAAATTACACAATCTCTCCAAGCCTCAGTTTCCTTCTCTGTAAAATGAGGATGTCAATAGAGCTAGACAAGTGCCTGGCACATTACGGGCCCTGAGTAAATGTCAGAGTCAGTATCTTCATCGTTTCGCGCCTGCCATGTGCTTGCAGTGGGAACAGAATGGACGCGCCAGTGTCCTCATGAAGGGCGCCATCTGGTGGGGACAGGCAAGCGAACATGCAATGAGAGCTGGGAGAGGGATGCAGAGGTTTCTGGGGAGTGTGGCGATGGGCTCTGCCTTGGACAGGCCCCCGAGTCTCTTTGAACCTCCCCTGCCTCGCCAAGCCCACAGTCATACTGGTCCTAACCACCAGAGGGCGCCCAAGGCAGCCCTTAGCCAAACTGTGGTTGGGTCCCAAACCCCTAGATTGCTCTCTTAGAGGTGGGTGTTCTTCCCACTGTGCCAGGAGTTGGGAGAAGATCCAGGATAGATGTCCACAAAACTCCGGCTTTTCCTCAAACCCTTCCTGGTCAGGAATCTTCCACTGGCATGGCACTTCTTAGGGGCCTCCCTAAGGTCCTGGTGTCCCCCACGCCCTCCATGCCCCAGCCTGGGCGGAACCACAGTGGGAGAGATGTGGGACAGAATGAAGGACCCAGCATAGGTAGGCACTCAGGTCCTCAAGCCCCTGGCACATAGTCGGCACTCAACAAATGGTAGCTGTTTCAGAAGTGATTATTTTCACTATTAACCACGACGTTGGATTCTTGAAGAATCTCAATGGACAGCGCTGCTCTACAGGGTAAAGTTCAAAGTCCTCAAATGAACTTGGAGAGTCCTCTCGGCCACTTGACCCTGCCTATTTTCTGGACACTTCTACACACGGCATCCCCTCTAGCCACATGGGGCTGCCCCGGTTCCTTGGTTCCACCATTATTTTACAACTCCCCACCTTTCTTCATGCTGTTCCCTGCACCAGGGAGTCTCTGTCTCGTCTCTCCACCTATCAAGGCCAAGATCAAACGTAACTCTTCAGCGAAGCCTCGCCTAACTAACTCTGGCAGAATTGGCCATGCACACATCCCTTCCCCGCCCCCTCTACAGCACTGGGGACCAAGCTGGCACCTTTTTTTTTTCTCAGTTGAGGCTGATGGGACAATGGTTATGATGCTACAGCCACCCCAACAGTGCCTGGGTTCAAATCCAGCTGACTTATGAACTGTGTGACCTTGGAAAGTCACTTCACATCCCTTACCTCATCTGTAAAATGGGGATGATAACAGTACCTATCTTGTGTGATTGTTGGGGTCCCTGGGTAGTACAAATGGTTAACACACTCAGCTGCTAACGGAAAGGCTGGCCATTCCACCCAGCGGTGCCTGGAAAGAAAAGCCTAGAGATCTACTTCCAAAAAATCAGCCATTAAAAACCCTGTGGAACACAGTTCTGCTCTGGCACACCTAGGGTCACCACGAGTCGGAACTGACTTGGTGGCAACTGGTTTGTATGTGGTTGTTATTAAGGCTAAACAAGTTACTATGCCAAGTGCTTAGAACAGGACTAGTACATATAAGTGCTCTATAATGCTTGCTGCTATTATTACTGTTGTTATTGTCATCGTTGTCATCATCATAATTATTTCAGCATGTTCCATAAGTATGGCAGCTCTCTGGATGGGCACATAGGTTCCCCCTAATTTCCAGCTCCCCAGTTGTTAGTGATGCCTGGGCGGTTGCTGTGTTGAGTAGCATTCTGTGGTTCGTTCCCACTCAGCTATCTACGTGAGGTGGAGGTGTGGCCACAGATGTGCAGTGTACTTGCCAACCCTCCTAGACCTTGGGATGCTGAAAGGGTCTTTCTAGAGGGTCTTGTTCATATGTATACCCCCCTCTGTCTGGCACAGAGGCTGGCACATGACAGGTGCTCAGGGAACATCAGCTTAGTGAGACGCAGAGACATGCCCTTGAATCTTATCATATCAGTGACTCCTTGGGAACAAGGCAGCCTCAGCAATATGGCGGCAATGAGACGCCTTTGTACCATAAGTGATAAAGAACACGAATGTCGGCCAGGCACGGTCCCCCAGGAAGGCTGTGGCTCACCTGTTTCCCACGCCATCGTAAACCCAGTGAGTGGAGCCGAGGCCCTCGTAGGCTGATGCCCAGTAATACAGACATGAATTCAAGTGTAAACTGTAGAGCAGGTATGCTGTCGTCCTGATAACCCTGCCAAAGAAGGAAAAGGTGTGAACATAGCAGAGAAAGGGTGGTGGTGACATCTCACCCCAGGGTCAGGACTGCAGAGAATGAGTCTGTCACCACCTCCTCCATGTCCACTGCAGAGATGCCCTTGTGAGAACTGCACAGCCCTGCCTAGCTGCCTGGCAAGATGGATACCTGGCCAATGGGATCAATTGGGTGGGCCAACTGGATGCTCTTTTGAGACTATGCCAATTAGGGATGGTGACTCTTGAATGGAAAGTTGTCAAGACCTGGGCCCAGAATTGGCACAGGGTAGCAGGGCCACACATGTGCACAAGTCCTGGAGGAATGGACAAGCCGGGGAGGGGGGGGCAGTGGGGATGTATTCTTGGGGAGGAGCAAGGAAGGGACAGCTGGAGGCTGTGTCTTCCAGGAGAGATGTGGAGAGGAACCCTGTCCTCCAAGTGCGACCTGGCTGGTCTTCCGTCCCACCCATGGACATCTGCAAGACAGCCCACTGTGCCCTTACAACCGTCCCCCCATGGTTGAGCTAGGGGCTCAGTTCCTTGGGCTGAGACCAAAATGAGGCCCAGCTCACTGGAAACGCTGGTGACACACACGTGTCAACCTACGTGGGTCCTCATCACAATTGGGGGAAACGGGACATTCCTAGTTCTCTAAAACACAAACATCCTTTTGGAGAAGAGGAGGTTAGGCCAGGAAGAGGCCCAGCTTCCGGTGGGAGGAGGTCTGGGGGGCCAGGGGCTACAAAGGGGAAGTGATGGAGGAGAGGTCGGCTGATTCTGTTCTTGCTACAAAGGCCCCATGTCCTCTGTGTGTGTGTGTGCATGTATGCACACATGTGTGCACATGTGTGCGTGTGCGTGTGTGTGTATAGAGGCATCTCACCTGTAAACGTAGGCTTTGCTGAGGATGGCTTCCAGGCGGTTGTTAAACTCGAAGAAGGCCATGTACTGGGAGGAAAAGCCAGGCATCAGGGCAGGCCACTGTATGCGGGGTGGCATGCTGCCCCACCTCCCAGACCCATTTCCCCTGGGTGCTGGGACTGAGAGCCCTTTCCACAGCCCCTGAAGGAGGGGGATGGACAGTGTGCATTCAAGATCAGAGGTCCTTAGCCGTTTAGGGAGTGGAGGTCAGAAACTCCGCTTCTGAATCTGATGAAAACTACAGCCCTCTCCCCTTACAAAGTGCATACAATCACGTGCTCACAGTTCACATGGCATTTCAGGGGCTCCTACTCCCTCTGAATCCCATCATGAAACTTTGAGACGTACATGCCCCCAGGATAAGGACCCTGTTTTAAGTGTTTAAAAAGAAGACAATTTTGTAAAGAAACAGCCTCCCTCACATGGCTCACCTGTATCTTTCAAAGTCACTTTATAATAATAAAACCCAGCCTAAACAAAACCCAGTGCCATCATCCAGTTGATTCGGACTCATGGCAGCCTCATATGTTACAGAGTGGAACTGCTCCATAGGATTTTCTGGACTATAATCTTTACAAAAGCAGATCACCAGGCCTTTCTTCCCTGGTGCCGCTAGGTGAGTTTGAACCACCAACCTTGCACTTATAATAATAATACTAGTAATCTCCCTTATTGAGCACCTACTATATGACTGGCACTTTATACGTATACATTTCTCTTATTACTTATTTCTATACGAGGTAGGTATTATCATTCTCCTTTTACAGAGAAGAAATGGGCATTCATGGAAGCTCAGTAACTTGCCCAAAGCACGCAGAGGGTGACAGAGAGAGCCAGGATTCGAAACCAGATCTGACTCAAAACTGCAAGCTCTTTCCATTGTGCTACACTGCCTCTAGATCTCTACATATACATCTTTTGACATTTGAAAATAATGCTATTGTCCAAGTGTTTATTCTAATTTCTACTCAGGGTTTAAATTGAATGCGAAGGACCATGACCTTGGGTCCTCACTTTAGGCTCAAAGAGTTGCATCCTGAGTCATGCTGGATATTAGAGGCGCGAGTTACACACACTCACTAGGACCACCAAGTGACCTGAGATATGAACTCACCTCTACATTTGGGGTAGAGCTTGGCCTGGAGGCCAGCCTTCCTCACCCAGACATTTGGCTCAAATGCAACCTCTGCAGCCCCCAGAGGCTGGCAGCCCCCTTCTTCTCACAGCCAGGGGGCTCAGAAGCAGCTTCTGTGCTCAGTTCCAGCAATGTGTGTTCTCTTTTCATTGGGAACTTACATTCCTCCTATTTTTCTCTGCCCTGTTCCTCTGGGTTATTAAGGTTATTGCATTTGCCTCTTTTGTAAATTCCCTCATTACTGTTTTTGGGAAGAGGCATCATATAAGGAGACAGAATTGAATTTAACGTGTCAGTCAACAAAATCCACTTGGGGCACCCTGTGTGCTCTGACCACCTATCCACCGTGGTCAGACAGCTGTGTTCTCCATGCTGTATCCTCCAGACCCTCTCTGGGACACTGTTCTGCCCAGTGTGTGTCACCAAGCACTGATCAATGACAAACCAGATGTCAGGCTGCACCTTCAAATTCATCCTGGGCACTTCTTAGATCCTGCGGCCTTGGGCAAGTCACCCAAGCTCTCCTCTGTCCTTTAGATGGAGACCATTATAAAGCAGAGGCCCCTCTCTTGAGAGGAGGCTGGGTGGCACAAGCAGTTTGCAATTGGCTGCTAATGTAAAGTTTGGCAGTTCACACCTACCCAGCAGTACCACGGAAGAAAGGACTGGTGACCTGCTTCTGTAAAGACTACAGCCAAAAAAAAACCCATGGAGCAGCTCTACTCTGCAACACGTGAGGCTGCCATGAGTCAGGCGCAACTTTCTTGAGAGCCTCTATAATTACTGAAAGCACAGCCTGTGGAGAATGACTGCTGGATTCAAATCTGGACTCCTTTCTACCTGGGTGACCTTGGGAAAGTCACTTAACTTCTCTGTTCCAAAAAAAAAAAAAAGTTGTAGAGGGTGGTAATAATAACACTTACCTTATACATTGAGGAGTAAGCACTTTTGAAGCCCCGGGAACAACGCCTAACATATAGGGCCACAGAGCACCAGCAATTGTAATGAGCTTCCCACTGAGGCATGTGTGCAGCGAAAGCACCTCCCCTCAGGCCCTTCACAGGCGCCACCCCCTCCCCAGTGCTGCTGAGGACAACCAACAAGAAGTGAGGGCTGGTGCATACATCATCTCCATCAATCATCACAACAGTGCTGTGACGTGGGAAATATTATTATCCCCATTTTGCAGACAAGGAAACTGAGGCTCAGAGAGGTAATACAGCTCGTTGTGTTGGAGCTGGTATTTGAACCAGGTCCATCTGCACTGAAGGCCATTGTGTGTACCACTTCTCCACAAGCTAACAAGTCTTACCTTTAAACATCGGGGCAAGCGAAAGAGGGGGTTCACACCGAATTTCAAGTAGAGGAAGTCCAGGGGGAGAAGGCAGAGCAGGTCCATCTGGAATCCCAATGTGACACCACAGTGTGTGAACAGGTGACCCCAGGTGTGTGGGGCAGGGTGAGGGAGGGGGTCTCTACCTGCAGTGGCAAGATGAGGCCAGAATGCCCCAGGCAGGGCCTAGAACTGGAAAGCAGAAGGAACCCCACCAACAAGCCCCTGCTTGGCTTCAAAGGCCACGTTTGCAACCCCGAGGGCGGCTTCATTACCATGAACAATGGCTCTGTGCCCAGTAGGGGGAGCTGGAGGTGTACAGACACAACAGTACGGGCCCCAACAGCCTGTACCATGGCCTGGGACTTGGGGCCCTGGGCTGGGGTTTGGAGGACACTCCCGTGGGAGATGGGACCAGCATCCCCTGTGTGGCAGGAACCAAGTCACCCTGGCCCCAGAACTCCCAGGGCCCTCAAAGCCACCACCTTCCGAGACCCTGTGGGTGCTGAAACGTGTGTCCTCGCACACACCTTGAAGCGGCGAGACTTCAGGTAGTTATCCCTCATCTGCTTTTTGTCCGTCTGGAAGAAAATGGGATCATGACTGTGAAATGGCCTTAGAGCTGAGTTCCTGCCCTTATGGGGGGCAGAGATGGAAATCCCCACAGAACCCCAAACCCCTCGCCTTTATGTTGGTGTAACAGACCCATGAATGTGGAGCCAGACTGGACCAGAATAGGTTCCGTGAAACCCTTGCATTTTACAAGTGGTGAAGTGGAGCCGCAAGCAGGGAGGGACCTCTCCAAGGCCCAGCTAGATTCTGGGGTGGCATATGAGGCCATTGAACACAGTGGCCTTAACCAACCAACTTTACGCAGTGAACTTTTGCAAATTTATTTACTGAGAAATGGGCAACTGCTCTGATCAGTTCAGGAAAGAGGTTGCTCAGAGAATCCTTTCTGCTGGAAATTGTTCTGGAAACCAAACCTCAATCCTCCTGGGTACAGCAGAGTTGGCGCCTCCAGTGTGGAAGTTTGGGAAGTGACCCCCACAGGGGACCAGCCTGTGCCTCCCCCTTCAGACAGTCAGGGTCCCAGTTTCCTCCCTGGCAAGTAGGGCTGGACCAGAGCACAGGGTCTCAAACTGGTCCAAGAAGCAGACACTTGAACTCAGTGTGTTCTTTGCAGGCCCCCCAGGAAATGCTGATTGCCAGCGGCTACCTGGCTGAGGACCCTACATACATCATCTCAATCCTCAGTGCTATGAGGTAGGAATTATTACTGTGCCCATTTTACAGATAAGGAAACTGAGGCTGAGAGGCAATACAGCTAATTGTGGTGCAGCTAGGAATTGAACTAGGTCACCTGTTCTCAAGGCCATTCTCTGTACCACTTCCCCATCTTTAGTTTCATTGGGTGGTCCAGGAACCATTTTGCCAACGGGCAATACTTGAGGTTTGTAATTTGGACATTGCAAAGGAGCACAAAATAAGCACCTGTGTTGTTGAACAAGCACAGATGTTCCTGAGATTTCCTTGTTCATTCATTTGTTGGCTGTCACAGCACGGGGGGTCAGTCCCCTGAAGGCTGTGGCTGCGGGGTCTGCCCCCCGGTCACTCCCTCCACCTGCCTGTGACTCACAATGATGTCCCCGCCTTTGACAAACTGCAGGCGCAGCTGGAACACGGTGATATCCAGGAGGTAGATGAGGTCACACAGGTAATCCATCAGCAGCCAGAGGTGCATGTTGTCCGGCCTCTGGTAGGGGAAGGCCCAGCGCACGGGAATCAGCCAGCAGTTCCAGTTCCAGGCCATCACCACGAAGAACAGCCACAGGATGTACATCAGGTCTGCGGGGCGGGGGGGACGTGCTAGAAGGTCAGCGGAGAAGGGGCTCCTCGCCAGTGGGGTCAGGGTGAGGCTTACTTTTCCATTTATCTGGATGGATGGACAGACGGATGGACGGATGATGGATGCATGCATGGATGCATGGATGGATGCGTGGATGCATGGGTGGGTGGGTGGATGCATGGGTGGGTGGGTGGGTGGATGAACAGACGAATGAGTGGACAGATGGATAGACAGAAGGATGAATGATGGTATTATAGTTCACTCGGTCATTTTAGAGGCCCATTGGACAGGTGTTCAAAGCCCCAGGACTTAGGACACCAGGGTTGGACTCTTGCCCCCAAATGACTTCTTGTATGGCCTTGGAAAAGTCCCTCCCTGGCACCCGTCCTGCCCTCAGAGAAGTCTCAAGAAAAAGTCAGATGAGAGAGGAAGGGAGGTCCTTTGTAAACTGTAAAGCGCTGTGCACATATGTGGGATTTTATCCTGAGGAATGTAGAATGGACTTAAAGGGAAGTGAGAGGAATTCACTTTAGACATTGAAGAACTTCTGTCCTTTTCTGCTCAGAGCAGGAGCTCCAGGAAGAAACCAGCCTGAGCAGAGTAGAAAGAAGACTTGGCCAAGAGTCAGGAGATTCTGGTCCTGGGCCTGCCGCTAGTTGTGTCTACAGGTCAGTTAACGTCCTCATCCATGAGATGGATGCAACTTATCTTCCTAGCCCAGGAATTTTTTGTTTTTTAAGAACCAGGTGAGGAAGTGTGGAATCAGTTTGCAAAGTGTAAGTGGTCCTGAGCCTTGCCCGTCCATCACTTCCACTCCACCAATCACGCTCCCCTGACCCGCTCCCGTCACCTTTCCGCTCTCTGGCCCCTCTCCCATTAAAACCAAAAAAGCCAAACCCATTGCTGTAGAGTCAATTCTGACTCATAGCAACCCTACAGAACTGTCCCACAGGGCTTCCAAGGAGCAGTTGGTGGATTCGAATTGCTGACCTTTTGGTTGGCAGCCATAGCTCTTAACCACTGTGCCACCCCACCCAGCACTCACTGGTCAGCGGGTCGATGCTCTGGGGAAACTGGTACATCTTCCAGGGGCGGCGTTTGAACTTGCAGCAGAGCATTTCACAGTAGTGCTCCTCCTCTGCCTGCCCCGTGTCTGCAGGCTTCACGTCTGGGGCTGGCTCGGGGGCTTTCTTGGCCGGGGCTGTGGGATGACACTGGTGACCACTTGACCCAGCTCTTAGGCCCAGGCATGGGATGCAGAGAGAAGACTCCCAACCACAGACCCTGGAACTGGAGCTGAGGGGATCCCAGCACCACCCCACAACCCACTGCCAGCTCTGTGGGGAGAAACCAAGGCACTCCCCTGGAGTAAGTCCATAGCTCTCTCCTCAACAGAAGCTTGAGTGCCCACCCAGAAACTCTCACCAGATACCAGTCTGGAACTGATTCTTGGGAGCTGCCCAAAATGAGGTGCTTCTGAGTAAGCTGGATATTTCTATTCAGTCTCTGCTTATGTGTCTGTGTTTGCGCCCCCTTGGTTCTCTCTGGTGGGCTGGGGGCATTTTGTACCTAGGGCTCTCGCCACCCAAAGTCAGAGTGCTGAAGGGGCCCAGGGCATGTGAAAATCAGGGAAATGATGCTCCAGGTTTCTCAGCTTCTTCACCTCTAAAATGAGAGACTAGATGGGATCACAGTTTCCCTGTGCATCTATGGTGATTCTTACTGGTGACATAGGGATTGGCTCTTATAGGTTCGGTACGGCTATGTTTCTAGCTTTAAGACTGTGAAGTCAGGCTTTGCTAGGTCCATCAAGGGGGTCATGAGTTCAAAGGTACAGCTGCCCTCTGGGAAGACCTAGAAAACCCTCTCTCACAAGAGGGGGACGGTTCCCTCCTGATACCTTGGAAGTAAGGTAACTTCCATGTAGCACCATAAGAATATTGCAAACCAAGGCCTCTGAAAAATAAGACTTCCTAGTTCCAGGGTGGGCTGTGGACACTATCTGAGTGCAAGACCTTGAGACATGTCGTCCCAGGATGGTACTGCTCACAAGCCAACAGGAAGTAGGCAGAAAGGTCAATGAGGGCACTTGACCTGCAGGAGAGGGAGTCAAGTGCAACTGGACCATTGGTTAGAACTTCGACTTTCTCACCGCCCCTGGGTTTATATCTGTACTTTCAAGGCCCAAAATCCAAAGAATGGAGATCGGGGTCTCTCATGCACCTTAGCCATTTCCTTGGGGCCACCTCACCATGAGTTGACAGGGAGATTTGGGGCTCCCACCCTACCTTTGGCCAGACAGGCCACTTCCCACTCCAGACTCACAGGGCTTAGGGCTCTCCTCATCAGAGGTGACATCCGGATCGATGAGCTTCTCCTTGACTTTCTCCGTCCGCTCCTTGAACAGCTTCACCAGCTCCTGGAGCCGGTCGTTGATAATGGCACTGTTCTGGCTGGCCGAGGAGGCAGCTCGGTCCTGGTCACTGTGGGGTTATCACCCAAAAGTGAACAGGCTGAGCAGGAAGAGACCCTTGTGCCCTGGGCAAGAGCCAGGCAGTGTCTGCCGCCACCTGCCCCGGTTTCCTCTGACGTCAGAAACATCAGACCACATTGCTGGCCACAGACACAGCTGGGCTCAGAGTCTGCGCCCATTCTGCAGATTTTGCAGTGTTCTAGGCCGACCAGAAGCAGCAGGAGACCCAGCCACTGGCAAAGTCTGCCTTGTGGTGGAGAGCTCCAAACCATCCACACTCACCCCACACACAGCTTCCCTCTCCCACTCACCCCACCCAGCCTTCTGGCTCCCTGAAACCCCAGAGGTGGCCCCACTTACTCCATCCCCTGTGGGGTGGAGGAGTCTGCCCAGGCAACCACAGGGGACTCTGCTGGAGACAGCATCTTGAGCTCTTCGGCCTCATCATCTTGGGAGGGCAGCTTCTTCCTGCACAGAAAAAAGTGGCAGTACCTTCAGCCCGTGCAGGGCCCAGGGGACAGGAAACTGCTTTGACCCCTTCAGGTCACCCAGATCCTCTGCATCCCACCCCCTGCTCCTGGGTGGGGATAAGGATGCTGCCAAAGAGTCCTCCTGTGCCTAGTGGGTAAATCATCTTTATAAAAAAACAGTAGAAGGGAGGGGCACAGGTACTCTCTGGACCTCAGTCTCTACATCTGTTCAATGGGCCAGCACAAGGGTTAACCGCATGGACTTGGTATCAGGCAAACCTGAATGTGAATCCCATCCCTGACCCTTACCAGTATGTGACCTTGGGCTACTTACTTAAACTCTCTGAGCCACCTCAATTTCTCCCTCTGAAAAATGAGGCTAACCTCAACTAAATGAGATACCACTCAATCAGGTCTCAGCTTGAATGTCCTTCCTCTCCCCTCCTAGTCTGAAGTCACCTCTCCCCAAGTCACCCTCCACCTTTTCTATCACATCCTCCTTAGTGTCCAGTCTCTAAAGAAGGCCTAAAACCTCATCGTCCATCGTGTTAACTCTCCTCAGAGCTCAGCCTCACCAGCCCTTCTAGAGCTGCTCCGGTGGAGAGAAAATGCCCGTGGGCCATGGAGCCAAGCCCGGCCCACCTCCACCTCAGGCAAGGCCCATCCTCCCCCTGGAGCTACAGGTTCCCTATCTGCAGAGTAACAACTAAATTGTCTCCAAGGTTCCCCTATCATTTAGGAAGCCCAAGTCTGACACAGATTGCTGCTTTTGGGAGCAGGTAGTGTCTAGGTTGACGGTTTGCGTATGTTCACTTGGATTTCAGAGACAAGAAGATTCTTGTCCAACCTTCTCTAGCCCCCGCCCCCACTCCAGCCTGAGGTCAGCAGGTTGAAGTCTGAACAGTCTGACTGGGGGAAGGAGGGTGTTGCTTCTGGCATTGTTTTCCAGCGGTATCTGAGGGGCTAATTCACTTTTCTGGTTTTCCCGCCCTCCTTCGCAACAGTGAGAATGGACTGCTTTACTGAGAAACACAAAAGATAAATTAGACTTCATCAAAATTTTAAACTTCTGTGCTTGAAACAACACCATCAAGAAAATGGAAAGACAACCTACCAAATGGGAGAAAATATTTGCAAATCATATCTGACAAGGGACTTGTATCTAGACTACATAAAGAATTCTTACAACTCAATAAAAAGACAAAACACTACCTAGTGTTTGGGGTGATTTTTCTAGTGTTCTTTGGTGTTTTCGTTATATTATTTAATATAAAAAGGGGAGCAGAAATTAGCCCTATCACATTTATTGCCCTTTCTAAATTGTAGCTGAGAGATTTTAGGACAGATGTTCCTTGGAGAGTTCTTGTAAGGAGCCCTCAGCCAGGAGTTAGGAGTGTAGTCCCACTCCTGACACCAACACGCTGTGTGCCCTCGGGCCAGCTGCTTCACCTCTCTGACCTCAGTCTCTGCATCTGTCAAAGGGACATGTATCACAGTGCTTAAAAGCCCAAGAGAAGCATAAAAGGTGACCTGTGGGTCCCTGCTGCTGAGCCTGGGACCGTGAGGGTGTCAGATTTGGCAGGAGAAGGTGGCAGCAAGACGGGCGAGGGTGACTTTTCCTCCACGATGAGTGGGAGTTTGTCCGCATCAGTATCTTCCACCTGCACCTCTGGGTGCTCTTCCGTGGCAGGCACTTGGGGAGAGGAAGGGGGAGAGACCGTCAGAGAGGGAAAAGCCAAGGCCTCAGGAGCCTTGCTGTGCCCTTGAAGAAAGCCACAAAAGGTATGATCAGAGAGGCCTCTGGCAGCTTCACCTTTCAACAGGCCCACAGGAAAGCACCATGCAAGGGATGCAAGCATTCAGATCCCATGGCCCTCTGAGGTCCACGGCCACCCAGCCACCAGCCCAAGAGCCACGAGAGGAGCCACAATGCCACAGAAACTCCTGGACACAGCCTAGAGTCCAGTTCTCCTGAGCCTGGAAACCACATTAAGGTCCTGGGATGGGGGGACAGCTCTCAGAGAGGGCACCGGGAGCCTGGGGGAGCTGTAGTCCTGAGGGCCTGAACCAGTGCAGCCACGTGGCCCTGGGCCAGCTGGTTCCCCTCTCTGAGCCTTGGCTTCCCCTTCCCAAGGTGATGCCTTCCCAGGCCTGTCGGGGAGAGACCTGAAGAGCACGTGGCCTCACATCTGGAAGAGCCTCACACAGAGACATTTGAATGTCTCCTCCAGTCAAGGGTAACAGACTGTCTTCTTAGTGTGTGTGTTTATTTGTAAGGTTAGCATTTATAATACCATCTATTTGGGTGCCTGCTTTGACATTGCCTTGTTTTTATACATGACAGGTGCCCCTAAAATTCATTAACCCAGCTCCTCCCTGGGCTTGTGAGAGGCCTGGTGCCATGTCCCATGTCCCAAGAGTCACGTCCTTCCTGGGGAGCCTGAGTGTAGCGCTGTCTCAGGCTCCATTACCCACTCCAGGGACTGTGGGGACAGGTCTGCCTTAAGGCCAAGCTTAAAGGATGCTGAGGGGCTGGGATGGTCCTCCACCCCCGCTCCCCATCATACCTGGGTAGGACCACCCAATAGTACCCAGGCACAGGTATTGGGTACCAGCAAAAGCAAGGATATACCCTTCAAAATGGGGGGGGGGAGACATTTTAAAATAAGTGGATATATGTGAGATAGATATAGATGGATATGGATATAGATACATATTTTTAAATGCATTGAAATGGTCACCATGGGAAAATCCAGGGTGTAGCAGAGTTGCTTAACCTTCTTTTATAGTTTGGTGGAAAGAATAGAAGGAGGCCTCAAGACTTTTTGGCATAAAAGCCTGTGAGTGACCATCTAAGATACTCCACTGGTCTCACCCCTTTGGGAGCAAGGGAGAGTGAAGAAAACTAAAGGCACAAGGGAAAGATTGGTCCAAAGGACTAATGGACCACAACTACCACGGCCTCCACCAGGCTGAGTCCAGTACAACTAGACAGTGCCCAGCTACCACCACTGACTTCTCTGACAGGGATCACAATAGAGGGTCCTGGACAGAGATAGAGAAAAATGTAGAACAAAATTCTAACTAAAAAAAAAAAAATAGATCACACTTAATGGCCTGACAGAGACTGGAGAAACCCCAAGAGTATGGCCCCCAGACACCCTCTTAGCTCAGTGATGAAGTCACTCCTAAGGTTTACCCTTCCGCCAAAGATTAGATAGGGCCATAAAACAAAAGAAGACTAAAGGGACACCAGGCCAGGGGCAAGGGCTAGAAGGCAGGAGGGGACCGGAAAGCTGGTAATAGGGAACCCAAGGTCAAGAAGGGAGAGTGTTGACATACCATGGGGATGTTAACCAATGTCATAAAACAATATGTGTACTGCTTAATGAGAAGCTAGTTTGTTCTGTAAACCTTCATCTAAAGCACAATAAAATTAAAAAAAAGACTTTTTAGCATTTGTTTGACTAAACTCTAATCCCTCGATGGAAGAGGATGAGCAGGAGTTGAGAATTTTTTTTTAAATCAAGGGAGAATGTTTGCCCAGACAAACAAGGGATCCCCAGGCTGTGGGAAGGACAGCGTGTGAGGCAGAGGGGACCTTGCCCTACTACCTGGCAGACCTTAAGAGCTGAGCTGGAGGAGGGGAGAGGGTGCAGATGCAAGGGCAGCCCCTTAAAAATGCTCAGGGCCCCAGTGTGACCCGCTGGGGTCAAGCATCCAGGAGGACATCTCAGGGAGCCTGGGAGGGGCAGATGCGTTGTCCTAGGCCAGGCCCTGCAACCTGGATCACTCCCAGGACTGACATTTCATTTCCCACTGGCTTGGCAGAGGGAACTCAAAATAGAAATGATATTGGTTTATATCCCACTGATTTAGAGAATAAGAGTAATATTGTTAAAAATATGAAGAATAACATTGTATGTATTAAATTGGCTTAGAGAATAATAATATTTGCCATTAAGCACTTTCTATGTGCCTGCCAGGCATTTGTTTCACGGAACTCTAACTGCTTTGTATATATTAACCCTTATACAGTAAAACCTGCGAAAGCCGGAACCTGTGTAAGGCAGAAACCTGCCAGAGAAGGAAAACGTAAATATTTTCCACTAATAGAGAGCAATAGAAAAGTGATAAGACTGCACCCTGTCAGAGGCAGAAAACTTGCAAGACCCAGAAAAACAAGACAATCCCATCGAGTTCCGGCTCTCACAGGTTTCACTATATTAACTCTTTTAAACTTCCCAGCTGCTCAGTGAGGTAGTTGTGATCAATGTCCCCATTTTCAGGGGAAGAAAACTGATGCACAGAGAGGTTAAGAAATTGGCTGCAGAGCCAGGATTTGGATCCACAGGTTACACTCTTATTCATCACACCACACAGATTCTCGGAATCCCACCCTGAGGCTGGTGGCCAGCCAAGCTGGAGCCTCTGTCAAAATGAAACCCCAGCTCAGGAGGCCCCAAGTAGAGCCACTGAGAGGGCAACAAGGTTCTCACTCCGTGTTATCATTGCCTTGTGTGTAGCACCTAATTCATGACATGTCACAATAAAGCCAGTTCAGTCCACTGTCCCAATGTGCCTTACAAGGTACATTTCCCTGAGTGTAGGGTTCCCAGGTAGCAGGGAAGACACAAGATGATTTTATGGTACAGACAAGGCAAAGGAGAATGTGGCATGAGACCCTTACTCCCGTTTCAACTCTGTCTCAGGTCAGCGAAGTCTCAGGGTAGTGCTCAAGGCCCAACCTCCTCTCTGACTCGTCCTAATCCTCCTTTTGGCTAGGAGAGCAGGCCTCAGCTGCAAGCCTTCAGCAGGCCTCCAAATCTCACCGCAACCTTTCAACACTATTTGTATTCTGTGTATTGGTAGTTATAGTTGCCCTCTATTTACGGCAGGCAATACTGGTTCTCTCTTTAAATAGTAACATCAAACTTCCCACTAAATACATTTAACTAAAAAAAAAGTGAGTCCATTGAAGAAAAATCCCACTGCAGTAGACTCAATCCCAATTCATAGCAACCCTATAGAACAGAGTAGAACTGCCCCGCAGGGTTTCCAAGGCTTTATGGAAGCAGACAGCCACATCTTTATCCCGCAGAGTGACTATCGCATTCAAACCACCAACTTTCCGGTTAGCAGCCAAGCACTTAACCACTGTGCCACCAGAGCTCCTTGAAGAAAAACAGTGAGCAAGTCAAAGGAGAGGCGGCATAGAAAACAGGAAAAATCAGGGAGTGCTACCTGGTGGGGGTGGAAGTTGGGAATCCTTTGAAGTGAGTCAACCGAGGGCATACCCATTGGAAGGCTGAGCCTGGGGTATCATCCCTTGTCATGGGGAATGTCTGTGTGCCATCTCCCCGGCTCTATGCCTGCCCCAAGCCAGGATGAGGAGAGAAGAACCCCAGTGGGTGTCTTCCCCTGAAATGTTCAATTCTACCTGCTGGGACTGATACTGGACGGTATCATCCAAAAGGAGGAAATAAGCAACCAAACAAAGCAAAAGGGAAAGTGGGCAGGTCTGGCTTGAATTAAAGCAGAAAGTGACAGGGACCAGCCCAGAGGCGCCAGGGTGTCCCTGAGCACTTTGTCATTAGGCAGCAAGCAGCAGGAACCCGAAGGCCACTGCAGGGACCTTGTCACAATTAACCAGATCCAGACTGGCCCTCCTTCTGGTCCCTGAGGACGCCTTTCCTCTTAGCCTGCCTGTCTGCACCCAGGGGGCCTCTCCTTTCCGGAAATGGCATTGACTGGGCACCACAGAGCAGGATGAAGGCACTGATCAGCAAAGCAAGAGGAGGTGTCTTTCCACGAGACCGCACCACCACCATGGCACCCATGAGGGAAGCCAGCACAAGCCATGCCGAAGCAACACACCATAGGTACAAGCATGCTGGGCAGGCAAGTTCACGCTACCTAGGCGGCGGATGGAGCTCCTGGTCTGCTTGGCGAAGCTGGAGTTGGACAAGGTCGTCCTCCGGGAGATGAGGATGGGGATGCGGGTGGTTGGGGGGCGGTAGCTGGGCACATTAGGGAGCTGTTCCTCCAGGCTCGGAGGGGCGGGCCCAGGGGCCACCTGGCCAGGTGGCTGGTCCTGGACCAGGTGATTCAGCTCCATGTCCCGACCTGGATTAGCCATGGTGCCAGGGCCAGAGGGTGTCCGGCAGAGGCAGGCCCCTAGGCACTGCAATGAGGAGCAGAGTTGGGGGAGGGAGGTAGGAAGAGCCCTCTCTCCGCAGCCAACCATACAGCCTGGTCCCTGGCAGAGCCCACAGCAGCTCCGCTGAGGTCTGAAGCATCGCTCTTGTCCTGGAGCTTAAGGTCTAACATGGTTGTGAACCACGTAGCCGGTCCACCCAACAGCTCCGAGGGACAGCCCGGAGCCTCTGACTCCTGCTCTCTCTGCTAACCAACCACCTGCAGTGTTTCCCATCTCAGACTCAAAACAGGTTAGAAATAAAGAACCCAGAACTCCTAGAAACTTAGACTCTGGGACCCACAGAACCTGGGACTCACACATTCTTATCCTGGTAGAATTTTCCATCCTAAAGCCAATTAATTCCACTTCCAACCAGAAGCAGTAACTTTTCCTTGGGCCTTGGTTCTCGCACTAGGCTACGCGTTGGAATCCCCTGGGACCTTTAACCATTTCTGACTCCCAGGCCACCCCCATCCCCGCCAGACATTCTGATTTCATAGTCTGGTGTGAGGTCTAGCACCAGGACTTTTTAATCTCTCCAAATAAGCCCAACCTGCAGGCAAGTCTGAGAACCAGGGCTCGAGGCCAGTGCCTCTCCAACTCTTAAGCATACAGACAAATTGCCAGATCTTGTTAAAATGCAGACTCCAATTGAGCAGGACTGGGGTGGGGCCCGAGATTCTGCATTTCTAACTAGCTCCCAGGTGATGCCAAAGCTGCTGGTTCCATACCATTTTGAGTGATGATGGACAAATGGACATGTCTCTATGTTTCTCAAAGTGGGGTTCCCAGACCACCTGCCTCTAGATCACCTGGGGGAAGGCATGGAAAACTGGAAGCCACCCCTGCCAGCCCCCCAGACCCTGAATCTGCACCTGGGTGATCCTGATGCCGCTTAGTTTGAGAAGCCCTGCTCTGGATCGCCACTGTTAGGACCTGGGGTCTCTCACGACCTTCCGAAGCTGCCGCTCTCATTTATTTACTGAACACATAGAGACTGAGCGCCATGGTGGCACAGGACACTGGCAGCCTGTTAAAAGGTGTTCCGAGCTGATGGTGCAACTAATATTAGCTAAAGGGTATTGGCCCTGCTGAGCTGGCCCAGAAACACAATGGCCTAAAGACAGGGCAGCCATGTGGTCAACCACAGAGGAGTTTCTGTGTAAGGCTGGAGACTGAATTAGTTAACTTCCTGTGTGATTTGGAATTCTCTCAAGGGAGTGAGTTGGCGCTCCCTACAAGAATAAAATTTTCTTCAAGGCAGGGGGACCCTCCTTCCACCCTTCCGACTGAGCTGGCCTGGGCAGAGCTCAATAAAAGACACGTTAATGGCGAGCCTCCAGGCACCAGGCAGAAGAGCCCCACCCACAATGAAGCTATTTTCCCCCATGGGCCTTGGACAGGGTAGGGTGCCCTGCATGCTCTGTGCCACACTCCAGGCTCTGCAGGGGCATGGCTGGGGTCTGCCCCACCCCCAGAGAGGCCCCTTTGTGCCAGGACTTTCTCGAGGCCTGGTTAGATGGAGCAGGAGTGTGGGAACTCAGGGTCCTGGCGGGGGAAGGACATCCCAGGGTTGTACCTGATAGTGACTTCCGGAGGTGCGGGGGCAGATTTCACTCCACCAGCTACCAAATTCCACCTCTCGCACCAAAGATGCCCCGGGAGCAACCACCACAACCCTACTCGGGGAAGGCACCAGCGGCTACGTTTTCCAACAGTGAGCCGGTGAGTTGGTAAACCGCAAACACTGAGACTTTGACTCCACACAGACCAGGGCAGCTCTCAGGTCCTCTAAGGCAAGAGCCCTGTCCTCCTCCTCTGCCTGTGACAATCCAGCTTGCTGCTGGCTAGGACACAAGCATCCTTGTTCCCATTACAGTCCCCTGCCTCAGTGCCAGCCACAGTGCAGGCACCTTCTACACTTCCTCTTCCTTTCTTTGCCCAACAACTCTGTGCATCAGTACTATTACTCCCCTGTTTTTCTTGACTTGAGAGATACAGCTCAGAGAGGTTAAGGAACTGGCTCTGGGTCACACAGCAAAGACAAGAATGGAGCCAAGAGTGAAGCACAGGTCTGTGCCCTTGATCTCTTGGCCTAATCCAGCCACACGGGGAGCCTCGATTCCTGAGGAACAGCAGCAGCAGTTTGAGAAGTCTGGAAGCGTGCAAGGCACACGTCCCTGCAGGTCAGGGCTCCATCCATACCTAGCTGTCCGGCTCCATGGCCCAGCTATCCTGTGGCCCCCTCAACTCTGCCCCCACTGTTCCTGGAGTTCTCAGGATTGAGGGATGAGGTGGGAGTAGGGTTTCCTGGCCCACCAGGAGTCCTGGGGGCCTCAGCTGCAGTTCCCCTTAGGCCATCGAAATACTTCATCAGGCCCAAGGTGCGGAGGATGGGTTTTGATTGAGGACCTGGGGAAGGAGAGGTGGGAGGGGCTGGGTGGGAAGATGGAGGAGCAGGAAGGGGTTACCCCTGCACAGATGCTGCGCCTGGCCTGAGGGTACCTGGATGTTACTCTCCAACCACCCCCACCCCCACCACACACACCTACCTCCTGAGCTGGTGGCCACCTCCTCCTCCTGCAGCTCCTAGAAAAAATAAAGCAGACACTTCATCCACCTCCCGGCCCTAGTCTAACTCAGCCCTGGAAGGAGATCTGCCCTCAGGAGAACTCCTGGGCCCCAATTCTCCTCCTTGCCCTGACCACCCACCCAGTCAGACCCTGCCAGTCCACCTCCTGGGGCATCCAGGGAGGTGGCCACCAAACCGCAAAGGGCGGTGCACACAGGAGCCCCAGGCCCCAACACCTGGACTTGTCAGGTATAAGGGGGGAACTCCCCCTGCAGCCTGTGCACGTGGACACAAAGCAACTAAAGCAGCCGCCGGGGCTCTCCCCACCCAGCCCCGCACTGCACAGTGTACAAGCCCTTTGGCTCCTCCTACAAACCCCAGGAAGTGTTTTTAGCCCAATTTTACCAAGGTGACCACTGAGGCCCAGAGTGAGGAGGCAACTTGCCCAGAGCCGCACAGCCATGTGAGGACTCCGGCCCCAGCCCTCCTGACTCTCCATCCGAGCCCGTGCCATCTGAATGCCTTCCAGTACCACCTGATCCCTGTTATAAACAGAGTTACCGATTACCCAGTACCGTGCTCCTCCAGAAACCCTGGTGGCATAGTGGTTAAGAGCTACAGCTGCTAACCAAAAGGTTGGCAGCTCAAATCTATCAAGCACTCCTTGGAAACCCTATGGGGCAGTCCTACTTTGTCCTACAGGGTCGCTATGAGTCGGAATCAACTCAACAGCAACGGGTTTGGATTGGTTTGGTTTTTTTCTGCTCCTCTCTGTCCTATGGGTATCTCACCAGTTGAAAATCCCCCCATAAACAAAGTGGGCAGGGCCTCAGCCCCTTTTTCTGATACCAGCCCAGGCCCCGGAGGTTCCCCAATACCAGGCTGGAACCTGGTCTGTGGGGTCAAAAGGGCTTCTGTGTACCTGGTGTGAGGCCCTCTGGTGCTGAGTCCCGCCTACTCCACTCTGGTCCGTGCCTGCCTCCACCACCAGACAGCTATCCAGCAGGACACTGTAACACCGAGGGGCAGGAGGAAAGACTAGGATTAGGGGTGGTAAAGGCCTCCTGAACCCTGCTGAGTGTGAGACTCTGTGCCAGGAGCCGGGTCACAGAGATGCCCTCAGAAGGCTCCCAGGCTCTGCTAACTGCCAGCCAGGCTGAGATATGTGCCAGGACAAGGCCCAAAGCACACAGCCACAGCCCTGCCTAGGAAGGAGGGCTTTCCAGAGGAGGTGGCGGGCGAGCCGGGCCTTGAGGATGATGAGTTTACAGGAGGAAAGGGGAAGGGTGTGCAGGAAGGGGAACAGCACGTGTGAAGAAAAGCGTGGAGGGTGGTTTGAGGAACCGTCCTGGGGTGTGGCCCAAAGGGCATGACAGCAGGTAAAGGCCCGTGCAGCACATCCCACTGAGAATCTCGGGCAACCTTGGTGACGCAGGCAGGCCAGGGAGGATGAGAAAAGCGAGGCCCAGAGAGGTGAACAGAGCTGGCCAAAAATGCACAGCAACTGTCCCAAACCACGCAAAACTCCAACCAGCCTCTGGGTCTTTCTGTGCTGTGAGCTCAGAGCCCAGTGCAACAGCTGAGGGGGGCAGGCATCCCTGGCCCAGGCAATCCCTGGGTGGCAGGCTGGGGTGAGGCTACAGGGAGTCAGGGGTACTCTGGCAAATCAGAGAACCTGTGCCTATCTGAAGGTGGTGGCCCCACTCTGCTTAGAATGGGGCCCACCCAGGGTGGCCAGATCTTCCGATTTCAAGGGGAGCCTGAAATTCAGGTTTCTTAGGTGAAACCTGATCTTTAGATGCTGATAATGAATTCAAATATATATATAAATCTCTAAAACAGCCTGTTTCCAGGGCCCTTGGAGGCCATGTGAAACCTCTGGGTTAAAAGATGGCTCAGAACCAGGGGCCGATATGATTTTCATAATTAGAATTACATCTGGCTTCCTAACGGTCCCACCCCACCCCAAGGCTCCCTGCCCCTGAAGGGCTCACAGAGGGTGCTCCATGATGTGTCTGCCACCCAGCAAACCTACCATTCATCACGGCATACACACCCTCTGCCCAGAGGGCCAAGGAGGGGGAGAAGATGTGGACACAGGATTGCAGCTCTGGGTGGTTGGGAGCCAGCAAGCAGGAAGCAGTGGTAATCAGATGGCACACCAGCACCCACGGCAGTGTGCCAGGCACTGGGTCAAACAATTTGCCTGCAGTGTCTCCTGAATCCTCACCCAAATAAGCCTGCCAGCCTGGGCTGTGACGGGTCCCATTCCAGCTTAGAAAACAGAGTCCCAAAGAGGTCAGATGGCCTGTCCCCATCACATCGCCTGTCTGAGGCCCAGACTAGGTGGGACTCCAGTGTCTCTGATGCCAACTCAGTGTTCTTTGTTTAAGCTGCATTTTGGAAGTTTCGTTCTTATTGTCAGCTACCATCCAGTTGGCTCCCAAGTCATGGCGACCCCATGCACAACGGGATCAGACAATTGTGATCCGGAGGGTTTTCACAGGCTGATTTTTCAAAAGCAGATCACCAGGCCTTTCTTCCTATTCTGCCTTAGTCTGGAAGCTCCCCTGAAACCTGTTCAGCATTATAGCAACACACAAGCCTCCAATGACCACTCCTGCCCTCCAAGGCCATGTCCTTAACACCCCACTCCACGCCTGCCTCTGAGCGCCCACATGGCCCCACGTGACATCAAGCAGGAAGACAGGTGTCTCCATGACCCAAGCACCCATTTGCTGTCCTCTTGTCTGTTATATAGGTATTTCCATTTGAGGGGCCCAAATTCTCAGAGCAATACTCCCCACCCTGCCCAGGAAGAAACAGATTTTCTTAAAGAGACCCAAGTCCCCAAAGCTGGGCCACAGAATGACTTTCATGGGTCCCGGGCACTGCAGCCTCCAAAGACCCCTTCCGTCATTAAAAAAAAAAAAAGTTAAAATTTTTATTTTATGATCGCATTTATATGAAGATTAATAAATTAATGTTATATATTAGAACATTCTCTTCAATCTAAAAGTTTTTTTTTCTCATTTTAAAAAGAAATTAAAGCCCCTAAAAGTATTTAGAAATCCCTGGTGGTGCAAATGTTTAATGCGCTCAGCTGCTAACAGAAAGGTTGAAGGTTCAAGTCCACCCAGAGGCACCTAGGAAGAAAGGTCTGGCAAGAACTTCCGAAACTCAGTCACTGAAAACGCTGTGGAGGCTACTCTGACACACACAGGGTTCCCCATAACTCAAGCTCAGCTTTCAACTGATTAAAGTATTGAGGTTCCTGTTCCTACTGTGCCGAAAGGGTAAGTCGGCCCTGCGCAGAAGGATCGGGGATGGGCCGTCCGCTGGGAGGGGCTGCCCTGATTCCCCCTGCCCGACACAGACATGACCCTCCTCAGCTCTCAGGGCCCAGAGCACAAAAGCCCGGGAAATGAACTGCTCACAGACCCAGCCAGAGGCTGCCTGGGGTTCCGTTCACTCAGGCTTCAGTCATTCTAGCTGGGGCCACCAAGTCACTGCCTGGTTTGGGTGAGTCACCGAGAGGCCCCTGGGCTGCCTGTCTGCTCATCTGTCAAGTGGAGCCAGTCTTGCCCAGCTTGTACAGCCTGACATATTTGAGGGGTTCCAAGGGCCAGTGAGAATCTCACGGAAAGTCAAAAAGGACCTTCCATGTTAGGCATTGTTCTTACGAGTCTTCTGTCTCAAAAAATGGTAAGCAGCCTTCCTTGTCTGTTGTACCAAGGGTTTGCTTTGGACCCAGCCCAACTTGGGATAGACTCTCAGCTCTGCACTTGCTGGCAGGGCACTCTTCCACATGCAGAATACCGTCTCCAGACCTCAGTTCTCGCATCTGTGGAATGGGGTTAGTAATAGAATCTGCCACTCAGTTTGCCCTTAACACAGTGTCTGATATGGGGGAAAAAAGTGGCAATAACCAAATGGCAGCAGGTGTTATTATTATTATTGGTCTTACAATTGCTATCATTAACCCCAGAGGAAGAGAATATCTGCTGGGTTATGAAGTCACCCGCGTGGGTAGGGGAACGTTTTGCACAAACATCCCCAGCTATCAGGACTGCTAACAAGCCCAGCGGTGGCCCCGTCAGTATAACCAAAGGTTGCTTGGGGGTCTTGTACCAAAGCCACACTGTCCCTGCTCATTGACGTGCCCAGTGCCTGCCAAGACTCCCTCTTACCCAGCCCAGAAGCAGCAGGCCAGCAACTTCTGGCAAGTTCCCAAGTCCTGAGGATTTCCAAGCAGAATGGCAGACAGAGGCTGGCTAAAAAGGGCATCCCGAGTGTCCCCCTGACTGGCCGAGTTAAAGGCCTGGGGGGTAGTGGCAGTAGCCAGTTTATGAGCAGTAACCTGCCTACTCTGCCTCCCCTAAACCACCCAGCAGGCCGTGCCCCCAAGTAAAAGGTCCTCACTGTTGCCTTCGCAGACCCTTACCCTGTATCCCAAGAAGGAAGAAGGGAAAGAGGGGGCCGTAGGGAGCAGCAGGTACCTACTTGGGTCTCGCTGTCTTTGCCAGCAAGGATGCCCATGGTGCCAGTGTTCAGCTGGGGGCCATGACACTCATCCCAGTCATGGGGCAGTGTGTGCAGTGGGGAATTTGGAGAGCCCCAGCCAGCCCCACACCTGTGAGAACAGCTCTGGAGCTGGAGCCAGTCTGGCTGGTGGCAGACAAGCCACTGGTCCTTCCTGACTCTAATCAGATGATGGGGATGTGCAGGGAACTCTGCAGAAATTCCCCCAGGGAGGCCAGGTGGGGACCAAAAGGCAGCAGTTGCTAGGAAAAGCTGAACTGTTGCTGGCAGAGACAGGGTCGCTAGGCGACCAGCTGCCTGTTTCCAGGGCACTCAACGTCATCAGTAACCTCTGTGCCTCTGCAAAGCTGGCCCAGAGCAGGCCTCCCCAGCCCATGACAGCTCAGCTCCACCTGCCCCAGTCCTCACACTCTCTGGCTCTGGGATTGCTCACCCTGCCACCATGGACACTCTTGTCCCAACCTGGGAACAGGGATCCAAAAGTTCCCTGAGTTAAAAACTCTGGGGGATGAACCTTTGACCTAAACCAAAAATATCCCCCGAAGTCTTCTTAAAACCAAAAAATAGTTTAGTTTAACTAGTAAAGAATGTCTGCCTTGATAATAAAACCTGTTAAGAAAACATTTTGCATCCCACTTTGGAGAGTGGCATCTGGGGTCTTAAACACTAGCAAGTGGCCATCTAAGATGGATCAATTGGTCTGGAGCAAAGGAGAATGAAGAACACCAACGACACAAGGTATTCATGAGCCCAAGAGACGGAAAGCGCCACATAAATCAGAGACTACATCAGCCTGAGACCAGAAGAGCTAGATGGTGCCTGACTATAACCAATGAGTGCCCTGACAGGGAACACAACAGAGAACCCCAGAGGGAGCAGAACAGTGGGATGCAGACCTCAAATTCTCGTAAAAAGACCAGACTTAATGGTCCCACTGAGACTAGGGGGACCCCAGATGTTATGGTCCGCAGACCTTCTGTTAGCCCAAGGCAGGAACCATTCCCAAAACCAACTCTGCAGACAGGGGTTGGACTGGACTGTAGGATAGAAAATGATACTGGTGAGGAGTGAGCTTCTTGGATCAAGTAGACACATGAGACTATGTGGGAAGCTCCTGTCTGGAGGAGAGACGAGAGGGCAGGGGGGCAGAAGCTGGCTGAATGGACACGGAAATACAGGGTGGAGAAAAGGAGTGTGCTGTCTCATTACGGGGAGAGCAACTGGGAGTATATAGCAAGGTGTCTATAAATTTTTGTATGTGAGACTGACTTGATTTGTAAACTTTCACTTAAAGCACAATAAAAATTTAAAAAAGAATGTCTGCCTTGAGCACTGCACTCTTTTAAGATCTATCTATATGGGATCAAGTTGACAACAGCAACTCGAAAAATTAGATAGGAAACTTCGGGGACAGCGAGTGTATGTTAATGGGGGAAGAACAACTGGGAAAAGGAGGCTGAGAATGGCTGCACAACTTGAAGAATGTAACCAATGTCATTGAATTGTAGAAACTGTTGAATTGGTGTATGTTCTGCTGTGTACATTCTCAACGACAACAACAAAAATAAAAGAAATTATAAAAAAATAAGAGAAATTATTTTAAAAAATCACTCGAGGAATGTTTATTTGCAGGAGCATGGATATGGCTGCACTGTATGCAGTTAACTCCGTATGCATGTGCTTGTGTGTGTGAGTATGTGTGCAAGTGTGTACTTGTGTACCTGTGTGTATGTGCATGTATGGGTGAACAAGTGTATGAATGTAATACGTGTCTATGGGTGTATATACGCAGAATGTGTGGGTATAAGCGTGTGCATGCTTGCACATGTATGCATGCATAACCTGGTGTGTGTGTCTGTGTCTATGTGCTGGCATGTATGTGTACAGTGCAGATACGTGCGTGTGCACCTGTGTGTACTGCGCACTCTGTACATGTGCATAGTTAGTACATGTGCATATGTGTGAGCTCGTTTTAACACTGGCCTTCAAGGTGATTCAGCTCAAGGGCAGGGCAAATAAAAAGTTTCCTGGTCTGTGTGTTAGGTGCACAGGGTTAGTGGAAGGAGGGATTCAGCTACATGCTCTACATAGACTCATAAGTCAGAGGTACACTTGGATGGAATGGACAGCCTTTGGGAGGTCATGAGCTCCCCATCACTGGAGGCAAACAAGTACAGACTGTGATGGAATGATTACATGTGAACTGGACAAGTGTGCACTAACAGCAGATGACTCTGAGTAGGCTTCCAGCTTCTAAGCTCTGTGTTGACCTCATGATTTAACTATTTCCTGACCAGGACCAAAAGTGACCCTCGTGGGGTCAAGAACGTGAGTGACCATTAACAAGGCACTTACTCCAGGCCAGGTCCTACCACATCCATTATCATAAGACATCACTCTGCAGGGGGACTACTATTATCCCCACTTACCCACCCGGAGGCAAGGCGAAGCTCTTGCCCAGGTCACTCAGCTAAGAGGAGCAAAGCTGGGGTTTCTGGTGCCAATGTCCATGCTCCTAACACTCAGTGAGGAAGGGTGTGGTGCAGGAGGTGGCACGGTAGGCAGAGTGGCAGGGACAAGGAACAACGCAAGGGAGGGGTAGGGCAAGGGGACGGATGGCCTGATCTGTGATAACAGCCTCCTCACTGCTCTCCCTGCCTCAATCTCTCCCCAACACAGCTGCCAGATTGTGTCACAGACCTTCAATGGCTCCCCATTGCTCCCAGGAAATCAAGTCCAAGGACTTTACAGTCTGGCCCCATTGCTTCTGCAGTGTAATCTCCCGCCATTTCCACCAGCCACTGTTCCCTGACACAGTGAATCACCCCTTCTCCTTGAAACACTTACTAACTTGGCTCCAGGGCTCCACTCTCTCCTTGCCTTCCAACCACCCCACCAGTGGCTCCTCCTCAGCCCTTCACTGATTCTTCCTCAGAGCCTAACCTCTCTCTGACCTTGCCCTTTCTTCCACCCACACTCCCTCCCTAGGACACCTCCTTCAGCCCACCCACAGGACCAGACCTAATCTACATCTTCGGTCCAGCCTTTCCCTGTGCTAACTCCAGGCTCAGGTGCAGCTGCCTACTCTTCATCTGCATGTCTGTCGGCTGGCCCATCTGTCCTCTGTTCACCCACATTCCTAACAGCCCCTCCCTCATCTCCATTTCTAACCTTTATTTTAACGGAACTATTTTCATGTTTTAATATTGAAATCTGCATTGATGTAGGTGAAGCATCAACCATTAATGGACAATAGAGCAGCCCCAGGGAAACCTTAAGGAGTTCCTGGGTGGTGTAAATGATTAACATGCTCAGCTACTAACCAAAAGGTTGGGGGTTTGAGCCCACCCAGAGGCTCCTTGGAAGGAAGGCCTGGTGATCTACTTCCAAAAAATCAGCCATTGAAAGCCCTATGGAGCCCAGTTCTACTCTGACACACGGAGTCACCATACGTTCGGAGCCAGCTCGATGGCAATTGGTTTGGTTTTATGTTTTAGAGAAGCCTTAGAAGACATCAAAGGCAACCATGGGACCACAGGGAGGTGTAGGGGGGAAGGACATCCCTATGCTATGGCTTTGTTAATAATAGAGGAGAACCATAAGCCTCTGTATATAACCACCCATCATCCATCCATTCAACAAACATTTACTAGGTGCCTACTGTGTATACCAGGGCTCAGGGTACATGGCAGTGAACCCAAAAGACAGAAATCCCAACCCTCATGGAGGTTCCCTTCTCGTGTATGTATGGTGAGAAGGGGGTGTCGAGTGGTGGGTGGTTGAGTCCTGAGACATTTTAAGCACCAGTGGGGAGCTCCCCAACTTTCCCCAGCCTCTTTGGGTCAGTGCACAGCGGCACACAGCACAGAACAAAAAAGGAGACCCCTTGAGCTGCAGAAAGCAGTCCTAGCCCCTCTCTGGAGCCCCACCTCCCTGGGGCAACCCTTAGCCAAGCAGAGCCAGAACCAGGTGGACAAATGCCTTACTCAAGCTCTTCCTCTTCGTCCTCCTCCTCTTCCTCTCCATCTTCCTCCTCATCTTCATCCTCCTCTTTAATTTGGGGCAGCTCCCTGAGACGGGATCAGAGGCAGGAGGTAAGTCCACCTGCAGCTGGCTCCCCAGCCCACCTCCTGCCCCATTTTCTGTAGGATGGCCCATCTACAGAATGCCCCAGCCCACTCTCAAGACCCAGCCTTGGGAGCCCCACCTGAAGCTCAGACGTGGGGCACCACGTAAGCAACCCTGAGTTCTCTCTAGCAATGAGGCCTCTTCACTGTCCCAGCCCCCACTGCCCTGGTGGCGACGTGAGGCCAGTCCCTGAGCCCCTCTGGGCCACAGTTTTCTCATCTGTGCAATGGACGCCCTGGGCTTGTGGATGTCTGAGACTCTGCGCCCTCCCAGCTTGGACAGCTGTCACCCAACACCGCTGTTCGAAGTGAAAATTGTTACATCCTTGTAGAGGGCATTGTGGCCATCACTACCACATGGCACATTCCCACCCCTAGGACCCAGGAACCCCACCCCTGGAAACTTATCCTGCAGCTGTACTCAGGTTCAAGTGCAAACACACACACACAGGAGTGTTGGCTGCAGAATTGTTTCTAGTGACAAAATTTTGGAATCAACCAAAATGTCCCTCAACAGTGGACAGGTTAAATAAATTATGGTCCCTCCATAAGACGGAAGACTATATAGTTGTAAAAAACAAAAAAATGAGTATGATCTCTGTGTACCAAGGTGGGAAAACCCCAAGGTACGCTGTTAAATGAATATAACAAGGTGCAGAACAGTGCACGGGGTATGCTAAATTTTGTGCAAAAATAGAAGGGGATCCCATTCATGCTAAATACTGATCCATTATGGCAAATTCCTACAGACAGATAGGACATTAGAGGTTACCAGGGGCTGGGGAGCAGGGGGCAGAGGGAAAAGGGACTCATTGCTTTATGGGTATAAAGTTTCTGCTTAGTGTGATGAAGAAGTTTCGAAAATAGATGGTGGTGGTGATGGTTATACAACATTGTGAATGTAATTAATGCCATTGAACTGTACACTTACAAATAAAGTGGCAAAATTTATGTGATATATGTTTTTAGCACAATAAAATATAAAAAATTTAAAAAAGAGGGGGATCTGCTCTTGTGTATAACAGACTGTCTCTGGATGTGCACATAGAACCTGGAAGCCATGGTTGCCCATAAGGAAGGGGCAGCTGTCTGGGCGCCAGGGAGGAGGGACAGGCCTGGTTCCCCCTCTGTGCCCCTTCATGCCTTTGGGATTTCACACCATGTGCCTATTGTCTTCTCAAACAATAACTTTTTTTTTTTTTTTCAGGGTGTTTCCAGCTCCCTACCTGGGCATCTCCTCCACGGCCCTGAGCTCCTCTTGGTAAACCAGAGCCTCCTCTGCACCCTCTGGGCTGGCGCTGCCTTCCTCCTGCTCTGCCTCCTCCCAGTGAGGGTCCACCTCCTCAAGGATGAGCTCGGGCTCTGCTTGCCTTCCAGGGAGGATGCTGACTGCGGGGGAACACAGGAGGAGCCGTCTGAGGGGTGCAGGGAAGAGTGAGCCCAGGCCCTCAGAGGGAACTCTGGCCATCACCAGCAGGGTGCTCTCTCAGCCAAGCAGCAGGGGAAAGTCTGTTATCAGCAAGGCAGTGAACAACCAAATCAGGGCAAAGCTATGGGTTGAAGGCTACAATGATTCCCCTGTCTCTTCCCATTTTTTCCCCCCTCTTTTTCCTCTTAAGCCAGAGCTGATCAAGTTTGGTTCTGACTGGGGCCTCCTTCAGGGAGGTTTGTGTGGAAGTCAAACAAAGACACTTGTGGGCCAACTGGGACCCAGGGCAACCAGCTCAGGACCCCACTAGAGGAAATTCTTCTAATCACAGCAATTCAAGTGATGCCAAGAGACCCAGGCTTGGAGTCTGCCTTGTCATATCCAGGTGCAGGGTGGCCTGGATTGTCCCAAGGGATGCAGAGAGCCTGTTCACTGTCTGCTCTCCAGATGCCATTCCCTGGTGACAGTATACCACATGCCTATAATCTCAGTACCCACTCCTGAGAGACTTTCTATCCCTCCAGGACCTAGAAGTTCCACCAGCCAAGGGAATTTGGCTTTCTGGGTGAAGGTGGTTCCACCTGTGAATAGGAGCCTGTGATTTCTGATATTTCTCCGCTTACAGTGGTCCCTAACAATGAAAACACTGTGGGGCTGTGGGCTTGGCAGAAGTAGGTGCAGAGTTGTCTCATGAGGAACCCAAGCCCACTTGCAGGCAGTTGTTAGGGAGGAAAGAGGAGACTGCCTGAATACCAGGTGTTTCCAAAGAGCTTCAGGAGCCTTGGGGGCCCTCAGGCCGAGCATGACTTAGTAACTGTGACTTTAAGTGGAGGCTGGTCTCGAATTCTGTGCTGTGACCCGTGATTATGGAGGTTATTGTTTGTAGTGCAGCACAATAATAACAATAAATAGCCACATTTACGGCACGCACACTACGTGCCAGCCCCGGTGCTAAGTGGCTTATGTGGATTAACTTGACCAACCCTCAGATCAGTCTTTTGAGGTGGGAACAATGATTATCCTCATTTTGTTTTCCTTCTTTCCCATTTTATAGATGAGCAACCTGAGACACAGGTTAGGGGATGCTTTCTTTAATGGGATGCTTCCCATGGGCCAGGCACTGGGTCATCTGTCTTCTTAGAGTCACCTCCCTCTACCGTCCCCATGCTCCCAGGCAACAGATGTCATCCTCCTGTCACAGAGGGAGCCCCTGCTCTCCGAGGAAGACCCCAATGCATCCTGACCTAGCCCTTTCCACGGCCAATCCTGGCTGCCTCTGGCTCAGCGAATGGCCTACGGCTTGACCAGGGAGGTGCCTCCATGTGTGGCCCTGAATCCGGTAGTGGGACTGCTGTGTGTGGTGCTACATGTTGCTGTCCAGCAATGGTGCAGCATCTCCGCCCCAAGCAGCCACTCGGGGTGCAAGTTCCTGCCTAGGCCTAGCAGGGGACACCCAGGGGGCAGAACATCCCCTTGCCCGTGAGCTCGTTAGCTTTGGCAGCAACCCCAGAGGGTGAGAACAGTGCTCTCCCATTTGATAGACCAGGAATCCAGCTCAGAGAGGTCAGGTTACTTGTCCAAGGCCACACAGGAAGCCGGAGGCAGCGCCAGGTCTCCCGATACCAAATAATGGCGTGCAATTCCAAATGACAAACGTGCCCTGTGAGCGCAGCACTGGCATTAGCGGCCACTGTGTAATGGATTAACCCAGCACTCAGTGTAAAGAGTTGAGGCTGCCCTTGCTTACGAGTCTTTTGTTTGCCTTAATCTTTTGTTTTTAGGCACTGTTTAGTAAGCAAGACTTTTACAAGAGTTGCCTCATTTCATCTTTGAGACAAGCCTGCAGGGTGGGCCCTACGTTGTCCCCACTTCCTGCCAGGCGGGATGGACAGGGAGCACAGACTCTGCCACACCCACCTGGCCTGGCAGAGGAGCTGAGCACCTCTCCATGGGCATTCGGTCAAGTGCTCCGGGTTTTTCCAGCCCTCCCCCCGCCACCTCCTCTCTCCTACTGCCAGGTCACAGGTGGGACCACTGAGGCACTATAGGTGCTCAGGGTCTCATGGAAACTGCTGTTCCACCTGGAATGTTAATTGTGCCCCTGGAGCCCCTCACAGGCACACTACTTTTTGACCAGCATCTTCTCTGCCAACCTAGGATGTCCCTCAGGCCATCGAATGGGGTCCTGACCCCGGCAGGGAAGGCCAGCTACTGGTCTGGGGAAGGAGCCCTGTTTCCAGGATCTGCAAACAAGACGCCCCAGGGCACAGATGTGAGGCCAAGGCCTCTTCCCAAAAAACCGACCAAACCCATTGCCATGGAGTTGATTCAGACTTAGGGTGATCCCATGCGCTATAGAGTAGAACTGCCCCATAGGGTTTCCAAGGCTGTGATCTTTATGGAAACAGACTGCCACATCTTTCTCCCATGGAGCAGCTGAAACACCAAGCTTTTGGTTAGCAGCCAAGCCCTTAACCACTGCACCACCAGGGCTCCTCAAACTGGCAGTAAAAAAAAAAGGGGGGGGGAGGGCAATTCTGGGGTGGGAACAAAGTGAGGAAATGCCTGGAGGTAGGAGAGGGAGGGCATGTGGAAGAGTGGTCCTTGATGCTAAAGACAAAGCAGCTCCTGATTTTAGGGGACTAGGCTGTAGGCCCACCACTCGTCTGTCGGTTTGTTGTATTGTGGTGGCTTGCATGTTGCTGTGATGCTAGAAGCTATGCCACTGGTATTTCAAATACCAGCAGGGTCACCCATGGTAGACAGTTTCAGCAGAGCTTCCATACTAAGGCAGACTAGGAAGAAGGACCTGGCAGCCTATTTCTGAAAAGAATTAGCCAGTGAAAGACTTATGAATAGCAGCGGCACATTGTCTGATACAGTGTCGGAAGATGAGCCCCTCTGGTTGGAAGGCACTCAAAACACGACAAGGGAAGAGCTGCCTCCTCAAAGTAGAGTCGATCTGAATGATATGGATGGAGTCAAGCTTTCAGGACCTTCATTTGCTGATGTGGCATGACTCAAAATGAGAAGAAACAGCTGCAAGCATCTATTAATAATTGGAACACGGAATGTACAAAGCATGAATCTAAGAAAATTAGAAGTCGTCAAAAATGAAAGATTGATTTTCTAGGCCTTAGTGAGCTGAAATGGACTGATGTTGGCCATTTTCAATCAGACAATCATACGGTCTACCATGCTGGGAATGACAAATTGAAGAGGAATGGCATTGTATTCATCATCAAAAAGAAGATTTCAAGATCTATCCTGAAGTACAACGCTGTCAGTAATAGGATAATATCTGTAGGCCTACAAGTAAGGCCAGTTAATATGACTATTATTCAAATTTACACATCAACCACTAATGCCAAAGATAGAGAAATTGAAGATTTTTACCATCTTCTACTGTCTGAAATTGATCAAACATGCAGTCAAGATGCATTGATAATTACTGGTGATTAGAATGCAAAAGTTGGAAACAAAGAAGAGGGGTTGGTACTGGAAAATATGGCCTTTGTGATAGAAACGAAGGCAGAAATTGCATGACAGAATTTTGCAAGACCAACAACTTATTAATTGCAAATACCTTTTTTCAACAACATAAACGGCGCCTATACACGTGGACCTCGCCAGATGGAATACACAAGAATCAAATCGACTACATCTGTGGAAAGAGACGATGGAGAAGCTCAGTATCATCAGTCAAAGCAAGGCCAAGGGCTGACTTTGGAGCAGACAATCAATTGCTTATATGCAAGTTCAAGTTGAAGCTGAAGAAAATTAAAATAAACCCAAGAGAATCAAAATATGACCTTGAATGTATCCTACCTGGATTTAGAGACCATCTCAAGAATAGATTTGACACACTGAACACTAATGACTGAAGGCCAGACAAGTTGTGGGAAGATATCAAGGATATCATACATGAAGAAAGCAAAGGTCATTAAAAAGACAGGAAAAAAATAGAAGACCAAAATGAATGTCAGAAGAGATTCTGAAACTTGCTCTTAAATGTAGAGGAGCTAAAGCAAATGGAAGAAATGATGAAGTAAAAGAGCTGAACAGAAGATTTCAAAGGGTGGCTCGAGAAGACAAAGTAAAGTATTATAACGACATGTGCAAAGACCCAGAGTTAGAAAACTAAAAGGGAAGAACACATTCGGCATTTCTCAAGCTGAAAGAACTGAAGAAAAAATCCAAGCCTCGAGTTGCAATATCAAAGGATTCAATGGGCAAAATATTGAACGAAGCAGGAAGCATCAAAAGAAAATGGAAGAAATATACAAAGTCACTGGACCAAAAAAGAATTTGTCGACTTTCAACCATTTCAGGGGGTAGCGTATGATCAAGAACGGATGGTGGTGAAGAAAGAAGTCCAAGCTGCACTGAAGGCATTTTTGGTGAAACACAAGGCTCCAGGAATTGATGGAATACCAGGTGAGATGTTTCAACAAACAGATGCAGGGCTGGAGGTGCTTACTTTTCTATGCCAGGAAATTTGGAAGATAGCTACCTGGCAACTGACTGGAAGAGATCCAGACTTGTGCCCATTGCAGAGACAGATGATACAACAGAATGAGGAAATTACTGAACAATATCATTAATGTCACATGAAAGTAGAATTTTGCTGAAGATCTTTCAAAAGTGGTTGCAACAGTAAATTGACAGTGAACTGCCAGAAATTCAGACCGGATTCAGAAGAGGACATGGAACCAGGGATATCATTGCTGATGTCAGATGGATCTTGGCTGAAAGCAGAGAATGCCAGAAAGATGTTTACCTGTGTTTTATTGACTATGCAAAGGCATTTGACTGTGTGGATCATAACAAATTATGGATAACATTGTGGAGCATGGGAATTCCGGAACACTTAATTGTGCTCATGAGGAACCTGTACACAGACCAACAGGCAGTTGTTCAGATAGAACAAGGGGATACTGTGTGGTTTAAAATCAGGAAAGGTGTGTGTCAGGGTTGTATCCTTTCACCATACTTATCCAATCTATATGCTGAGCAAATAATCTGAGATGCTGGACTATATGAAGAAGAACATGGCATCAGAATTGGAGGAAGATTCATTAACAACCTGTGATATGCAGATGACACAACATTGCTTGCTGAAAGTGAAGAGGTCTTGAAGCACGTACTGATGAAAATCAAAGACCGCAGCCTCCAGTATGGCGTACACTCAACATAAAACAACTGGACCAGTGAGCAACATCATGATAAACGGAGAAAAGATTGAAGTTGTCAAGGGTTTCATTTTACTTGGATCCACAATCAACAGCCATGGAAGCAGCAGTCAAGAAATCAAACAGTGCGTTGCATTGGGCAAATCTGCTGCAAACGACTCTTTAAGGTGTTGAAAATCAAAGACGTCGCCTTGAAGACTAAGGTGCTCCTCACCCAAGCCATGATGTTCTCAATCACCTTACGTGCATGCAAAAGCTGGACAATGAATAAGAAAGACCGAAGAATTGACTCCTTTGAATTGTGGTGTTGGCCAAGAATATCGAATGTATGAGTCGGAATCAACTCGATGGCAACGGGTTTGTTTTGTTTTGTTTTTTTATGGACTGCCAAAAGAAAGAACAAATCGGTCTCAGAAGAAGTACAGCCAGAATAGTCCTTAGAAGTGAGAATGATGAGACTCTGTCTTCTGTATTTTGGACATGTTATTAGAAAGGACCAGTCCCCTGGAGAAGGACGTCATCCTTGGTAAAGCAGAGGGTCATCAAAAGAGAGGAAGACCCTCAACAAGATGGATTGACACAGTGGCTGCAAAGATGGGCTCAAGCATAGCAATGATTGGCAGATGGTGTAGGACTGTCAGTGTTTCGTTCTGTTGTACATGGGGTCACTATAAGCCAGAATTGCCTCAATGTCACCTAACAGCAACAAAGGCTGTAGGCAATAGGAAGCTGTTGAAGGTAGTAGAGCAGAGGAGTAACTGGACAAAGATTACTCTGGGGCTGAACAAACACTGGAGGTGGGGAAAGTCCTCCTGGCAACTTCTTGTATGACCTCAGGGTCCCCAGATCCAGGCCTGGGATATGACACCCCATCCCTCTGCCTCTCCCTGGCCCTGCCCCCATCTCCTGCCCCCTGGGCCCCAAACACTGTTCTCTCGCTAACTTCATGTTTTTCAAAGTGTGGTCCCAGCCTCCCACCCCCATCATCAGAATCACCTAGGGGAGGGAGTGCTTCTCAAAAATGCAGATTCCCAGACTCTCCATACTCTTCAAATCAGAACTGACCCTACGGGCAATGGGTAAGCAATAATATCATGGCATCGCAGGTTTGATATGTTAATTTATGCTTTTTTAATGTCAATTTAAGTGTTAAAACCGTTTGTCACTGTCCACTGGTGTTCTGACCCTGAGGGTAAGCATGTGGCCAGGCCCAAGGAGAAGCTCTTCTAGGGAAATGCTGTCGGAGGAGTACTGGCTGTGCCAGACCTGTGCTAGGCTCAGTGTGTAGAGTCCTCCTGGGGCTTTTCCACAGCCCTCCAGCGGAGAAGTCCCCCTCCCATCTAGCCTAAATCTCACGCCTTTCCTCCTGCTGATGGAAAGTGGCTGGTCTTGGTCCTTCATACCCACCAGGCTCCCTAGAGGAGGCTCTGGGGCTGGTGTAGGTGACTCTGGCCCCTCACCCCTGCCGGGGGGCATCTGGAGGGGCAGGGGTGGCCCATTCAAGTAGGGTGGGGGGTTGGCCAGCCACCTCGCCTCCCCCTCCCATGCAGGTCTTCTCTTCTGAGCACCCTTCTTTCCTTCCATCCATCCGTTTGTCCATCCACGCTCTCCCAGGCTCCCTTCTCCCTTGTTTCAGAGGCCTCCAGCTGCCACCTCCCCTGAAACAAAAGGAGAAGTCAGACACATGGGCCTCTGGATGGACAGACGGAGGGAATGAATGGATGAGGGGGTGAATGAATGAATGCTGGGGGAGTTGGCAGAGAGCAGGAAGAAGAGGGAGACTCACCCCCAGCCCCTCAGCGTCACCCCGATTCCTGGCTCCTGTACTGCATCTGCCCCCACACTGCCCCAGCGCCCAGCCATGGCCCCCTCACTCCAGGAGCTGCGGGGGGGGCCCTGTGCGTGCTGGCTGAGATCCTGCCTCCTTCCAGAGGTGCAAGGAGGAAGATGGGGGATGACACCCCATCCTCGGTGTTCTCCGTGGCCTCTGGAGGGTCTCTTTGTGGTAACAGCCTCTCTAGTCTTTGCCTGCCTGAGCAACTGCTGCCAGGTCAGTGGGCTCTAGTCGCTGTCCTGTCCACCGAGAACTTGCCCTGTCAACTTGGACAAGCCTCAGGCTCTGCCCCCTGCCAGCCCCAACAGCAGAGGAAGTGGCTGCCCTGCACTGTCCCAGGGTGACCCTGAGTACCATGGGCGCCATGAGAGACAGCATGCCCTGCTCTGAAGGCCAGCACACTGGCCACACCAGGTAGCACCCTCCTCCTCATGCTGTCATTATGATCACTATGGACCCCATCATCTCCCACGCTGCCTCCGACAGACTCGAGCTCCAGCGGCTGTCTGTCCATGCTCCAGGCCACAGTGGGTGACCCCAGCCCCAGAGTTCACTGTGACCAACATAGGCCTAATGAGGTTCATAGCCTTGCAGACATGGTAGTGAGCAGCCCTGGAACACTGAGGCCCACGGTCTAAGGAGCCTGTGTCCTGGCTGGAACAGGGTACGCCACCGCCCACAGGCCTGACTCCTATTTGCTCACTACAGAACCCATCACAGGGCTGGCAAAGAGTAAACCAGGTGCAGATGAATGGACTCCAACTCACAGTGACCCCACGTGAGTCAGAGCAGAACTATGCACCGTAGGGTTTCCAATGGCTGCCTTTTCAGTAGTAGATTGCCAGACCTTTCTTCCTAGGCACCTGTAGGTAGATTCAAACCTCCAATCTTTTAGTTAGCAGTCGAGCATACGTTAACAATTTACACCACCCAGACCCTCCATAATTATTTGTTGATGACTGAACAAATGAATAAATGAATATCCTGTCTACTGTATGCCTTTCTGGAGGCCTGAAATGAAGGAAGAGCTGATTCTGCTCCCCCTCCACCCAGCCACGACCCCTGTACTCCAGGAGCTATCCCATCCTCCTAGTTCCAACCTCACTCCTGATGCGAGACTGGGACGAAAGGCAGCACATACTTCTTCAACACAGCTGCAGTGATGGGCAGGCTGTCCCAGCCCAAGGGGGCTGGAATCTCTGGGGCCTGGCTCCTCCAGGGAGGCCCCACCCCTCTCTCCTCTGCCCATCCACCAGGGACCCTGCTTAGCAAACCCACTTATCCAGCTGCCAAGGGGAAGGTGGGAGCTCTTTCTGGGTGTTCCAGCAGGCAGGGGGCCCACCAAGTTGGCCTCAGGACTGTTTCTCTTGCTAGAAACTGGAAGCACTAGGCCCCCCATAGTGTCTCTCCCCAGCGTCCAGGAAGGGCCTCCACCAGCCACCGGGCTCTGGCAGCTGGGATGGTTGACCAGAGGCCAGGCTGTCGAGAGTAGGGCTCTCTCAGCTCCACGTCAGGGGTCCCCACTGGGCCCCCTAAGTGAGTCCAGGCCCAGCCAAGGATAGCCCCACTGGTCATACCCACTCAGACCAGAGGACACCAGACAACCCACCCTGAGATACACACAAGGACCCACTAGTGCATCACTTACTGGTCTGCACGTCACATGTCACAGGGGAGTCAGGCTCCTGGATGGGGAGAAAAGGAAAAGGAAGACAAAAACCCCTGCCACAGCTTCATCACCAGCCTCAGCCACCCTCACCCATCCCCCCGCCCCCGCCCCATACACCAGGGGCCAGAGGGCTTCCCTAGCCCCCTCCTGGGATGCCCTGCGAGGTCCTGTTGCATCAGGTTGGGCTCTTCTCTGCCTCCGCTCTCCTGCCGCAGGGGCCCCCTCTCCTCCAGCCACCTTTGCTTAGCTGGGCCCTGCCTGGGAGCCCCTCCCCTCTGCTCCCCAGGTATGAAAGGCCTCCTCCCTTCCTTCATTGGGGGCTTGCTCCTCCACAAAGGCGCCCCTTCAGCACCACGCTCTCCCCACCCCACTTTTGTCCTCCACGGCCCTCCTTCCCCCATTGACTGAGTTTTCCTGCCACCAGGCCTCCACCTCTTCTTGGAAGATTCTGAACTGCTCTCCCTCTGCCACTTGGAGAGGACGCATGAACAGGAGTCTGAGGGCTCAGCCTGCAGGAAGGGGCTCCTGAAGCCCCTGCCCTCCTCCCATTGCAACCCCCGCCCCGCACTTCATGCTGGCCCAGCCCTGGAAGAGGGGCAAGTGGCCCACCTGTCTGGGCCTCAGCTGTCTCACAAAAGGGGGAGGAGGGTCCTGCTGTGCCCAGAGCCAATGAGGGGATTGATGGCGAGGGAGTGGGGGGACTTTGAGAGCCTGAGTCTTAGCCAGGTGAGGAAAGAGGGGTGGCCTCAGAGAGTCACAGCATGGGCACCTGCAAAA
Source organism: Elephas maximus indicus (assembly GCF_024166365.1). NCBI lineage: Eukaryota > Metazoa > Chordata > Mammalia > Proboscidea > Elephantidae > Elephas > Elephas maximus. The sequence continues at coordinate 24,824,032 of NC_064839.1, forward strand.
AGGAGCCAGGCCGGGGCTTACATGACCCAGAAGACAAGATCCTCCTCTCTCCTGTTCCTGGATATCTTCATTCCTTTCCTGCATTCTCACAACCCTGGGCCCATTACTTAGGTGGAAAAATTGAGGTCCCCAGAGGGCCAGGGCCAGGACAAGGTGACATAGCCAGAGCTAAAACCCAAGCCTCTCATCTCCCAGCTACAGCTCCAGGTACATCTGTGAAGAAGCCCAACTGTCCCCAAGGGGAGAATGGTCAGGCCCCAGGACCCAGTGTCAGAGCCCTGGGTTCCCAGGAGGGCACACAGGCACCGCTAGCTTCCTGGGAGCTCCACTCCTTTCCAGAACATTCCAGGTGCTCTTGCCTCTGGATTTTCTACATGCTGATCTCTGCCTAAAAGGCCCTTCCTACACCATGCCCTTCGCTTTCACCCTCCTCCTTCCTACCCCTCCTTCAGGTCTCAGATTGGAGGCTACCTCCACTGGAAAGCCTTCCTTGATGCCCCTGGAGGCTTCTTCTCTAAGCTCCATATCCTCTCCAAGACAGGGCAGGGCCAGCCCACCTGAGCCCTATGCTCAGAGAGCATGTGTGCCTCAGAGAGCATGTGTGGAATGAATGCCTGAGGAGCAGACAGGAGGCTAGGTGGGCTGGGCTCCCGCTGGCAGGCTCCCTTCCTGCTGTGCACCACCCCCACCCCCAGGGTCACAGGGTGACCATCCCTCCTCCCCTGCACTCCCAAGGCCCTTCCCACCACCACCACCACATCGCAGGCCCCCAGCTCCCCAGCCCCACACTGACCTGTTCCCTGGCCTTCCCATGGATCACCGGCTGCGGCAGGGCCTTTTCCAGCCTGTGCAGGAGCCACGCCACCAACCTGCGGTGGGAGAGAGAGGAAGCTGAGGCCAGAGGCATCCCTCCCAAGGCCAACAGCAAGCTGGTCAGAGGCAGACAAGAACCCACGTCTCCAGCCTCAAAGACCAGCACCACCGCTACCAGGCAAGCCTCTGACTGCTGCTCAGACCCAGCCAAAGGCTCAGGTTCCCCTCTCACTGTGGGGAATACCTATCCGAATTGTGGAATCTCTGGGTGGTGCAAACCGTTAATGCCCTTGGCTGCTAACTGAAATGTTGGAAGTTTGAGCCCACTTAGAAGCACTTCAGAAGAAAGGCCTGGCAATCTACTTGCAAAAATCAGCCAATGAAAACCTTAGGGAGTGCAGTTCTACTGTGACACAAAGGGGGTCACCATGAGTCGGAACTGACTTGCCAGCAACTGGTTTTCATTCCAACTGTAAATGTTAGTATCCTTTGGCTCTACAACTCCATTTCTGGCCATTCATCCTACAGGTTTACTTGTACATGAGCCAAATGGTGCGTGTAAAAGCTTATCGATCGCAGCAAAGGAGTGAAAACAAACCTAAATGTCCACCAAATGGTTAAATCAAAGCTGATCCATTCATATGATAGAGTATCATGCAGCTACTGGAAGAATGAAGTAGATCTATACGTGTGAAATGGAACCATCTCTAAGATATATTTTTAAGTGCAGAAAGCAAGATGCAGGACAGTACCTATAGCTTGCTACCGTCCAGTATGTGTTTAAAGGGAAATACATGCTCGTATGTGTAATTTTGTTTATGTGTACAGAGAACCAGCAAAGGACAAGAGGCTGCTAACGAGGTTGCCCTGGGGATCGGCCCTATAAAGCTGCTGGAATTTTCCCCAGGTGCATGTGTTACTTCTGTAATTTAAAAACTTCTGTGAAGGTTGGGTGTTGTCTGGGGCAGCCCGCATCCTGCTCCCTGTGGAGGCGTGGCATTCAGGTGACTCACCTGGCAGGGTCCCCGGGTGGCGGCAGGGAGGAGGCCTGGAAGCTGGGCAGAGGCTCTGGAGTCGGCTCCTCCTGCGGTTCCTGGGGGCTGGGGGTGGGAGGGGAGGGGCTCTCTGGGGCCTGCAGCACAGGCTCCGTTTCCAAGGGGGCTCCTGGAGGCTCTATGGTAGCAGGGAGAGCAGGAGGTGATCAATTCCACAGCTTGGTTTCACGCAGCCCCTCAAGGGCATGGGGACTAGATCTGAGGCGCCAACACAGTTAAGTAGGGAGCCCCTTGGAACCAACCCCAACCACCCCCATCATCAGACAGATGTGGAAACTGAGGCCCAGGGAGGGGAGAGTTTCACAAGTCTGTCCCAGGTCTCTGGTTTCCCAGCCTGAGCTGGGAATGGGGTTCCAGTGTCCCCCCAACAACCTGCCCTTGGGAAGACCCAAATGTTTCCCTAGCCTGGGTAAGGGCTGAGGTCTGTCTGTCCTGCCCAGACTCCCCCAGACTCCAGTTTCTCCCCCAGCCCAGCCCAGGACCCTCCCAGGCAGCCCCTTCCCAGGCTCCCCTCCCTGTACCTAGATCCAAGGCAGCATCTGCAGGCTCGTCTCTCCAGCTCTGGATCATAAACAGGAGTCAGGCCACGGATCAAAGCAAGCCCTGTGCTCTCCCTCCCCTGGACAGCTCAGCCCTGGCCAGGACAGGTGGCAGGGGGCTCTATCCCTCCATGACCCCCCACCCCAAAGTCATTTCTCCCCAGACAGACAGACCTTAGCCCTCAAGGCCCCTCCAAGGAGGAACACACCCCACTCTGTGAGTCCTGGAATTGCAGATAGCCTCCCAGGGAAGGCAGGTCCTTCCTGGGGCCCCAGAAAACCCTCCCAGTGGTCAGCTGCCTGCTCCCTCTTCTCCCCAACTCACCTCGGAGGTTTTTGGGGGCTGAGGCAGCACTTTCTCCAGATTCTGCTCGAACCACCTAAGCAGCCAGGACCCAGGCCTGTGGAGGGGCTAGGGGTCAGCCGAGTGACCTGGTGGAGTGGGCCCACACCCCTGGAGCCCAGGCCTAGAGCAGCCCTTCCTCATCCCTGGCTTCCATTCTGCCCAGTGGGGCCTGGGAGTGAATGCCCTCTAATGCCCCAAGGTGATGGGGGAGCTTCGGCCGCTCTCAAATTCTGACCCAGGGCTTGGCCAGGCTCTGGAACCAGCCACAGCCTCCTGGGGCAGCAGGTTGGATGGGGGCTGCTTGGGAACCTGAGTGCAGCACAGAGGCTTCTTGCGACAGGGACAGAGAGGAACGGTTTCAAGAGCATGAGACCAGGCAGTCACACAAGACCCCACGCTTGGAGGGGACCTGGCTTTCCATAAAAAAAAAATACTGCTCTGCTATTGAAGTCTTGAAATCTTTCACAACTTTTTAACACGGGGCCTGAGCTCCACAAATTAGTAGCTGGTCCTGGGACTACATGGTGGGTCCCTGACCCTTCTGCCCTCCAGGGAGCCCCACTCTCTTCAGTGAAGCTCTTCTCTTGGGTCTGGCTCAAAAGAAAGCCGGCAAGTCCTCTGGGTGCCCTCATCCTAAACTGTTTGATGGCCCCAAGTGTCAGCCGAGCGGCCATGGGGACCCCGGACTGGGCAGCCTCCAGGAAGCAAAAGAAATAGAGAGTGAGCTGGAGCAATGAATGAATGTGGATTGCGTATATTCATTCATGCATGCATTTGCTCATCCCACGTGTGCTGAGCCCCTACTCTACGGCAGGCACTGCACTGGGCATCAGGCATTCAACAGTGGCCAAGTCAAAAGCCCCTGCCCTCAACGACCCAGCAGTCTGGTGAATGAATGAATGAAGACAAGTGCATGACCCTGGATTTCCAGTGAAGATCGCAAACAGAGCCTTAGGGCTTGTGTTCTGGAAAGTTTTCAATTAGTTGGCAATGTGTAAAAATTGAGGATTCTACATAAAAACCTATATTTCTAACTTCTCTTGAAAAACTGGAGGATCTGGCCACCCTGGGCTGACCCTTCTGCAGGCCCCCCCCCCGCCCTGTGGCAGGGCACACGCTCCCCAGTTTGCCACAGTCCCCCTGCCTGCCACCCTCACTGGCCAGGCAGCATCCCCCTCCACCAGCTCTAAAAGTCAGAAGTTGTCGTCAACTGTGAGGCCAACACAAGTACCTTGTGCCCCCCACAGTGGTCCGGGACCTGCCTCAGGACTCCACACAGAGCCCACCTCCATGAAACCCCTCTGCGAGGTGCTCATCCATGCCTTTTCTCATTCTGGGAGATCTGCCACCAGGATCTCCCAGAAGTCAGCACAACAAACCATAGGCAGGAAAGAGCCCATCATCCCCATTTCACGGATGAGAAAAATGAGGTCCAGAATACGCCAGATGCATGTCCAAGGCTACACTGAGTTGGCAGAAGACTCTGCTCCTAAACCCAAAACCCTCGGCCCTGGGCACATTCCTCTTCCTACCACACGCACTACAGACAAGGCTTGGGGACTCGCAAACCAGTGCTTAGTGATGGAGACTCACCCTGTGTCTTGGGCCCTGGGGGCCTCACTGGGTTCATCTGCATACCCTGTGGAGTCAGAAAATTAAGGTGGTCAGCAGCAGGAAGCCTGCCAGAGCACCCCCACCCCACCCTACCCCACCCAATCTGCCTGGAGCAGGCAGCAAGAACGCAGCACAAACCCGGCTTCAAAGCCAGGCCCAGACAGATAAGAAGCTCTGGCCCCTTTGGACCCCCCCGCCAGGGCTGGGTCCATCCCAACAGCACCCTCATTCCTCACCCCCAAAAAGCCATCTTGCCTCCTGGCCTTACCTGGGCCCCCAGTGCTGCAGTGCCCAAGCATCTGTGCTCCAGCCTGCGAGGACAGACAGACAGACAGACATGGGCCAAACCAGGGTCTCAAGCTCAGGCTGCGTGGGCTCCCGCCAGCCCCTCTCCCACCTGACCTTTACTCAGCTCCCTGCCCCAGTACCTGAGCAGGGTCCTTCAAGCTAGCAGTGGCATTCTGGGCTGCCCCGCCACTGTAGACGGGCTGCGGGACGACTTTCTCCATCCCTTTCCTTAGCCAGGTCAGCACCCAGCTGCGGGGACTGCAGTGGACAGAGATACTTGCCTGCCTTGACCTCCCTTCACCCTCCCCTGACCCTCCCTGGTCCAAGTCCACAGCATCCTAAAGAACTGGGTTTGAACCCCAGACCACCTCTGCTGTGACACCTTGGGCACGTCACCTCTCCCCTGAACCTTGTTGTGTCCCTCTCAGGAAAATGGGGGCATCAACCCATGAGGTCAGAGCTGCCTGGTGCCATTCCAAGCCCAGCCCACTCAGTGCATGATACAGAGCAGCTGAGTGCTCTCTGTAATCCCCTGCCACCCCGATCACAGCCCAGGGGCACCCTGCCCCGCTGTCCACACACCCTGTTCCCCAGGAGGGCTGAAGGCTTCTTGGGGGTGTTTCCCTTGTGGCTAAAGCTGATCAGCCTTAATCTGAGGGTCACAGACAAGACTAGCCCCAGCCTAAGACGTGCTTGGTTTTGACACGTACTGTGGTCTGACATGTTTGAGCCACCTGAGAGATGTCATGTAAAGACGGGGGTTTCTGGCTTGTTGGGAAAATCAGAAGCTTTGGCTTCACATCATACCTGTGTTTCACATAAGCCCTGAGAAGCTTCTGGAAGACCAGAAGACCTCCACCCTCTGCCTGAAGCTCCCTTTAGCCAATTCCCAGGGTGCTCCAGTGTCTTCAGCGGGTAATGACCACAGACCTGAGGGCAGTATGCTTCCCCCCTACCATGGATCCTCAGTAGGTTAGGGCTGGAACTGAGCTGAGGAAAGGGCTGTGCTGTACCTGTTCACTTCTGGAACCACAGCAACCTGGGCTTGGAGGGAAGTGGGCAGGTTAAGGGCGGCCTCCTGGGTCTCTGGAAAAGAATCCCTTATACCTTAGGTCTGGGGCCTCAGAGAGAGCCGGATTCTACCCTGCTGGGGAGGTTAAGTCAGAGGCAGGGGAGAAGAGGAGAATTCCAAGTGGGCCCAAAGGCCAGGTTCCAGCTCAGTTCAGTCCCAGGAGCCCACCCTTAGCTTCTCTGAGCCTCAGTTTTCTTATCTGTGAAATGGGCCTGAGAGCTGCTGGGAGGCTCTGAGGGGAGAACACAGACCCCTGCCCTGCCAGCCTGGGCTTCCAGCACTCACCCTCAGGGCTTGGGCCGGCTGTGGCCACTTCCTCCTCCTTGAATGGCTCCTCGGGTGGCTGGAGGGTTCAAACAGGACCATGTAAGCCCTCAGTAAGACCTCTTGGTTCAGGCAGGGATAGCCCCTGACTTACTTAGGAGGGATTCCCACCACCACCACCCCCCACCTCCCACCCCCAGAAACACACAGCTCTATTCTCACACTCATTTGTCTTTGTAAATCCTGGTGGCCTCGCCTTCAAACTGGGACACTCCCTTCCTCCCAGTCCCAGGGTCCCTCATCCAGGGCTAATGCCCTCCCCCTCCCAAGGTGCCCCCCATGCCCCACCCAGGCAGCCCCTTAGCCTTTCAGACCTATCACATTTCCAGGGAGCTTCAGTGGCCTTCTGGAAGGGGGGAAGAACAGTTGGGGAGAGTTTTGAAGACTTGGGCAAACTGAGGGGAAGAGGGAACCAGGTGTCTCCTTTGCCTCCTGGGCCAAGCCTTTCACTCCCTTCTAGTAGCCAGGAGGAGTTCGGCCTCTACCAGCTGCCCCTCTCTGCAGTTACACTTGCTGCTACTGGGTGCACATATGTACATATACACACTCACATACACGCACATATACAGACAAGCATACACATGCGTATGTGCACAGACACAAATCTGGGCATACTCACTCTAACCTACATTTACATGCCTGCACAGGAACACAAACACGAGCATATACACGCATACACATGCATATACACACAGACACACAAACCTGTGCCTATATATCCATGTATACATGTACAGGCAGAAAAATATGCGTGTGCACACATATACACATGCACAGACACAAATACATGTACACATACATTACACACACATGTGCATACAGGCCCCAACACATATACATGTGCACACAGGCATGGGCAAGGATATGTGTGTGTGTATATATATATACACACACATGCATACATGCAAAGATGCACACACATGTATATACCTGCATGCACACATAGAAACACAAGCAATTGCATATGCACACACATACACACCTGTGCATATACACAGACACAGGACTATGTGTACACACATGCCTGCATTTATATGCACCATCACACATACATGTGCATATACACAAACACGTGCATACATGCACAGATACAGAATATGTGGATGTACATGCCTGCAGAGGCATGAAAATATGCAGACACATGCATGTACACACAGACGTGTGAGTACACATGCATACATGTGAATACATTCACAGACTGAAATATACGCATACACACACACTTATGCACACTGGCACACTACACACAGCATGAAACCACAAACACATTCATGCATGTGCAGATACTTATAAATGTATGTGTGTACACACGTAGGTGCACCCACACATATACATGTGCACATGTGTAAGCCTGCACACCTAATCTGCATGCATACGCACACATACGCACGCAGACCTACCACCAAGGATATGAGGCACACAGATATACATGCACATGTGTGCCTGTGCAAACACAGACATATGTGCACAAGCCTTATACCTGAGCATTCCACCGTTTCCTAAACACAGCCTGCACCACCCCCATAATGGCCTTTCCTTAGCCAGGAATGCCTTCCCCCCATCTCTTCCAGTTAAAATTCTGCCCAGACCCCTGTGTCTAGGAAACACTTGTCCACCGGTGTCCAATCTCCAAAGTTTAGATGACTCTCTCCCTCCTCTGAGGCTTCCCTTATTCTCAGTCTTGCATGCCTATTTAGCTCCCCCAGGAGGGTACAGCTGAGGCCAATGTTGTAGCTCACCACATCCCCTCATCACCCTTGGTCTCCTGGTGGAATGAGCTGATTGGGTACTGTTTGCTGACTCCTAGAGGCAATCCCTTAGTCACCTTTATACACTCAGCACTAAGCATAGAGCCTGGCATCAATGAGGAACTAAATAAAAATCTGTGACTGAGCTGCTGAATTAGTTGTGATCAGGCTCCTGAATGAATGAGGCACAGAACTGGCAAGTTCTCATGCACCTGAAGGAAAGTTGTAAAGCAAAGCTGCTCAAAGTGTAGCCCATAGACCAGTGCCAGTCTTCAAGTGTTACTGGTCTACAATGACTAAGTCGAGTCATTGCTTCCTTCATGGAGAAAGCCTTCCTACAAAGTATTTATCTGGATTTTTACAGATAAACATCCATTGAACCAAGCAGTGTGCTTAGTTACATTAGTAGATTTACATTCTGGTGCAAGCTTCTAATCTCATCATAGACTGGTTACAAACAGTTCCTGAACAGGCTACTTTGAGTGGCACTGTTCGAGACTCTAGAGGTCAGTAAACAGTGACCGACCGGCCGGCCGGATCTGGCAAAACAGTTTTTTTGGAATATAGTCATGCTCATTCTTTACATATTTTCTAAGACTGCTTTCACTCTACAATGACAGAGTTGAGTAATTAACGGGGACAGTATGGCCCGTAAAGCCTAAAGTATTTATCTGGATTTTTACAGAGAAACAATTAGTCGTGGGCAAGTCTTGTCCACTCTCTGGGCCTGTTTTCTCATTTGCACAGCAAGGCCACTAGACCAGGAGACCTCTACGTTTCCTTCTGGCTCCAACAATTTCTCGGCAGTGGAAGGTCCACGGGGGGCAGGTGGCCCAAGATCCTCCTTGCCCTTTTCTTCTCACCAAGGGCTCATCCTGTAGTTCAGTCTCCTCAGGGGCCGTATCGGGCTCCAGCTCTGTCTCTGGTTCCAGTTCTGGCTCCGGCTCTGGCTCTGGCCCTGCCTGCTGCTCCTGCTCCTGCGCCTGCTCCTGCTCCAAGTCTGGCTCCGGCTCCGGCTCCGGCTCCGGCTCCGGCTCCGCCCCCTCCTCTTCCTCCATGTTGGTCTTCTGAGGGGTCACTGGAGGCTGAGGCAGCACTTTCTGGACCCAGCTCAACATCCTGATACCTATAAAGGACAGAGTCCTTAGACCTCCCCAGAGTGCTCACAGCTGCTCCCACCATTTATGGCTGCTGACCAAATGGTCGGCAGTTTGAATCCACCAGCCTCTCCTTGGAAACCCTATGGGGCAGTTCTACTCTATCCTATAGGGTCGCTATGAGTGGGAATCAACTCGACAGCAACGGTTTTTGTGTATGTGTGTATGTGTGTGTGGGTTATACATTTCCCTTTTCTCTCATCTTTAGAAAGACTTTTGCAATTATACCTCCAAGTATGTACCCTATAGAAATACTCAAGCTCATACGCATATATGTATAAACAGGTTGGTTTCAAAAGTGTTACAGCAAAAAGTAAAAGATACCCAAATATCCACCAAAGCAGACTGCTTATTAGAAAGTACCTAAATGTTCACCTATAAGAAGGGCACGTATTAAATAAATTTCAATACATTCATATAATGGAATATTACGGAGCTGTTAACAAGAAAGAAGCAAATGCTTTTGAACTAACGTGGGAAGATATACATGCTCTGGAAGCAAGTCATGAGCAAATCAGTTAAACAGTCTGTGCCTCAGTGTGCTTGTCTATAAAATGGGAATGTTAATAATACCTACTATCATGGGGTGATTGTGAGGATCAAATGAACTGAGAAGTGCAATGTACTCAGAACAGTGAGTGGCACACGCTGAGGGCTTAATAAATGGCTATGACTATCATGTGGTATCAAGTGAAAGGACTACGTAATTTTGGAACATCCTGTGCAGCACAATCTCATTATAAATGAGTACATACATATACACTATGAGTGGAGCCCTGGTGGCGTAGTGGCTAACAGCCTGACTGCTAATCAGAAGGTCTGCCGTTCAAATACACCAGCAGCTCCTTGGAAACTCTACGGGGCAGTTCTATTCTGTCTTATAGGGTCGCTATGAGTCGGAATCGATTCGACGGCACACAACTACGAACAACGCTATGACCAGCATATGGTTGGATAATTTGTTTTGTTTAATTTAAGAAAATAAGCCTATTTCCATGTTTTGTTTTTTTTTTTTTTAAGATAAAATGGGGGCCTTAGTGGCAAAGTGGTTAAGCATTTGGCGGCTAACCAAAAGGTTGGCAGTTCAAATCCACCATCTGCTCCTTGGAAACCTTATGGGGCTGTTCTACTCTGTTCTATAAAGTTGACTATGAGTCAGAATTGATTCGACGGCAGTGGGTTTTGTTTTTGGAAGATTGAAATGCCAGGCAAACCTCCTTTTCATGGTTCCCTATGATATTTCAGTCTTAGGGTAAATGGGTTCAGTTTTTGGTATCATTTATCTTCAGAAAACGGTGAGCCCCTGCCCTCATGATGGCCTGACCCAGGGGGCACCATGCAGGTCAATGTATCCAAACTCCCAAGCCCTGGAAGGGCCCTTCTCAGGCCATGTCCAGCAGAGATGGCCCCCATTGCTTCCTCAACCATGGCAGCCAAAGAGCTGACAGATTGTCTCTGTGCTTCCCTTCTGCCAGAGACCTTGGGCCCAGGCTAAAAAGAGCAGGTGCAGGGCTCAGTTCCTCACTGCTGCTCGCCATGCAGCGGGCCCTTCTGCTCACAGCTCTGTCCCTTCTCTGACCGCCATGACACTGCTTCTCCCATGAGAGACTGGGATGGAGGACAGAGTTCTGGGTGGATAGTCTGATCCCTGGATCAACCCCCCAAAAAATGATTTGGGGCCAGACATAACCTATCTCGGCTTTCAATTCCCTGTCGTTGTTGTTGTTAGGCACCCTTGAGTTAGTTTCAACTCATAGCAACTCAATGCACAACAGAATGTACAACAGAATGAAACACTACCTGGACCCCCGCCATCCTCATAATCATTGTTATGCTTGAGCCCATTGTTGCAGCCAGTGTGTCACTTCATCGCATTGAGGGCCATCATCTCTTTCACTGACCTTCTGCTCTTCCAAGCATGATATTCTTCTCCGGGGACTGGTCCCTCCTGATAACGTGTCCAAAATATGTGAGATGAAGTCTCGCCATCCTTGCCTCTAAGGAGCATTCTGGCTGTTCTTCTTCCAAGACAGATTCGTTTGTTCTTTTGGCAGTCCTTGTATACTCAATATTCTTTGACAACACCATAACTCAAAGGTGTCAAATCTTCAATCTTCCTTATTCATTGTCCAGTTCTCACATGCATATGAAGCGATTGAAAACACTATGGTGTGGCTCTGGAGCACCTTAGTCTTCAAGGTGACATCTTTGCTTTTTAACATTTTAATTCAAGGTGTCTTTTGATTTCTTGACTGCTGCTTCCATGGGTGTTGAATGTGGATTCAAGTAAAATGAAATCCTTGACAACTTCTATCTCTTCTCTATTTATCATGATGTTGCTTATTGGTTCAGTTGTGAGGATTTTTATTTTCTTTATGTTGAGGTGTTTGAGGTGTAATGCTGAAGGCTGTGGTCCTTGATCTTCATCAGTAAATGTTTCAAGTCCTCTTTACTTTCGGCAAGCAAGTTGGTGTCATCTGATATCACAGGTTGTTAATGACACTTCCTCCAGTCCTGTTGCTGTGTTCTTCTTCATATAGTCCAGCTTCTGGGATTATTTACTCAGCATACAGATTGAATAAGTGTGGTGAAAGGATACAACACTGACATACCCTCTTCCTGATTTTAAACCATGCAGTATCCCTTTGTTCTGTCCAAACGACGGCCTATTGGTTTGTGTACAGGTTCCCCATGAGCACAATTAAGTGTTCTGAAATTCCCATTCTTTGCAATGTTATTCGTAATTTGTTATGATCCACACAGTTGAATGCCTTCGCATAGTCAATAAAGCACAGGTAAACATCTTTCTGGTATTCTCTACATTCAGCCAAGATCCATCTGACATCAGCAGTGATATCCCTCATTCCTAGTCTTCTGTATCTGGCTTGAATTTCTGGCAGTTGCCTGTTGATGTATTGCTGCAACCACTTTCAAATGATCTTCAGCAAAATTCTACTTGCGTGTGATATTAATGATATTGCTCGATGATTTCTGCATTCTGCTAGATCACCTTTCTTTAAAATAGGCTTAAATATGGATCTCTTCCAGTTAGTTGGCCAAGTAGCTGTCTTTCAAATTTCTTGACGTAGATGAGTGAGCACCTCCAGCATTGTATCCATTTGTTGAAACATTTCATTTGGTATTCCATCAATTCCTGGAGCTTTGTCTTTCGCCAATGTCTTCAGTGCAGCTTGGACTTCCTTCCTTCAGTCCCATCAGTTCTAGATCATATGCTACCTCCTGAAACTATTGAACTTTGACCAATTCTTTTTGGTACAGTGACTCTGTGTATTCCTCCATTTTGTTTTGATGCTTCCCTGCATTGTTCAATATTTCGCCCATACAATTCTTCAGTATTGCAACTCAAGTCTTGAATTTTTTTCTTCAGTTCTTTCAGCTTGAGAAATGCTGAGCATGTTCTTCCCTTGTGGTTTTCTAACTCCGATTTTTACACAGGTCATTATAATACTTTGTCTTCTCAAGCTGCCCTTTGAAATCTTCTGTTCAGCTTTCACTTCATCATTTCTTCTGTTTAATTTAGCTTCTCTACATTCAAGAGCAAGTTTCAGAGTCTCTTCTGACATTCATTTTGGTCTTTTCTTTCTTTACTGCCTTTTTAGTGACCTCTTGCTTTCTTCATGTAGGATGTTCTTGATGTCATTCCATAATTCATCTGGCCTCCATTCATTAGTGTTCAATGTGTCGAACCTATTCTTGAGATGGTCTCTAAATTCAGGTGGGATATATAAACCCATACTTTAGCTGTCTTGAACTTGTTCTAATTTTCTTCAGTTTCAACGTGAACTTTCATATGAGCAATTATGGTCTGTTCCAAGGTCAGCCCTCGGCCTTGTTCTGACTGATGATACTGAGATTTTCTATCGTCTCTTTCCACAGATGTGGTCAATTTGATTCCTGTGTATTCCATCTGCTGAGGTCCAAGTGTACAGTCTCCATTTATGTTACTAAAAAAGGTATTTGCAATGAAGAGGTCATTGGTCTCGCAAATTTTTGTCATTCAGTCTCTGGTATTGTTTCTATCACCAAAGCCATATTTTCCAACTCTCAATCCTTCTCCATTTCCAGCTTTCACATTCCAATCACCAGTAATTATCAATGCGTCTCAACTGCATATTTGATCAATTTCAGACCGTGGAAGTTGGTAAAAATCTTCAATTTCTTCATCTTTGGCCTTAGTGGTTGGTGCATAAATTTGAATAACAGTCGTATTAACTGGTCTTCCTTGTAGGCCTATGGATATTATCCTATCACTGACGACATTGTACTTCAGGATAGATCTTTTTGATGATGAATGCAGTGCCATTCTTCTTCAGTTTCTCATTTCTGGCATAGTAGACCACATGATTTTCTGATTCAAAATGGCCAATACCAGTCCATTTCAGCTCATTAATGCCTAGGATATTAATGTTTATGTGTTTCATTTCATTTTTGGTGATTTTCAATTTTCCCGGATTCATACTTCATACATTCCAGGTTCCAATTATTAATGGATGTTTGCAGCCGTCTCTTCTCATTTTGAGTCGTGCCACATCAGCAAATGAAGGTTCTGAGAGCTTGGCTCCATCCACGTCATTAAGATCAATTCTACTTTGAGGAGGCAGCTCTTCCCCAGTCATACTTGGAGTGCCTTCTAACCCAAGGGGCTCATCTTCTGGCACTATATCAGACAATGTTCCTCTGCTATTCATAAAGTTTTCACTGGCTAGTTTTTTTCAGAAATAGACCACCAGGTCCTTCTTAGTCTGGAAGCTCATCTGAAACCTGTCTACCATGGGTGACCCTGCTCGTGTTTGAAGAGCAGTGTCATAGCGTCCAGCATCACAGCAATGTGAAAGCCCTCACATACGGCAAAGTGACAGATGTGTGGGGGAATTTCCTGGTGGATGGGGGCTAAAACCAAAACAAAACCCATTGCTGTTGAGTTTATTCCAACTCATGGCAACCCCATGTGTACAGAGTAGAACTGGTCCATAGGGTTTTCAAGGCCATCACCTTTCAGGAGGAGTTTACCAGGCCTTTCTTCCAAGGCACCTCTGGGTAGGTTTTAACCACCAGCCTTTTGGTTAGCAGTGGAGCACTTAACCATTTGTGCCACTCAGGGACCCACGGTAAAGGGTAGACACAGTGATTTCCAAGACCTGTAGAGCCTAAGGTTGATGTTTGAGGTCACAGATTCCAGAGTCCCAGTCAGCCCCAGTGGCCCCAGTGTGAGTGCTCCCTGCAAGCCAGAACTGAGCCAAGAGCTCTCCACCCATGATCATGCTCAAGTTCTCTCTCACATCCCACCCCCAGTAAAGTAAGTATCTTCATCACCATTTTATAGCTAAGGAAATGGAAGCACAGAGAGGTCAATAAACTTGCTCAAGGCAACACGGCCAGCAAGCAGCAAGCTGTGTTTGTCCCCAGGTCTGCCTGATTCCAGACTTTCTGCACCTACCCTGGGTGGTACTTTTGGCCTCTTCTGCAGACCGTTTCCCAGCAGGCAGCAATTCTGGCTTGCATTTCTGAACCTTCCGAAATGACAAGGGAAGCCTTCCCCAACTCCAATTTTTCTTCTGCCCCCAGACGCAGCCATCTCCTCCTGGATTGAGACTGTGTAGGCCCCCCCACCTATTTGCTGTGTCCCTGCTGGTTCTACTCTGATGAGGGAGGTTCAGGCAGGAAAGGGGACCTAGAAGGAGCAGCCTAAGGGAACCGTGGTGCTTCGACCACCAGTCTTTTCAGAATCCTCTGGGAATCTGGGGAAAATACAGATTCTTAGGCTCCTGAGACCCTTCATGGAGACCTAGAATCTGCATCTCACAAGATGCCCTGGAGATTCTGATGCAGGTGAAAGTTTGAGCCCCACAGGGGGAGAAGAAGCCCCAGTGTTCCCCGTCATTGCCTGTTTGTAAAGGCCTTGCTAGAATGGGATCACGGGGGTCCCATCCAGGGTCCTGTCAAGCCTCCACCTTATCCCAAGTTACCTGTTCAGATGCCGACCACCAGCCAGGAGTTGTCTTCACCCTTCTGCTTATAGCTGGACCTCTCAGACATGGCAGGGATTAATTGGGAGCGGCTAGGCCGTGTGCAAAGGATTAGCAGGTACCAAACAAGGGTGCGGGTGGAGAAGGGGGGTTGAGCCCAGGGAGCCAGCTGCTTCTCCTCCTAGGGACCAGTGGGGACCTTACCCCGAGGGAAGGGGCCCCATGAGGCACAGGTTTGCAGCACACCTTGGCAGAACCCCAGAATGGCTAGTGGGAGGATGCTGGCTTGGAGTCCTCATGCGATTCTGGAAAACTCTTCAAGGTGGCAGGGGCTTGTCGACTCTCAGCAGTAGTGGCAGGAGGCTCACCCTGGCTCTCCAGCCAAATGCCAGAACTCAGGCAGGTTCTCTCTGGCCTGGAGCCTTCTGTAGCTTCGACAGGGCCCCAGCACCCTGCCTCCGGCACCACCAGAATGGCTGTGGTCCCTGGGCCTCTAGGAAGGATGCAAGGACCGGTGGGATGATTGACTGCCTCTGAGCCCACCCTGTGACCTGGGCTCAGGCTCGACAGGGGAGACTGAAGGGGAGGGGCTGTGAGGAAAGGAGAGGGACTGTGAGGAACAGAGGGCCTGTGAGGGAGGGTACCAGCAAGGAGGGGCTCAATGAGGTGACAGGACCCAGAGTGGGGTGGAGGCTGGAAGCGTGTTCAGCAAAGCCGCAGATACTTGACTGGCTACTATATGTCTTGAGCTCTGCCTATGAGTCCAGCAGCGTGCCAGCCTAGGCACATTGAGCAAGACAGACATAGGTGCTGCCTTCATGGAGTTTACATTCCAATGGAGAGACAGACATAAAAAAGATTCCCGTACTAAACCAAACCTGTCACTGACAAGTCAATTCCAACTGATAGCGACCCTACGGGAGAGAGTAGAACTGCCCATAGTGTTTCCAAGGCAGTATGTCTTTATGGAAGCAGACTGCCACATCCTCCTCCCACGGAGCAGCTGGTAGGTTTGAACCGCTGACCTTTTGGTTAGCAGCCAAGCTTTTAACCACTGCACCACCAGAGCTCATTTAAAAAGATTAAAAACTAAAAAGTATATATACTGCAAATTATGCTAAGTGCCATGAAAGAAACGGTCAAGGCAGGGACCTGGGGCTGAGGGCATCTTTAAATGGGGTACTCAGGAAAGAGGTAGACACTTGAGCTGAGACATGAAGAGCAAGAAAGGCTCAGCCAGCCGTCAGAAGATTCAGGTGAAAGGTGTTCCAGGCGGAGGACACAGCAAGGGTAAAGGTCCTGAGGCTGGTGCACCTGGAGCTTTTCAATGACTGATTTTTTGGAAGTAGATCACCCAGCCTTTCTTCTGAGGCACCTCTGGGTAGACTCAAACCTCCAACCTTTCAGTTAGCAGTCCAGCGCCACCCATTTACACCACCCAGGGACTCCACATCTTTGTTAACCACCTTTGGAGTGTGGGGGTAAACATAAGAAAATCAAGATTGTGGTTGTGTGCCATCAAGTCCTTTCTGACTCATAGTGACTTTATAGAACAGACTAGAACTGCCACATAGGGTTGCCTAACCTGTAATCTTTATGGGAGCAAATCATCAGATCCGTTCTCCCAAGGAGCTCCTGGGTGGGTTCAAGCCGCCAACCACTTAACTATTGCACCACCAAAAAAACCCCAAACCTGTTGCCATCGAGTCTAACTCATAGTGACCCTGTAGGACAGGGTAAACTGCCCTATACCGTTCCAAGGAGCAGCTGGTGGATTTGATCTGCCAACCTTTTGGTTAGCAGTTGAGCTCTTGACCACTGCACCACCAGGGCTCCTAAATCAAGATTAGCCACTTTTTAATGTAGGCTATGTCTTTCTTTTTTTCAACAGTTTTATTGAGATATAATTTACTTACCATAAAAATTCACCCCTTTGGTCTTAAAACCTAGCAAGTGGCCATCTAAGATGCAGCAATGGGTCTCAACCCACATGGAGCAAAGGAGAATGAAGAACACCAAAGGCGCAAGGTAATCATGAGCCCAAGAGACAGAAAGGACCACATAAACCAGAGACTGCATCAGCCCAAGACCAGAAGAACTAGATGGTACCCGGCTATTACTGATGACTGCCCTAATAGGGAACACATCGGGGAGCCTCTGAGGGAGCAGGAGAGCAGTGGGATCCAGACCCCAAATTCTTGTAAAGAGATCAGACTTAATGGTCTGACTGAGCCTAGAAGGACCCAGAGGTTATGGTCCCCAGACCTTCTGTTAGCCCAAGACAGGAGCCATTCCCAAAGCCAACTCTTCAGACAGGGATTGGACTGGACTATGGGATACAAAATGATACTGGTGAAGAGTGAGCTTCTTGGATCAAGTATACACATGAGACTATGTTGGCATCTCCTGTCTGAAGGGGAGATGAGAGGGTGGAGGGGGTCAGAAGCTGGCCAAATGGACACGAAAATGGAGAGTTGAGAGGCGTTTGCTGTCTCATTAGGCAGAGAGCAATTAGGAGTATATAGCAAGGTGCGTATAAATTTTTGTATGAGAGACTAACTTGATTTGTAAACTTTCACTTAAAGCACAATAAAAATTAAAAAATAAAAACAAACCACAGTTTAAAAAAAAGTTCACCCCTTTAAAGTGCACAGTTTAATGGTTTTTAGTATGTTTACAGAGTTGTGCAGCCATCACCATGTATTAATTTTCGAACATTTTAATCACCCCAAAAAGAAACTCCATTCAACAGCAGTCACTCCCCATTTCTTGCACCCCTGGCAACCACGTCTACTTTCTATCTCTACAGATTTGCCTTTTCTGGACATTTCATATAAATGAAATCATGTAATATGTGATCTTTTGTGACTGGTTCTTAGAATCATCAGCAAAGTATCAATCCTTTGAGCCTTCGTATTGCCAAAGTATATCCCATGGTACGGATATGCCACAGTTTGCTTATCCCTTCATCTGCTGATGGACAAATGGGTTGTTTCTACTTTGGGGCTCTTATAAATGTCACTGTGAACATTTGTAGGCAAATCTTTGTGCAGAGAAGTGTTTTCCTTTCTCTTGGGTAGGTTCCTAGGGGTAGAACTTCTGGATCCTATGGCAAATTCAAGTTTAACTTTTTAAGAAACCGATAAACTGTTTCCAAAATATTGCCCCATGTCTTGACCTGGGTGGTAGTGATATGGGGGCTTTACTTCATAAATTATTAAATTATGTATGTATGCACTTTCTGTATTGTTATATTTTATAACTTTATAATAGAGTTAAACATAATTTGGGGGTGGGGTGGTGAGTGGAGTTGATTCTGGGAAAGTTTTCTGTGACCTGGGGATGCTGCCCTGGGGGCTGTATGGCACATGGGAGGAGGAGCAACTGGGGAATCAAATTTGACCTGTAAGTGTATAGAAGGTTTTGTATGAGAGACTGACTTGATTTGTAAACATTCACTTAAAGCAGGATTAGAAAAAATTGACCTGTATGTCACAGTGGAGGGCCCAGAACCTGTCAGCACCAGGGGCAAGTGGATGCAAAGCACATGCCAATATATGCAAATAAGCTTGGCTCTCCCAGGTTTCCTCCCCTTGGAGGTCCATCTCTAATACTGTGACCAGGATGGTGGGTAGGCCCCAGGGCTGTGGGTGCTGGGCTCAGGCACTCTTTCCTGGGAGGCAGCATGTGAACATCCAGGGGCCTGGGGGGCTGGGGGTGGAGTATCATTTGCTAATCCCTGGTCTGCTGAGGTCGCTAGTCTCCCTGATCCCCTTACGGTGACCCTGAATACTGGTAGCCACTAATCTCCGACGCTGAAGATCCAAAGGCTGGTTAGCCCTCTTCCAGGAAGTTTGGTGGGGAGGGGAGAGCCCCCTCCCAGTTTACAGATACCCCTAATGGCAGGACCTAGGGCCCTCACCAACACAGATAGGAGCCCTGAAGCCCAGAGAGAGACAGCAACTAGCCCAGGATCGCACAGCCTGAGATGGGCTAGGCAGCCATCCTCAGCCAGCCCTGGCATGGCCACCTCCAGGCAACCTAGCTCCCTGGCTGACCTGTCCCAAGATGCTCTGCCTTCACTGTGGCCTGGGAAATAGAGCCTTTCACAGAGTTTGAAAAGGAGTGGCCAGTGCACAGAAGCCCGGGAGCAGACTCTTCTCCTCAGAGTCTGTGGTTGCCAGGGTTGCCAAGGAGCAGGTACCCTCATAATCAGGCTGCAATGGGCATTGTCTCTGCAGAATGTTCCTTTATTCTCCTGCCATCCCATAAGGCACTGGGGCCTGGCCCACCTCACTTCCTCGCTCTTTTCCCCAATGAGTAGTCAGAAGAGCAGGAAGTCCTTAAAAGCCTGAGCACCCAGGTCCTGTGCCTCACTGATGAGGTAGCTGCTATCAGGGTTGGTCAGAGCCAAGGAACCCTCTCTTCCCTCCTCCCAGTACTCCACTTCCCTGCTCCTCCCCCATGCAATCCCATCCCCTGAGGTAGCTTCCCCTTGCCGCCTTGCCTTACCCTGTCCCTCCTTCCTTCTGTCCACCTACCTCCCACCTCCAGCCTCTCAGAGGCTCTAACTCAGGTCAGGAAGAAAGCAATTTGCATTAACGAATTTTCACTAAGATGTAAATGACTGAAAGGCTTCTAGGAATATCTGCTTTTTAAAGGGAGGAACTTGGTAACTAGCAATGTTTTTCTAGTTCAAATCTCTCCTGTCTCACCCCTTCTTTAAAACTTTTCTGTGTCTTCCTGTAGAATTTTAGGTAAAGGCCAGACCCAACCAAAACCCAAACCAAACCCACTGCCGTTGAGTCGATTCCAACTCATAGCGACCCTATGGGACAGAGTAGAACTGCCCCATAGAGTTCCCAAGGTGCGCCTGGCGGATTCGAACTGCTGACCTCTTGGTTAACCGCCGTAGCACTTAACCACTATGCCACCAGGGTTTCCAAAGGCCAGACAGTTAGGGCCAAAAAGTTCATATTAGTCACCCAAAAGCATCTGGCATACTGGACTACATTCTGCACCTGCCTGCTGCTGCCTCTTCCTGCTCGGAGTTTAAGTATAGACACAAATACTCTTTTAGATTGTTCTCTGACTGTCCCAAACCCCAACCCCTTCAACCTCCCACATAGACCCTCCATCAACCTCCACCACAGGCCTTAGCATATCCTGGGTGTGTGTCTGTCGGTCCTTCTGTTATATGGATGTCCCTGTCACCACACAGGGAGTTCCCCAAGAACAGGGCCTGGCACACAGTAGGTGCTCAATAAATGTTCACCAAGTAAACTGGCATTGGCCCAGGTCAGGTTCCCAGGTGGAAGGGTGTCTGGTTGGCCTGAGCCCAGGGTGAGCCTCTCAGTACACTCTGCCCCCAGCCATGGCCCGCATCATTGACCTCGTGCCCTGGGACGATGGCTCCACCCACGTGTACGCATCCCCGGCCATCCTGCTCCCCATTGAACGGCAGCGCAACATGCTGGCAGGTGTAAAGCAGCAGCTCTACCACCCGGTCCTGCCCACCCTGCGCCGCATGGACATGGACACCGTCAGGGCCTGCCTCTCCGATGAGCACTGTCAGTCCAGCACCTACTGCCGCAAAGGTCAGGCCACCTCGGCTGTCCCACTGCCTGCCGCAGGCGCCGGAGACCCTCCGGGCCTTTGTCAAAGGGGTGAATAAGTGTGAGAAGGGGAGAGGTCTGGGAGGGAAAAAGCCATAAGTGGCATGGCAAGGGGTTGATGGGGCCAGTCTCAGCTCTGCAACTCGAAGCCCAGAAAACTTCCAGCAAGTCACTTGGCCCGCCTGAGCTATTACAAACAATGCCAAAGTGGGTAACCTTCTACCCTCATTATTTCCTACTTGTGCAGCTATGAAGTAGGGTAAATTCCCAGAGGTAGGGCTGTGGGTGGGGTCAAAATGCATGTGTATTCATAATTCTGATATTATTGCTATTGGGTGCCATGGAGTCCAGTCACCCCATGTAACAGAACTGCCCGCATAGGGTTTTCTAGGATGAAATCTTTACAGGAGCAGATTGCCAAGTCTTTCTTCTGCAGAGCTGCTGGTGGATTCAAACTGTTAACCTTTCAGTTAGCAGCTGAGCACTTAAGTGCTTGTACCACCAGGGCCCCTTACCAAAAAACCAAAACCAAACCCGTCGAGTCGATTCCAACTCATCGCAACCCTATAGGACAGAATAGCTTTGCCCCATAGGGTTTCCAAGGAGCAGCTGGTGAATTTGAACCGCCAACCTTTTGGTTGCAGCCGAGCTCTTAACTACTGCACCATCAGGGCTCCTTAGATAATGCCATATTGCCCTCCATAGGGTGGAACCAATTTATACGCCATCAGGCAAGGTATGAGAGACCCTGTTTCTCAATAACTGCGCTAACTTTTCCATTGTTTCCAATCCGATAGGCAAAAATTTGTACCTTAATGTAGTTTAAACATAGATTTATCTTATTCAGTATTATTACTATGAATGAGGTTGAATGTCTTTCCATACGGTTAGGAGCCGTTTGTATTTCTTTTATTTGTGTGTAAACCACCCAGGCGTGTTGTTTACCCATTTGGGAAGGGTCTTGATTTCTAGGAGCTCTTTCTATAATTGGGAAATTGCCCCTCATCTGTAACATATTTTTCCCATTTGTCTTTTGACTTCTGTTGTGTTGTTTTATGTCGTCAAAGTTGTCAATCTTTTCTTTAAGGCTTCTGGGTTTTAAATTAGAATTAGCAAGGCCTTCCTCACTCTAAAGTTATGAAGGAATTTGTCTGTTTTCTTCTAGTACACTTTTTATGCTTTCATTTCTTACATTGAATCTTTGATCTGTTTGGAGTTTCTTCCATTGTAAGGGGTGAGATATGGATGCTACTTTAACTTCAATTTTTTAAAGCTGTTAAATATTTCAAAAAATTTTTAACGCACAGTGTGGTCCAAACCTCCCCTGTGCAGGCATGTGACCACTGGTGGACAAGGCCCTATTCCCCTCTTCTCTTCTTTCTACAGATGAGTTTGACAATGCCCACTTTACACTCCTCGGCGTCCCCAACAAGCCCCTGCAGTGCTTGGTGAGTGTCCTTTGCTCAGGGGAGAGGACACAAGCCCCAGCCTGCCCCCAGCCCCCAGCCCATTGGGTCCTGGGCTCTGCTTCTGGCACAGACGCTCGAGAATCTAAGTTCACCTGCCTGCTTGTGACCCCGGCCCACCACTGGCCCTGCCTCGGGTGTCCCCTCGGTCAGATGGGCCAAGCGTCAGCTCTGGCCAAGGTGTGGTCAGGAACGACCCCCTAGACTTCCACATCTACCGCGGTGGCCCTGACCCCCATCACCCTGGCAGGACATCACCGCCACCGGCCAGAAGCTCCAAGACAGGTACCGCGCGGGGAAGCTGGCGCCCATCGCGCCAGGCATCAACCGGGTCGACTGGCCCTGCTTCACACGCGCCATCGAGGACTGGTCCCACTTCGTGTCATCGGCCGGCGAGTTCAAGCTGCCCTGCCCGGACAAGAGGGGTCGGTCTGCCGGGCGCGAAGATGAGCTAGGGCAGGGCTGTCGCGACTACGGGGCCCGCGGGCAGCGGCAGGGGGCGTGGGCGCAGGGCGAGGTTCCTGTAGGGCTGCCGGGCTCCGGCAGGGACAGGGCGAGGGAGCCGGGGAGCAGTTGGAGCAGGAACTGCGGGCGGGACTGAGACCGGCTGAGGGCCGTGGAGGCGGGCTTGTCCTGGGGAGAGGGCAGAGCTGGGGCTCGCACCAGGCCGGAGGGGGTCCTCGGGGCCAAGGCTGGGGGCCGGACTCTTTCTGGGACCAGCGGAGCCAAGCCTGCAGGCGAGCTGGTCGGGCGGGGCAGTTGAGGCGGAGCTTACTCTGGGGGCGGAGCTTGTTCGGGGGCGGGGCTTGTCGGGGGCGGGGCTTTCCGGGGGCGGCCTGGGGAACGCAGAGGGACTTCTCTCCCCGCAGTCGAGAGCTTCAGTGGCTACGCAGTGCGGTACTTGAAGCCGGACGTGACCCAGAGCTGGCGGGTAGGGAGGGCTGCGCGCTGACCGGGTCCTCAGGGCCCGGGTGGGGAGCAGTTGACACGGGTCAAGAGGCCGAGAGCAGAGTCTCGCATCCCCAGGACCAAGGTCTCCAGCAGGGGGAGCTGTGTGGGGTGCAGGCGGGGTGTCCTCGTCCCTCCCCTACGGCCCCACCGCCTCACGGACCTCCCCCAAATCCCTCTGGCGCCTCAGTACTGCCTCAACCAGAACCCCAGCCTGGACCGCTACGGACAGAAGCCCCTGCCTGCCGACTCCCTGTGAGTGCCCCACACGCCCCGGCATCCCAGACCCAGAGGAGGGCGGGGAGGTCTTGGCTGCTCTCCCCCGTGCTCACCTAGTGGCCCTCGAAAATGTGCGAGGGAAAATTGATCGGCTCCAATACACCGCCAGAAAATTGCAGTTTCAGAATGAATAAATGTTTAATTCCTACCAAACGGAACACTTTTGTCACCCTTTCGGAGTGATCAGGTGAACTCCGTTAAAGCGGGGCAAATGTGCAGTGTAGTCCTTCTGGTGAGATGGGCGGGCACTCCTGGGACGGGAGTGAGGAGCCCGGCGAGGCTCGCCTCTCCCCACCTGGGCTCGCCTCTCCCCACCTCGGCTCACTCTCCCCACCTCGGCTCATTCTCCTCTTTTTTCCAGCAACGCTTTCCGACGCTTCGGCTCCCACTACAGGTATGGGAATGACTCCGTCCCCGCCCTCATCCGGCCACGCCTCCTCTACGCTCTTTATCAGCCCCCCTCCCCCCACCCCCCATCCCCCGACTCAGCAGATTCCCAGACCCCCCACGGGGCCGGGGCGGGGACTCGCGAGGACTAGTGTCCTGGGTGATGTCAGGGGAGACGGAGCTCTTCCCTCCGGAGAGATCCTTGCAGGCAACACCCCACTGAGGGGCGTGAGGGAGAGCAATACACGTCCCACCTGCTTTGGCCCAGAAGAGGCCAAAAGGAGGGGGAGTTACTTGGGAGGAGAGCAGGGACCAGAAGAACAGACAGACATACAAGCTACGTGACAAAAACCCAGCACACACACACAAAAAAAACCTGGTGCCGAAAAGAGCTGAAAAATGTCTCCCAGGATGTGGACAGGTGATAAGGGAGGAGGTTGGTGTTCCTGGCAGGGTCACCTTGCAAGTAAAGGCTTGCTGATGAGAATGAGCATGGGGGGTGGTGCAAGATATTCATTTTCCTAACTGGCCAGCTCCCATCTTTCTAGCCCCAACCCATCAGGCACAACCAAGCACTCCACCACACCTTTGCTTTGTGCTGTTTTAGTGCCTGGATGATCCTGTCTTCTCTGCCTGGGAAACTCCTACTCACTCTTCAAAGCCCAGCTCAGATGTCCCAACCTCCTTAAAGTCCTCCCTGACCCTCTGTCTCTTCTCCCTAACTCCCAGTTCACACCCCCTGCAACTGGTCACCACATTTATCCCTGTCTTATAGCACTGAGACTATTGCATTATAATTATTGCTGGGAAGTTTGCCTTTCTCACTCTGCATGCGTACTCATGGGAACACTGGTTTTTTGAGGGGAGGGATTGTTTTTTTACTATTTATAATGCATGACAGTAGGTTCACTCAGTGATTGAAAAATGAGGGAAGCAGTTCATGGTTGGGGATCAGTGGGAGAAAAGAATGAGGCAAACCAGAACTGGGGTGGGGGAGGGTAACACGAAAACCCAGCAGAGCAGCCAAAATCAGGTGGAAGTAAATAGGGAGCCACCGAAGGCTCTTGAGCTTCAGAGAGCCTGGATGGAAGCTGTGTCGTCAGAGCCTCAAGGGCAGGAAGGTAGGCTTTGGGGGAAGGCCCAGGGAAGGACAGCCTGATTTTCCCCCAGGATACCCTGGAGTCCCCACCTCACCTCTGTTTCTCTCCACAGTCGTGTAAACTACCTGACCCCCTGGCATTAATCTGTGAAAAAGAGGCTAACCCCCAGGCTGCCAGATCATGCCACCTTAGGCCCGGCAGTGGGACAGAGGGTATACGGCAGCACCATTCATCTCCCCAGCAGTTCAGCCTGGCCAGAAATAAACTTAATACTCCCACAGAGGGGGGTACCCGCCCACCCCTGTGTGTCTCTGTGTGTGCGCGCCTGTGTGTGTGTGTGTGTGTGTGTGTGTGTGTGTGTGTGTGCGCTCACGCGCGCACGCACGTGCATGTGTGTTGTGGGGGCTGGGGAAGGTCAGGACCTCTGGATGAAGAACTTTGACCCTTACCTCCCCTCCCAACTACTGGAGGACTGGTGGGGGACTGGAGGGAGATATGGTGACCCCAGGTGGAGAGTCAGGGTCTGAGCCCCAAGGCCCAGCCAGGGCTGGGGTACAGGGGCAGGCCTGGGAGTGGGTTTTCCTTGTGTCCCTGTCCCCTGCTCACAGCCCCACACCCAAGCCTCCTCCACCTCAGACCCTGAATTTGGGCCCTAAGGAGAAAGGAGGGTTAGAAATGGATTTTTAGATGCCTCTCTCTGAGGCGCTCACCATACTAGTGTGCTTTGGAGAGCCTCCCTAGGGCCCAGAGTCTCCCTGAAGGGATGGAGGCAGACTCTGAGGGGCTGGCCAGGCCTATTGGCTCTGTTTCCCATGAAGCAGCAGGGTAAAGAGGCATCAGCCTTGATGGGGTCTCTAAGGCCATTCAGAGAAGAAAGTTCCCTGCTCCCCAAGCCACAGCCAATGAACATATAATCTAAGCAAAAAGTTGTCTGCTCTAAAGAAGAATGAAGAACACCAAAGACATAAGGTAAAGATGAGTCCAAGAGACAGAAAGGGCCACATAAACCAGAGACTACATCAGCCTGAGACCAGAAGAACTAGATGGTGCCCAGCTACCACCGATGACTGCCCTGACAGGGAACAAAACAGAGAATCCCTGATGGAGCAGGAGAACAGTGGGATGCAGACCTCAAATTCTCGTAAAAAGACCAGACTTAATGGTCTGAATGAGACTAGAGAGACCCCGGAAGTCGTGGTCCCCGGACCCTCTGTTAGCCCAAGACTGGAACCATTCCCGAAGCCAACTCTTCAGACAGGAATTGGACTGGGCTTTAAAAAGACAGAAAATGATACTGGTGAGAAGTGAGCTTCTTGGCTCAATGAGACTATGTGGGCAGCTCCTGTCTGGAGGTGAAATGAGAAGGCAGAGGGGGACAGGAGCTGGTTGAATCTCATTAAGGGGAGAGCAGCTAGGAGTACATAGCAACGTGTGTATGAGTTTTTGTATGAGAGACTGACTTGATTTATAAACTTTCACTTAAAGTACAATAAATTAAAAAAAAAAGTCTGCTCTACCTATGCAGCTCCAAGACTAGCCTTCTGCCCACCAAACTACCAACCCTAAGGGCCTCCTACAAAAGGAAGGCATGACAGCCCTGGGGGCTCCTGGGCCAGCTCCAGACTAACCCCACCCAAAGGGGCTAAGGAGAGCATCTCCATTCCTTAGGGCATGGTTAGGGCAGCCAGATCTTAGCTCCCGGTCTTTCCTGATACCCCATCCCTACTCCATCTTCCGGCAGCCTGCAGAACAGACAGGTAAATAGCCACCAAACTGAACAACTGACTATACAGGACTTCTGTTCCTGGGATCTGAAGGACCCATGGAACACCTCGAATCATATGCAAAGCCACGTGTCCACTTAACATATTGCCGTGGAGGCGATTCCGACTCATAGCGAGCCTATAGGACAGAGTAGAATTGCCTCATAGCGTTTTCAAGGAGTGGCTGGTGGATTCAAACTGCCAACCTTTTGGTTAGCAGCTGAGCTCTTAACAACTGTGCCACCATGGCTTCACATGCATGTGTCCACCTGCATGTGCATTTTCTATGGAAAGGCTCTTGGCTTTCATCTGGCTCTCAAGAGAGTCCGCGCCCACAAAGGTTAGGATACCCTGGTTTATACCCTCTTGGTGCTCTACGGCTGCTAACCAAGAGGTCAGCAGTTCGAAACCACCAGGCACTCTTGGAAACTCTATTGGGCAGTTCCACTCTGTCCTATAGGGTCGCTATGAGTCGGAATCGATTCGACGGCAGTGGGTTAGGTTTTTTGGTTTGGGCACCTATTGCAAACAAGGCCAGGGTGTCAGGTGGAAGGAATTTAAAAATTTAGCACCAGCACTCTCACTTTCAGACTCTGAGTTATACTGTTTAGAACATATTCTCATGTGATCCATTATCTCCTCCAGGCCTTATAAGCACCATGGAAAGTGAGCAGAACCAATGCTACTCCATTTCACAGATAGGAAAACAAAGGCCCAGATCAGGGAGTTATCTAGCCTTATGCCAGAGTGTTGATGGCAAAGCAGGAGCCAGAATCCAGGACTCAAAGCAAGTCTTAGCACTTGGCACAGTGCCCACATATAGTGTGTGCTCAATATTTGTAGACTAAATCTGTTCCCAGAATGGTGGTCTTTCTGCTGTATCTTGGATAATAAACAAGGAGAGGTGTTGTGGTGTTATTTGATATGTCAGACAGAGCCTGCCCGTTATGGATTGCATCCCCCAAAAATGTGTGTCAACTTGGCTAGTCCATGATTCCCAGTATTGTGTGATTGTCCACCATTTTGTCATCTGATGTGATTTTCCTATGTGTTGTAAATCCTACCTCTATGAAGTTAATGAGGCTGGATTAGAGGCAGTTATGTTAGGGAAGCAGGACTCAATCTACAAGATTAGGTTGTGTCTTAAATCAAACTCTTTTGAAATATAAGAATCTAGCAGTTAGCAGAGAGACAAGGGGACCTCTTACCACCAAGAAAGGAGCACCAGGGGCATAATGTGTCCTTTGGACCAGGGTGGCAGGGGGGTCCCTGCACTGAGAAGCTCCTAGACCCAGGGGAAGATTGATGACAAGGACCTTCCCCAAGAGCTGACAGGCAGAAAAAGCCTTCCCCTGGAGCTGCACCCTGAATTCAGACTTCTAGCCTCCTTGACTGTGAGAGAATAAATGTCTTCGTTAAAGCCATCCACTTGCGGTATTTCCGTTACAGCAGCACTAGATGACTAAGACATTTCCTTACAGACCTGAGGCTGTTTTTATCTTCTTTTAGGGGTGGTGGCCCTCACACAGAGATGAGGGTCATGGCCTGCATTTCTCTGTCCTCAGGGATGGGCCTCTGCTGACAAGGGGGCAGGAGACAGGAGCACAGGGAGGAGCAGATAAGAAGTGGAAAGCA
This sequence comes from Elephas maximus indicus, assembly GCF_024166365.1. Lineage (NCBI taxonomy): Eukaryota > Metazoa > Chordata > Mammalia > Proboscidea > Elephantidae > Elephas > Elephas maximus. The sequence continues at coordinate 24,852,168 of NC_064839.1, forward strand.
GATCACAGAGCCTCTTCTTCCACCACATCCTGAGGGAAGAAACCCTTTCCTCCAAGCCCAGCAGGCAGCCCAGGCTGGCTGGAACCTTGGAAAGTCATTGGCAGGGCCTCCAGGGGTGTCAGAGCTTCATTCTGCAGCCTAGACTGCCCCCTCCAACATCACAGTCCAGAGAGAGAATGGGTTTGCGGGAGGATGCACAGCAGGGATGCTAGAGTCCTGGCCAATATGGGACTGGAGGTGGCCAGAGAGCTCCAGAGAGCACGCTGGGACACTGGAGAGGGGGTCCACAGCCTGGGGTTCTTTTCCTAGCCCTGATCTGGCTACTGAGTGACTGGGCAAGACCTTCCCAGAATTCCACCCAGCAGACATCTGAACCCTGTGCTGGGGGCTGGTAGACACACCGACAAGATGCCGACCTGTCCCTGCCTTCAAGGTGCTTCCAGTTTGGTGGGAGAGCAGGCAGGCCCAGCGATTCAAACCTAAAAGCAGAAGGTGATAAGTGGGCACATCTGGACCTTGTTCCTCAAGCCCAAGATGCCAGGAATGGTAACATACACCCACAGTTTAATTAGAGATTTTTGTCCATCAACTGGACATTTAATCCTGACTTCATAAACATAAAACTGTGAGCCTAAGAATAAAGGAACTGCAGAGTAGTTGGGCATAAACAAGGCTGGTTTGGTACACACTCCCTATTTTTTAAGTGCAGAGCAATGTATTAAGCGCTTTGCAGGCCATCCCATGAGGTGAGTAATTTTAGACCCATTTTACAGATGTTGAGATGGGCTCAGAGAGGTCAAATGACTGGCCCAAGATCACACAGCTGGTAGTTGGCAGAGCTGGGAATTGAAGCCAGCCTGCCTGACTCTGGGCCTGTGCTCACGCATGTCTACCATACTCTACTGCCTCCTGCTGTGAAAGAGATGCAAGCCAAGAGTGGGGAGGAAACCAGAGGGGACTTCCTGGGGGTGGGGGCATCTGGCCAGAGCTTAGAGGGAGGATAGGATATCTCACCAGAAAGCTCCCTCAGAGCTGCTGACAGCAGCAGAACCTGAGGTTGAGAATCCCACCCAGAGGCCAAAGGCTAGAGGCCAAAATTTGGAAGGAAGCCCTTCACTCCCATCCAACCTTATGGTTTCCCTGCCTAGGCCTTCACTCAGCCTCCAGGGACTCTTTGTCCATCACAAACAGATTACATCGGAAATCTTCCCTGCAGCCACTACCTTGGGGACAGCCCGGCCTCTGTGTGGCTCCCATGCCTTCCTGGCCTGTCCCCCACCCACTCCCTGGCCCTGAGCCTCTACCCTTTACCCAAACACAAACCTACCAGCAGCTGTCTTGCTGTCTCCCAAACACCCCAGGCTCTTGTCCACTCCCAAACCTTTGTTCAAAGCCTCCCTTCTACCTGGAACATTTTTCTCATTTCTTCCTACCCAATTCCCCCTCCCCGCCCCTTTCTTCTCGGCAGGCCTTCCTCAAGTCCTCTTTTCTCCCCCTGCCCTCCCCCAAGACCAGGAGGACAGGGACCACAGCTGTTTCAGGGGACTGACTCGGGGCCCCTTGGCCGACATGAGCTGTCAGGAACTATTGCGCTTACCAGCTCCTCTTCTCCCTCGAACTGGGTTGGGGCTCAGGAATGGGTCCTGGGGCCTCCCATTAACACTGATCTGGACTAATGGAAACAATGATTATAAAGTGATGTCGATTTCGACTCATAGCGACCCCCTGTGACAGAGTAGAACTGCCCCATAGGGTTTTTCAGGCTGTAATCTTTATGGGACCAGATTGTCAGGTCTTCCTCCCATGGAGCCACTGGGTGTGTTTGAACTGCTGACCTTTTTGGTTAGTGCCAGAGTGCTTAACTGGTGCATCAGGGCTCCTTTACAAAGTGATGGCCATGTTTATTACAAAGTAACATACCAAGCACACATCCTGACCCTGCTGCTGGGCCTCCCGGATCCTTGAACTGCTAATTCCCAGTGCCCACCAGGGGCCTGGGGCTGGCAATGAGGGAAGGTTCTGGGGTGAGGTGAGGGCATGAACTGAGACAGGGTGGTCTGAGGTTCAGGGAGTACCCTAGCACATAGTATTTTGTACTAAGTATCAGCCCTTTAAGCATTTTTGGCTCTACCTCTTCGATTCATGAAAACCTCAAAACTGCTTCATGAGAAGTTCTTGCTTCAGCAAACAGTAGGTGCTCATTAAAGGCGGGGGTGCAGACTCAGGGTGGGGATGGACACACACATACACACACAGCCCTGTGGGCAGGGAGACCCCATACCTCCCCACCAGCCCGCTCCTTGACTTCCTTTTTGGGACTTGAGGAGGACAGAGCTTTCTGAGCCCAAATCTTTGTAGACTGGCCAAAATCAATATGGCCAAGGCTTTTCCCGGAGGCGTGACCTTCAAAGAACAAAGAAACTACCGGCTTGAGGATGGGATACAGAGTTTATTGTGGTCAGGCATGGCTCCAGAGAGGGGTGGGAGGTCCTGAGTGGATTTCCACAGCCTGAGTAGCCATGATCCCATCTGGGGCCTGCTCCACAGGAGGGAAGGAGGTGTGGGGGCTTGGGGGTCAGGATGGAGACTGGAGACTAAGAGGAGGCCTTCCAGAATGGCTTCTGCCTAGGGATGCCTCTGCACAGACAGGAAGACGGAGCACGGTGGTTTCTGTCCCTCAGGTTGGCTGCCCCTTTGCCTGCTGGTGAAGTGATTTCCTACTCCCCTGGGCAGATCCGGTGCCGGGACCAGTCCCGGCCATTGTTCCTGGCTTCCTGGCCAGTGGAGGCTGGTTTAGAGCCAGAGCCCCAGGCCGCCATGGCTGGAGCTGGGGGCCTTCATAGCCCAGGGCTGTCCCAGCCCCACTGCCTATCCCCTACCTGTGTGTAGGTACCCAGCCCCCAAAAGTCCATGCCACTTTCATCATTACCTGTTCAGCTTTGGGCAGCCTCTGGACCTCTCAAGGGTCTGTACATGGGAACATTCAGGCCTACCCTGCCTACCTCATGGGACAGTGTGAGGCTCAGACCAGCTGGTGCATGGGAAGGTCTTGTGAACAGGGGTTGACATTCAGATGGGAGGGCTGGGCTGGCTCACTCTCTCCTCTGAACTCTCAGTGCTCTTCCTTGTCTGAGTGGCTACAATGTACCAAACACCTCACATGGATAGAGTGAGGTGCCATTACTGGCTCCATTCATAGATGAGGAAATTGAGGCTCAGAGAGGTAAAACAACCTGCCCAAGGTCCTGGAGCCACTGAGTGGCAGAGGTAAGAATCTAGTCAGGTCTGATTGTGGTGTTCTCTCTCTCTTTTTTTTTTTTTTTGGTGAAAATATAAACAGTCATATACCATTTTAACAGTTTTCACGTGTACAACTCAATGACATTGATTACATTCTTCAAGTTGTGCAAACATTCTCGACATCCTTCTCCAAAATGTCCCATCACCATTGACTTATTAAACTCACTGCCCTCTAAACTTCTCGTCTAAGCTTTCGAGCTGCTGTTGTCAATTTGATCTCACATAGATAAAAAGCACAATGCTCAAGGCAGGCATATGTTACTAATTAAGCTATTTTTTGGCTTAAAAGAAAACTTCAGGGGAGAGTTTTGGTTTAAAGTTCAAAGATTATCTCAGACCCATAGCTTTGGGGGTTCATTGAGCCTCAGTGGCCCCAGAAAGTCTGGATTCCATTGAGAATTTGAAATTCTATTCCAATTAATAATCAGGATTCTTCTATAGAATCTTTGATCAAAACAATCAGTAATGGTAGTTGGGCACCATCCAGTTCTTCTGGTCTCGTGACAAAGGAGGCAGTTGTTCATGGAAGTAACCAGATATGTACACCGTTTCCTCCTCCTGTTCCTGACTCTCTCTCTTCCTTTGCTGCTCCAGGTGAATAACGACCAATCGTACCTTGGATGGCCGCTTGCTAGCTTTTAAGATCCCAGGTGCTACACTGTGAACTAGGCGGTTGAACAGAAGCAATATTAGGCCACCTGACAGGGATGTCCTTCAAAACTATGACCCTAACCCTACTGACTGTGGTGTTCTTAGCTATGACACAACACCACTGCCACCATGTCCATGAGTACAGGCTCCCAGAGAGCAAGGTCATCTGCAGTCTCCCCGTAAGGCCTAGCAGAGCCAACCACATAGCAGGAGTTCAAAAAAAGCATCAGACGGTCCACTTGCTGGGAAAGCCCTTTGGCTACCTGCAGGTAGTGAATTACTTAATATAGCCCGTAGTGATTCCCACACAATGATTGGGTGGGACTATTCAAATAAAGGGTGTGTGGCCCACCAAGGGGACTGGACAGCCTGCTAATAATGTGTGTGGAACATTCGTGGGGGTAGGACCATGTAAATTAAGTGTATGGAACCCTAACGAGGGGATGGTAAGTTTTGCCATCCCACTAGATTTTAACTGAGCCATCCCAGAGGCTGGGAATTTAGGACTTCACTACGGTCAAGAAGAAAACCCTGGCGGTGTAGTGGTTAAGAGCTGTGACTGTTAACCAAAAAGTCAGCAGTTCGAATCCACCAGTTGCTTTTTGGAAACCCAATGGGGCAGCTCTATTCTGTCCGATAGGGTCGCTATGAGTCAGAATCGACTCGACAGCAACGAGTTTGGTTTTGTTTATCATCAAGAAAGAAGACCTAGGAGTGGAGCACATCCCTTGGACCCAGGATCCCTGCCTGCACTGAGAACCTCCTAGACCCAGGAGACAGAAAGAACTGTAACACGAGAGTTGGTGAGAAGTGGCGGCAGAGAAACGGCAGCAGCAGAACCAGGATACTGGTGTGAGAGAGTGCGGTGGGCTTCCTGGCCCATAGAGCAAGGAGGCTACAGTGGCTGTGCTGACCCACAGAGCAAGAGAGCTGAGAGCCTTTGGGCAGGAGGCTTCCTGGCGGAGTGGGACGCCTCTGGGCATTTATCGGTATAGCTGCAGAGCTTTGTAACACTCTCCTGAGCAGGGCAAAGGCCAGGCCTGAGTGGGACCAAGGGCCAAGGGTTGCGAGAGGAGGCCTGTCCTCAGGGGATTGAGAGGAGCCCTGCACAGCTGAGAGGAGCTGAGAGAGCTGTCCTGCACTGAAGAAGGGAGATTTTGCCTACATGCTTCCTGATCCTGATTCCAAGTTGTAACCTGTTACTTCCCTAATAAACCCCATAATCGTGAGTGTGGTGTATGAGCTCTGTGTGGCCACTGCAGTGAATTATCTAACCCAGCAGAGAAGTAGAGAGTGCTGTGGAAGGGACAGCTGGTGTCAGAATTGGGGAAGAATTTGGAGACAGGAGATATGCCTGACCTCCACTTCATAGGAATCAGCCTTGGGCTGTTGCCGATCCTTGATTCTGTCTCCTTCCCCTTGTGAAGTCAGACAGGGAGGTCTGACAACGCCACCACACCATTTTTACACCACCCCACTTGCCTTGGCACTGACCTCTAGGACCCGGGAGAATGGTCCCTGGAGTGGCACCCCTTTACCCTAACTTTAGAATATCAAGTTCATGTCAGCCTCTCCCTTCTTCCTCCACCCACCTCTGTCACCCCCAACCCAGGCACCACCCTCTTCCCCATCCTGTCAGTGACTGGGGCAAGGGGACTGATCACCTGGAGACTAAAGAAGACAGTATTAGTGTATAGCCCCAGCACAGAATCTGAGTTCCCCCGTTACAACGCTCTGCTTGAGAGAGGGAGACTCTCATCAGAAATGGGACACAGGAAGCTGAAGTCATCCCGTAGGCCAAGTTCGCCAGGCAGGTAGGTGGCAAAGGTGCCTGGGCATGTATGGCTAGGGCAGCAATTCAATCCCAGTTTGTGCTGTTTCTCCCACTTGCAACCAAGAGAGACCAGACTGAGACACCGAAGGGGAACAGGCTGGAGGCCAGGAGAACACGGCAGAGAAAGGGGGACACAGGCTGATGCTCTCACCTTCCTAGAAGCAGAGCATCATGTCTGTAAAGTTCCTAAGAGATCAGGGGTCAAGAACCACACTTCAGACAGGTCCCTTGTTACCAAATGGCCAGAACTTGAACTGAGCAACCGGCTTCTCAGGGTAGGGCTCTATCCATGACCCTGGCTGTGGCCCAGGCTAGATCCCAGAGTCCCAGAGCCAGGTGGGAGCAGCAGGAGCCCCACTGCTTTGAGCTGGGGTTGGGGGTGGGACAAAGGAAGAAAAGCCATTGTAGGTTCCATGTGAGCTCAGCCATGCCCAGCCAGGGCTCCTCCTGCCCCAGCACAGGAAGCACATGGAGGGCACGTGTGGTGTGATGGATCAGCTTTATATAGGCTTTCTCCCTATAGTCTTAGAATAGTCACCAAATAATTGGGTGGGACTGTGCAAATAAGGTGAATGGAACCCTAAGGAAGGGATTGGTCAGTTTTGCCATCCCGCTAGGGTTAAAAGAGAGCCAATCCCAGAGCAGAGGGGCACCTCACTAACAGAGGCCTATCTACAGAAAATGGCGCGTAGGGCAATTAGTGTTAAATTGCTGAATGATCTCTCACAGCTGGCAGTGGAAACTGTGGTGGTAAATAGAAACTGCTCATTGGCACCCTGCCTTAAGTGACACCCAGGGCACACACGTGACACCCAGGACACACACCATACCTGGGTTCCCCCCACCCCAGTTAGGCCTCTGCTCACTACCACCAAGAAAAGCTAGGAGGAGAGAACATCCTTTGGACTCAGGATTCTGTGCTGAGACTCTCCTAGACCTAGGAGAAAAAGAGAGAAAGCTGTAATGCCAGAAACGACAAGAGACCGTGAGAAGCAGCGGCAGAGAAATGGCAGCAGCAGAGGCAGCAGAACCAGGAAACCGGCAGGAGACTACAAGGTAGGATTCCTGGCCCACAGAGCAAGAATGCTGAGCGCCTTTGAGCAGAAGGTTTACTGGTGTAGCGGGGTGCCTTCAGGCACTTGCCGGTGGAGCTAGGCTTGCAACCCACAGAGCTAGAAAGCTGAGTGCTTTCAGGCTGAGGCTTACTGGTGGAGTGGGGTGCCTCTGGGCACTTACTGGTGGAACTAAAGGGTTTTGTAACACTTGTCTGAGGAGGACAGAGACCAGGCTGGCCCTTGAGGCCAGAGAGGCTGAAGGCTGAGAGGCAGAAGGCCAGGGAGACACCTGCCTGTGGGCACAGCCAAGCTGCCCTGACCAAAGAAGTGTATCCTGAGTCGTTCCTGATCCTGAATTGTAGCCTGGTATTTCCCTAATAAATCTCATAATCATGAGTATTGTCTGTGAGTTCTGTATGGCCATTGCAACGAATTATCTAACCCATCAGAGAAGTACAGAGTGCAGTGGGAAGGACGGCTAGTGTCAGAATTGATAAAAAGGTTGGAGAGAGGAGGTACGTCTGACCTCTGCTTCATAGGAATCGGCCTTGGGTTATTGATCCTGATTCTCTCTCCTTCCCCTCCTAAAGTTAGAGGAGGCCAGATGCCCCCAACACACCACCATTTTTATAGCATGCCAATGCTTTCCAGCATCTCTGTGAGCTGGGTGGAGTTTTCCTGAGGTTACACAGCCAGAAAAGAAGCTGGGGTTTGAACCTGGCATAGATACAAGGGGCGCTGGTCACCCTCTTGCTGAGCAGTGGACCACAGGCACCATCCTGTGGGAACAAACTACATGGATTCTTAAGGGCAGCAACAAGAGTGTGGTGTCTGTGTCAGAGATGGGGCTCCCCAGCATTCCGACTAAGCCTTCTGCACCCAGTGTCTGAGCCCCTGGGCATGGGTAGCTCCTTGCCCTCCTGACCTTCTAACCTCCCTCCCTTCCCACCCTCTCCCCAGGGCAGGGTGCTCTTCTGATCCGTCTCCACAGGCTCTCGGATGCTCAGACCTGGCTCTTTCTCCCTCTCTCTCCCCACCTACATCCTCACCTTTGAGAAATGGAAGGGGCCCCAAATGCAGTTGGGCCACTAGGTGGGCAGGGGTGATGGTAAAAAGAAAAGGTGTGTAGAGGGGCTAAGGCGAGGGTGGCTGAGCTGGGCCTGCAGGTGGGGCAGTGTGTGACAGGCGAGTGTAGGTGGACAAGAACAGGTGGTCCTCAGAGGTGGGGCTGCCTGGGGATGGGGGAGGTCCCTTGGTTTCCCAGCAGAGCTGAGCAAGCTCTCAAGTTTAACAGGCCTGAGGCCCAGCTTCTGACCCTCCATCGGCCACTGGTCTCTCACAGCCTGGCTCCCTTCTCAGGGGCTGCACTTAAACTCCAAGGAGGTCAGGAGGCTGCAGGCCCATTCCTGTGAGGCACCTTTCCCAGCAGAGCCTCTATACACGAACTTATTCAATTCTCACAATAACTAAGATGAGTGTTAACCTCTCCATTTTACAGATGAGGCAACTGAGTCTCAGAGAGGTTAAGTGATTTGCCCAAGATTCCACAGCCAGAACAACTGAAGCTCAGGAGTCGAACCCAGCCCTCTGTTTCTACCGCAAGCCTGCCTGGCCTGAGCACCCCACTCTCCCCCTCCGCAGCCCATTCCCCTGTAGAAGAACGACCAGAAAAAGTTGTGCTTTGGTCTGTGACAGTCAATGTCTTTACTTCTAAAGAGTACATTGGACTCACTATATATTAACATCAAAAGTGGCTACCTAAAATGGAGTCATCCTTTTTAAAAATCCAAATTCTGATTTTTATATAAGATCCAAAATGACATGAAATTAAACTATACAATATAATGAATGGTATAACAAAATGCTTTTAGAAAGCAAAATGAAAGGAAAAAATTAGCAGTTGGGACTTTGTAAGCTTGGGTTCCATGTCTTTTGAGGCATTGTGACCAAGAGCCAGCGCCAAGGGGGGAGGAGCCGTTCCTCTGTGGGCACAGGAGGGGGACCCAGTTAGATTGAGGAGGCATATGTGGGCTTTTCAGACTTTGTAAGGTGAGAGAGAGGCAAAGGAGCATTTCCCTCCTTCTCGGGGCCCTTGGTGCACTGGTTAAAAGTCTTCTTTCAAGACCCATGACCAGGGAGAGGTAGGGCTGGAGGAGGGCAGGGAGCAGAGCTGGGTTCAAAATAATAACCTGGATAATAAATGTCCCTCTGGGCTTCCCAAGGGTGCCTGGGTGGCATAAACGGTTCGCTATCAGCTAACTGAAAGGTTGGTGGTTCGAACCCACTCAGAGGTGCTGTGGAAGAAAGGCCTGGTGATCTGCTTCCACAGAGATTACAGCCAAGAAAACCCTATGGAGCAGCTCCATTCTGTAACACATGGGGTCACTGTGAGTTGGAATCAACTCAGTGGCAATAGATTTGATTTTGGTTTTTCTGGGCTTCCTGAGGAGGGGCCAGGTGAGTCTGTGGAGGGCCTAGGCCATCCAGCCCTGGCGATTGACTCCATCTCCCTGCCAAGTACATCATCTACTTCTGTCCTTCTTCCACCACCCATTCCCTAAGCCCTGGACACCTGAGGCTCCTTGAGCTCTGTGGGCAGCCAGAGATCCAGAAGGACCCTAGAAGCACCCAAGGGAGAATGCTCTGGCCTTGGAAATAGCTGGATGTTGTCCCAGGCATCCTGTTAGCACAAGGCCCCTAGGGTCCAGGCCAGCAGTCGGACTGACTGGCTGGGGGAAAATTCCCAGGGGCTGGGAGGGCACCTGGGGTTAGAGGCTGTTCCCAGCCACACCCTTGATGCTTTGGCTCACATAATTTAGGGGAAGGACACTTGTGTGTTTCCACTGAGGAAACCCTGGGCTTGCCTGCTTGCTCCTGGCCCCAGTGGTCTAAGAGTCCCCTCCTCACACACCACTTCTGTCTGGCTGACAGCACATTGCCCAGCACTGCGCCAGCGATGCTGCAAAGGTCGGAAGAGTGCTTCCAAAACAGCAGAATCAGCCCTCAGCAAAAAGAGGCCGCCTTTGCTCCTTTCCCCCGGACGGGACCAGCCCCAGCCAAGGGTGTCAGAGGACTTCTCTGGCCCCCCTCTGGCTGGGCCGGCCACTCTCTGGGTAGACCCAACCCTGAGACCTCAGCTGGTACATCTTGCCCGTCAGATACCTGCCAGGCACAGGCATCCCAAGTGGGAGCAGACAAAAAACATGTGGCTCACTGCCTGCCCTCCTGGTCCCCAGGACCATGTCACAAATCTGGCCTGCTCCCCCAAACAGCAATTTGAGGGGGGTTGCCCTACATCCAAGGTCCCTGGGTGGCACAGATGGTTTGCACTTGACTACTAACCTAAAGGTTGGGGGTTCAAACCCACCCAGAGGTGCCACAGAAGAAAGACCTGAGGATTCGCTTCTGTAAAGATTATAGCCAAGAAAACCCTGTGGAGTGGAGCACTTCCACTCTGTCACACACGGTGTCGACGACACGAGTCATCACTGTGACAACAGGTTTGGTTTTGGTTTTTGCCCTACATCTGACTGCCCTCTGGGTGCGGGCCCTTCTCCAGGCTCTGCTGTGGTCATTCTCTTTCCTAACCTATCTGGTTTCTAATCAGGCTGAAAGGGGTTGGGAAGGTTGGGCTGGCATCACCCCCTCCTTGGGGTGGGGAGAGGTCACTTGACTTCCGGTCTGGCTCCAGGTCCCCTCAAGAAACCTAATCCCATGATGTGAAAGAGGCTTCGGGAATCAGGGCCAGCCACAGCAATCAAGCTGCCCCAACCCAGGCCAAGGCCAGGAGTGCCGGGCAACCCCCCCCCCCCACATCTGCCCACTGCCCTCTCTGTGCTCATGCTCGGGGACCTTGGAACACCAAGCTGGGTGGGAGGCTGGGCCTGTGGGGGCCCCTGTGAGCTTAGGGCAGGCAGGCGGCCACCTGGTAGGCGCCCTCGGCGGCTGCGGCAGCTGCGCTGTGCTGTGCGCTGTGCTCCTGCAGCAGAGCCACGTCCAGGAAGCGCTCGCCGCACCACACGCACTTGAACTGCTGCTCGCGCGCGTGCACACCTTGGTGCTTGTTGAGATGCTCACGCTGCTTGAAGGCCTTGTCGCAGTTGGGGCACTTGTAGGGCTTCTCGCCCGTGTGCACCCTCCGGTGCCGCTGCAGGTCGGACGCGTACTTGAAGCGCTTCTCGCAGTCCAGGCACTTGAGCGGCTTCTCACGGGCTGGGTCACAGCGGTGCTGCACGAACTCCGAGGAGGAGAAAAAGCGGCGCTCGCACAGGGTGCAGCGCAGGGGCTTTTCGGCGGCCGCGCAGTGGGCCAGCTGGTGCTTCTGAAGGGCTGACGCCCGCTTGTAGGCCTTGTTGCACACAGGGCACTTGAAGGGCCGCTCGGCAGCGCCGGGCAGGCACTTGTGCCGCAGCAGCTCGGCCGACTGGTCGAAGCCCTTCTGGCACACGGGGCACTTGAAGAGGGTCTCGAGGGTGTGTACGTGCTGGTGGTAGAGCAGGTGGCTGGGCTGCCCGAAGCCCTTCTCGCACAGGCCGCACTTGAAGGGCTCCTCGGTCTTGTGCGTGCGCCGGTGCCGCATCAGCGCGTACTGCTGCTTGAAGCCCATGGGGCACAGGTCACACTTGAAGGGCCGCTCGGCGCTGTGCGTGCGCTCGTGCTGCCGCAGGTCCGACGGCCGCTTGAAGGCCTTCTGGCACTCGCCGCAGCGGAAGGGCCGCTCCCCGCTCGGCGTGCACGGGTGCTGCAGCAGCTCCGACGACTCCTTGAAGTGCAGCTCACACACGTTGCAGCGGAACAGGTGGTGCTCGCCCGAGTGCGCGTACATGTGGCGCACCAGGTGAGAGCGGTGCTTGAAGGTCTTTTCGCAGACCGCGCACTTGTAGGGCCGCTCGGCGCTGTGCGTGCGCTTGTGGTGCACCAGGTGGGACGATTGGCTGAAGCTCTTGTCGCACAACGTGCACTTGTACGGCTTCTCCCCGGTGTGGATCCGCTCATGCCGTGAGAGCTCCGACAGGTGCTTGAAGGGCTTCTGGCAGATGGAGCAGCTGTAGGGCTTGTCCGTCTGTTCAGCAGTGGTGACAGTAGGTGCCGGGGGCAGCGCCGGGGCAGCGGTGGCCGCTGGCTCAGCCGCCTCTGCTGGCTTGTAGGTCTTCTCACAGATGGAACATTTTACCAGGCCACCAGCACTGCTGTGTGCGCTGTGGTGCTGTGCCAGCGAGGTGAGCAGTGAGAAGCCCATCTTGCAGACACCACAGACAAAAGGCTTCTGTTCCGCCTGCACACACTGGTGCTCCAGCAGGTCAGTGGCCTGGTGGAAGATCTTGAGACACTGGGTACACTGGAATGAGCGGTCGTGGCCCGCCAGGCACTGGTGTTCATGGGGGCTGGACAGGTGCGCCAGGTCGTGCCCACACACCCCACACTTGGGGCTAGGCTCACCTGCCGCCTGCAGGGGCGCGTGCTGCGGGGGCTGCAGGCCTGGGTCAGGCTGCAGGAGGATGCCATAGACGGCACAGCCCAGGGGGTTCTCGGCCGTGCCTGTGGGCAGCGTGTGCTCAGCCAGGGCTGGCGGTGGCTCTGCATGGTGCTGAGGCTGTGGAGGCTGTGGCTGCTGCGGCTGCTGCGGCTGCGTCTGTGGCGGCTGCTGCCAGCTTTCTGACATGCTTGGGAAGATGAAACAGGCTTTGGAGAGTAATGGCTTCAGTTTCCCACTTAAGGTGACTCAACCCAGAGAGAAGCTGCCCAAGTTTGGGGATGGACAAGGACCTCAGACAAGGCACGGCAGAGGGACTGGTCAGAAGTCCCAACTCATGAAGCAAGAAGTCAGACTACAGGGCTCTGTGGACTGGACAGAGGGCTCTTCCGGGCAGGGTTCCAGCATGCCAGGAGGGATCCGCCTTCCTTGACGATCAGTTCTATGGAGAAGAGAGAAATCGTGAGCATAGGTAGGAGACACGAACAGCCGTTCCCTGGACCGTCCCCGTCCTGCGTGCATTCACCACATGGGTATAAACCACCTTAGGGAAGGGCGAGACATTCAGGGCTGGGAGATTTGCCCCCTTCACACATGATCAGAGATGTCCACTGGCAGCTCAGCTCCTCTAGGCAAAGGGGATGGCAGAGGTCTCCCACTCAGTCCCACCCACTTCAGTCTCCCATCCCTGGGCCTGAGCTGAGCGTGTCAGCCTTCCAGAGTTCCCTCCAGCTCTCTGCCAACCCTCTTTAATCAGGTGTCTCACCGGTGAGAGACTGGACTCATAAGCCCCCAGTATAGAGAAGCTACAAATTCTCCTGCCTCTACTCACGTTCTATGAGTCACAGTATCCAAAAAAATAATTTTAGTAGTATAAACATTTCACAAATAAATTTTTACTTGGAAGCCCGATGTATAAGATAGATAAAAGCACAGGGGCTCCGGCTGACGCTTCCCTGGATTGCCAGCTCCTCCCTCCCTTGCTACTTCGAGCCTGACTCAGGACGACACTGCTTGCTCAGGGGACCACAGCAGCCTGCTGAGTAGAAGAGGCCAGACGTCCCAAATCTGAGACCCAGCAGCAAACTGCCTCTGGCAGTCAATATTTAGGACAGCTGCATAGAACCGAGGACAATTTCAAAAACCCTCTCCAGTGAGGTGCTGGGCCACACCCCTCAACTATGCCCTAGCCACCCATCCTGACCACATAACAGGTATGGGTGGCCTTGCAAGGACCTGGGCCAATGGATGATAGGGGCTAGACGATAAGTTCCCAGATCCACCCCCCCCCAACCCCGCCTCCATGTCCATGTCCCAGAGCAGCAAAACAGTCCAAAATCATCTGAATCTCTCTGATGGTGTCAAGGCCTGCAGGAAAATACAGGCAAATCCATGGGGTTGCCTCCACAACGTGGGAAGGAGCATGCTATCCCCAGAGTGTTTCTCCTCGTCATGTTTCCTGAGACAACCCTCTTCCCTTGCTGCAAGGCTGAACATTCCGGGTAATCAGCGGAAGGTAAAGGAGACCCAGCCTAGGCAAATCTCTAACTCACCACTTTGTGGCAGCACGAGGTAATGACAGCAGAAGGGAGGAACTTTTAGAGTCAGATGCAACCCACTTCCAGGTTCCCAACTCATCTGCCTCTTACATTTAAAAGTTTGTAAGTTTTCTAATCAAGGGAGGAGAAGGAAGGGGCTGCCTTCACAAGCCAGCCTGGCCTCTAACTGTTCCACCAAAGAAATCTAACAGTCAGGCTAAAAGCTGTCATCCTCAGCATCTTCCAGGAAGATTGGAAGGAAAAGACCTGCTGCTCCGGGCAGAGGCAGCAGGTTGCAAGAGCAAGTGGATACCAGTCCGTTATCTAAACCTCCCCAGGAAAGAGGGCAGCTGGGCTGTGGTGTGCGCCTTCTAGGTCTGGCTGAGCCAATCCAACTGTTTTTTCGGGCGTGAATGGCTGCCAGACCGAGGGCCGCTCAGCCTGAGCCCCTGGCCCCACTGGCCACCCGGGCCCTCCACCTCTGAAAGGTGCAGCTGGGAGGCCTCTTTGGTCACTCCCAGAAGGGAGAGAAGAGGGTAAGGGAAGCCCCCACCTGCGCCCCACCCCAGCCCTTCCTCTTCCTTAGGAAATCGCGTTGAAAGAGGATCGCCTCCCCGCCCGGCCCAGCTGGGCTGCCTCCTGTCAGCCCTGCCCGGGATAGTGGACCACTGTGTCCCTCCGAGGGAGGACCCAGGGCTGCAGGCCGGGCCCAGGAAGCGGCTGCGCGCGGAGGCCGGGCCTGGGCAGCCCAGGAGCTCAGGAGGCCACCGGGTCGGACCAGGAGGTGGAGGGGGCAGCCAGGCCCTCTGGGAAAGGGGCGCGGCAGGCAAGGGGACGGCTCCCAGCTGCAGCCCCGGGCGCCCCGCCGCTCACCTGCTCCAGGCCGCCCGCGGGGCCGGGCGCGGGTAGAGCGTGCGGGCGGCAACCGGCTGCTCTCACGGCCGCCCCTTTATTCCGGCTCCATCGGCGGCGGCGCGGCCTACGCGCGCTGCCAATCCCCGGCCTCGCGTAGCGGCGGCGGCGGGCCCGGGGGCGGGGGACTGGCCAGCGGCGGCCAGGACGGAAGAAGCGACGCGCGCGGCCGGGGCGGCGGGGCTGGGGTGGAGGAGCGCCGGGAGGGCGGGCGGACGGATGGACGGCCTTGCGGAGACAGGCGGACCGGCGGGCGACGCGGGGGCCTGGGAGGCGGGGTCGGGGGAGGAGCGGTAGCCCGGGCGGCGGCGGCGGCGGCGGCGGCGGGAGGAGCAGGCGGCGCGGAGCGAGGCCGCCCCCTGCCGGGGACCCCGAGGCCGGGCCGGGCCGGGCGGGCATGCAGGGCGCGCGGGGCTGTCTGCGAGCCGGCCGGGTAGGCGAGCGTCAGCGACCAAGGGAGGCGCTCCGTTTCCCACCCCACCGCTCGGTCTTAGGGGAGTGGGCTCCGGTGGTCTGGCCCCTGGCCCGACTCCTACACTTCAGAGAAGGGGCCTCCTAGCCTTCTGATCTTCTGAAACTGGCCCGCCTCTGACCGCTCAGCTTAACCCCTGGGAGTGGGGACCCTGGGGCTCGGACTTGGGCCCACTTTGAGGAGGAGGCTCCGGGACCTCTGACCCTGGCCGAGCCCCGAGGACAGGGATCTCTGCCGGGTCTAGTGCGCTAATCCAGGGACCGTCCGTGGCTGAGCGGTCTGGTCCCGGGTAGCTGCAGACGGGGCAGTGGACAGAGAGGTCAGGGCTCAGAGAGATCTGTGAAATGGGTACACGAGGGCTGGAGGCTCCGGGTAGCAACTCAGGGCGCAGCCGGCGTGTAGGCAGCGTGGTCTCAGAGCGCAGCTTTTCACTAGTCTTGCGGGGTCCCGCCCCCTCAGCCGGCCCGCCCCTCCCGGCCCCGCCCCCACGGCCCCTCCCCTCCCGGCCCCGCCCCTCCCGGCCCCTCCCCGAGGAGGTGCTAGCCCAGGCCACGCCTCAGCCCGGGCACTTCCGGCGCAGCGGAACTCGGGGCCAGGGGCTGCTGGCGGTCAGGCCCTGGCTTCTCGGTGGAGGCCCCATGAATGCTGGTCCCCTCGTGGGCTACAGCAGCAGCGGGTCCGAGGATGAGGCTGAGGCCGGGGCCGGGGCCGGGGCCGGGGCCCGGGCCAAACCGAGGGCTAGCAGCGGCCGTCGGTAAGTCCGAGGAAGTCTCCCTGGGGAAGGTGCGGATTAGCTCGAGACCTGGACGGGGGGAGGGGGGCAAGCGACGGGGGGCTCGCCGGGAAAGGAGGCGCAGGGAGGAAGAAGGGTCTAGAGGGCATCCCTTGATAAGGCCCCAAAATACCCCCACCTGGCCAGGCCAGGGTTAGCAGGCAGAAAACGTGGGTGTCCAGCCTCTGCTGCTGACTCAACCCATCTCCTAGCTTGCGCCCCTTCACCGTCCTAGGTCTGTTTCCTCATTTGAACACAATTGCAATAATAGTAGCTAAAGCTTATGGAGAGCTAGTTATTCATTCTTCCAAAAAATATTCATTGAGCATCCATGCAGCGCCATGCAGGGGACTGGGGAACTCAGCAGTGAACAAAACCATGAAAGGCTCTTACTCCGTGGCACTTCGGGTCTTGAGTGCCAGACCTTATGCTTGCTGGGCGGTTTACAAGCAGCATCTCATTTGATCTCACAATAACTCCATCAGGTAGAAGTACACTTTACCAATTAGGAAACTGAGGTCCAGAAGGGGGACATGATTTGCCTAAGACCAAAAAGCTAGGAAGTGGTACTCAGCCCAGGCCTGTCCAGCTAGGGAACATGACCTCTGAACCACACCTTCCACCTGCCCAGTTGTGTCCTGTTGGGGCTGTTTGTGCACCCTGCTGAGGTCTGCCCCAGAGTTACTGGGAGAACCCAATGAACGCCTGAGGAAAAGCTTTGTGGTTATCTAGAAGCAACTTCAGGAGCCCTGGTGGTGCAACGATTATGCACTCAGTGGACTAAAAGCTTGGCAGTTCGAAACATCCAGCAGCTCCACTCGAGAAAGACGTGGGCATCTACTGTCATAAAGATTACAACCTAGAAAACCCTGTGGAGCAGTTCACTGTCACACGGGCTGGCTATGAGTAGAAATAGACTCAACAGCTCCTAACAACAACAACCAGAAGCTATTTCATGTAAAACCCAAAACCAGACTTGTTGCCGCTGAGTCAACTGCGACTCATAGTGACCCTATAGGACAGAGTAGAGCGTCCCATAGAGTTCCCAAAGTTGTAAATCTTTACAGAAGCAAACTTCCACATCTTTCTCCCACAGAGTGCCTGGTGAATTCGAACCACTGCCATTTCAGTTAGCATCCAAGCTCTTAACCACTGCACCACCAGGACTCCTTCTACTTCAAGTACCCGGTTGGAAATAGATGCTCAGAGTCAGCACGTATAAGGGGTTACGACTTGGATTGTATGAACAAGGTAGAGAATGCTAGGGGGATAAACTGTACTTATATTCTCTTTTTCAATTACAGTGGCCAGACCCCCCTTGCCAGCCAGAGGCTGCCGGTGCCCGACAGTGTGCTGAACATGTTTCCAAGCACTGAGGAGGGGCCTGAGGATGACAGTGCAAAACATGGGGGGCGGGTGCGCACCTTCCCCCATGAGCGGGGCAACTGGGCCACTCATGTTTACGTACCCTGTGAGCATTCTAAATGTCTATCAATACCTGATGAAAAAATTGTGGTGGATCTTAGTGGGTTACTATGGAGCTGTAGGAGCCCTGGTGTTGCAACAGTTAAGTGCTCTGCTGTCAACCAAAAGGTTGGTGGTTTGAATCCACCTGGTGGTCTGCCCCCGTGAAGATTATACGTTGCTGTCAAGTCAATTCCCACTCATAACGACCCCATAGGACAGAGTAGAACTGCCCCATGGGGTTTCCAAGGTTGCAATCTTTAAAGAAGCAGACCGCCACATCTTTCTCCTACAGAGTGGCTAATGGGTTTGAACCACTGACCTCCCCATTCACAGCCAAGTGCTTAACCACTTCGTCACCAGCGCTCCTTTCCCATAAAGGTTACGGCCTAGAATATCCCATGAGGCAGTTCTACTCTGTCACCTGGGGCCACTGTGAGTCAAAATCGACTTGATGGCACCTAACAACAACAACGTGGAGCTGTAAAAAAATGATTTTGAACTCTTTGTTCTGATGTGGAAGAATGCCCAACATGTAGTGTTACATGAAGAAACCTAGCTGCGGAGCAGTTTGAATGCTGTGCTCTCATTTTTTTAAACAAATAAAATACATACGTTAGCAAATGCGCTGAGAAGGAGCTGGGCAAAGACGCACCCACGTTTTTGTCAGTCTTTAGGGTAGTGATCTTGAAAGTGGGGTGTGTATGCCCTGGGTGGGTCGTGGTGATCCATTAAGTTATAGGAAGAAGAGTAATTAGAACTTTTTCTTATACAGACATATGCTGCATAATGTCTTCTCAGGCAACATCCAACTGCGTATACGTCCATGGTCCCATAAGGTCATAATAGAGTTCAGAAATCCCAACAGGACGTAGCAGACATAATCAGATGTAGCAAACACAACAGCTTCCTGCATGCAACACGTGTATCTCATGTCTCATATACACAGGGATTGCGCTGCCAGGTGTATAATGGTACGGTACATATATAACCTATAACACGTGTCTTGATAGTCACGATAAACACCTGTGTTACTGGTTTATGTATGTACTGTGCTGTACCTTCTATCGTTATTTTAACATGAACTTTCCATACTTAAAAATAAGTTTATCATTTAACAGTGTATCCTTCCACTTGTGGGCAGCGGGATCCAATCTTCTGAGGGCCAAAGGAGGGAAGGGTTCACTCCTTCAGTCCATCAGCCAGAGAGTAAAGACTAAAACTGATCTCCAGATCTAGTGTAGCCCCGCTCCCCTTCATTTGGTTGTCACTGTCAAATTTACTGAGTCTCTTGAGTGTTGCAGTGTTACCCCTGTGTTTAATTTTCTTTGCAAAATATTACTATGAAGTACATCATGGCTCCCAAACACAGCAAAACCGGTGCTAGTGACAGGAGGAGCAAGAGGCAAAGGAGAAGTGTCAGTTTGGAAGTGAAACAAAAGGTATCCACGTAACTTTGCTAAGTACATAATATAGTGTTTGCACAATGTCCAAGTCACATAACATTCTATTTCACAGAATGTATTTTGGACATGAAGTGGTGTGTGACTATACTTATTTTTATCACATCTTAAATGTTTTTGAAAGTACACATTTTGTAACAATTTTACAGAGTAGCACATGTTTGTAATTTATAAATAAATATACATTTATTGGAGATATGTATTCGAACTTGTTTTACTTATGGCCTATATGATCAAAATAGCTTGTTCTGCTCTAGGTGATAGGATTTCAGGAGCCCCTGCTTTCTCCTTTACATACTGCTTTTTTACTTGAATTCTTGACAACGAGCAGTTGTTACTTCTATAACCAGAACTTTATATTAAAAGTATTATTAGGCTGCTGTCATAGAAATTTTCTCCCAAAACCCCAAGTAAAAAGGACCTCTCTCTGCTTTTTGGGCTTCTTCATTCAGCCCTGCCTCCTTGACTGAGAGGACAGCCCAGCCCCTCCACTCTTTTCCAGATGAAGCTGGGGAGGACTTTCTGGACCTGCTTGACATGTTGCTGCCCCACGCCCAGACCTGCGTCCCCCGACTGGTGAGGATGGAGGAGTTCCACCTCAGCCTGTCCCAGAGTGTGGTTCTGCGCCACCACTGGATCCTTCCCTTTGTGCAGGCTCTGAAAGACCGCATGGCCTCCTTCCAGAGGTGAGTGCTTCCCCTGCTTCTCACCTCCCTCCCCTCCAAGGCTCCTTGTCTCCTGGAACCCTGTGGGATGTAGGTACAGGGCATATTACCTCAGCAAGCAGGCGAAACCTACAGGTCAGGCCACTGGACGTTCCCTGGACTGCCTGCCCCACACATTGTCCTGTGCAGCCTTAGACAGGCCACATCAACTCTCGAAGCCTCCATTCCTTACTGCACACAGGTCATGGTCATGGTGGTGGCTGCCTCAGATGGGGCTTGTGGCAGTGAAATGAGGTCATGTGTGCCCTCAGCGTGGCACCTGGCAAAGGGGAGTTTATTAAGGCAGAGTCACAACTGGACCCACTTCTGGTTTTATCTGCCAGCCTAGGGCTTTTTTTTTCCCCCCCTAACTACCTCGTATTGCCCTTCTTCCTACTAGATATAGCTTTTCTCCTAGACTTGACCAGCTCAAACCTGCTCCTTCATGGAGGCTGTACACAATGGTCGCCTCCCCAAGAAGCTGTTAGTCCCAGGGATTATCCTGCCTTGCAGTAGTCTGTGCTCCAGATGTTTGCACCCCTACTGCCCATTTCATTCATTCCTGCATACGGTCATTCCCTGCTCAACTTCCCTTCTGGAGCCCAGGTTCCTCCAGGTCCGGGACTGTGGCTTCCTTATGAACAGCCCCACAGCTTTTTTCCAGGTACTTTGCTCACTGTAGGCTTCTTATAGATGTTTATTGGTTGACCGAGCAGTAGAGAGGGAGCCCCAAGAACACCTCCTCTAGAGCCCTCTGTGTTCTCTGAATCTTGTCACTAGAAGGAGCCTAAGAAGTCATCCAGGTGGTAGCTTTCTCACTCTGGTTTGATCTGCAGAACTGTTTTCTTCGAAGGAGGCAGTACACAAAGACCCGATGGGTAAGACTGGTAAAAGCAGAACTCTTTTAGCCAAAGCCCCACCTTTGCACCTAGGAGACCTTAGTTCCCCAGATTCCACAGAACTGCTCTGCCCGTTTGGAAAAATGCAGATTTAGTTAAACCCCTTCTGAGGGCCAGAGGAGGGAAGGGCTCGCTCCTTCAGTCAGTCAGCCAGAGAATAAAGATTAAAACTGATCTCCAGATCCAGTCTAGCCCCGCCTCCCTTCATTTGGTTGTCACTGTCAAATTTACTGAGATATATGCATATTAGTCAGGATTCCTGATCGAAAGTGCCTAGAACCCAACTCGAAGTGGGTGGTTTAAACCAAAGGGGACTTTATGTCACCAAAGCTTTCAGAGGCACCGCTGGCTTCTTGCATGGGTGGATTCAGGTGACCAGAAGATGTCAAATGACATCTGACTCTAACCATCTCTCAGCTCTGCCTCCCACTGGGCCGGCTTCATTCTCAAACAGGTTTTCCCCACCATGACAGAGGAGGCTACCAGCATCTCCAACACCAACAGAGACCCCCCTCCGCTCCCCTCACTAAAGCATCAAAGGTGAGGTCAGGGGCTTTGGAATCCGGCTGACTGAAGTTCAGATCCTGGCTCTGTCCCTGACTAGCTGGGTCATCTTGGCCAAGGTATTCAACCTCACCAAGCTTCAGTTTCCACGTCTGTAAAGTGGACATAATTTAGAATGCCCTCTTCACAGAGTCGTATAAGGATTCCATGAACTGATGTGCCCAAAGCCCTTAGCTCCGTCCCTGACCGATGGGAAAGGTTCTTGTTTAGATTAGATTGCAGTTGGCTTTTTTTTAACCTGCAAGGAACAGATTGGCCTTTAAATGATCTATTATCACCTAATTGATGAATAAGATTTTCTTAGTTCCCATCAATCAAGTTGAGATAGTCTCAGATTGTTTAGTAGAATGAACTGCTGTTAACAAAGTAGACTTCATACCAGCGTCTGGGTGGTGCTGTGTTTTGTTTGGACTGGGTAATTTTAGGGTGTTGTCCAACTGTAATATTTTAGGGTTCTGTTTCTTTGCCTCAGTTTACCACCTACATGATAGGGGGGCAACTAAATGTGAAATGATAACTGACTGTATTTTCAAAGTACTATTTATTAACATAAACTTTTTTTTTAAATTATTAATCTTTCTGGAATGTGGCCTTTTTCCTTCTTCTAAATTTCAGATTCTTCTTTACTGCCAACCGGGTAAAGATTTATACCAATCAAGAGAAAACCAGGTGGGTGTCCCCCTAATCTCCCCCCGCCCCACCCCCCGCCACTTCCAGCAGAAAATTCTTTAGTACAAAGATTGAGGGGGTGCTTTACTCCTGACCTTGCCTGTCACGCTTTTTGTTTGTCTTTTAACTACCTCTGTGACTACAAAAAGGAGCCCTGGTGGCAAAATGCTTAAGTGTTCCCTGCTAACCGGAAGGTCAGTGATTTGAGCCTACAAGCAGCTCAGTGGTAGAAAAGACCAGGCAATCTACTCCTGTAGAAATGAAAACAGAAAAACCAAACTGATTGCCGTTGAGTCAGTTCTGATTAATAGCGACCCTGTATAGGACAGAGTAGAACTGTCCTTTATGGAAGCAAACTGCCACACCTTTCTCCTGTGGAGCAGCTGCTGGGTTCAAACCACCCACCTTTTGGTGAGCAGCTGAGTGCTTACCACTGCGCCACCAGATCTCCTCCATAAAGATTACCAAACCCGCTGCAGTCGCGTTAATTTCAACTCACAACAACCCTGTAGAACAGAGTAGAACCACCATTTAGGATTTCCAAGGAGCAGCTGGTGGATACAAGCTGTTGACCTTTTGGTTAGCAGCTAGGTGCTTAACCACTGTGATACCAGGGCTCCCCATAAAGATTACAGCATTGGAAACGCTATCAGGCAGTTCTCCCCTTTCCTATAAAGTTGCTATGAGTCAGAATCGAGTCGATGGCACGCTACAGCAACATGACTACAAAGGCAGCTGTTCCTGAATCTGAACCCTTTTTTTCATTAAGACAAATAACTGAGGGAGGTTTCTGGGGTAGGCGGAAGTTGAGAAAACTGTCTTGGTACAGTGAAAAAACCTCCGGGACTGAAAGAGAACCTGGGTTCCTGCCCCAGCTCTGTCCCAGTTGTGACATTTGGCTCCTCTCTTCCCTTCCATGACCCATTTCCATGCTGTCAGGTGCCTCCCCTTGAGACACTTATCACTGAGTGGTTGTGAGGCTCAGATGAGCTGAGTGAGTTTTGAAAAGTAAAAAAATTAAAGTATTAGATGAACATAAGAAGGAATTATTATCAAGCCTTCAAAGTCAGCCTCCCTCTCTGATCCACTCACTGAGCCCCTCCCCCTATTCCTCTCAGCACTCTGAAAGGAAGGCTCATTCATTCACTCATTCTATTCTGCATACATTTATGAAGCACCGACTTTGTACCAGGCCCTTGTTATATGCCAGAGATTCAGCAGTGGAGAGGGTAAGCACAGTCCCTGCTCTTAGGGATCCTAAACTCTGCAGGGGAGACAGATAATAAACAAGGAAGCAAGATCATTATAAGCATGATGGAATAGAAGTAGATGGCCAAGAAGGGCACCAGGAAGGTGGCATTTGATGGCAACCTGAGAATGAGAAGGAGCCAGGCTTGGGAAGAGCTGCTGCAGGAGCCTTCTGCGCAGAGGACACAGCAAAGGAAGTGACTTCAAGGGAGGCTAGAGGTTGGCATGTTTGAGGAAAGCAGTGGAATGGAACCTGGGGAAAGTAGCAGGAGGCAGGTAGGCAGGGTTAGTTCATGCAGCACCTTCAAGACCAAGGTAAGGAGTTTGGACTCTCAATGTAGTGGAAGCCATTGGAGGGATTTGAACCTAAATTAGACATGATCTAAGTTTGTAAATGTTGATCTGGCTAGATTGTGTCTGTATCTGTGGCTAATGAGTCTGGAGAAAAGATGTAAGAGAGCAAGTGTAAACACAGACCAGTGAGGAAGCATTTGTAGTTGTCCAGGGGAGGGCCCAGTGGCGGTCTGGACTAGGGTGATGACAGTGAAGGAGCTGAGAAGTAGACACATTGGAGATCCAGTCAGGTAGAATCAACTGGAATTAACAGTGGGTTGGATTTAGATGGTAAATTTCTGGGTTTTTGGTGTAAACAACTGGATGAGCAGTGTCCCATTTTCTGTGATCAGAAACACTGGTGGAATAAAAAGCCAAAGTTCTGCTTTGTACATGTTAGGTTTTACTCCCTGTTAGCCCCCAGGTAGTAAATGTCACACTCCCAGGTGGAAATGTCACATATGCAGTTAGATATACAGAGAGGTGCCAGTTGGAGATAGAATTTTGGGAGTCATCATCTATGTGGTATTTAAAGTGGGGACTGGGTTAGATAGTAGACAAGAACTGTTTTAGGTGAAGGGAAAGACAACACAATACAGGAGAGGTCAGCACAACAGGACTAAACTAAAAGCAAAGAAGTTTCCTGAATAAATCAAATGCTTCGAATGCCAGAGTAGCAGGGGTAGGGGTCTGGGGACCATGGTTTCAGGGGACATCTAGGTCAACTGGCATAGTAAAATCTGTTAAGAAAACATTCTGCATCCCACTTTGGTGAGTGGCCTCTGGGTCTTAAACGCTAGCAAGAGGCCATCCAAGATGCATCAATTGGTGTCAACCCACCTGGAGCAAACGAGAATTAAGAACACTAGAGACACAAGGTAATCATGAGCCCAAGAGACAGAAAGGGCCACATAAATCAGAGACTACGTCAGCCTGAGACCAGAAGGCTACAACCAATGACTGCCCTGACAAGGAACACAACAGAGAATCCCTGATGGAGCAGGAGAGCAGTGGGATAAAAAAAAAAACCTCAAATTCTCTTGAAAAGACCAGACTTAATGGTCTGACTGAGACTAGAAGGACCCCAGAGGTCATGGTCCCCAGACCTTCTGTTAGCCCTACACTGGAACCATTCCCAAAGCCAACTCGTCAGACAGGGATTGCCTGGACTAAAAGATAGAGAATGATACTGGTGAGGAGTGAGTTCTTGGCTCAAGTAGACACATAAGACTATGTGGCAGCTCCTGTCTGGAAGGGAGATGAGAAGGCAGAGGGGGTCAAAAGCTGGCTGAATGGACACAGGGAATACAGGGTGGAGAGAAGGAGTGTGCTGTCTTATTAGGGGGAGAGCAACTAGGAGTACATAGCAAGGTGTATATAAATTTTCGTATGAGAGACTGACTTGTAAACTTTCACTTAAAGCACAATATAAATATATAAAGCGGGACTGGGTAAGATCAGCTTGCAGGAAAGTACAGATGGAGAAGATACGAGGGCTGGGGATTGAGCTCTGCTCAGCGTCCCTCCCCGTTTAGAGGTTGGAAAGAAGAGAGGGCAGCAAAGGAGATGGAACAAGGATACCAGAGGTAAGTTCAAACTAGGAATGTCTAGTGTGTGATGTCTTGGAAGCCAAGCAAGAAAGGGTTTCGAGGAAGGAGTGGTCAGCTGTGTCAGATGCTGAGCAGTTAAGATAAGGGTAGTTGAATTTGGTAACATGGAAGCCATTGGCGACGTTGACGAGAGCAGTTTTGGCATAGTGGGTTGGAGATAAGAGGTGAAGAAGTAGAGACCGTGAAGGTAGACAAATTTTTTTCAGACATTTTACTGGAACTGGGATGGCTGAAGATAGGAGTTCAAGAGAAGGTTGTTAAAGATGAGATATACAGCATCTCTGTGTGCTTATGGAACGGGTAACTGATACCAGAGAGGAATGTCCTTGTGAAAGGTCCAGAGCAGGGTTTGGTTGCAACAGGAGTGATGATGGAGCACATGGGTGCAGAAGCTTCTGGGTTGGCAGATGAAAGCCCTCCTAGGAGGTTGTTAGACCTTGACGGGGGAGGGAGGGGAGATGTGGTTACAGGTAAGGAAGGAGGCTTGAAGATGGTGGTGGAGGAATAAGTCAGCTCAGAATTTTAGTCTCTGTAGAAGAATCCTGATCAAAGGGAGGGCGAGGATGCAAAACAGAATTTCAAATTCTCATGGACTCCAGGCTTCCTGGAGCCATGAAAATTGGATGAACCCCTGAAACCGTTGCCCTGAAATAATCTTTAAACCTTAAACCAAAAATAACCCCTAAAGTCTTCTTAAAACCAAGGTAATAGTTTAGCTTAACTAGTAAAAGAAAGTCTGCCTTGAGCATTAAGCTCTTTTAAGAACTATCTATTTGGGATCAAATTGTCAACACACACAACACTACAGCAACTTGAAATATAAGCTCGGAACCTTAGAGGGCAGTGGATTTATGTTAATGGGGGAGGAACAACTCAGAAAAGGAGGATTGAGAGTAGTAACACAATTCAAAGAATGTAATCAGTGTCACTAGATAGTACACTAGAAACCATTGTATTGGTGTATGTTTTGCAGTATATATTCTCAAAAACAACAACAAAATTAAAAAAAAAAAAAACAGAATAATAGATGTTGGTGAGGGTGTGCGGAAATTGGAACCCTTACCAAAAAAAGAGTCAACTCACAGATTGGACAGTGCATTTACCAGGGAGCTAGGATCAGAACTCATGGCCAGACCTCTATGTTTCCTGTCTGACACGTCCTCTGCCCCAGTTTGATGGTTCGTGTTCTCGGAGACTGCGTCTCATGTCCATGATATCTCCACTTCTGTCTCCCCCCAGGACTTTTGTTGGGCTCGAGGTCACCTCAGGGCATGCCCAGTTCCTGAGCCTGGTTTCAGAGGTGGACAGAGTCATGGAGGAATTCGCCCTCACCACTTTCTACCAGGTAATGGACGGGGCATTCTCCTCCCCATTGGCCCATCTGTAACTGGAGTAAAACCATCCTGAAGCCTTTGTTAGAGGCAAACTGAAGAGCCCTCTAGAATTTTCCCCTCAAGAAGTATTCCAGGTGCCTACCTTGAAAGGACACACATCCCTGGGGAGTTAAGGGATCGGAGGTGTGGTCTGATGTAGCCCTCCCAAAGTCTACCATTTCTTAGGAATCTTGTGTTAGATCTTAAATAAGTACAGGATTTGTGTATTCTACTCCATAATCATGTTTGTTTTTATATGTTTTAAAATAGTAGTTTTCCCCAATATTTTTTAATAAAATCGACATTCCAGGAAGAGTTGTAGTTTCAGGTGCCTTCCTGCGCCTTGTCCACCGCCCTTCAGGAGCATTTGGACCCCAAGCTGAGTATCATGGTTTTAAAGGGGCGTTGGTTTTATGTGATACGTTTTTAAAAAACCGTACTGACATGTATAAGTATAGATTTGAATAGAGGTAATTATCATTTCTTCCTAATTTTAGACATTTTCATTTTTATTCATTTAGTCTTAAGAAGTATGGCATCTGTTAGAATGTTTGAGATCAGGAAATAGAGTTGGAGCCTGGGTTTTCTTCCATGCCCCCAAATGTAATGGCTTTCTCTATGATATTAAAGGAATGCCTCTGAAGAAAGGACCAACCGGGGCTATTTGGTCTATCCATTGGGGGGTGCTTGGGAGTGCTTGGGGGATGGGAGTTTAGTTACCCATTGAGCAGGCTGGGATCCAGTAGGGACGCCATGACAGGTCTGTCACAGACCTGTCTATGTCCCCCAGGGCCTCTCTGGGGGTATCTGGGTGACTGCCTGTCTCTCTGGTGTTCCTCCTCTACAGAACCCATCATTCCATGTCAGCCTGGCCTGGTGTGTGGGTGATGCACGTCCCCAACTGGAAGGACAGTGTCTGCACAACCTGCAGGTGAAGTCTCAATGTGGGAGCACAGGGTGCTGGGCTCTAGCAGCATTGGGATGCATGCTGGGGAGGAGGGGGCGGGCAGCCAATTGGCCTTGAGGATTATGAGTCCAAACCAGAATTCCTGGGAAACTAATGATATTACCTATCCCATTGCTGTTGAGTAATTCCGACTCCTAGTGACCCTATAGCAACCCTATAGGACAGAGCAGAACTGTCCCATAGGGTTTCCAAGGAGCGGATGGTAGATTCAAACTGCTGACCTTTTGATTAGCAGCCATAGAATGACATCATAGGAGACCTTTACACCTTACCTTGCTGCTCCAAGTGTGGTCCCGAGACCTGAAGTGCCACCATTATCTGGGGGTTTATTAGCAATACAGGCTCTGGCCCCACCCTAGACCTAACGAGTCAGAATCACATTTTAACAAGCCCCCCAGGAGAGAAGCACTGGCCTAGAACACTGATCTGAGAGGATGCTTCAGGCCTGCCTGGGGTCCTGGCCTCTCATCCAGAGGTCGAAGGCTTAGGTGTCCATGGGGATTGGAAATGAGTGAAATGTGGCAGCCCTCGCAGCCTATGTCACACTTTGATGATGAGATGCAATGGAGAGTGGTGGCTGACACGCCACCCTGCGGGGGAGACGGTGGGAGCACTGTGGACTGGGGTAACGGGCCCTGCAGGAATGCAGACCTGGTGTTTTCACGAGAAGCCAGAAGGCCAGGTTTTTATGTGTAATCTCCCTGTTTTCAAATGTTGGCAACTAATTTGAATTTTTAAAAAACATTTTGAAGTAAAGTGAGACGTGCAGGCTGGATACAGCCCACGGACCATCTGTCATCAAGTGGCCACCTTTGTGCTCAGCCTGACCATGCTGGAGGCAGCAGCAATGTGGCATACAGAGGAGCCTGACTTTGGGCTCCTCGGAGGGGCCGGGTCCCAAGCCTGGTTTCAGTGGTTTCTGTAACCCAGGGCTCTGAGCATCTGGTCTGTAAAGCTAGGGTGGTAGCACTGACCTCATTAGATTCCAGAGCCTATTAGACAAGGTAACGAAGTGTGGAGCCTGAAGCCTCCCCTCAGCCTTGCCTGGCCTTTGAAGGATTCCCGTAGACTGGTTTTGTTTGCAGTGTCCTCTGAGTCCCCGATTCACTGAACGTGACGACTGTCCTTTCCTCGTTCCTGGTTTAAGGAAATTGTGGATGAGTTTGAAGACTCTGAGCTGCTGCTGCGTGTGTACGCTGAGCAGATTCGCTGCAAGTCCGGGAACAAATTCTTCTCCTTGCCTTTGAAGTGAACTCAGAAGACCTCCTTGCGCAGGCCCCTCTGCAGGCCAGGCAGAAAGGGAGGAGCCTGTTGGCATCAGTGGGGATGCTCCCAACCTCCCACCAGAAGGGCCCCACATACCTTCCCCCTGGCAGGAGGTGTAGCCAGCCACTCCTGGTCTGCCCTGTGTGCCTGTATTGTGGTCATTCCCAGAAATTACCGGTAGAGGGCAGCCTGGGCTTCCCGGTTCCTGTTCTGTGGTTCCACAAAAATTGGGGTCACCAGGTGAGCCCACCCACACTCTCAGCCAGAATCCCCGCTGTACAGTCTCTCTAACCAGTAGCCCCTCCCTCCCGCCCCACACTCCCCCTTCAGCTGTTTGCATTTTGATGCCATTGGCCTCTAACCAGGGTTTTTTAATCAGCATGCCCTGGTTCATCCCTGCTCAAGCCAAGCTGGGACATAGGGTGCTACAGTGGGGCTGTCACCCTCGCCACTTAAGGGTGTCACCTTTATTTATGTATTTTTACTCTCACCCCCTCCTGCTCCAGCAGAGGCCAGTTCAGGGCCAAGGTACAGGGCGCTGATTTGTGGTTGCACGTGAGTTCTCTCCATCCCTTCCTCCCACTAGACCCCGTCAGGTATCTGAGGCTGGAGCAGATGTTTCATCTGGCCTGGCTAGTGGCTGACAGCCAGGCCTCCAACGCTCTGTGACCTCCTGCTTCCCCATCAGCTTCCCCAAAGAGGCAGAGAGGAGCCTTCCCTGGTGAGGTTCTCCGGCTGCCGCCCCTGCCTGCTGCAGCCTGCAGCCATTCTGAGAGGAACCTGGAGGGAGGGCTGGGAGGCACAGAATTTATTTTTTCATCAAGCCCTCACCAGGGCAAAGGACCAATCCTGTCCGGTTGCTACCTGGATTTCTGGTAATGGATGAAAAGATATTTTTTTATGTTATAGTTTTAAATTGCATTCAACAAATAAAAATTACAGCATTTATTTTGGATTTTATTGTGCTTCTGTTCAACAAGGTGAAAGAAAAGACTTTACCCCCACCCTCTGCAGCACTGCTTCACGGTTTAGCGGGGCTCAGGAGTCTCTGTTCTGACTTCTGAGGTGGCCTTGAGGAGCAGTAACGATGCCCCAGAAAGTGAGGGTGGTGTCGCCTGGCCAGCTGGGCCTGTGCACAGAGAGGCCGAGAATCCCCCATCTAGCACAGGGCCTGGCATGTGGCCGGCTCCTGTCCCCATTGCTCATGAATGTGAGCACAGACATTTACACCTTATTCCACTCTTCACACTTTCAAAGGCCTTTCTAGGATTTCTCATCTATTCCTCCTAGTAACCCCTTGAAAAAGGAGCCCTGGTGGCACAACAGTTAAGCTCTCGGCTGCTAACTGAAAGGTTGACCCTTTGAACCCACCCAGCAGCTCCATGTGAGAAAGACCTGGTGATCTGCTCTCCTAAAGATTACAGCCTACTACAACCAATGCCCTGACAGGGAACACAACAAAGAACCCCTAAGGGAGCAGGAGAGCAGTGGGATCCAGACCCCAAATTCTCATAAAAAGACCAGACTCAATGGTCTGAGACTAGAAGGACCCTGGAGGTCATGGTCCCCAGACCTTCTGTTAGCCCAAGACAGGAGCCATTCCCAAAGCCAACTCTTCAGACAGGGATGGGACTGGACTATGGGACAGTAAATGATACTGGTAAAGAATGAGCTTCTTGGATCAAGTACACACATGAGACTATGTGGGCGTCTCCTGTCTGAAGGGGAGATGAGAAGGTAGAGGGGGTCAGAAGCTGGCCGAATGGACACGGAAAGAGAGTGGAGGGAAGGAGTGTGCTGTCTCATTACGGGGAGAGCAATTAGGAGTATATAGCAAGGTGTTTATAAATTTTTGTATGAGAGTCCGACTTGATTTGTAAACTTTCACTTAAAGCACAATAAAAATTAAAAAAAAATGTTTACAAAAAAGTGAAAAAGCAGGTTACATAGTACTATATACTGCATTTTACTATTAAAAACGCAAGTCCACACGATTCGAAAAAGGTTAAAAAGAAAAAAAGGTACCATAAAATGTTAAGGATTGTTAAAAAAAAAAAAAAAAGATTACAGCCTGGGAAGCCCTATGGAGCAGTTCTACTCTGTCACGTGGGGTCGATATGAGTTGGGATTGACTCATTGGCACCTGACAATAACAACCCCTTGAAAAGCAAACTGGGTAGGAGTGATCATTCCCTTTCTACAGAAGGTGAACAGGCTAAGTGCCTCACCTGGGGTCCTGTGAGAAATCACGCACGATAAGGCCTAACGCAGTGCTAAGCTCACCTGCTCTGCTGCAGCCCTTCGCACTGCCTGCTGGTCAGGCCTGGGCTCCAGACTCCACCCTGGGCCTGAGAGGAGGGTATGGGGAGAGGGTGTGTGGCACCAGCCCCGCTGTACCTGCTGTGAGCCCACCCTTGCTGCAGCAGGCTCCTGGTGGCTGTGCCGAAGACCCAGGAAATCATCCCTGTGCCTTGTTCCCCCACACCGCATTCATCTGCTGATTCAACTCCGACCAGTCTGGCTTTTGAGGTCACACTGGAGAGGGAGAGGAAGCCAGGCATCCTCCCTTGCTTGCAAGGAACATGGGCAAATCAGCTGTGCAGCCAGCGCTTACCAGCACCTGCTCTGTGCCAGGCGCTGGAGTGGGCAGTTGGGTGAACAGACTTGGTTGCAGCCCTCACAGTTGGGGCAGGCAGGCAGTATGGAGAAGAAGCCCCCTCCTCAACTCTGATGCCAGTCAGATGGAAGTACAAACAAATCTACCCCCACTTTCTGCAGGTTCCGGTTTCAGGGCAGAAGCTCAGCCAACAGCAAGGCAGGTTCTGCGCCCACAGACTACCTGACTTTCCTCATCAGGGACCCCAAGCCTTGGGCCCACGTGCTTAGCTGACTTCTTGGGAGTGGGGCCAGGTGTGGTATGGCACCACCATTCACACCCTCAGGAGGACTGACTGGGCTGGTCCCGTGGGGGAGGATGTGGCGCAGGGAGCCTGTCTGTGCCGAGGGTGGAATTTAAAGCGCAGCAACTTTGAGAAACGGCCAAGATCAATACCGGCTCTTCAATGGAGAATGGAAGGTGGTGATAGAGGAAGGAAGTAGGCGATTCGCTGAGCGGGGAGGGGGTCGTCAGGCTGGGCCCAGGCAGCGGGCCTTGGCAGACACCCAGGCCTTGAGTGTGCCTCTGAGGAAGAGCATGTTCAGCAGGCACTGGCGCTGACAGGGCAGAAGCAGCCAGGGCTCTTCCATAAGAGGAGATGTGCTCCATGAAGCCCGGGAGACTCCTGGAGAGGCAGGAGGAAGACCCGAGCAGGCGGGGGCCACCCCTAGGCAGGCTGGCATATAATAAAGAATTACACTTGATGGGGGTTTTATCACACCAGGGAGAGTGCGAAGGCAACACATTTGGCCTCCGTGTCCTCAGATGTTCCCTGCAGGCCGGGGGAATGATCATCTCTGGGCCTGTTTGGCTGATTTCCACCTGGCACACCCTGCTCTCACCACACGCCTCTCCAGACCACCCCAGCTTTGTTTCCAAGGCAGAGGGAAATTACCTCGGCTTGTTTGTTTATTTTTCCTCTTGGCACCAAAAAGTCCAAGGGCCGCCTCACCTTTGATGGTGTGCCTGGTGCATCAGCTGAGGGGCCCCGCAGGAGGCAGCCTTGAGGGCCGGGGCCTGGCTCCAGCCCACAGCACCTTTCCTTCTCTGGACAGGGAATCTCAGCTACTACCTGGGCCAGAGCCTTCCTTTTTCAAATGAGGAAACAAACCCAGGGAGAAGAAATGACTTGCTCAAGGTTCTCTAATACATTAGCCGTGCTAGGATGGGAACTTAGTGACCTGGTTTCTACTCTAATCCAGAACTTTCTATACAAGCCCTCACACCAGTCAAGGTCCACAATGAAACTGGGCTGTGAATAGACATAATATCTGGGCTTTTCTTTAAAAAGACTCCAAGAAGAAAGGGCAGAGAGGGATTAGGGTAGGGGTAGAAATGAAAGGTATTAACAAAATGTGAGTCATGTTTGAAGCTGGCTGATGGAATGCCTGGAGTTCACACACCTCAGTCTGATAGTATCTCCTTGGGCCTTTCAAGTTGGCCGGACCCAGTAGAAACTCAATAACCCTGATGGTTGCATGCACTCTGACCACAAGCCCACCTTGGAGCCCATGGGCACCTGTAGGGACCAAAGCAGGTACTTGAAGCTTCAATGCCTGGCCGCCAAGAATGGCACTTCTTTACTGTAGGATTTACGCCAAGAGAGGAACCTCCAACCAAGAGAAAAGAATTACCAAACTTGTCTACCACAGGACTCTAAGAATACTATTGACATTTCCTGGGCAACTCTGTAGCTCCATAAACCCAAACATTATATTGTGAAAGATTACAAAGCGTTCAATTAAGTTAGAGAAACCCAGTTGTCCATTTCTGACATTTTTTTTTCCAGCTCTACTTTTATTGTGATTTAGGTGAAAGTTTACAGGGCAAAACAGTTTCTCATTAAACAGCTAAATACCAAATTGTTTTGTGACATTGGTTGCCAATACCCCCACGTGTCAACATGCTCTCCTTCTCCACCCCAGTTCCCTGTTTCTGATTCTTCAGTTTTCCTGCCCCTTCCAGTGCCTTCTCATCTTTGCTTTTGGGCTGGTGTGCCCATTTGTTTCATATACATAATTGAACTATGAAGCATGTCCCTCACATGTGTTATTGTTGGCCTTATAAACTCATGGCCAAGGAGTCAATTCTGACTTGCAGTGACCGCATAGGACAGAGTAGAACTGCCCCATGGTTTCCCAGGTGCCTGGTGGACTTGGCCTTTTTGGTTAGCATCCGTAACTCTTAACCACTATGCCACCAGAGTTGGCCCTATAGAACTGCCTAATCTTTGGTTGAAGGGTGAACCTCAGGAGTGACTTCAGTACTGAGTTAAAAGGATGTCCAGGGGCCATACTCTTGGGGGTTCTCCAGCCTCTATCAGACCAGCAAGCCTGCTTTTCTTTTTTATTTTTGGTGTGTGAATTTGAATGTTTTTTCTACATTTTTCTCCCACTCTGTTTATTGTGATCCCTGCCAGAGCAATCGGTGGTGGTAACCGGGCACCATCTAGTTTCTAACATTTCTTAAAGCAAATTTCAAAGTGAAAAATGTAAAAACTTCATTTCTCGAATGAGTGATCCCACAGAGAAGTTAGCTTGTAGAAATGGATGGAATTGCCCGGACTTTTTTAATTCTCTGGCATGCACCCGGTAACATCTACCATGGGAGCTCTTCTCTGCTCCTCACAGGCCAGTTTAAACAGGTCCTTTCTAAAAAGCTCTGCCAGATCTCCGTTGATTTCCGGGAGGTGAGGCCGACTCTGAAAACCACCTTCAGGTAAGGGAGGCTCCCGCTACCGGAGCTGGGATGTGGAAGAGGAGAAAGTCTCCGCCCTCCTGCCCGGCCTCACCTGCCAGCCACGGCGCCAGGGCTGCCCTTGGACTGGCCGTGCAACTTCGGCTAACCTTCGACCCAGGCCCCCACCTCCGGAGCCCCCAGGTCGGGCCTCCTGCAGTCACACCGACCCAACTCTCAAACTGTTCCCAGAATAGAATTAAATCTAGCACATTAAGCTCCTTGGGCAGGTGTGCCCGCCCGCCCTGCGC